>NW_027412088.1:126509140-127176640 GCF_047663935.1 Musca autumnalis | reverse complement strand
GCGACATGTGTCCGAGCTACACATATTCTTGCATGAGTTCTTCATACATCGATTTCAAAGTTTGATCACGTTCAAGCCGTCTTTCGAGCGACAAAAAACGTCTACGAGCGATTTCGAATGTGTTACCAAGATAATTAGGCGATTTCTTGAATGGAAGACGATCTTGTACACTTCCATAAGAACCGAAACGACTATTTTCGACAAAATGATCCTCGCATACTTGTTCTTCGTCAAAGTATGTTGAAGGGGACTTCGAATACTCTTCAGCTTTCCAGATTTTGTTCAACGAATCATCTGTATTTTGTTCTATAAGTGTACTTACAGTCAAGTTACACGTCAACGATCTCGAACTTGGACGACTGGCCGACGAACCACCAACTATCCAGCCGAATACTGTATTAGTGAGGCACGGAAGGCCATTTCCCAACGAAATTCTGCCATCCAACAACAAATCAAAGAAAACTTCGGCACTCAGCAGCACATCGATAGGTTGTGGCTTGTAGAACAATGGATCAGCTAATTCTATGTTTTGCGGAATCTTCCACTGCGAAGTATTGATTAATTCACCAGGTTGACGAGATGAAATCTTTTTAGTAACAGCGAAACGGGAGGACCACTCGAACGAACTACATCTTGATTTTATTGTAGCCTCGACAGAATACTTAATTGCTGTTCGAACTTCTCCAATTCCCGATATTTCTTGTGAGAATGGACAAAATTTGAATTTGAGTCTCTTTGCTGTTTCTTCCGATATAAAATTGAGTTCCGAACAAGAATCTAATAATGCTCTTACCGATTGAAATGTACCACAATTGTCCTTCATAAGAATCAAAGCGGTTGGAATTATTGCTCTCTTGAATGAACGAGCCACTAACGAAACTGGATTTGAGCTGGTTGATGGTTGCGGTGAGTTTCCATTCGAATTCAATGTAGTTGGTTGTTCTGGGTTACTAAAAATGTGCAGCAGCGTATGATGTGCAGAATCACAGACTCTGCATCGAGATTTTGAGGGACACTTCGAGACCATATGCCCTTTTCGAAGACAATTAATACAATGTCCACTACGTTTTACGAAGTTAAAACGTTCCGAAACGACGATATTTGCGAACGACGAACAAGTTGAGATGTTATGTTCACTCGAGTTACAGTAACAACAATTCGAATTTGAGTTGACAAAAGTATGAGCCGACCGATTGAATCTAGTATTTGGTTTAGGTTTATTTACAACCACTTTTTCAGTAACTTCAGTTCTCTTTCTATGGCTTTCGAGAAACTGACAACGACGACTTAAAAGTTCGTAACACAAGTCCCATGAGGGCAACGATTTGAAGTCTTGTTTTTCATCATAGTTCTCTTTTGTATCACTGTCCAATTTCGATAACACCATGTGCACTAAAATTGCATTCATAACATCTGCTTCAGAACCGAGAGATAACAATGAACCACGAACTGCAGAAACCGTATCAATTAGATGACGCAGAGAAACACTGTCACTTTTCTGCATTTTTGGAACGTTGAACAATGACTCGATATGTTCTAAGAATATGAGCACTTTATTATCATATCTTTCTTGTAATCTTTGTAAAGCTTTTTCATAATTTTCTTCACAAATTTGGTATGGTTCGACCACGGCTAAGGCAGGACCCGAAAGACAATTAATTAAATAATTAAACTTCTCAATTATACTGATCGATGGGTTTTCATGTACCATATTATTAAAAGCAGTTATGAATCTTTGATATTCACTATATTTTCCATTGAAATTGGGCAACTTAAGTGAAGGCAGACGAGAATTTGAACCACAAGCCATTGAAGCGTTCATGAAACTAGATTCCATAGACACTGAACCACAATTTTTCTTTATCAATTTTAATATTTTTGATTTGGCAACAATAAATGTTTCTTCAAGTTCAACACGACCATTGTCACTAGCATTAATTGCTTCAATTTTTGTTTGTATGTCGCACAACTGTTTGAAATACGATTCTAATATATCGAGACGACATTCTAAAATGGTCGAATCCATTTTAGATCCATCCTTTTCCACTTTCTTTTGTATATTGGCAATGTTTTTCTTTATTGAGCTACGTTGTTGTTTAAGAGAAGCTAGCTCTGAGCCACTAGCAGTCTCTTCAACAAATTCCACATCGTCTTTAGGCATTTTGAACGAATTAAGAGCAACACAACAAAATCAGGAAAGTCAATAAAGAGAAATTGGCTTCTATTTCGAAAATAAAAGCGCCAAAATCAAAATTTTCACTCAATATGGTGTCTTTTTTTTCAAAGTATTGTTTTCTAATACGAATTAGAACACGAATGTTTTTATGTGTATGTTCCAACACTTTTCACGAACGACTATTAATGTTTGTATGAGTGTACCGCGATTGCGTAACACGAATTTTCTCGAGCGACAAAAAAAAAAAAATGATTTTCTGTTAGAGAATAATATTTATTCTTTTCAAAAACAAAAATATTTAAAAAAGTTTTGTATATATAGTTGTTGTAAACAGACGTGTTTTTGATTTGCTCCAAGTTAATTGCCGGTATTCTAAACTTACCACACACACAGCAACATTTAATTGGGCCCACTGCTTTCGGATTCATCCCGCCAACACTATATCGAGGAGACACCAACATTCTCATTGCCGGTGACTATTATTTTTGATATTTTTACAAACAAAATTTCACAAATCAAAAGAAAAAGCACTGGAAATATTATTTTGCCACCAACACCTTTAAGCACAAAACGTAAACAACAGCTGCACTCTTCTATCGAACCTGATAAGTCCATTGCAACGATAAATAATCGAACAGCTGACGATAGAAAAGTGTTGTCAAGTGTTATCAATGTGCATTGGTGCATTTTCCAACACTGCCAACATAATTGCCAAAAGCCTAAAAGTATGCTAAGCAAATGAGTGCGAAGAGAACGCTATTGTCCACATCACCCGAGAATACAGATAACACTCCGAAAAAAACGTAATCCTGTAAAGAAAATGAATTCTAATCCACAAGACGCTTTTTCGTGGAACAAACTGGGGGAGTTATTAGATGAAAAGCTAAAAGATGTTGCTAAAAAAGAAGATCTAATAGAAATGAGAAATGAAATCAGAGAACTGCAGCAAGAAAACTTGAAATTAAAAGAGGAAATGAGGAAGCTAACTTCGCGATTAGAGACTATAGATCGGAGGTCTAGGTCATCAAATATAGTAGTTAGTGGTTTAAACTGCCGAACTCCTGCTATTGCGAAAAAACAATTTATTAAACTATGCAATGAGGATATGAAGATCGATGTTGATATAATTAACACCCGGATGGTTGCATCAGGAAGGCTGTTTGTATTTACTTTGGGAACTTGTATGCAAGCACAAAAGGTTTTGTCGGTCAAGAGAAACATGAGCGGAAATAATGTTTATATACAAAGAGACTACACCGAAACTGAGCAGAGCATACGGTTTAATATGCGCAAACTAAGAAACGAGGTACTTCAAAGGAAAAATGACGTCAACGTTAAATTGGGCGAATTTTCTATTTTTATTAATGAAAAACGTTACTATTGGTCACAAGGAAGAGTAGTTGCATCGTCAGAAAATGATGTTACTTATTTAAAAAGCATAATTGGAGATTCTTTATTTGATAAAATATCCAAAGATAGCTACAATAAGAATACTGTTAACATTACAAACATTCAATAGCAATCAGAATCGTGTCATTTGTTGTCATATAATGTCGCTAATCTTCAAAGGGCTATTAATTTTGGTAATTTTTTAAACTTCATAAATCAATTTGATATTTTCTTTTTATTCGAAACCCATGTTGAATCCAATAAAACGCGTATTTCTCATCCTATTTTAAAAACTTCTATATATACTGGGTTGAAGCCACAAAAGTAAATAGAGCAGGGCGTGCAATGGGTGGATGTGTTATGTTAACCTTGTATAACAACGGCGTAAGCCGCTGCGTATACGACGTCGTGATTGTGTGCAACACCACACACACTTATCGTGTGTTCCCCTTCACACATTTTCGTTCATTTTTCTTGACAATGTGGCATCACTGTCAATAGAAATGTCAAACTTCGGGCATGACAAGAACGCCGAATGCGAATGCATTCATTTCAATTTTACCCGCAAACCGGCCAGTCGTCCAATAAGGAAAAATTGCAAATTAAGAATTTGCTGGACAAATCCGCCATTTTGAATAGCTCCCGTTCGAAAATATCATAATTCTAATCTTCGGGAATAATTATTAAATATTTTCCGTACGGAACATTAAAATAAATGCGGAATTAAAAACCAACAACAAAAGGGTGAGTTTAGTGTGGAATTTTTAGTTTTGCCAAACCGACATACTAACATTGGCGTGTGCAATTCTTTTGCTTTTACCCAACAGGTTGACCAAAGGCACATGGCGGTTGGCATTAACAATTCGGTACAGCACTCCCCGCCAAATTCCACCACATTAGGCATGAGAGCAGTGCAAAATAATTTCAACACCGATTTAAGGCTTTTCTTTTTGTAAAAGCACCCGCGTTCATAAAACGAATTTATTGGGGAAATATTTTTTTTGCCCGGCAATAACACCTGCCCACACATACATTCCCTCTCAAATATTGGATAACAGCCGTAGCCACCGTCATTGCCTAAAATTTTCCGGAAATCATTACATTTTTGTGTGACAAAATTAATTGCTGTGTTTCTTGCCAATCATCACCAACAACATATACTAAACGTGCACCATCATAAATCCGAAGTCATAGCCATTTCACAACCACCTTTTTGCCAAGTTTTAAACGAGGAGTGACGTCACAACATCACTGTGGAAAAGTGATGCAACTTAAAGCAACAATATGGTATAGCAGTCCCGCTGCACGAATGCATCAACTATGACATCACAACAACCACCAGTTTATGATAACTTCAGTACACTACCTGAATGAAAACAAATAGGAATAGTCAAGGAGCGTTCTGGACAAGTAATCCTGAAACATTTTGGAGTTACAGATAAGTACCGAGATAACACAAATATTGCAGTAGAGTAACAAGAGTAGTGTTTTTATAACGGTACACATTTCCAGTTAGTGTGAATTATTGATTTCATTTAGTCTCTCATATTTCTCCACCACAGGTGGGGGAATAAGAGAACTAGTTTTTCTACAACATAAGAATCGACGGACAGCCGATCTCGTTCTATAATTATGGTGCATTATATATTACGTATTATGCGATATTATCTAGCATAAGTGTGTATACACATTCTATGTATACTTTGTATAAAACTATCGAATTCTTTATAACGGTACGTCTCCATAACTAACGGTAAGCGTGTACCGCACCATTGTGTACAGTCACGTTTCTTTTTTGCACATTCTTTTGATGAGTCAATTTACCTTGTCTTCTTCCAAATTTTATACGTATTTTGGTACATAAGCAATAACTTTGGATAGGAAGGTAAATCGTTTTGGAAAATGCTAAAATTTTAATCATTAAAAAAATAAGTTCCTAATGGAAACCAAGTGTTGATTATTTTCGATATCAAAAATCAAGTCGAGATTTATTTATGTAATTTTGGAAATCGATTACAGAAAGAACATATGGTAATCTATATCATTTTCAAATAAATTAAAATTGATTTATATCAATTTTAATTTATTTAAAACAGTTTTAATTGGATTTGTTATTGGAGAGAAATACTGATGTGAATTTAATTCCAATTAAATTTAACTCGGTTTATACCATTTTGAGAATCGATTCAGGTTTTGGATAGAGGATTCCAAATCACAAAGCAGTCTTTGAATTGAGATCTTAAGTACGATTTAGCAATTGTGCTTTTCTTGTTGGTTTATCATCGAGTTTGGTTTTCATAGTGAAGTTTATAAATTTAATAGAAAATATATCGTTGAATATTAGAAAAATTAAGCACCATGATTTTCAATTTCGGGCCATTCTTTTAAAACGATTTATGCCATTCAATTCAAGCTGTTTAAGATCAATTATAAATTGATCTCATACCCGATTATTATTCGAACATCATTTTTTTTTGGATTTTAGTACGTATCAATTTTGGAATTACAAATTTAAAATCGTTTGAACTAGTACCACTTTAGTTCTGGAGACTCCCGTGAGGCCAAACATACCTCATATTTATATCAATATTTATTCTAGATCATAAACTTATTACAGTGATGTGAATTTGATTATATATTCCCCCCATGTTACCCCGTTTCCCATTATTCTTAATTGATACCATTTCAACTTCGATTTGTGAATGTCTATCCCAAAAACAATTAGTATAAAACTTTTGGATTTAGATTGAAATTTAAACAAAAATATTCTGAAACCTTCGTGAGCTCAAAAAGGTAGTAATCAGGATTACAAAATTTATCTTCGCTTCTTTTATAAAAGTGCGCAATGGCACAGTTATCTGGGATGGACATCTGTTCATTTTAGACTCATTTAATTCTTTTCCATACGTATGTATATACATACAAACAAATTGTATTATTAACTTGTCATCGTTTTTTTTATCCCATCTAGTCTATAAATAAGACAATTTATTTTTAGATTTAATTTACGATCTACGAAATACTACCGCTTATTATAAACGATTATACCTTGAATAAATTGATATGTGAATTGTTATCCGAAAATAATTGTTAAACCTAAATATGTTTTAGGAACATTCTTATAAGGTAAAGTAGTAGGAGGGTTCAGCCAATGCAAATTTTGGGAGTCCTCATCATTGATGAGGCTCATTGGGGATTTTGTAGAAAATCCATTGGGAGGGCATGGTATCCCAACAAACACCTTGGGTACCCATATCAGCAACAGCAACATCATATCATTTTTCTTCTTTAAATAAAGCATCCTGTTTGTGATTGCGAATTAATAATGAATCAATTTTGTTTATGGCTAGTCAGGAGTGGCCACTGAGCTAGGCCGAATTTCTTCAATGGCAAGTGTATACCAGCGACATCTTGGTATGCCTCATTCCCCCTTTACACTCCAAACTAGTTACATAACAATGGCGCCCAACGTACAAGCCAATGTCTTGGGTTCAACTCCCATCAATGGGAATTGTTCCTGAACATTAGGTGTATGAATTTTTGTTTGATTGGTTTTCAGTATGTCTTGAGTTGTTGTTATATTACAACTTCTCAATTGCGACTTAACGTCAATCAAATTTATGATATCATTTCTTGAATGTCAACTTAAAGGAAAAGAGTTTTAGTCGTCTTGCAAGCCTGAGTTTATGTCAAGCTGCAATTTTGTGACAAAACTCCTACGTTATTGAATTCATACTTCGATTTTCTTTAAAGCTTTATAATATATTGTCATCTGCAGTTGATTATTTATGATCATTTGCATGATTTGCGATATTATAGATGCTTTAATATATTGATTTATTAGAATTGAAATTTTTGGGGAAAATTTTTGCCTACGCTTTTGAGAGATGTTGAAGATTGTTTGTTGTTGTTGATTTTTTTTATCTTGGCTGATACCTTAACCTTCTACCAATTACCTTATACATTTTATGAAATAATTTTGACCTGAATTTATTGGAAATTTTTCTGGAAATTTTTGAAAGTAAAATTATTGATATTTATTCGATTGTTGGCACATTTAAGACGTATTAGTTTTCATTTTTTTTCTGGCACCTGCACTGATAAGGACTTAAGAGTTTCTTTTGGCAATTTTTTTCCTGTTTCTGGTTTGAGATTTGATTATAGAGTTTCGTCGTGGGATGTTTTGAAAAATTTTTTCCGATCGTTAGTTTGGATCTGTGGTTCATCAGTTTTAGTCAGTTTTTTTCTCAAAACTTTGTGATAGTTAATTACTATTCACTTTGCTTACATTTTCCGTGGTAGTTACCATTCTATTTCCGATTGCGTGAGGCATAGGGTCGTCGCCCTCAAGACATTTGTTGTTTTTTTTATTTCTATTAAAAGACGGCAAGAGGTGTTTGATAGGCTCAAACTACTGACTGTTAGTTCTTTCTCTTAAAATATACAGGCTTTAAGTAGTAGTATATTTTTGTTTGTTTTCACGTACACACAGGGTGTACACAGAACTGGACTAACTGTACCCGAAGACTGGTCTTCAGTTCGACTCGAGGTCAGCTGAAGTACCTTAAGGTTGTAGGGGCGGTTAGTCTGGAGAGCCTTCGGACGGCAGCGCTCAACCTTGAGTTGGAGCATTTTCCGTAGGACTGGTTGTTGTCTGGTTGGCGATTTCTCAGTGTATTTTTAGAAAGCCGTTCTATGCTTATCTAAAAATACACTGAAGAGGCCTCGAGTAACTTTTTGAGGAAATTCTAACTGACAACAATCACTCCTACGTTTGACAGTCTACCTCATAGAACAATAGGGGTAGGCGAAGAGGACTGAAGAGCCTATCGAAGTCCTATTTTTTTTTCTTCACCAGCTAAGACCTTTTTTTCTGATTCGAATATTATTCGAATTAATTTTACCCGGACTTACAAACTTTTACCCTGATCTACCACAGCCTAGATAATCTACTGTCTCAATTTATTCTGTCTTTCAGGATTTTTGAGTTTTTTTTTCTGCTTATGAGAAACTTTGCAGGACTTATTGATTTTTGATTCGATTCTTTTCGAAATACCTGACCTGTTGTAACCATTCAGTATTCTGGTTGTGTTTTGTTGCGTATGCGAATTTCAATATGGGAACATCCCTATATGAAATTGAAGACCTTCAGGGAAGGAAAATAGGCGTTTACCACGCAAAAGATTTACAGCACATGGTGCCAACAAAATAATTTGCCCGGCTTTCGTTTTTTTGATGACTTTTCTGTTCTCTTAATCTTAGGGTCGCGGTTCTTCCCCACCCTAAGCATACCTCGGTTAACTTCCCGAATCAGTATGGCTTCGGCAGGCCTATGCCAACGTGTTCGGGTTTGTTATGTTAACCTTGTATAACAACGGCGTAAGCCGCTGCGTATACGACGTCGTGATTGTGTGCAACACCACACACACTTATCGTGTGTTCCCCTTCACACATTTTCGTTCATTTTTCTTGACAATGTGGCATCACTGTCAATAGAAATGTCAAACTTCGGGCATGACAAGAACGCCGAATGCGAATGCATTCATTTCAATTTTACCCGCAAACCGGCCAGTCGTCCAATAAGGAAAAATTGCAAATTAAGAATTTGCTGGACAAATCCGCCATTTTGAATAGCTCCCGTTCGAGAATATCATAATTCTAATCTTCGGGAATAATTATTAAATATTTTCCGTACGGAACATTAAAATAAATGCGGAATTAAAAACCAACAACAAAAGGGTGAGTTTAGTGTGGAATTTTTAGTTTTGCCAAACCGACATACTAACATTGGCGTGTGCAATTCTTTTGCTTTTACCCAACAGGTTGACCAAAGGCACATGGCGGTTGGCATTAACAATTCGGTACAGCACTCCCCGCCAAATTCCACCACATTAGGCATGAGTGCAGTGCAAAATAATTTCAACACCGATTTAAGGCTTTTCTTTTTGTAAAAGCACCCGCGTTCATAAAACGAATTTATTGGGGAAATATTTTTTTTGCCCGGCAATAACACCTGCCCACACATACATTCCCTCTCAAATATTGGATAACAGCCGTAGCCACCGTCATTGCCTAAAATTTTCCGGAAATCATTACATTTTTGTGTGACAAAATTAATTGCTGTGTTTCTTGCCAATCATCACCAACAACATATACTAAACGTGCACCATCATAAATCCGAAGTCATAGCCATTTCACAACCACCTTTTTGCCAAGTTTTAAACGAGGAGTGACGTCACAACATCACTGTGGAAAAGTGATGCAACTTAAAGCAACAATATGGTATAGCAGTCCCGCTGCACGAATGCATCAACTATGACATCACAACAACCACCAGTTTATGATAACTTCAGTACACTACCTGAATGAAAACAAATAGGAATAGTCAAGGAGCGTTCTGGACAAGTAATCCTGAAACATTTTGGAGTTACAGATAAGTACCGAGATAACACAAATATTGCAGTAGAGTAACAAGAGTAGTGTTTTTATAACGGTACACATTTCCAGTTAGTGTGAATTATTGATTTCATTTAGTCTCTCATATTTCTCCACCACAGGTGGGGGAATAAGAGAACTAGTTTTTCTACAACATAAGAATCGACGGACAGCCGATCTCGTTCTATAATTATGGTGCATTATATATTACGTATTATGCGATATTATCTAGCATAAGTGTGTATACACATTCTATGTATACTTTGTATAAAACTATCGAATTCTTTATAACGGTACGTCTCCATAACTAACGGTAAGCGTGTACCGCACCATTGTGTACAGTCACGTTTCTTTTTTTGCACATTCTTTTGATGAGTCAATTTACCTTGTCTTCTTCCAAATTTTATACGTATTTTGGTACATAAGCAATAACTTTGGATAGGAAGGTAAATCGTTTTGGAAAATGCTAAAATTTTAATCATTAAAAAAATAAGTTCCTAATGGAAAGTGGTGATTATTTTCGATATCAAAAATCAAGTCGAGATTTATTTATGTAATTTTGGAAATCGATTACAGAAAGAACATATGGTAATCTATATCATTTTCAAATAAATTAAAATTGATTTATATCAATTTTAATTGATTTAAAACAGTTTTAATTGGATTTGTTATTGGAGAGAAATACTGATGTGAATTTAATTCCAATTAAATTTAACTCGGTTTATACCATTTTGAGAATCGATTCAGGTTTTGGATAGAGGATTCCAAATCACAAAGCAGTCTTTGAATTGAGATCTTAAGTACGATTTAGCAATTGTGCTTTTCTTGTTGGTTTATCATCGAGTTTGGTTTTCATAGTGAAGTTTATAAATTTAATAGAAAATATATCGTTGAATATTAGAAAAATTAAGCACCATGATTTTCAATTTCGGGCCATTCTTTTAAAACGATTTATGCCATTCAATTCAAGCTGTTTAAGATCAATTATAAATTGATCTCATACCCGATTATTATTCGAACATCATTTTTTTTTGGATTTTAGTACGTATCAATTTTGGAATTACAAATTTAAAATCGTTTGAACTAGTACCACTTTAGTTCTGGAGACTCCCGTGAGGCCAAACATACCTCATATTTATATCAATATTTATTCTAGATCATAAACTTATTACAGTGATGTGAATTTGATTATATATTCCCCCCATGTTACCCCGTTTCCCATTATTCTTAATTGATACCATTTCAACTTCGATTTGTGAATGTCTATCCCAAAAACAATTAGTATAAAACTTTTGGATTTAGATTGAAATTTAAACAAAAATATTCTGAAACCTTCGTGAGCTCAAAAAGGTAGTAATCAGGATTACAAAATTTATCTTCGCTTCTTTTATAAAAGTGCGCAATGGCACAGTTATCTGGGATGGACATCTGTTCATTTTAGACTCATTTAATTCTTTTCCATACGTATGTATATACATACAAACAAATTGTATTATTAACTTGTCATCGTTTTTTTTATCCCATCTAGTCTATAAATAAGACAATTTATTTTTAGATTTAATTTACGATCTACGAAATACTACCGCTTATTATAAACGATTATACCTTGAATAAATTGATATGTGAATTGTTATCCGAAAATAATTGTTAAACCTAAATATGTTTTAGGAACATTCTTATAAGGTAAAGTAGTAGGAGGGTTCAGCCAATGCAAATTTTGGGAGTCCTCATCATTGATGAGGCTCATTGGGGATTTTGTAGAAAATCCATTGGGAGGGCATGGTATCCCAACAAACACCTGGGGTACCCATATCAGCAACAGCAACATCATATCATTTTTCTTCTTTAAATAAAGCATCCTGTTTGTGATTGCGAATTAATAATGAATCAATTTTGTTTATGGCTAGTCAGGAGTGGCCACTGAGCTAGGCCGAATTTCTTCAATGGCAAGTGTATACCAGCGACATCTTGGTATGCCTCATTCCCCCTTTACACTCCCAGCTAGTAACATAACAGATGTTTGTATGGTTTCAAAAGGAATATACAAAATAAATGGAAATTAGATTTCACCACAATCAATAGTATTACGGTCATAAAAGCCAACTTCAGTGGTTCCGCTGTATATCTAATACCTACATATCTGAATTGCACAAGATGGAAGATAGATGCAGAAAGATTTGAACGTTTTTTAAAAGAATTTAGTCCAGATAATTTTTGTATCATGGGCGACCTTAATGCAAGAATTGGGGAAGAGCAGTTTCTGGAAGATGATTTTCTTGAAGATTATGCATCTAACATAAATGGCTCTCGTCAGTCAAAAGACAAAACTGTCAATACGAATGGTAGAAAATTGTTACAAATTGTTGAAGACATTGGAGGTGTTGTTTTGAAGGGCAGAACGTCAGGAGACACTGATGGAAACTTTACTTTTTGCGGCGTAATGGGGAGTTCTGTCATAGATTATTATATTTGTTCGTTAAACTTTCTGAAATTTGTATCAAATTTAAAAGTGGATATGCAAGTTTTTTCTGATCATATGCCTCTACATTTAGTGATTGAAGTTGAGAAAAACAATCATATGATCCAAAATCAGCATTCCTCTATTCATAAAATGTACTGGAAAGAAAAGTATAAATCTCAATACAAACAAAATTTGTCAGCACTATCACATACTCCTTGCAATACTGTTACCTTCTCTGCAAATGATATGGTCGCTAACATTGCATCTAAAATTAGGCAATCTAATATAAATGAAGCAAATAAAACCATTTTTGCTCCAAAACAGAAATGGTTTGACTGGAAATGCTATCGATTGCGATCAGTCCTTATGAAAAACTTAAAGAGTTATACAAAATCTTGTACGTTAATCAATCGTAAACGTTATATCTTATCGAGAGCAAAATTCAGATCATTGTGTGATAAGAAAAAACAAAATTTTTATAATAGTAATCTACGCAAGCTAGATACTATAAATTGTAGTAAAGACTGGTGGAAATTATCCAAATTTATGAAAAATACTACTCATTCGCCTAAATGTAATCTTAGCGCAGAACAATTCAGAGGTCACTTTGAACAAATATTGCAAACTAAAGACGACGATCAAGCTATTAACTGGTGTCAGCCATATTTTGTAGACCCTTTTTTGGATTCTCCAATTGAGTTTATTGAGCTTCTCAATGTCATTAAAAAGCTAAAGAAGAACAAGTCGCCAGGACAAGATGGCATACCATATAAATTTTATCAAAATGCACCACAAAATTTCCTACATGAATTACTCTGGGTCTTTAATAAGATCTTCCTACTGGAAGATATTCCTGTAACATTTACACAGTCCATACTAATACCTCTATTCAAGAAAGGTGATCCAAATATTGCTGCAAATTACCGTGGATTATCACTTATGGATACAATATCAAAAATTTTCAATTCTATTTTATTAAATCGCATAAAAAGTTGGTTGACAAGAGAGCAAGTTTTAAATGAGTTTCAGGCCGGTTTCCGGAAAGATTATTCCACAGTTGACAATGTTTTCAATCTCGTAAATGTTATATATCTTAACAGAAACATAAACAAACCAACATACGCTTTTTTGTAGATTTTTCAACAGCGTTCGATTTGATACCTAGAAACAGTCTCTTTTACAAACTGTCTTCTATGGGTCTATCAACAAAAATAGTCAAAATACTGCAAGGTCTTTATAACAACACAACGACAAAAGTATGGGATGGCAACCACTTTTCTAAGTCATTTAATGTTAACTCCGGCGTAAAACAAGGCTGTATACTTAGTCCGACTCTCTTCTCCCTTTACCTGAATGATCTACCAGATGTACTACCCGGTGGAGTCAATATCGGAGACTTAAATATAAAAATTTTACTATATGCAGATGATATAGTAATTCTGTCTGATTCTCCCGCTGTTCTACAAGATATGATAGATGTTCTACATCAGTACTGTATCAAATGGTGTCTGAAGGTTAACTTGTCAAAGTCCAAAATTCTTGTTTTCCGCAAAGGTAGTAGAATAACATCGAATCTGCACTGGCATTATGAAAGACAGGAAATTGAAATTGTCAACCGCTACACCTATCTAGGTGTCCTATTAACTTACAACCTATCATTCAATGCTCATCTACAAAACAAACTCAATTCATCAAAAATGGCAATAAATTCGACATGGTCAAAATACATAGCTCATCCTAAAATATCAAAAACCAATAAATATAAAATCTTCACAGCATGCTCAAGATCCATTATGTTCTATGCAGCCCAAATATGGGGTTTTCAAAAATATGATTGCGTAGAAAAATTATTACGCTTTTTCATTAAAAAAATGCTATATTTACCAAACAATACACCCAATTACATGCTTCACCTTGAAACTGGTCTTCCCACTCTTTATATTTCAACGTTAAAATTAAATTTTTCTTATATAAACAGAGTTCTACGATTACACCCACACAGACTCCCACGCATCCTTGCGGAAAAAGTTATCGACCAGAATATTTACTGGGCAAAAGAGTGGTGTAACATTCGTGAGAAGATCCAATACTCTCCTACCAATAACAATGCACCACTATGTATTTATTGGAAGGATATTATTGAAGCTCTGAATAATCACGAACGAAACGAGATGTGTAATAATGCAATGAATTCAGAATTTCATGATCTATATTCTTCTTTGCAATATAATCAGATATCAAATCGAACAAAACATCTGTCTACATATGCGACAGGATTGATTATCAAAGCTAGGGGCGGTTTACTTAACTTAAACGCCAAAAACTTCTCTGGAAATAATAACACAAGTCCCCTATGTTCAATCTGCAATAAAAATGAACCGGAAAACACATACCATTTTATTGGAACATGCCCAATTTACATGCAATTTAGAAACAGATTCTTTGGAAAAAATATTCTTGAAGATTATGAAGTTATTGATATATTAAATGGCACGAATTGTATATCTTTATTTAACTATATTAATGCAAGTCTTAAATACAGAAACCTTATTCTAAATGAATACTATGTATAAAACTAAACTACTATTGTATTATATATGTACATATATAAATAGATTATATATAAATTGGCTAACAGCAGTATCGCTATGCCTACTTATAGATGTAAATTACAATGTTAACATATTTATCTATTCATTTTGAAAACTCAATATGTAATGTAAAATTTATCATCTATTATCATAATAAAAAAAAAATAAAAAAAAACAAAAATATTTAACGGCGGCAGCAATTAAAATTAATCGACGAAACGTTTTAAATAAAGCCGAAAAATTATTATTATTTGTTTTGCAACACAGTCAAATATGTAGAGCAACAACAATAACGAGTACCGAAATGCACTTCGCTTCGAAATAAACAATGTTCACTCTTTATTTAATAGTTCAATTAGTTAGTTTAAATAACTAATTTACTTTAATTTTAAAGCTACCGTCCTGTCACGGTCGCCAAAATGTATGACAGAAAGATTTATTTTGCGCCCGAAAACGATTTAAATAAAAACACGGTTGGTTTTTCGATCGAAAAATTCAATTTATTTGCGTCACTAGATTGCCGGTCATAGATCAACTAAACTAGATTATTTGTTTATCCCTTTTTTAGGGCCACACAACAAAAGGGAACGAAGTTACAATGAAACATGTAATGAAGCAATGGACAACACTCAAAACAGATCGATCAATAATTGAAAGATCAAACGAACGGAATCAAAACAAATCACAGCGAAGGGCAGTAGTTATTGCTCTGTATGCAAACCATACAAGCAGAACTACAAAATGCATAGACAACAGTGTTGTTGTTGTTGCTACCCTTTAACATAGAACGGACGACGAAACCAATAACAGGTACATGCCTAAGTCATATGTAGGCAATGTTGTTGTTGTTTCTCGTCACAACGGACACGACACAAAGGGGATTAAGTACAAGTAACACACACATTAGGGTGGGACGAACGAACAAAACATTAAGGTGGGCCGAATAACATATTAAAAATAATAAATTTTGAATTAAATTAAAATAAATAATAACAAATAATGACCCAATAAATGGAACAACAAAAAATACAAAAAACATAAATGCGATCTCCTCCAACAATTATTATTATTATTATTATTATTATTATTATTATTATTATTATTATTATTATTATTATTATTATTATTACTATTATTATTATTATTATTATTATTATTATTATTATTATTATTATTATTATTATTATTATTATATGTTATTATTATTATTATTATTATTATTATTATTATTATTATTATTATTATTATTATTATTATTATTATTATTATTATTATTATTATTATTATTATTATTATTATTATTATTATTATTATTATTATTATTATTATTATTATTATTATTATTATTATTATTATTATTATTATTATTATTATTATTATTATTATTATTATTATTATTATTATTATTATTATTATTATTATTATTATTATTATTATTATTATTATTATTATTATTATTATTATTATTATTATTATTATTATTATTATTATTATTATTATTATTATTATTATTATTATTATTATTATTATTATTATTATTATTATTATTATTATTATTATTATTATTATTATTATTATTATTATTATTATTATTATTATTATTATTATTATTATTATTATTATTATTATTATTATTATTATTATTATTATTATTATTATTATTATTATTATTATTATTATTATTATTATTATTATTATTATTATTATTATTATTATTATTATTATTATTATTATTATTATTATTATTATTATTATTATTATTATTATTATTATTATTATTATTATTATTATTATTATTATTATTATTATTATTATTATTATTATTATTATTATTATTATTATTATTATTATTATTATTATTATTATTATTATTATTATTATTATTATTATTATTATTATTATTATTATTATTATTATTATTATTATTATTATTATTATTATTATTATTATTATTATTATTATTATTATTATTATTATTATTATTATTATTATTATTATTATTATTATTATTATTATTATTATTATTATTATTATTATTATTATTATTATTGTTATTATTATTATTATTATCATTATTATTATTATTTGTTAAGAACATACGAAGATACATACAACAGCACATACATACATATGTAGTTACAATTATTAATTTTATTTGCATAGTTTGCTAACATAGCATTTCTTATTTTATTGGTAACGTAAAACTTATTTCATTTAAGTTCACTGCCCATTGCTTACTTTAGTGTCAACATAACGTTTAATTTAATTTCACGGTCATTCGTTCGTTAGCCTTTGCAATGTTTTAAATTTCATTAATACACATTTATTTACCTCTATTGTAAACATAATACTTCACCTAGTATGTCAGCAGAAAATTAAGCTTATAAAAGAAGGCTATTAATAAAGAAAGTCAGTCGTCTTTTAGTACTACAACCAACTATTTGTTCTTAATTATTATTCGACGGTTTCCTTCAAGTTTATGTGCTTGTAAGGAACAATTAAAAAGTGGATCCTAAGTGCCAATTCAAGTTTATGTGCTTGAATGGACTAACACTAGATCCTAGTGAGATTAACATTTTTTGGTGACCCCGACGTGATAGTTTCGGTTTAAGTATAACGTGTCGCGTATATTAAATTCGAATCCTCGTGTCCGCACATCTTTGCTGATTCTATAATCAACCTCAGATACAACAGATCCTTGCAGATTCAGCACTCCACCTCACAACAGATCCTTGCAGATTCAGCACGCCACCTCAGACACAAAAGATCCTTGCAGATTCTACACTCAACCTCGGATACAACACAAATCCTTGCAGATTCTACACGCAACTTTGGATACATCGCATCCCTCGTGCTAGCCACACGCATTTTGAAGCAAGCAGAAGCGTACTTTATTTCAAAAAGGACGCAAACCGAATCATCGGTAAGGTAACCAGACGTGACACGACACGTATCCTGGAATTTATTTAAAAAAGGGCAGTTGCTCACCGTTCAAGTGGAGAGGATCCAATAACCCCACAAGTGGTTTCGGAAACTTTTACAAAATATAAATCCATTAAAACCCCACAAGTGCTTTTGAAAAAAAAAAAAAATTAATTATCAATGGCGACAGTACAAGAACTCATAGCCCTGCAGGAAGTAAGGGGCAGTAATTTTGATAAATTCGTGGCGACAATTAAAAAGGCTCCGCTTGAAAGAAGAACGGAAGAGTTCTACGTAGGAAAGCGTAATGAGCTAGTGGGGCTTTGGCAGACGTTTGAAAAGGCAGAAAACCAGATCCGCAATGATTCGTCTTTGCCAGAGGACGACCCATACATAGCGGAGAATTTACACAAGAACATTGGAGAAAAGTTTAGTTCAACGATGGACTATATCAAGGCGGAATTAGACAAATTGAAGTCTGCAAAGGAATCCTCCACTGCAAAGAGCAGGGCAGGTCCAACGGAAAAGGCCCAAAAAACTAGTTCAGAAGTCCAAACATCGGTCCAGGTAGAGGAACCTGCATCTGCCCAAGTTGAGGGGCTGGCCCGAAGGATAAAAGCTAGAATGGCTGCCCTTATGCGCCATCTAAAGAGCTTGGACAATATCGAAACCGGACAATCAAATCAATTTTATGGAATAAAGAAGAGACGATCAGAAAGTTGTGGAGTCAAATCACAGATGTGTACGACGAAGTTTGGCAGCAGATTGAGGGCCCTTCCAGAATCGGGCTAGATCAAGATAGCTACGATAGCCTAGAAGATACGGTTCAACATAACCTGATTCGGCAGGCGGTCCTGAAAGACAAATGCTGTGACAATGCAACAAACGCATCTCTACTGGGAAGTAACTTGGCAAAATACAGCGCACTTCCGCTACCGAAGGTAACAATTCCTCAATTCAATGGGGATTGCTTGAAGTGGCGACAGTTCTATGAACTGTTTTTGGAGATGGTTGACAAACAGCCACTCCCCAACGTCCAAAAAATGTGGTATCTCAAAACGAATTTGTCGGGCGAGGCTGACAAACTCATAAGCCATCTAGACTTGAGAGAGGAAAACTACAAAACAGCATGGATGTTGCTTCAAGATCGTTACAACAATAAACAAATTCTTGTTTCAACATTGGTAGAAAAGATTATCAACCAGCCAACAGGAATCTCATCTTCCGCTTCAATAAAGGCTCTGCATGACACCACGAGGGAATGCATGCTAGCCCTGAAAAATTTGGATATCGACACTTCGTCGTGGGACGCTCTACTGATCCAATTGATCACGAAAAAATTGGATCAGACGCTGTACATACGATTCATGCAATCGTTAACAAAGCCGAAGGAAGTCCTACCATGAATGGGTTATTTGCAAATGTGTACGAACTGCTTTAAATACGATCATGTATCGAAAGCATGTACTTCTAGTAACTGCAAAATATGTAGTAATAAGCACAATACTTTACTACATTTGCCAAGCAAATCGAAGACATCTTCAATAGCTTCGAATCAATCACCAACCACAAGGAATGATGCCGCACCAGTCAACACAGCTGCAATCTCGTCAGCATCAGTCGAAGATCAAAAGAACGTGATTCTAGCTACTGCTAAGGTTATCATCAAGGCTGCAAACGGTATGTCAGGCGAATTTAGAGCGGTACTCGACTCGGGCTCACAAGTGAACCTTGTGACTGAAAGGCTGATAAAAAAGTTATCACTTAGAACCAGGGATGCCTCATTGGCCATTGAGGGAGTTGGAAATACTCAAAGGAAGGCTTATCATCGGGTGAATGTGCAGATGTTATCTAATAATTCTGAATTTTCAACTGATTTGGAGGCGTTTGTTTTGCCAACAATTATACCAGCGCAACCGAATCGCGATCTGGACATCTCTAAATGGCAGATCCCACAGAATATTAAATTAGCGGATCCCAACATTAACACGCAAGGAAAGGTTGATATTCTACTTGGAGCAGAGTTCTACTTTAGCCTAATGCAGCCAGGTACAATAAAACTCAGTGGCAATCAACCCATACTACAAAATACTGCGCTCGGCTGGATTGTTGGCGGCTTAATAGAACAAACCTCAACGGACGTCACACCAGCAGCGTTGGCATGTGCTATTTTCGATAGTGAAACGTCACTAGAACAAGCAATCGAAAAACTATTGAAGTTCGAGGAAGTAGAAGCGAGTGAGAAAGTAATGTCTCCGCTAGAGAAGCTGTGTGAATCTCACTACAATCAACATGTTCAGACGGATGAATACGGTCGTTTCATTGTCAGGCTCCCTTTCCGAGAATCTCCAACTGCATTGGGGAAATCACATGCAATGGCGTATAACCGATTTATGAGCCTGGAACGCCGGCTTCTACAGAAGGAAGACATCCGAAGTCAATACATTAAGTTTATGCAAGAATACGAACAATTGGGACACATGCAAAAGATTGACGTGGGGACGGTATCAAACCCAAAATATTTTATCCCACATCATTGTGTTCTCAAACCGGATAGTTCCACAACAAAACTAAGGGTCGTATTTGATGCATCCGCAAAAACCTCATCAGGTTATTCGTTAACTGATTTGACGTACACTGGGCCAACTGTGCAAAGTGAACTTTTTTCTATCTTGCTGCGTTTTCGATTGCCAAAATTTGTCTTTACCACAGACATTGAAAAGATGTATAGGCAAATACTACTACATCCTGATGATCAAAGATATCAGCTGATTATTTGGAGAGAAGATACATCGCATCCAATTACCACTCGTACAGCACCATATCTTGCTACAAAATGTTTGCAGAAAATTGCAGACGACAACATGGATCGTTATCCACTTGGATCAAAGATGCTCAAGGAAAACTTTTATATGGATGATGGGCTCAGTGGTGCCGACAGCTTAAGTACAGCCCTTGAAACTCAAAAGGAATTGATAGCTATTTTGAAGCAACATGGTTTCAATTTAAGAAAATGGTCTTCGAATTCTCTTAGATTGCTGAAAGATATACCACATAGCGACCGAGAAGTCAACTTAGATTTGGATGAAAATATAAACAAAACAATAAAAACATTGGGGTTATATTGGATGCCTCAAGCAGACCAATTTTGCGTGAAGACAAATATCGACCATCATCAAGCAATATCAAAGCGCTCAGTTACGTCTGAACTTGCAAAACTGTTCGACCCTCTTGGTCTACTGGCTCCGGTTGTTGTGAAAGCGAAGATATTTATTCAACAGCTGTGGCAGTTTACATTAGATTGGGATGAACCATTACCAGAGAAACTTTGTGCTACTTGGAAAACATTTCGATGTGAATTGGAAGGTCTCAACAACTTCAAAATACCTCGACATGTATTTTGTGGGGAAATTCCGACAAAAACACAATTACATGTGTTTGCCGATGCATCTGAAAGAGCTTTTGGCGCAGCTGTATACATCCGATTTCTTAAGAATGATGGGCGCGTAACGGTGCGTCTTATCTGTGCAAAATCCAGGGTGGCACCTTTGAAGCAACAAACATTGCCTCGACTGGAACTATGTGCCGCAGTAGTAGCAGCTCAGCTAGCTAACAGAGTAAAGGTTGACTTAAGGCTTCAAGACCATCCTATGTTTCTTTGGACCGATTCGGAAATTGTACTGGCCTGGATAAAATCACAGTCAACTTTATATAAGACTTTTGTTGCTAATAGGGTATCGATTATCCAAACATTAACGTTACCAGAACAATGGAAACACGTACCATCGAAAGAAAATCCAGCCGATATTCTATCGCGTGGACTTCAACCATCAGATCTGGCTAAATGTCGATTATGGTTCCATGGACCAGTTTTTCTTCATGGAAAAGAGGAGCTATGGCCGGCAAAACTTTGTTCTCAAAATGCTATTACTAATAACATGGAGTTAAAGGGAGCAGCTACTGCAGGAATAGTAACTGCTGACATCAATTTCATTTATGGAATCGAACACAAAAATTCCTTCAGGAAATTACAAAGAATCGTGGCGTACGTGCTTAGATTTACAAGAAACTCTCGGATACCAAGGACGGAACGGCCTGAAAATATAGCACTTAATCCCAAAGAGTTGGATCACTCCCTTCGCTTAATTACTCACGCTATACAATCTACCGAGTTCGCAGTCGAAATTAAAGATTTGAAGGCTGAAAAGCAACCGAGCAAGCATAGTTCTTTATGCAGTCTATCACCGTTTTTGGATGATGAAGGTATCATTCGCGTCGGAGGAAGATTGGAACATTCCATGCTACAACCAGATGCAAAACATCCGATAATATTACCATATAACGATTCTTTGGTGAAATTGCTCTTCAAGATGACTCATGAAGAGAATAAGCACTGTGGGCCCCAAGCGCTGTTAAACACAATAAGGCAGCGATTTTGGCCAATCAAAGGCAAAATAACAGCAAGATCAACTGTTCAAAAATTCGTACGATGTACTAGAGCGCGTCCGCAGCTTTATCAACAAGTAATGGGTAATCTGCCAGCAACGAGGATAGTTCCTGCTCGACCGTTCATAAACACTGGAGTAGACTATTGTGGACCATTTTGGGTTCATTACAAGGTGAGGGGCAAACGGCCAACCAAGGCCTACGTAGCTGTATTCTGCTGCTTTGCAACAAAAGCGGTTCATTTAGAACTGGTATCCGATTTGTCCACTGAAGCATTCATTGGTGCTCTAAAGCGGTTTATTGCACGACGTGGGCACTGCCAGAACATATATTGTGACAATGCTACAAACTCTGTCGGAGCCAAAAATAGTTTAGCGGAATTATCTGAAAGCATATATGCTACTAAAGCGAAAGAAGAAATAATATCAGCTTCCAGTTCCCGTCCTCTCACGCCACTATCAAACGACCCAGATAGCCTTGAAGCATTGACTCCGGGACATTTCCTAATAGGAGAAGCTCTAACTTCACAAGTAGACAGCAGAGCAGATACTGTGAAGACATCCAGGACGTCACATTGGAAATTGATTTCTCATATCAAGCAGCAGTTCTGGAAAAGGTGGTCAGAGGAATACCTACAGGAACTTCAACAGCGAAACAAATGGAGGAAAAAGATGTACAATCTTAAAGAAGGAGATATGGTCATTATCAAGGAAGACAATATACCCCCAATGAAGTGGCCATTAGGAAGAATTCTTAAGGTGTTTACCGGTGAGGACGGAGCTGTAAGAGTTGCAGAAGTAAAAACGCAGTCGGGGATATTCAAGCGGGTCATTCACAGACTGGCTACCTTATTTCCGGAAAGTCAAGATGAAGTGTCAACAGACAGGAACACAGCTCAAGACGAGGCAATTTCGACAACGGAACAATCCTTAGAAGATGAAAGAGATACCATTCCGACAAAAAGAATGAATATTGCGTATAACACGGCAATATAGCTTACAAACTATCGCCCATTACAAATACAAAGTTCGATAGTGGTAATGCTAATGAAGTTTTATCTTTGAAAAGGCAATTCCAACAAGTGTACAGCAGCCAAGTGGATTTAACTCGTAATCGCAGTTGTGATTTTAGGAAGCGTGCTAACTCGAACATTGTCTTATCGCCCACAAGTAAAACCTTTTGATTTGTTTATTGTCCTATATGCTCCTTTATACTTCGTGTTGTGTTGTTTCACAAGACTCCTTCACAACAATCTGTAAGAACCCACCAATCAACAATACATGTCGATGCTGAATCATCCACTCATACACCCGCTTCAACAACACTTACTAATTGAACACGGTCAACGCGGCGGAGAATGTTAAGAACATACGAAGATACATACAACAGCACATACATACATATGTAGTTACAATTATTAATTTTATTTGCATAGTTTGCTAACATAACATTTCTTATTTTATTGGTAACGTAAAACTTATTTCATTTAAGTTCACTGCCCATTGCTTACTTTAGTGTCAACATAACGTTTAATTTAATTTCACGGTCATTCGTTCGTTAGCCTTTGCAATGTTTTTAATTTCATTAATGCACATTTATTTACCTCTATTGCAAACATAATACTTCACCTAGTTATAAGTTATGTATGTCAGCAGAAAATGAAGCTTATAAAAGAAGGCTATTAATAAAGAAAGTCAGTCGTCTTTTAGTACTACAACCAACTATTTGTTCTTAATTATTATTCGACGGTTTCCTTCAAGTTTATGTGCTTGTAAGGAACAATTAAAAAGTGGATCCTAAGTGCCAATTCAAGTTTATGTGCTTGAATGGACTCACACTAGATCCTAGTGAGATTAACATTATTATTATTATTATTATTATTATTATTATTATTATTATTATTATTATTATTATTATTATTATTATTATTATTATTATTATTATTATTATTATTATTATTATTATTATTATTATTATTATTATTATTATTATTATTATTATTATTATTATTATTATTATTATTATTATTATTATTATTATTATTATTATTATTATTATTATTATTATTATTATTATTATTATTATTATTATTATTATTATTATTATTATTATTATTATTATTATTATTATTATTATTATTATTATTATTATTATTATTATTATTATTATTATTATTATTATTATTATTATTATTATTATTATTATTATTATTATTATTATTATTATTATTATTATTATTATTATTATTATTATTATTATTATTATTATTATTATTATTATTATTATTATTATTATTATTATTATTATTATTATTATTATTATTATTATTATTATTATTATTATTATTATTATTATTATTATTATTATTATTATTATTATTATTATTATTATTATTATTATTATTATTATTATTATTATTATTATTATTATTATTATTATTATTATTATTATTATTATTATTATTATTATTATTATTATTATTATTATTATTATTATTATTATTATTATTATTATTATTATTATTATTATTATTATTATTATTATTATTATTATTATTATTATTATTATTATTATTATTATTATTATTATTATTATTATTATTATTATTATTATTATTATTATTATTATTATTATTATTATTATTATTATTATTATTATTATTATTATTATTATTATTATTATTATTATTATTATTATTATTATTATTATTATTATTATTATTATTATTATTATTATTATTATTATTGTTATTATTATTATTATTATTATTATTATTATTATTATTATTATTATTATTATTATTATTATTATTATTATTATTATTATTATTATTATTATTATTATTATTATTATTATTATTATTATTATTATTATTATTATTATTATTATTATTATTATTATTATTATTATTATTATTATTATTATTATTATTATTATTATTATTATTATTATTATTATTATTATTATTATTATTATTATTATTATTATTATTATTATTATTATTATTATTATTATTATTATTATTATTATTATTATTATTATTATTATTATTATTATTATTATTATTATTATTATTATTATTATTATTATTATTATTATTATTATTATTATTATTATTATTATTATTATTATTATTATTATTATTATTATTATTATTATTATTATTATTATTATTATTATTATTATTATTATTATTATTATTATTATTATTATTATTATTATTATTATTATTATTATTATTATTATTATTATTATTATTATTATTATTATTATTATTATTATTATTATTATTATTGTTATTATTATTATTATTATTATTATTATTATTATTATTATTATTATTATTATTATTATTATTATTATTATTATTATTATTATTATTATTATTATTATTATTATTATTATTATTATTATTATTATTATTATTATTATTATTATTATTATTATTATTATTATTATTATTATTATTATTATTATTATTATTATTATTATTATTATTATTATTATTATTATTATTATTATTATTATTATTATTATTATTATTATTATTATTATTATTATTATTATTATTATTATTATTATTATTATTATTATTATTATTATTATTATTATTATTATTATTATTATTATTATTATTATTATTATTATTATTATTATTATTATTATTATTATTATTATTATTATTATTACTATTATTATTATTATTATTATTAATTATTATTATTAATAAAAATTATAAAAAAAAATCAAAATTCAGTTTAAACAAAAAATAAAGCTGCAATTTGTTGAGCAAAATTGAGGGACGATTTTTGTCCTCACACCGCCCCCTCTCCTCAAAGGGGCTCGACGATTGCCAATCGGCGGCGTGAAATGGTAATTCGGAATCTCTGACCACCTGCTGTCACCAGTACCGGGTATCCAAAAGAATATACATGAAAATCTCCTCGCTCAAGAGACTGAGTTTGGATGGATTGTCAGTGGCAATCCTACTATAAGGTCGGTTGCTTCTTTCGCCTCCTGGACAGCAACATCAGATCATATTGGCGACCAGCTTCGACGATTTTGGGAATTAGAAAATATTCCCGATGAAAAACCTCGGACCGAATCTGATATTTGGTGTGAAAAGTTCTATGAAGACACTGTTGAAGGAAGATCTGATGGCAAGTACATTGTCAGATTGCCTTTCGAACATAACTTACCGCCTGAAGTTTTCTTAGGAGCTTCAAGGCGTACTGCCATGGGACAATTTATTCGAATGGAAAAGACGCTTAGTAAGTCTCCAGAGTTAGCATTAGAATACAACAATGTCCTGTCAGAATATATTACCCTTGATCACATGGAGCAAACTACAAGTAATGAAATGTCAGAAAACGGACATTACATTTCCTTTTGCCTACCGCATCATGCGGTAATCAAACCAGAGCGAACAACAACCAAAGTACGGGTAGTTTTCAATGCATCCAAGAAAACCGAAAGCGGATATTCTTTGAACGATACTTTACACACTGGCCCAACGCTTCAAACTGAATTAATCGTTATATTACGATGGCGATTCTTTAAGTATGTGTTCAATGGAGACATACAAAAGATGTACCGACAGATGTTTGTTCACGAAGATGATCAAAAATTTCAAAGAATACTATTTCGAACAAATTCTCACACAAATATTCAAGACTTTTGCTTAAAATAGTCACCTTTGGTGTAAATTGTGCTCCGTATTCAGCGATTCGCACATTACTACAATTGAGCAAAGATGGGAAAGAATCTCATCCAACCGCATCTTCTATTTTACAAAACCAAATTTATGTGGATGATATTCTTTCAGGAGCTCATACGTTATCGGAAGCCAAATCAAATGTCCTAGAACTAATTGATCTTCTAAACACCGCTGGGTTCCCTTTAAAAAAGTTGACCGCAATCCATTCTCATATTCTTCAACTTTTGCCGCGGGAAGATCTTCTTGATGAAGATTTTCTCAAATTAGAGGATGTTAGTGAAACAAAAATGCTTGGCATTCGATGGAATATTATGGCAGCTCAATTCTTGTATAAGGTGGAAAAATTTTCTATACCCGATTCTCCTTTAACTAAAAGAAAAATTTTGTCAGTAGTGGCAAAATTGTTCGATCCTGCTGGTTGGATATCACCCATTATTGTAGTAGCAAAAGTCTTGATGCAACAATTGTGGATAGAAGGCACAAACTGGGATGACGAGATAACTTCAAATTCTTTAGAGCAATGGAAGGCATTTATTTCGAACTTCCACGACATTGAAGACATACGAATTCCTCGATGGATTAGATACTCACCGGAATGTGATATACAAATACATGGATTCTGTGACGCCTCGGAGAAGGCTTATTGCGCATGTCTATATATTCGTTCATCTTCAAAAAGTATGGTAGAGTCTCACTTACTGGTATCAAAAAGTAAAGTTGCACCATTAAAAACTGTCAGCTTACCAAGACTCGAGTTATGTGGAGCTGCACTTTTGGCAAAACTTCTGAAATCGGTTTGTATGTATATACTTATGGAGCGACTCCACCATATCCTTAGCCTGGCTTAGAAAACCGCCATTTCATTGGAAGACATTCGTTGCAAACAAGGTTTCTGAGGTTTTAGACAACGCGGGCAACGCAAATTGGCGACATGTTTCGTCTGGCGAAAATCCTGCTGACATGGGAACCAGAGGATGCACTGCTGTGCAATTAAAAGAAAGTATACTTTGGTGGCATGGTCCAAAATTGTTGCAGAAATCTCAAGAGCATTGGCCAAAACAATCCGAGATTAAAGAGCCAACTATCGAAGTAAAGGTTGCAACATTGGAAACAGAAATTTCAATTGAAAAATTCCTTGAAAATTATTCCAAGTTTACTAGAGCCGTTCGAGTGTATAGTTATGTGTTTCGTTTTATTTACAAAAGCCGAAAACTTCCAGGCCATACAGTGAAAATGACACCATTAACAGGTGAGGAACTGTTAATTGGTAAATATGGACTTTTGAGATATGCTCAAATTTCACATTTTCCGTTGGAATATGAAGCTTTAATCACCAATCAACCGATTCATCCCAAAAGCAATCTAATAACATTGATCCCATCCATCGACGAGAATCAACTCATGCGATTAAATGGGCGTTTAGCAAACTCGGATACGAGATTCAAAGAAAGACATCCAATAATCCTTCCCGAAAGCTCTCGCCTGTGTAAACTGTTGATAGAAGATACTCATGAAGAGCTCCTACATGCAGAACACCAGAGTATGTTACACGCTATTCGACAAGAATATTACGTCATTCGTCTTAAAAGCAAGATCCGTCAATGTATACGCAGCTGTCGAAAATGTACAATTTTCAAACACCGTGTTCGAAACCAAATTATGGCTGCATTGCCACCAGAAAGTTGTACATTTTCTCTCCCTTTCACTAATACCGGAATCGACTTTGCAGGACCTTTCGACTTGAAAACTTCACGACTTCGAAAAACCAAAATTCAAAAGGGTTACTCAGCTGTTTTCGTTTGTTCGTCTACTAGAGCAATTCATCTAGAAGTTTGTTCCGAGCTGTCATCGGAGGCATTCCTGGCAACTTTTTCAAGATTCGTTGGTCGTAGAGGTTTTCCTAGCAAAATCTTTACCGACAATGGAACAAACTTTGTAGGTGCAAATCGAACTATCACCAATGAGTACAAAAAATTCTTAAAATCTGCTGAAAGAGCCATTATCGACAAATACAGTTTGCATGGATTTTCTTGGCACTTTATCCCTCCGCATGCGCCTCATATGGGTGGTTTATGGGAAGCCGCCGTAAAAAGCATGAAAACTCATCTAAAGAAAGTCGCTGGCAATACCAAATTCATATACGTAGAGTTTTCAACACTACTGGTACGAATCGAGAGTGTCTTAAATTCACGACCCTTATCACCCATTACCGAAGATCCTACCGAATTAGTTCCGTTAACTCCAGGCCATCTGTTAAGGGGTGCTGCACTTATCGCCACTCCCGAAGACTTTTCTGGCAATTTGACTGTAATCAATAGATGGCAACGGCTGAAAGTTATCCAATTTAATTTGCCAAACGTTGGAAAAATGAATATATTTCAGAGATGGAAAAAAGATATAAATGGAAATCTGCTCAACAAAATCTCAAAAAGGACGATTTTGTTGTTGTCCAAGAGGATCATTTGCCGCCAACTGAATGGCTATGTATACTTCCAAACTGTTAGCAAATTTCTCCCGCTCACAAACTTAATAAACTCTTACATTTTTAGCAATTCCTCTAGTACACCAAGATGTCGGATCTGCAACGAACGACACTTCCTTAAGTATTGTCCTCAATTTCAAACGATGTCTGCATCTAAAAGGAAAATGGAGGCCCAACAGAAAGGATTTTGCTTTAATTGCCTATGCACCTCCCACAAACGTGAGTGGTGCCCAAACAGGAATACGTGCATGGTTTGCAATAAAAAAACACCAAAACAGAAAAGGTTCAACGACATCTTCCAGACCACACAAACGCCAAGTATCCACATCACGCAGCTCCAGTCAAGAACCACCAAAACAACAACATCAGAGCAGAAGTACCAAACGCTCAACAAAACGAGAAACACGCCCGCATTCATCAACGTCCACAAACACTCAGAGCTCAGCCAAACGTCCACGCACAAGTGTCAGCTCAAAAACACACATCTTCTTGCCTACTGTGCTCGCTAGAGTTCTGACAAGCAGCACAAACAGTTGTCCTGGCATCTTTGGTGGAGCGACTAAAGCTGAAGACAACGCGAAGAGGCAGCAAATATTATTGCACCTTGAACCTGCAGTCGTTTCATGACCAATCAGCCAAGGTTCAAATCAGCGGGGAAAAAGTGCGGATCAGCCAAGTCATTCAAGTATTCAAGTGATCGTATGTTGCTTGAAGTTTCTTCACATCGGTAGATTCGGGAAATGTGGTATTTAGTTGGCTTCTAACTTCCCCACTGATTTGAACCTTGGCTGATTGGTCATGGAACGACTGCAAGTTCAAGGTGCAATAATATTTGCTGCCTCTTCGCGTTGTTTAACCGCATGGGAAAATTCATTAACTGATCATAAAGAGATGCCATCTTGGGCTCAGTTAGATGAGTTTATTACCAAAAGACTTGACATGTTGGAATCCATTTCTGACATGAGAAAACCATCCAATCATCATTCCACAACATCCGCAAAATCAAATTCGTTCAATACCAATACTGATACCAGTGGTAAGGTGTGTAAAGTCTGTAAACAAAATCATCCGCTCCGATTCTGTGCGAAGTTCAAATTATGGCCTCTCTATGAAAAGAGAAAATACATAGCCATAAATAAAATTTGCGAAAATTGTCTTTCATATGGACATGTTGTTCAAAAATGCAGAAGTGAAAATTGTTCAGACATTCACATCATCGAAAATATATTTATGCTTAAAAACAAACGTTGGTCTTAAAGACTTTTTGCATTACTATGTCTAAATAATAAATAAACAAAATAATAAATGTATGCGTTCATGCTTTTGTTCATATCGTCATAACTCATTCATTATGTCATTGCGATAAACGAAACGTTCTAGTTAAAAACTGCAAACGCAGATTTATTGTTATTAACTAAAAAGTCAACAACAATGTCGTAGAATGGTTGTAGGCTAATGAACCACAATAGCTATTTTTGTAATAATTATTAAACCATTTTACTAGGTCAAGATATTCAATGTAAATGTGCAAGTTAGCAATAATTTAGTATTTAAGAACAAACTTTTCAATAAAGAATGTAGAAAGTGAAAACTACTTATCGTGTTACAATCATTTCCTCTCCGTCTTAACCAAGTTTATGTGCTTGCGTTAAACCTATAATTTTATCTTGGTGACACTGCCTTGATAAAAGACATCTAAAACCTCATTGAAGGACAAAATAGTCCCTTCAAAATACATGGTGACCCCGACGTGATCGTACCGGTTTAAGTGTAACGTGTCGCGTTTATTTAATTCGAGTTCCCGGATACAGCGCGTTTTCTGATTCGCCATACGATCCCGCATATCCTGATTCTACATACGATCAGCGCATATCCTGATTCTACATACGGTCAGCGCATATCCTGATTCTACAATCGATCCCGCATATCCTGATTCTACATACGATCAGCGCATATCCTGATTCTACATACGGTCAGCGCATATCCTGATTCTACAATCGATCCCGCATATCCTGATTCTACATACGATCAGCGCATATCCTGATTCTACATACGGTCAGCGCATATCCTGATTCTACATACGATCCCACATATCCTGATTCTAAATACGATCCCGCATACAACGCATATCCTTTCTGAGTATACACAGAACCTCAGATACGAACCAGATCCTTGCTGATTCAACTTCGGTTACAACGTTCGAAAACTCATAAAGCTACATATCTAGCAACAACCTCACAAGTGGTTTGGAGATATAGCAATGACAACGGTACAAGACCTTATAGCTCTGCAGGGAGTAAGGGCCAGCAATTTCGACAAATTCGTGTCGACAATTAAGAAGGCGCCGCACGACAGAAGGACGGAGGAGTTCTATTTAAGCAAGCGTAACGAGCTAACGGCGCTCTGGCAGACGTTTGAGAAGGCGGAGAACCAGATCCGCAATGATCCGTCTTTGCCAGAGGATGACCCATATATAGCGGAGAATTTACATAAGAACATTGGAGAAAAATTCAATTCAACAATGGACTACATCGCGGCGGAATTAGACAAAGTGAAGAGCAAGCCAGGTCCATCGGAAAAAGCCCAAGAAATTAGTTCAGAAGGCCAAACTTCGGGCCAGATAGAGGTATATGCATCAACCCAAGTTGAGGGGCTGGCCCGAAGGATAAAAGCCAGAATGGCTGCTCTTAAGCGCCATTTGCAGAGCTTGGACAGTATCGAAGCCGGACAATCAATTCCATTTTATACAATCAAAGAAGATACGATAAAAAAGCTGTGGGGCCAAATCACAGATTTATTCGACGAAATTTGGCAGCAGATCAAGGACCCTTCCAAAATCGGGCTAGATCAAGATAGTTACGATAGCCTAGAAGATTCGGTGCAGCATAACCTAATTCGGCTGGCGGTCCTAAAGGACAAATGCTCTGATAATGTAAGAAACGCACCTCAACTGGGGAGTAACTTGTCAACACACAGTGTAATTCCGCTACCGAAGGTAACAATCCCAAAGTTTAGTGGGGATTATTTAAAATGGCCGGCATTCAGTGATCTTTTTACACAGTTGGTAAACAACCAACGCATACCCACAGTACAAAAGATGTGGTATCTGAAGGCAAATCTGACGGGTGAAGCAGAAAATCTGATTAGTCATATATCAGCTACTGCCGAAAATTATGACGCGGCATGGAAAATGCTGCAAGATCGATACAACAATAAGCGAGTGCTGGTAGCATCGCTTATACATCAACTGGTTGATCAACCATCGACCGGGTCATCTGCCGCGTCCATTAAGCAGCTACATGACGTCACTCAAGAGTGCTTACATGCGCTTAAGAACGTTGGAGTCGACACGTCCTCTTGGAGTCCAATGTTACTTCATCTACTGTCGAGGAAACTAGACCGAAGTACTTACAGCCAGTATGAAAGGTCTATTGTCAACCCAAGGGAGTTGCAGCAAGTTAGCCAATTCCTAGAATTTCTGGAGACTCGATTCCAGTCAATGGAGGCGATGGGTCAAAAGGAAAAAACGTCACCTAAATCGTGTGCTACAGTGGCATCGGCAAACCAAGGAGACAACATGTGTACTCTGTGTAAAAATGGCACCCATACGCTATATCACTGCCAGAGCTTTCTCAAAATGACACCGCCAGAACGACTAAACTTCACTCAAAAGCAAAAACGATGTGTGAACTGTTTAAAGGCGGGCCATTCATCGAAGCAATGTACAACACGATGTTGCACGAAATGCAACAAGAAACACAACACATTGTTGCATCTAGAACGCAAGCAAGGGTCTACGAACAAACAAGATAGTCGTACGACTTTATCAGCTGGAACTGGTACAAAGCCTGCCGGTGGAGTAGCCTCCGTAAATACTGAGTCGTGCAATAATCAGGAAGCCACGGCGCTAGCTGCTGCTAATAAAGAACAAATCAGCTCGTACGTGGTACTCAGCACTGCTGTAGTAAAAATAAAGGTGGATGAAGCAGAAGTGGAGTGTCGCGCTTTGCTCGATTCGGGTTCCCAAGTCAATTTCATCACAGAACGTTTAGTAAAGCGACTTGGCATTTCAATGCAAAAATCAACAATCAATATCAACGGGATCGGTGCAACCAACACTAGAACAAACCATCGAGTAAATGTAGCTCTAAAGTCTCGAATCAACAATTATTCGACTCGACTTGAAGCGTTTGTTTTGCCTCGTATCCTATCACCACAGCCATCACAATTCATTAACATTGAAGATTGGTCGATTCCAAAGAATCTGACGCTAGCTGATCCAGCCTTCAACCGTCCTGATAAAATTGATATATTGCTAGGTGCAGAACATTATCACGAACTATTGTCGATTGGACAAATAAAATTAGCCAAGAATCTCCCTACAATGCAAAACACTGTGTTTGGATGGGTAATCTCAGGAAAAATTCAAGAGGAACAGCCCAGGAACCTTACATGCGGAATATGTACGACGGATGAATCGCTTGACGCCTCTATCGCCCGACTATGGAAATTGGAAGAAATCAAGACAACCAGCAAACCAATGTCCCTCGAAGAAAGACAATGCGAAAATCACTTTAAGCACACCACCAAGGACAACAAAAATCGATTCGTAGTTCGAATACCATTTCATCAAAACCCCGACGCCTTAGGAGATTCTCATGGGATCGCAATCAATCGATTCTTTTCCCTCGAACGCCGGTTGCAGAAGGATCCTGAGTTGAAACAACAATATGTCAAATTCATGGAAGAATATGAAAACCTAGGACACATGACAAAAATATCGACAGATGCTATTCGCTCCCCACACTACTTTATCCCACATCATTGCGTACAACGACCTGAAAGCACAACAACAAAGCTCCGTGTAGTATTCGACGCTTCGGCCAAAACTTCGTCAATGCATTCGCTAAATGATCTTATGTACGCAGGACCTACGGTTCAGAGCGATCTGTTCTCTATACTACTGAGATTTAGGCTACCCAAGTACGTTTTTACAACTGATGTCGAGAAAATGTACAGGCAGGTCTTAATCTCTCCTGAGGACCGCCAGTTTCAACTAATAATTTGGAGAAAGGATGTCACTCAGCCTATAACCTACTACCAACTCAACACAGTCACATATGGCACAAGAGCCGCCCCATATCTGGCAACAAAATGCCTGCAACGAATGGCCAAGGAGAACGCAATCCGCTACCCACTCGCCTCGCAATTTCTGCAAGAGAACTTTTACGTCGACGATGGCCTGGGCGGAGCCGACAGTTTAATAACCGCAGTAAATTTGCAGCAGCAACTCATTCAAGTTATGAAAGACAGCGGGTTCAACTTACGCAAGTGGTGTGCTAATAACCCTCAATTGCTTAAAGACATTTCAGAAGGAGATCAAGAAGTAAATTTAGATTTCGAGAGCTCAAAGGCTGACACCGTTAAAACATTAGGGTTAACATGGCTTCCAAAAGATGACACCTTCTGTGTAAAAGTCAATATTGATCCCGTCAGGAGAGTCACTAAACGTACAGTGACTTCAGATCTTGCCAGACTTTTTGATCCATTAGGGGTACTGTCTCCAGTCACAGTTACGGCCAAAATATTCATACAAGAATTGTGGGAGTTAAAATTAGACTGGGACCAATCGTTACCAGAATCCTTACACTCTAAATGGACCACGTTTCGATCGGACTTAAACGCTCTAAAAAATCTTCAGATATATAGACACATCTTTAAAGGGAGAGTGCCAGAATCAAGGCAACTACACATCTTCACAGACGCGTCAGAAAAGGCGTACGGCGCAGCGGCTTATATGCGATCAACCTTTAAAGATGGAACAATCATGACACGTCTCCTATGTTCGAAGTCTCGCGTTGCCCCACTCAAAAGGCAAACCATACCACGGTTGGAGCTTTGCTCAGCAGTACTTGGAGCCCAGCTAGCTTCAAAAATCAAAATCGATCTTCAATTGACGTGTCCAACCTGGTTTTGGACTGACTCAGAAATCGTGCTGGCCTGGATAAACTCATCATCCGCAGCATTCAATACATTTGTGGCCAATAGAATTGCAATCATACAAGAAATCACTCAGGCAGAACAGTGGCGTCATGTCAGCTCAAAGTGCAATCCAGCCGATGTACTATCTCGCGGCATATCGCCGACAGCCCTTAAAGATTGTACTCTTTGGTTCTGTGGTCCCTTGTTTTTACACGGAAAGGATACAACATGGCCAGAAAAATTCAATTCAAATCTTGCAATTTCGACCAATCTCGAGAGAAAGAGGAAGGTACCAGAGGCACTCGTCACTTCAGTGACACCAACCAACTTTATGTACAACATAAATCACAACAACTCGTTCATCCGTCTACAACGAATCATAGCATACGTTTTGCGTTTCATTACTCAGAGCAGATGCAAAAATACCCTTCGACAGGCCCAAGGATCACTTACAACGGTCGAGCTAGACACGGCTTTAAGGCATATCATCAGGCACATACAAGAGTCGGACTTTAAGGAAGAAATTCAACAACTGAAGAAGTATCAAGAGGTGCGTGGAACAAGTAAACTGAGTAACCTGTCACCATTCTTGGACAATGACGGCCTAATTCGGGTTGGGGGTCGTCTTGAAGCATCGTCTTTGTCATTCGACTCCAAGCATCAACTTCTTATTCCCTACAATGACCCAATTTCAAAATTAATATTTGAAATGGTCCACAAAGAAAATAAACATTGTGGCGCACAAACATTGCTGGGAATCGTACGACAACGGTTTTGGCCACTAAAAGGGAAGATTATGGCTCGAGCTACGGTTCATCGCTGTACAATTTGTAGCAGAGCTAAACCAGCATTTTTTAATCAAGTTATGGGAAACTTGCCTTCCACGCGTGTCACACCAGCCAGAGCCTTCATTAATACTGGGGTAGATTTTTGTGGCCCAATAACAGTACATTACAAACTTCGCGGAAAACGGCCACACAAGGCATACATTGCAGTATTTTGTTGCTTCTCGACGAAGGCAGTACACTTGGAACTAGTGAGTGATCTCACAACAGAGGCATTCATAGGTGCTCTTAAAAGATTCATCGGACGACGTGGGCACTGCCAAAACCTATACTGCGACAACGCAACGAACTTCGTAGGAGCAAAAAACAAGCTACCTGAACTGTCAACCATCATACATACAACAAATGCCCAAGAAGCCATTTCAAATACTTGCAACAACAAGGGCATTCAGTTTCATTTCATTCCGCCAAGAGCGCCACACTTCGGTGGCCTCTGGGAAGCCGCTGTCAAGTCAGCAAAACATCTTCTAATCAGAAGCATGGGGAATGCATCCTTGACTTATGAAGAACTCGAGACTTTGGTCATTGAAATTGAAGCCATATTAAACTCGAGGCCTATTTCTCCGATGTCAAATGATCCCAATGATATAGGTGCACTCACTCCAGGACACTTTTTGATTGGAGAACCAATCACTGCACAAGTGGACTCGCAAGCAAAGCAACCAACCTTAAGCCTAGCGACAAGGTGGAATCTGGTTTCTCGACTTAAGCACGAATTTTGGAGCAGGTGGTCACGAGACTATCTAAACGAACTGCAATATCGCAGTAAGTGGAAAGAGCAGTCGAAGAATCTACAACCAGGAGCCATTGTCATTATAAAAGAAGACAATGTTCCGGTCATGAAGTGGCCCTTAGGTCGTGTTATCAAAACATACAAAGGACCCGACAATTTAGTGAGAGTTGCTGACGTAAAAACCGCATCCGGAGTTTTTAAAAGAGCTATCCAATATTTAGCACCACTTCCGCGACTCGAAGAAGACAACACCTGCAAAGACTTGCCGACCGTGCAACTATCACCAAACCCGACCAATGAGGAAGAGCTGGAGACGCAATCATCCTCAACATCAACAGACGAACGTCCAAGCAAAAGGAAACGAACAACTTCAAGCTCTAGCATCATGCTAACGATGATCGTAGCTCTATGTGCACTTCCCTTAATTTGTGCAAACAAAATAGAGGTAACCAAGTTTGAACCCAACATTGGAATACACTTTGAAGGAATTGGCACCACACGTATCTCAAGATCAGACTGGAAACTTATAACGTACTATGAACTACAACCATACTGGCGAGAGATGGACACATTTACAAATGGCACTTCGGCACTCCAGAAGTTATGTACCCTCATATCCCAAAGGACACCGTGTCTGAACATTCTACATACCCTTGAGCTCGGTTTCTCAGACCTCAAGGACGGAAACCTTTTGCTAAAAAACAAAAGAAGCAAACGTGGTGCTGTAAATATTGTTGGAAACATTGCTAACTCACTTTTTGGAGTTTTGGACTCAAATTACGCGGAACAAATGTCAGACACTATCACCTTAATCAAAGAAGATGAAACCCACATGAAACAGCTCTTAAGAAACCAAACCTCAGTTATTAACTCAACCCTCAACATTTTTAAACAAGTGGCCTGTTCCCGTACTTTATAAAGTGGTAAAAGTCGTAAAAGTTGTAAAAGTCGTAAACGATTTTCATATTAATTTTGTGTACGGGAACGCAAAATGTGTAAAAGTGGTAAAAATTGTAAAAACTTTTTAGTTCTGGAACAGAGCTAAGATGAACTACAACTAAAAGAAGACTTCGACAGCCTTGATCGTCAATTGAACAACATTGAAAAACGGCTACACGAAAACGAACAAGACAGTCACCAATTTAACCTGTTCCAAAATATGGTGTCACTATCTTCTCAATTGTCATTGATATTAGTAAGGCTACACCGAATACAAACAGCAATAATAACAACTTTGTCCGATTCGCATCATGGGGAAATCAGCCCAATGTTACTATCACCACTACAACTTCAATCAGAGCTCATACAAGTCAGAAATCATCTTCCACCAGCATTGCAGCTACCCGTCCGTCAAGATAATCTCCTGCAGCTCTACAAAATTATGAATGTAAAGGGAGAAATCACAGAGAATCATATCATTTTCTATATAACAATTCCTCTATGTGACCCAGAATCTTTGGAACTGCTTAAGCTACATCCAATTCCAGCACTCGTCAATAGCACCATGATGATCATTAGGCCATGTAGCGACCTCATCGCTATAACCCCCCACAGAGATGAATATTATACATTAAATGAACAAGAATGGACACGATGCACACCACTAACAGAAGATGAAGTTTTATGTCCAAATATGCAGTCTAAATTCAATGCGGACGCAGCCAAGTGCCTATGCGAAATTTCACTTCTTCATAATACCACTCGTCCCAGTTGTACCGTGGACCCATTTATAGACGACATGTCGATGACACAACTAAAACACAGCAACCAGTGGATGTATACAATGTCACATCAAACTCAAGTAACCACTGTATGCAATCAGGAACACTCCCGAGTAATATTGCAGGGCACCGGTCTCATTAAAATAAGTCCAGACTGTACCCTAAAATACAAGTCAATGTTCATTCAGGGACATCCAACATATTCATCATCCCTTCACTCGTCATACACAGCCACCGCCAACGTTACAGAAATCAGTTATCCAGACAAACCGCAGTATAGTAAGATACATTTCAAAAATTACATTGACCACATCAAGAATATATCTGAAATTCAAAATCAACTACATCAACAAGTTCTAAATGACCTGCCACTGGAACTTGACAACATCAAAAGACATCATGCAACAGTAGCTTACGCTGCCCTCATTCTTGCAATTGGAATCGTTGTCACAGCAGTCTACAGGAGAAAACAATCCATTAAAATGAAGCCAAGTCAACAACCTCCCATAGCAGCAGTCCGTCAAAATGTCGCGTCATCAGAATTTGTTGTTTCCGTATCATAATATTCATAAGAAAATGAAATTAAAAAAAAAATATATATACATTTTGTTCGTTGTCTAGGTCAAGAACAATCATACTACTGCATTCTTTTTAATGTAAACTAATATATGTTGTACCAGCATATCAAATTTCAGTTGAGCATGGCTCAACGGCGGGGAGCCTGTTCAGACATTCACATCATCGAAAATATATTTATGCTTAAAAACAAACGTTGGTCTTAAAGACTTTTTGCATTACTATGTCTAAATAATAAATAAACAAAATAATAAATGTATGCGTTCATGCTTTTGTTCATATCGTCATAACTCATTCATTATGTCATTGCGATAAACGAAACGTTCTAGTTAAAAACTGCAAACGCAGATTTATTGTTATTAACTAAAAAGTCAACAACAATGTCGTAGAATGGTTGTAGGCTAATGAACCACAATAGCTATTTTTGTAATAATTATTAAACCATTTTACTAGGTCAAGATATTCAATGTAAATGTGCAAGTTAGCAATAATTTAGTATTTAAGAACAAACTTTTCAATAAAGAAAGTAGAAAGTGAAAACTACTTATCGTGTTACAATCATTTCCTCTCCGTCTTAACCAAGTTTATGTGCTTGCGTTAAACCTATAATTTTATCTTGGTGACACTGCCTTGATAAAAGACATCTAAAACCTCATTGAAGGACAAAATAGTCCCTTCAAAATACAAAAATGTTTGCCAAAAGTGTCAAAGCCCACATCTTACTTCTTTGCATCCTGACTCTCCGTCAAAAACTGCATCATTTCATCTAGAAACCCAATATGATGAACAGCCGACTACGTTAGCTACCGCATATCCGAACAATGTTCAACCCGCATATCATATTGAGTTTCAACATAATAACCCAGCTGCAACGTCGGCTTCGACTCACGTGGACACGTCGTACATTATATCAAACTACACTGTGTCAAGAGAAAGAACTATTCTACCCACCGCTTTAATCAATATCGACCATCAAGGAATTACATTCACACTTCGGGCTTTCATTGACCAAGGTTCACAGGAATCATTCGTTTCTAACCGCATTATTCAACGCTTTTCAATTCCTACTTGGAAATCATTTACGACGATTTCTGGTCTTGGTGGAAAAGTTCTGGACAATTCTACAAAATCATGTAACCTGGCTCTAAAGTCAAGAAAATCTAATTTCAAAATCGAATCCTCGGCCATAGTAGTCTCAAATTTGAACTATTTCATGCCTTCGGCTCCTGTTGTAATCTCTGATTGGACCGAGTTGAACGATTTGGACCTAGCTGATCCAGAACACTTCAAACAAGCTCCCATTGACATGTTATTGGGAAGTGACATTCTCCCATTTATTATAAAACCGGGTATCCAAAAGAATATACATGAAAATCTCCTCGCTCAAGAGACTGAGTTTGGATGGATTGTCAGTGGCAATCCTACTGTAAGGTCGGTTACTTCTTTCGCCTCCTGGACAGCAACATCAGATCATATTGGCGACCAGCTTCGTCGATTTTGGGAATTAGAAAATATTCCCGATGAAAAAACTCGGACCGAATCTGATATTTGGTGTGAAAAGTTCTATGAAGACACTGTTGAAGGAAGATCTGATGGCAATTACTTTGTCAGATTGCCTTTCCAACAAAACTTACCGCCTGAAGTCTTCTTAGGAGCTTCAAGGCGTACTGCCATGGGACAATTTATTCGAATGGAAAAGACGCTTAGTAAGTCTCCAGATTTAGCATCAGAATACAACAATGTCCTGTCAGAATATATTACCCTTGATCACATGGAGCAAACTACAAGTAATGAAATGTCAGAAAACGGACATTACATTTCCTTTTACCTACCGCATCATGCGGTAATCAAACCAGAGCGAACAACAACAAAAGTACGGGTAGTTTTCAATGCATCCAAGAAAACCGAAAGCGGATATTCTTTGAACGATACTTTACACACTGGCACAACGCTTCAAAATGAATTAATGAACGTTATATTACGATGGCGATTCTTTAAGTATGTGTTCAATGGAGACATACAAAAGATGTACCGACAGATGTTTGTTCACGAAAATGATCAAAAATTTCAAAGAATACTATTTCAACAAATTCTCACACAAATATTCAAGACTTTTGCTTAAAAATAGTCACCTTTGGTGTAAATTGTGCTCCATATTTAGCGATTCGCACATTACTACAATTGAGCAAAGATGGGAAAGAATCTCATCCAACCGCATCTTCTATTTTACAAAACCAAATTTATGTGGACGATATTCTTTCAGGAGCTCATACGTTATCGGAAGCCAAATCAAATGTCCTAGAACTAATTGATCTTCTAAACACCGCTGGGTTCCCTTTAAAAAAGTTGACCGCAAACCATTCTCATATTCTTCAACTTTTGCCGCGGGAAGATCTTCTTGACGAAGATTTTCTCAAATTAGAGGATGTTAGTGAAACAAAAACGCTTGGCATTCGATGGAATATTATGGCACCTCAATTCTTGAATAAGGTGGAAAAAATTTCTATACCCGATTCTCCTTTAACTAAAAGAAAAATGTTGTCAGTAGTGGCAAAATTGTTCGATCCTGCTGGTTGGATATCACCCATTATTGTAGTAGCAAAAGTCTTGATGCAACAATTGTGGATAGAAGGCACAATCTGGGATGTCGAGATAACATCAAATTCTTTAGAGCAATGGAAGGCATTTATTTCGAACTTCCACGACATTGAAGACATACGAATTCCTCGATGGATTAGATACTCACTGGAATGTGATATACAAATACATGGATTCTGTGACGCCTCGGAGAAGGCTTATTGCGCATGTCTATATATTCGTTCATCTTCAAAAAGTATGGTAGACTCTCACTTACTGGTATCAAAAAGTAAAGTTGCACCATTAAAAACTGTCAGCTTACCAAGACTCGAGTTATGTGGAGCTGCACTTTTGGCAAAACTTCTGAAATCGGTTTGTATGTATATACTTATGGAGCGACTCCACCATATCCTTAGCCTGGCTTAGAAAACCGCCATTTCATTGGAAGACATTCGTTGCAAACAAGGTTTCTGAGGTTTTAGACAACGCGGGCAACGCAAATTGGCGACATGTTTCGTCTGGCGAAAATCCTGCTGACATGGGAACCAGAGGATGCACTGCTGTGGAATTAAAAGAAAGTATACTTTGGTGGCATGGTCCAAAATTGTTGCAGAAATCTCAAGAGCATTGGCCAAAACAATCCGAGATTAAAGAGCCAACTATCGAAGTAAAGGTTGCAACATTGGAAACAGAAATTTCAATTGAAAAATTCCTTGAAAATTATTCCAAGTTTACTAGAGCCGTTCGAGTGTATAGTTATGTGTTTCGTTTTATTTACAAAAGCCGAAAACTTCCAGGCCATACAGTGAAAATGACACCATTAACAGGTGAGGAACTGTTAATTGGTAAATATGGACTTTTGAGATATGCTCAAATTTCACATTTTCCGTTGGAATATGAAGCTTTAATCACCAATCAACCGATTCATCCCAAAAGCAATCTAATAACATTGATCCCATCCATCGACGAGAATCAACTCATGCGATTAAATGGGCGTTTAGCAAACTCGGATACGAGATTCAAAGAAAGACATCCAATAATCCTTCCCGAAAGCTCTCGCCTGTGTAAACTGTTGATAGAAGATACTCATGAAGAGCTCCTACATGCAGAACACCAGAGTATGTTACACGCTATTCGACAAGAATATTACGTCATTCGTCTTAAAAGCAAGATCCGTCAATGTATACGCAGCTGTCGAAAATGTACAATTTTCACACACCGTGTTCGAAACCAAATTATGGCTGCATTGCCACCAGAAAGTTGTACATTTTCTCTCCCTTTCACTAATACCGGAATCGACTTTGCAGGACCTTTCGACTTGAAAACGTCACGACTTCGAAAAGCCAAAATTCAAAAGGGTTACTCAGCTGTTTTCGTTTGTTCGTCTACTAGAGCAATTCATCTAGAAGTTTGTTCCGAGCTGTCATCGGAGGCATTCCTGGCAACTTTTTCAAGATTCGTTGGTCGTAGAGGTTTTCCTAGCAAAATCTTTACCGACAATGGAACAAACTTTGTAGGTGCAAATCGAACTATCATGAGTACAAAAAATTCTTAAAATCTGCTGAAAGAGCCATTATCGACAAATACAGTTTGCATGGATTTTCTTGGCACTTTATCCCTCCGCATGCGCCTCATATGGGTGGTTTATGGGAAGCCCCCGTAAAAAGCATGAAAACTCATCTAAAGAAAGTCGCTGGCAATACCAAATTCATATACGTAGAGTTTTCAACACTACTGGTACGAATCGAGAGTGTCTTAAATTCACGACCCTTATCACCCATTACCGAAGATCCTACCGAATTAGTTCCGTTAACTCCAGGCCATCTGTTAAGGGGTGCTGCACTTATCGCCACTCCCGAAGACTTTTCTGGCAATTTGACTGTAATCAATAGATGGCAACGGCTGAAAGTTATCCAATTTAATTTGCCAAACGTTGGAAAAATGAATATATTTCAGAGATGGAAAAAAGATATAAATGGAAATCTGCTCAACAAAATCTCAAAAAGGACGATTTTGTTGTTGTCCAAGAGGATCATTTGCCGCCAACTGAATGGCTATGTATACTTCCAAACTGTTAGCAAATTTCTCCCGCTCACAAACTTAATAAACTCTTACATTTTTAGCAATTCCTCTAGTACACCAAGATGTCGGATCTGCAACGAACGACACTTCCTTAAGTATTGTCCTCAATTTCAAACGATGTCTGCATCTAAAAGGAAAATGGAGGCCCAACAGAAAGGATTTTGCTTTAATTGCCTATGCACCTCCCACAAACGTGAGTGGTGCCCAAACAGGAATACGTGCATGGTTTGCAATAAAAAACACCAAAACAGAAAAGGTTCAACGACATCTTCCAGACCACACAAACGCCAAGTATCCACATCACGCAGCTCCAGTCAAGAACCACCAAAACAACAACATCAGAGCAGAAGTACCAAACGCTCAACAAAACGAGAAACACGCCCGCATTCATCAACGTCCACAAACACTCAGAGCTCAGCCAAACGTCCACGCACAAGTGTCAGCTCAAAAACACACATCTTCTTGCCTACTGTGCTCGCTAGAGTTCTGACAAGCAGCACAAACAGTTGTCCTGGCATCTTTGGTGGAGCGACTAAAGCTGAAGACAACGCGAAGAGGCAGCAAATATTATTGCACCTTGAACCTGCAGTCGTTTCATGACCAATCAGCCAAGGTTCAAATCAGCGGGGAAAAAGTGCGGATCAGCCAAGTCATTCAAGTGATCGTATGTTGCTTGAAGTTTCTTCACATCGGTAGATTCGGGAAATGTGGTATTTAGTTGGCTTCTAACTTCCCCACTGATTTGAACCTTGGCTGATTGGTCATGGAACGACTGCAAGTTCAAGGTGCAATAATATTTGCTGCCTCTTCGCGTTGTTTAACCGCATGGGAAAATTCATTAACTGATCATAAAGAGATGCCATCTTGGGCTCAGTTAGATGAGTTTATTACCAAAAGACTTGACATGTTGGAATCCATTTCTGACATGAGAAAAGCATCCAATCATCATTCCACAACATCCGCAAAATCAAATTCGTTCAATACCAATACTGATACCAGTGGTAAGGTGTGTAAAGTCTGTAAACAAAATCATCCGCTCCGATTCTGTGCGAAGTTCAAATTATGGCCTCTCTATGAAAAGAGAAAATACATAGCCATAAATAAAATTTGCGAAAATTGTCTTTCATATGGACATGTTGTTCAAAAATGCAGAAGTGAAAATGTTTGCCAAAAGTGTCAAAGCCCACATCTTACTTCTTTGCATCCTGACTCTCCGTCAAAAACTGCATCATTTCATCTAGAAACCCAATATGATGAACAGCCGACTACGTCAGCTACCGCATATCCGAACAATGTTCAACCCGCATATCATATTGAGTTTCAACATAATAACCCAGCTGCAACGTCGGCTTCGACTCACGTGGACACGTCGTACATTATATCAAACTACACTGTGTCAAGAGAAAGAACTATTCTACCCACCGCTTTAATCAATATCGACCATCAAGGAATTACATTCACACTTCGGGCTTTCATTGACCAAGGTTCACAGGAATCATTCGTTTCTAACCGCATTATTCAACGCTTTTCAATTCCTACTAGGAAATCGTTTACGACGATTTCTGGTCTTGGTGGAAAAGTTCTGGACAATTCTACAAAATCATGTAACCTGGCTCTAAAGTCAAGAAAATCTAATTTCAAAATCGAATCCTCGGCCATAGTAGTCTCAAATTTGAACTATTTCATGCCTTCGGCTCCTGTTGTAATCTCTGATTGGACCGAGTTGAACGATTTGGACCTGGCTGTTCCAGAACACTTCAAACCAGCTCCCATTGACATGTTATTGGGAAGTGACAGTGGAACATTTCTCCAATCTGCTGGTATCCAATAGTAGCGAAGACGATGATACCACAGATCCAATCCCAGAAGATGGTATAGAATGTATACCACCCGGCCAAGATGAGGTAAAAACAGTAATCAACCGGCTGAAGAATAATAAAGCAGCAGGAGCTGATGGCTTACCAGCCGAGCTGTTTAAAACCGGAGGCGACGCGCTGATAAGGTGTATTCATCAGCTAGTTAGCACCATCTGGCAGGAAGAACACGTACCCGACGATTGGAACCTGAGTATCCTATGTCCCGTCCACAAGAAAGGAGATAAGACTGTATGCTCCAACTATAGGGGCATAAGTCTTCTCCCTATTGCCTATAAGATAGTGTCAGGGATATTGTGCGAACGACTAAAGCCAATGGTCAACGAAATGATTGGACCATACCAATGTGGCTTTAGACCTGGCAAGTCCACCATTGAGCAGATATTTACCCTGCGGCAAATCCTAGAGAAGACCCAAGAGATGCAGATCGACACATTTCACCTTTTTGTCGATTATAAAGCAGCATTCGACAGTCCCCTCCGATCAAAGGTATTCCATGCAATGTCTGAATTTGGTATCCCCGCAAAGCTCATCCGGCTTTGTAAGATGACTTTAACTGATACTAGGTCCTCAGTTAAAATTAGAAAGAACCTCTCCGAAGAATTTTGTACCAAAAGTGGTCTCAGACAAGGAGACAGCCTTTCGTGTGACCTATTCAACATTTGCGGGATGCAAATGTCAAAAGAAATGGCACAATTTACACCAATAGCCACATGTTACTTGCCTATGCTGATGACATAGACATCATGGGACTATCAGTAAAGGAAGTAACTGATACCTTTAGGAAGGTCGAAGCAGAATCTGCGAAAGTGGGTCTGGCGGTAAACGGCGAAAAGACCAAATTGATGGTGTCGACTCCATAGAGCTCGGACCAACTGTGGAAGTTGGTACTTAAGGGGAGTACACACTATCAGTCAAAACTGAGAGTCAACTTACTTAAAAGACAATTTTCTGGCAAATAAACACTTTTGTTTAGCTAAAAACTGTTGAAATGCAATATTTAAAGTATTATTTAGAGATCTGGAAAGTAATTATTCAGCTAGACTTTGATGTAAACGAAATATACCCCGATGACTGTCAGTTGTGTTGTTCAGTGTGTACCATGGTACAATAAGAAAGGTAGATGCATCGGCGAATTGCTACAACAAAGCAACTTTTTTTGTAATATAAACTGTCAAAATTTCCGCCAAATGGTCTCTTGTTGTCTCTTTTTATCGCTTGTGTTTGCCTATAAAGTGTAGACATGCTATCTCTTACTTACCGAATCATATGGTTTTTTGTTTTGATTTTTCATGGCGAATTCCTAGTTTTTTGACGTTTTAGATTCGATCAGCTGGGCTGAGGCATCTACCTTTCTAATTGTACCATGGTGTGTACTATGCTTTACAATTTTGAGGTAGTTAAAGACTTCGTCTACCTCGGCACTGCCATAAACACAACAAACAACATCAGTTGTGAAATAAGAAGAAGAATTGTATTGGCCAACAGATGCTACTATGGTTTATGTAAGCAATTTAAAAACAAAGCCACATCTCGTCAAACAAAAATAACACTATACAAAACGTTGATACTACCCGTGCTAATGTATGGCTCCGAAGCATGGGTACTTGCGCAAGCAGATAAGGCAGTGCTTGGTGTGTTTGAGAGGAAAATTCTTCTAAAGATCTACGGGCCGATTTGCGTTGCCTGTGAATATCGACGTCGTATGAACCACGAGCTATATCAGCTATACAAAGACATGAATATAGTTAAACGTATCGAGATGCAACTGCGTTGGCTAGGCCATATCATAAGAATGAGCGATGATGAACCCGCTAAAAAGGCGTATGAATACATGCCAGATGGCGGTGCACGCAGAATCGGCAGGCCTAAGCTTGATGGAGCATACAAGTGGATGAAGAAATGAAAAGGCGCGGTATTCCAAAAAGTCAAGCGAAAAACAGAGAGGAATGGAGATCTTTTCTTAGTTCGGTCTATGGAACAAATGTTCTGTAATGGGCCAACTAAGTAAGTAAGTAAGTCGATTAGGAACCCTCAACTTAGAATTCCTAAGCTGACATCACCTTTGGAGCGTGCACTTTCTGTTAGGGTAGCTAGAACATTTAATCCATTGCCACTTGATTTTAGAGGCTTTCGTCTATCACGCAGCAAAATGTTTGCACCCGCGGATGCAGTTAAATCACTAGAACAATTGCCGCTGGAGTACATCTTTTCCTATGAATTCACCTATGAATTTTACAAGAGAGCGCGCAGCTAGGATGCACTCCATTTTGCTTCCACGGCACACATCTAGGATGCACTCCATTTTCGATCCAAATCACAGCCTTTGATGTAGTGTTTTGGATTGAATTTAAATGCAGTCTAAAGATGCTATAAAATGCAAGCCATTGCAAATATCCCAAAATAAATAAAATACATTTCTTATTTGTGTAAAACAAGAATATGAACTTTTTTACATTAACACATATTAACTTTATTACATTAACACAAATTATGAAAATGCTCCATTAAATTTAATCGTAGCTTTGTTTACTCCTCTTTTCTACATTTTATGAAACCGCAACTGATTTTGCTTCATCATCAAAATGGTTTTTCATTTTTCCTCCTGCTCCAGTTCAGATTACCAAAAAAACTCCAACTCCACTTCAAAAATAATTTGCGTCTTGTCAATTACAGCAATGTTCGTCTCTTTAGTTTGTATTTCTTTATTTTTTAAACAAATTCTTATAATTTTAGACACTCTTTCATGTGTTCAGAAAAAAAGACTGCGATTGTAGGGATCAAAAAATTGGTTGGCTTGGCTAGGGATCTATAAGCGAGTGCTTCTAAAATGTATCGAGCGGAGTGCATTTTTCATAACTCCGTGTGGACTGCATCGAAAGATGTATTGAAATCATAACTCTGCTTTGCACTACTTTCACACTTTTTTGCTGGATATGGCCTGTCATATTGAAAACAGCACCAATTGACTTTTGCGCTTTGAGGCGAGGCGTAAAAAATAAGCACAACAATCCATTGTGTTTACAGTTCTGAGACAAAGCATGGCCCAATTCATGGTGAAATAAGAAGGTGTTACATCAAATCATGTCAAACGTCAAATTTGGTCACAATAATGCATTACTGTGAATTGCTTGTTTACATTTTGTATGTGATTTTATTCACAATAAAGCATTTTGACAACTGGTATGATGATCAGCTGTTTTTGGCGTTACACCTTATCATGGTGGAATAAGAAGGTGTTACATCACATCATACTAAACGTCAAATTTGATCACAATAATGTATTACTGTGAATTGCTTGTTTACATTTTGTATGTGATTTTATTCACCATAAAGCATTTTGACAACTGGTATGATGATCAGCTGTTTTTGGCGTTACACCTTATCATGGTGGAATAAGAAGGTGTTACATCACATCATACTAAACGTCAAATTTGATCACAATAACGTATTACTGTGAATTGCTTGTTTACATTTTGTATGTGATTTTATTCACAATAAAGCATTTTGACAACTGGTATGATGATCAACTGTTTTTGGCGTTGTACCTTTATTATTGTGCCATGCACCTTATTATTCCACCATGACCCAATTATAAGTCCTCTAGTAAGCGAATTCAAAGAAAAACAAAGATTTTAAATGTCAAAATTCACGAACAGAGGCGAAAAAAATTTTGAGGCGAATTTCTTTTCTGTCAATTCAGGTAGATACACACAAAACCTTTTCCGAGAAAAAGTTGTTACCGTAGTTACGAAACAGAAAATACAAACTGATTGAACTTGAACTGCTAAAATAAGTTATTAGGCCTGTTCGATAACTTCGCAAGTAAAAAGTATTTGCAAGTTCTTGCAAGTACTTCTCAGTTCTCTTTCACTGAACAAGTTTGTTATCGAACAGCATTTTGTAAAAGTTTGTACAAATTTGCACAAATTTTTGGTTATCGAACAGACCTATTGTAAATTAGATTCTCATACAAAACACAAAAAATGTTGACATTTTACGTGTACAACATTAAGTTTATTTGTTTTCTTTTTTCGAGATACATCTACCTGTTTCTGTACAGTTTGATATTTCTATACCTCACAGCGAATTCAAATGACAAATATGAATTTTGAAGCGGGGTACACTAGAGCTGACAAACCATCGATATTTTCAACATTAGATATTTTCGATATAATGTTTTAATATATCGATTGTTATCGATATTATCGTTGTCATCGCCATTAATCTGGAGATGAAATGGCGGAAATGTCAATGATTTTCTTGAAATTATGCAAAAGTAGTTCACAGAAATGTAAAGGAGAATAAACAACTGTTTTTATTTTATAAAATTTTTAGAAAATAAATTTTATTTTACCGATAAATGTGTACGTGTGACTACGGACATACTTTCTTACACACACATAACCGAAAAGCAGCGAAATTTCTATTTATTTCAATGGATTTCAGGTTAGGGGTTTTTATTCCGATAATATCGATAGGCAAAACTATCTATCGATATTAATTTTTAAATAATAATCGATATTATCGATAGTGCCATCGATTTTTTGAACGAACAACAGCACGGATCACATCCATAAGTATATCATTGTTGAATAAAATATGTAAGTTGAATTGGAAATCCTCTCTTTCCCTACTCATTAGCTCAAAGCAACAGTAAGTAGATCCATTTCTCTCGGACCTTAGTCCTCTTTCGCTCCAGAAACGAACCTTAGTTCATCCCATTGGAACCTGAGTTCCACCACTGCTGAATTGTCCGTAACATTGTGGTTTCAAAGAGATAAGTTTAATTCCCTACAATGTTGTAGAAGTTACAACTTTTAACATGGTCCTTCGAGCCGGATTCAATGAAATCAACCTATGAAGATAAATAGTTCATTAGAAAAACAACAACAAAATAACATTATAAAAATTATACAAAAATTTGCAATTAAAAGTTATATCCAACAAGTTGGATTTCGTATCAACCAGCTGAACACCGTAGTGATCACAGCTTTCATGACCAGCAATATGGTAACACGATCGTCACTATTGTGAATGGTCATTATTCTCAATATTGGCAAAAGTGTGTATACTAGCATAAAATTTGCAAACACATGTCTCAGAGCGAACTTAAAATTTTGTTTAAAGGAAAATATCAAAAAAACTCATATTTATAAAATAATAAATTATCTCGTTTGCCCGGAAGATTGATAACTCCGGCTATTGGGAGAAAATATCGTTCACAAACTTGTGGAAGAGGTACTTCGCCTGACACAATAATCATTTCCGAGCGACAGGCTATTAACAAATATATTATAATCCATACATTTCCAGGAATTCTGGAAGTGATTTTCTCTGCCGGCTGGTGCAGAAAGTGCATCACCTGCATTTTTCTACCGACAGGCCGTCCAATATCCCGGCTAAGAAATTGCCATAATTGCTGGAGAATAGCAAAGTACGCAACTGTTCTTGGTGTCGGCGCAGCTGTTGCAACACATAAAAACTTAATTGCAAGCACTTGGATAGAGTTGGTTTGGTACACGCAGACCGTGGTCACTTTTTGTGCGATTCGACCAAACCACATTGGGAGTACTTTGACAGAAGTGAGTCTGTCCGTTTTAAACAACTTGGTGTGGTCAAAGACATACAAAAGGAAACCCATCAAAACAAAGAGAAATTTCACGCTTCAATCAACTTTTTGTCCAATTCCACTAGACCAAATTGTGGGCATTTCGTTTTAACCAGCTTTGTAATATAGTTCTCGGTGAGCATTCTGCGAGAAATCGCAATAGAACTAACTTCAAGTCCGTATAACTGTCTGGAAAATTTCGGCCAGCGTCTAAACATCCATTTGGTGTGGTCAAACAAAACATACAAAGAAAAAAAAATCTTCCCGCTTCAAGCAACTTGACATCCTCTGTGTCAATTTTCTGTCCGATTTCAACAAACCAAATTGGGAGCAGTTTCACAGAACTGAGTCGGTCCGTTTCAATCAACTTGGCATCATAGTTCGGTGTACGCATTCTGCCCTTTTACGTGTTAAATATCAATTTAACAAACTTCAAGTCTACACACTTCTCTGGAGAGTGTCCGTCAGCGTCTAAACATCTGACCCAGCCATCTGTCTGTTTACATCACAGAAGCATTTAGTGTGAAACAAAAGCAATCTATGCAAGGCAGGAGCTCTGTTTCGTTTACCTCCTCCAATCAATGCTGTTATTTCACATTGTCAACAGTTACAGTTCCCAATATAAATGGATGTAAGATTTCTGTCGAACTTTTTAAACAAAAGAAACTATGAAATAACGCTTGTCGCGTAAAACACCTACTTTTCCAATCAATGCTGTTAGAATCATACCATCAACGCATTCAACCGAAGTTCACACAACGTCTCAACAACAGCTCAATTCTAAATTGCAAACCCTCCACCAACAGCTGTTAAGTTCAAAAGGAGCAACACATCGTGAGAGAGTGCTGATTTGCTGCCGTCGTACATTGATTGTTTTGCAACATATCTCAAACAGACTACTCGTAACAACGTCAACATTCACCTCAATTGTTTCCGCAACATCACTTCAGTGTGTCTGCAACATATATTTCATGCACGAGTGTTTCCAGCCATATACAGTGTTAATAACAACCCAGCGCTTGAAGGAAACCGTAAGTTAAATTGCATATATCAAAGTGTCGACATGTGCTATTATTCCAACTGAAACAAGATAAATTACACCCATATTATTGAGACTGCAAAACTACCATCAGATACGTATTTGGTTTACAACATCCCTGAAGCATATCGCCAACATATTGTTTCCACTTCAACAAAAGTGAAAGCAACACCATAGTTGGAAACAGTCGAATAGCCATCATTTGAAATCGGCAATCATTCATAAAACATTCAAAAGGCTATTTTTGGAGGAATACGACACATTACCATTACGTCTACAAATTAAAGGCATATTGGAACTAAACCGTAAGTGAAATCAAATTAAAGTATTTCCAACATTCTTGAATATTAGTCACGTCAACGTCATTTCTATTATCAAACACAAACATCTTTTACACAAACCCAAGTTGAGGTAGATTCAGTGAAACATAGAAAACCAGCAACAGATTTAGAGCTACAATTCAGTTTTTTAAGACACCTCAATATAGTCGTGGTATTCTTAACTCTATCAGCTGTTCTTTTATGTTACAAAGTAAACATTCAAAAGTACTTCGATTGGCATACTGTTGTCTATACATATGCATACATAGATTTAACATCGCACACAACACCCGATCGTTAACAACAGCGGCAACTAACTTTCTCAACCAGAAAATTCTCTGCCACGATTTTAAGTACATTTATGAAACGTTTTCTCAGAATACAACATTAAAGAAATTATCTCTGTACGTACTTCTCTCCCATTGTTGAACAAAAATAATACTGATTTCATAACGAATACAAAAAGAGGAAAATATTATTTAATTCTCTTTTAACAATTCTCTTAAACGATTTCCAAGGAAGATAAGTTTGGTGTGCATCCACGCTCTCAACATTTATTACCATTCTCCTTTGTTCCGGTATTACATTGTGTTTGGGTAAATACTCAAGAGTTTAGGGTTTGGCTTAGTACAAAACTCTTAATGTTTTTCCCTTATTTGGTTATAAAATTGTTGGTTGGTGTAAACCAAAGCTGAGCAAAATTGAGAGGGACGCAAATTTAAGGGAGAATTAATATTTAATTTCTCTTGATATTTCATTACTTATTTCAACATTTTTTAAAAATTAATGTCTAAAATCGTCCACAACGCAAATTATTAAAACATATAACATATGCATAAAAAATTGCACAAACTTTTAATTGTTTATGGTTCACAAAAAACCAAGAGTACGTTTTTGACAATTTGCCTGTGTGCTAGCACACCCCTCACCCCTGGTGTAAACTCTTAAAACGTTTTTCATTACACATTCAGTTACAGTTTCTTTGGATTGGTGCAAAACTCCTAATTTTATTTTTTTGTTCCTCATTTGGTTATAGAATTTTTGGTCGGTGTAAACTCTTAAAACGTTTTAAAATTGAATTCAGTTATAGTCTCTTTTGGTTGGTGCAAACGTTTGGAAGTTTTTTTTTTCAATCTCATTTGGATATAGATTTTGATTGATGTAAACGCTGGACAGTGGTTTCAATGCTCAATTGATTCTAGATTCTCTGAATTGGTGCAACTCACATTTGGTTTTGGATTTTTTCCTGTGTTTGCTGTGGGATTAGGGTAAGCAAACACAACATATTTCGATGTTTATGTGGTTCTAGCACTATTTGGTGTACGCTCCTCTCTCCACTCGCATTCGGCTGATAAGTTCTCAAATTTCAATTCTCAAAACTTTTGAAGTCTCATTTGAGTTGTTTTTAACGTATCTCTCAAAGGAAAAAATCTTTCGATTCTCATTTGGTTCTGGCATACAGAAAAGGGAAAACTCATTGGGCAAGAACAAATATAAATGACTTTAACTTGTAACTGTAAAATATTAGAACATCTGAATTTCGCAAATTACATAATTTTCTCTGATTTACTCTCCTAATTCCAAACATTTCAATCAAAATGGACACCTTAAGAAATGAGTTTATTTTTGATTCAGATGATTTAATAATGTTTACATCAGCTATTGAAAAAATTCCCGCCAATGAACACACCGATTCTTCATTAGAAGTAGTTTTACAAGATCTTAATACAAGATGGAGTAATGTTCAAAAATCGTATCGCAACATTTTCACAAGTAAAAATGACGAAGTCGATACAAATTTTAAAGAGTCTGCTCAAGAAAAATATTCCAATTGCACTAAAAGTTTTCACTTCTGCAAAGCAAAGATTCTGGATTTGCAAAAAACTTTAGTGGTTCCCCTAGAAAACTCCTCCACATCAATCACCCCCGATCACGATTTTGTCCCCATTAAAGTACCGCCCTGCGATACTGAAATATTTCAAGGCGGAGGAATGGCCCTCATTCCGAGATATGTTCACAGCGGTGTACATCAAACATTCCCAGCTCACATCAGTTCAAAAGTTATACTACTTAAGGCTAAAAGTTAAAGGTCAAGCCGCAGGAATTGTGCGAAAATATAAATTATGTGGAGAGAATTTTTCGTTGGCGTGGGACGCGCTAAAATCCCGCTACGAAAATAAACGAATCCTGGTAGATAACCAGCTTAAGATTCTATTTAACCTAAAAGTAATTAATTCCGAAAGCAGCGATTCCTTGCAAAAAATTCAAAACACAATAAACGATTGTATAACGGCTCTTCAAGGGCAAAATATTTCCACTGCAGACTGGGATCCCATCCTAGTGTATTTGTGTTCAACAAAACTTCCCCATGAAACTCTTTCCCTTTGGGAACAATCTCTTAAGTCTCATAAGGAACTTCCCAAGTGGCAAGAAATGAATGAATTTTTAACGAATAGATACGAAGTAGTTGAAAGGCTTGATAGCATCCAAGGTACAAGAATTGGGTCTAAAAAGGTAGATGTAAACACTTTTCAAATTGAAAGCACCATACAAATTGAATGTAAACTTTGTGGAAACAATCATGCTCTCAAAAACTGCTCAGAATTTCGCCAACTAAACCCAATAAAACGTAACCAATATGTTTCTCAAAATAAAATTTGCCTCAATTGTCTCTCTTACAAACATTTGCGGAAAGATTGCAAAAGCAAATTCGTCTGTATGGAATGCAAAAGAAATCATCATACACTTTTGCATTTTCCTAGTTCAAAATCCAAAGGAAATTCCCAAGATTGTAGCCCTAGTACTAATGCAAACTTTGTTGGCACATCATCACAAAATTTCACAGATGATATTTCTACAAGTTCCTCTCAGGATAGAGATCCATTAGTTCTTCAAGCATCCACACATATGGTTACAAATGATAATAATTCATTAATTGAAAATACTCTGTTACCTACAGCAATTGTTACGATTCGTCACAACGGCGACACATTTACAGCTCGAGCCTTTTTAGACCAAGGATCTGAAAGGTCATTTATTTCCAAAAGATTACAACAACAACTTCTACTCCCCACAGAAAATAAAAACTATCAAATACGGGGCTTAGGAGGTCAAATCGTAGCCAATTCCAATACGTTGTGCACTCTTTCACTCGTTGCCGAGCTCCACAATATTATAGTCGACATGAAAGCTATAGTTGTAAACAAAATTACTCGACTTTTGCCGAGTTTTTTTATACACAGGTCTGATCTGTCCCTCGAAGAATTAGAAAATATGGATTTAGCGGATCCCCATTTTCATTCCCCTGGTCATGTTGACTTACTTCTAGGAAGTAGTGTTATCCCAAGTCTACTATTGGACGGTGTAAGAAAAATCGGCTCATCTCTGGTGGTCCAAGCTACCATTTTTGGATGGGTGATAAGTGGTCCAATACACCCGCAAACTGTTTCCTCATTTTCAATTGAAACTTCGGAAGATTCTGATCTTTCTATCAGCCAAGAACTTAGGAAATTCTGGGAACAAGAAGAAATTCCCGAAAAACGGCTTCTCTCTGCTAGTGATGAATATTGCGAATCCCTGTTTAAAACAACTACAGTGCGAACTGCCGATGGTCGCTATATGGTTCGTCTCCCCTTCAAAACCAATTATAAAGTCGAAACCCCAATATCACCCTCAAGATCCCAAGCTTTAATACAATATATGAGAATGGAACAATCACTCAAAAATAAACCAGAAATGGCACAAGCATACAATGATGTACTTCAAGAATATACTTCCCTAAACCATATGGCACCTACAACTTCTATAGAATCCTCAACAAATGGTTCATGCAATTCGTTTTACTTGCCACACCATGCAGTTTTAAGACCACAAAGTCTTAGTACAAAACTGCGTGTTGTATTTAACGCATCAAAACGAACTTATTCGGGATATTCTCTAAATGATACCCTACATGTCGGCCCTACTCTTCAGTCAGATTTATTAACATTAATACTCCGGTGGCGTTTTTATAAGTACGTTTTTAATGGGGATATAGAAAAAATGTATCGACAGATACTTATTCACCCTGATGATTCTAATTTTCAAAAAATTCTTTGGCGCCCTTCTCCAATTTCTCCCGTAAAGGATTATGCCTTAAAGACTGTAACATTTGGAGTGAATTGTGCTCCATATTTAGCTATGAGAACTCTTCTACAATTAGCAAATGACTGCGTGGAAAAATACCCCCAAGGATCTCAAATTATTAAAAAGGACATGTATGTCGACGACGTTCTCTCTGGAGCTCATAGCCCAGAAGCCGCTATAGATTCCCTGTCGCAATTAATCTCTATGCTAAAATCCGCAGGGTTCCCTCTAAAGAAAATTACCTCCAACGACCCTGAAATTCTAAATTCGGTTAATAAAGAAAATATTTTGAGTTCTAAATTTTTGAAATTTTACGAAACTAGTGGCACTAAAACACTAGGCGTTCAGTGGAACGCAATGAAGGACATGTTCTCTTATAATGTCGAAGCACCCTCCGTTGTTAACTCGATTAAAAAACGACAGATCCTATCAATTGTCTCAAAAGTTTTCGATCCCGCTGGTTGGATATCCCCAATCATCGTAGTAGCCAAAATTCTACTTCAGCAGTTATGGATAGAAGGAACCAAATGGGATGAAAACGTTAAGCCACACACTCTGCAAAAGTGGAATCAATTTGCAGAATCCCTCGCTCTTATTTCTGAATTTCAAGTCCCACGATGGGTTAATTTCTCGCCAACATGTATTTCTCAAATACATGGATTTTGTGATGCCTCTGAGAAGGCTTATTGTGCAACTATTTATCTCAGAACCAGCCAAGGTAGCGCTATCCATACCCAACTACTTGTATCCAAAACCAAAATAGCCCCAATAGATCCAGTAAGTCTTCCACGTCTAGAGCTATGTGGAGCAGTTCTCCTCTCACAATTAGTTAAACACATCACGGCAGGATTACCATTGCATAATTATGAAGTATTTCTCTGGTGCGATTCTTCAATTACACTCAGCTGGTTAGAGAAGCCTCCCTATACTTGGAAAACGTATGTAGCCAACAGAGTTGCAAAAATCATACGCAACGTCGGTAACAACCCGTGGCGACACGTCAGATCAAACGATAACCCAGCAGATCTGGGGTCTCGAGGTTGCTCTCCAGAAGAACTTTTCCACAATTCTCTGTGGTGGCATGGCCCAACCTGGTTACGTAGTCCTCCCGAAGAATGGCCTAGCAGCACTAGAAGGAACGAAAACCCTCCTGAAGCACGTAAAATAGAAGTATTTCGCACATTACAAGATGACGAGGATTTTCTCAAACGGTTTTCTCGGAGGGATAGAGCTATTCGGGTTGCTGCTTACGTATTTAGGTTTTACAAAGCTGCTCGGAACATTGCGAAATACTCAGACCCCACGATATCATACGAAGAATTTAAGGAAATGAAGCAGCTTATCGTTCGATTATCTCAAAAACAATATTACAGCCAAGAATACTCAAGTCTCCTTAATTCTAAAAAGGTGTAAACGGAAGAATAACAAATTCCAATCTGTCATACAATGAATGTCACCCAATCATCATACACAAAGATTCTGAATATAACAAATTGTATTTGAGCTTCATCCACAACCTGTTGCTTCACGCTGAAAATAGTCTGATGCTAAGAACAATTCGTGAAGAATATTATATATCTCGACTTAGATCATCGATCAAAAAATGCATAAGAAATTGTAAAACATGTACTATTTATAGACATAAAATGCAATCTCAAATAATGGCGGCTCTTCCCTCAGAGCGTAGTACTTTCTCTCTTCCATTTTCGTTTACTGGTTTAGATTTTGCTGGTCCATTCTCCACAAAAACCTCAAGTATACGGCAAGCAGTATACCAAAAAAGTTATGTTTGCGTATTCGTCTGCTTTAGTACCAAAGCAATTCACTTAGAACTTTGCTCAAACCTCTCATCTGATTCGTTTTTGGCTGCATTCACAAGATTCGTAGGGCGCCGAGGGTTACCTCTAAAGGTAATGTCTGACAACGGCACAAATTTCGTTGGAGCCGAAAGGAAACTGCGATACGAATTCTTACAATTTTTGAACAACTCTGCCGAAGATATTATTAAGAAGTACACCCCCCAAGGTCTGCAATGGTCGTTCATCCCACCAAACGCACCACACAAGGGTGGGTTGTGGGAAGCAGGAGTAAAGTCTTTTAAATCGCATTTCAAAAAAGTTGCACAAAATCATCATTACACGTTTGAGGAATTCAATACTTTACTCGTACGGATAGAAGCAGTTCTTAATTCCAGACCACTATCTCCAATGACCGATGATTCTCACGAGTTGCTAGCCCTTACTCCCGGGCATTTCCTACGCGGTGCTTCACTTGTAGCACTGCCCGAAACCACTTCTGATAACCTAACTCTAACTGGAAGATGGGAAAAACTCAAAGCTCAACAACATCAATTCGCTCGTCGATGGAAAGACGAATATATAAAAGAATTACAACGCAGGTATAAATGGCAATCTCCCATAGAAAATATAAAGCTAAATCAGCTTGTGGTTGTAAAAGATGACCAGGTCCCTCCTTGCGAATGGAAACTAGGTCGAATAAAAAACGTACATCACGGGTCAGATGGGCTGGTACGAGTAGCGGAGATTAGAACTGCAAACGGCGTTATAACTAGGGATATTACAAGACTATGTCCTCTTTTCTCTGGAAATAATGATTCCTAATCCTTTGCTCGCTTTCATGGTACACATACCCTCGAATCTCTTTCTCTTCCTTCACTCCCCTTCTTCCATGACATTAATTAAACCAATTTACTAACTAACCTTTACGTTTACTTAACAGGGCACCACGAAATCCTATGGTTCACAAATGTCTCATATGCGATCGGTACCATTCTCTGAGGTTTTGTAAGAAGTTCATAGAGATGGATATAGGTAGTCGTAGGAGGGAAGTGCGTCGCCATGGTTATTGTTTCAATTGCCTTGCTCGTTCTCACAAAACCTATGAATGCACTTCAGAAGATGGTTGCGCTCGATGTGGTTCGGAGCACCACACTCTGCTTCACCTTCCACCCCAGGAATCTTTTACATACGAACAAATTGTACAAGGTCAAAGAAGTCTTTCGAATTCAGAAACACGTCAGCGAGAAGGCTACCATACCGATGAAACTAGATCCAATACATCTCAACGACGACCACCATCACAAAGAATGCCAGGAAGAATACGCCGACGAGAGAGAGGAGAAAGTCAGCATTCTAGCGACATCGTAGAGCGTACCAATAATATGATTAAACAACGTAGGCTTCTACAACAAGCGATCATTGCCCTAAAACGTTTGAACGGCATATTCAATAATTGACATCCGTCAAGAGGCGGGAGGATGTTCAACGTAATTAATCTATTTGTATTCATTAAAATATATTTAAATAGTTAAGAACCTTTTTCTTATACTTGCAATGTTCAATGAATTAAAAATCACCCTGTTAACATTTAAATACAACTATGAATTACATCCCAGTATTAAGTCCACTAAAGTGGCAACATTGTATGATATTTTATCCGTGCCTTTGTTCTCCTTTTTCTTACATGGCTGCCTGTGGGCAACACATGGAGCCTTCTCTTTCTTTTTGGTTTACCATCCGAACGAACAACAGCACGGATCACATCCATAAGTATATCATTGTTGAATAAAATATGTAAGTTGAATTGGAAATCCTCTCTTTCCCTACTCATTAGCTCAAAGCAACAGTAAGTAGATCCATTTCTCTCGGACCTTAGTCCTCTTTCGCTCCAGAAACGAACCTTAGTTCATCCCATTGGAACCTGAGTTCCACCACTGCTGAATTGTCCGTAACATTGTGGTTTCAAAGAGATAAGTTTAATTCCCTACAATGTTGTAGAAGTTACAACTTTTGACAAGGTTCTGTAATCTGAAATTATTCTTTGTATTTAAATTCGTAACTCTAAAACCAATGCAAAGCAATGAAAATAGGTTTGTCCTTGTACTTTCTCAGTAAATATTACTCAGTAAATTCTTTTTAGAGAGTTAAGCATTTTATACTATTCCAAAGGAAAAAAATAAAAAAGTAAAAAGACAGCATTCAGTAAAATTTTTCAATTTGATTAATATTTACGATTATGATATTTGAATATTATAAACTTTTGACAACTGCCTAAAGCTACAAAATGTTACTGAACAAAATTCCTTCAGTAAAAATTATAAGTTCTCAGTAATAAAAATTTCAAAACAAGTTTCTCAATTCATTCTCTTTTACTGAACATTTGTGTAAAAACAGCAACATTCAGTAATAAATAAAAATCGTTTTTGTGATTTTCACTCATTGACGAACACATTAAAAAGAAAACCACAACAACACTACACGCGATAGACAAACAAATACTTAACACAGTGGGCCGTTGCAGATCATTCCTAAAACAAAATAATGACATCATTAAGCTGGAAACAGATACAACGTTTGATTAAAGTTTTGCGTTGGGCGTCGAGAAAAAAACAACAACAACAGGGCGACGACGATACCAAAGTCCAGCGTTTATCTGTTTGCCGGCATATATTTCAAATGAATTTGAATTTTTCGGCATCATGCCCAACAGTGTAAAAACGGCCAAAACGACACAAAACTTTACCCAAACGTTGTATCTGTTTACAGCTTTATTGTCAGTGCTGACAAAGGGGGGAAGACTGTAGCTATGTACAAAGAAGTATACCAAATGAAAATGGCAAATGGAGATTTGTGCACTTACAGACGCTTAAAAAGAGACCCTACAAATATTCTACAAAACAAGAATAATATGCTTGTGGAACAATTATTTAAATTAAACATCATTAATGAGGCGGAGAAATATAAACTATCCAACAAAACTTCAACTGCACCTAGACTCTATGATTTACCCAAAATACACAAGGATGGTAACCCTATTAGACCAATCTGCTCAACCATAAACTCCCCTGCTAATGGCCTTTGTAGATACGTGGTCGGCATATTGAAGAACTTAACTGTTAATTCCATATATAACGTTAAAGACGAGAAAGATTTCAAGAGCAGGATAGAGAACATTAAAATCGATCCCGACGAAGTTCTTATCTCATTTGACGTGGTTTCTCTTTTCCCTAGCATACCCGTAAATCTAGCTCTAAACTTGATACAAGATAAGTGGGACATAATAAAAACATATACGACGATATCTAAGGAAATAGATATTTTGACGCTGTGTATAAAGGATACAAGATATTTTATTTATGAAGACAAGATTTACAAACAAAATAAAGGCATGCCAATGGGCTCGCCAGCCTCACCCGTTGTAGCTGATATTGTCATGGAACAATTGCTGGACTCATCACTGATGAAAATGCGCACAAAACCAAAGATACTGACCAAATATGTGGACGACATCTTTACGGTTATGAAAAAACATGAAATAAAAGAAAATGTGGACCTTCTGAACTCATTCAACCCATACATACAATTCACAATGGAGATAGAGAAAGACAATAAATTACCTTACCTGGATGCAATAGCTATTAAGAATGAAACTCAACTAAAACTTGACTGGTACCAGAAACCTACGGCCTCAGGGAGACCGATTAATTTTACTTCTAAGCACCCGAGAAAAACTATAACTAACACAGCATCTAACTTTATTAAAAGAGTATTAGACATACAGTCAGGGACAAAAGTTTACATACACCCCCTAAATCTCGGGTATTAGGATTAGTAGTGATTTTTATGAAATTCCAAGTATGCAGTTTTATTTCTTTTCAATAATAAACAATATTTAATAGAACAAAAGTATATTCCATAAAACAAATAACGGTAAATTTTACAAAAACCAAAAAATTATGGGGACAAAAGTTTACATACACCCCAAGGAAATATGTGTATTACCGTCAAATTTATGGAATTAACAGCAATATTTCTACATTTTATTGTTTTGCCGAATGCCTCTGGGTGTTTGAGATATATTTTAGAGAAAATAAAATAATTTTTGGGGGTCAAATGCCGTTATTTAAGGTCAAACTTCTTGTGTAGCTTGTTAAAGCTGGCCCTTGCTTAATTCTTTGCGTTTTTAGGTAATGCACTTTAAAAAAGCCACAAAATTAGTGTCAGATGAGACCCTAGAAAGCTTTGGAGTTGTTCTTGTGCAAAATATTACTTCTTGGACGTCGATAAATGCCCGCTTTTCATCTGGTTTCTCAGGAAGTTAATAGATTCCGCGGAATTCTTGGTGCAAATTACATATAGAAGGCCTTGAATTGCCTTGTACTATGATCTGATACAATCCTCTGGCATCAATTGAATCAGAAATGTGAAATATTCCGTTACAAACCTGTTCCAGAAGCTTCCAAAGCATCAAAATGTAAGCACTACCAAAAAGGCATGACATTTGTACTGTGAACAACGTCGTCTTCGTATTATGATCATTACTGTCACGATAGGGGCGAAAAGTTTCGTATAATTGTGCATTTCTGAGTTAATTGATGCCAGAGGACTGTATCAGACCATATTACAAGGCAATTCAAGGCCTTCTATATGTAATTTGCACCAAGAATTCCGCGGAATCTATTAACTTCCTGAGAAATCTGATGAAAAGCGGGCATTTATCGACGTCCAAGAAGTAATATTTTGCACAAGAACAACTCCAAAGCATTCTAGGGTCTCAAAATTTGTAATCTGACACTAATGTTGTGGTTTTTTTAAAGTGCATTACCTAAAAACGCAAAGAATTAAGCAAGGGTCAGCTTTAACAAGCTATACAAGAAGTTTGACCTTAAATAACGGCATTTGACCCTCAAAAATTATTTTCTTTTCTCTAAAATATATCTCAGACAGCCAGAGACATTCGGCAAAACAATAAAATGTAGAAATATTGCTGTTAATTCCATAAATTTGACGGTAATACACATATTTCCTTGGGGTGTATGTAAACTTTTGTCCCCATCATTTTTTGGTTTTTGTAAAATGTATCGTTAGTTGTATTATGGAATATACTTTTGCTGTATTAAATATTGTTTTTTAGCGAGAAGAAATAAAACTGTATATTTGTAATTTCATAAAAATCTTTACTCACCCTAAAACCCGAGATTTAGGGGGTGTATGTAAACTTTTGTCGCTCTCTGTAAGTGATACCGAATTTCACAAGAAAAACCTTCACAAAATAAGAGAAATATTACGAAAAACGACTTCCCCTCCTTAACCATAGAGAATCTTATTAGACGTGCAATCAACAGAAACCCCACAATAACACGAGAAACATGCGAGAAAATATACAAACCTATGGCATACATGCGGGCCTCTGGAACAGAAGACTGCGTTGGCAGCTCACTGCACATTGACGGGAAATACCCCTGATTTCAATAATATTAAAGTTTTAACTCAAGAGAATAATTACCAAAAACGTTTTACTCTTGAGATGTTACATATAATTAACACTCCTACGAATGTAAGACTCAACTACAAAACTGGCACAGACAACTGCGCCCATATATACAGACACATAGTTAATAAATACAAACCCGACAAACTTTAGTTGAAGTAAGCTCGCTGACTATTAGACAACGACAACTTTCTTTAAGTAAGTTTGTAATTTGTAATATTGTTTTTTGTAAATGCTGATTTGGTGTTAAATTGTAGTTCCCTGATGATGATTGGAGATTCCAATCGAAATATTGGAAAAATAAAATATTAAAAATCACAAAAACGATTTTTATTTATGAAAAGCCTATAGCCAAACAATACCACAAACAGTAACATTAATATGGCAAACGATACCAAAACCAAACATTCAGTAATAATTTGTAATAATTATTACAAATTATCGAGTACGCAGACACACTTAATATCAACATTTTTATATGATTTCATATATGTGTGTAGACGTCAATGAAAATTTGGAAGAAAATGGTAAAACGTTTTCAATGAAAATTTTCATAGTTTGGCATAAGACTATTGGTATGTTCCTTTACTTCTGAAAATGGTAAAACCGGCAAACGTAGTAAAAGTTGTAAACTCCTCCCATATGAATTGTATTGTGTCTGAAGTAAAGGAACGCTTTTCGAGTAAAAAGTGGTAAAACTTGAAGATTCTTGAACGTAAAGTGCCGTATACATTGTCAGTTTTGACTGACGATTTTTCGAAAATATCGATTGCTTCAGTTTTGTTGGGTTTTACGGAGCGGTCACAATATCATTAATGTTGGATGCCAAGCCGTCAGTCAAATTGTAAAATTTGCTCAATAAATATGGGCGCTGGAAACCACAAACTAATAAAAAAAACAATAAAATGATGCATATTAACAAATATATGGCTATTTTCTATTTACTTGGGAATGTTGTCCATGAAAATCCCTACTCAGCGACCCATGACTTCCCACTAAATTAAAAATACACATACAATGAATTTGGGATTTTATTTATTAATACAGCACATTTATTAGTATAGCACATTCAATTTAGACACTGGAAGATATTGAGCACATTTTTCCATTGGCACAATACCCAAATCTGTTTGTTTCTTTTTGCTTTGGCGTCATCCACAGAACCATCTCGTTTTTCTTTTATAATATTTACTCCTTTCACAATTTGGTTTTATGTATAGCTATTTCCACATCTATTAGTACCGCACACACATTTCAAACTCCGCTAGATTTTTATATTTTTTCAACAGCACAATGCAGACATTTATTTTTTTTCCTTTTTGTTTGGTTGTCATCCACAGAACCATTTGTCCATTTGCTTTTTCCCTTGTTATCCCGTTCACTGTATCGTCAAATTTCTTTTGTTATGACCGCGTGTATCGCCAATTCCAATAGTAATTCTCCAAATTTAATAAAACACACGAATTCCTCATATTTATTTGATAATTACACTGCAAATTTATTCCTTGAATGACGTTTTTGATTCACACTATCATACCATCATACAACCAACACCTGACTGTCCAACAACCACAAATTTTTTTGTGGGTGCATGATGAATGACAAAAATTAACGGTCACACTGGCAAGCAACCGATTATTCGAGCAAAGCTGTCATTCAGAACTGGCAATAGCTGTGTCTGGTTACCCTAAAATTTGTAACAACTTGTACCAATTGTTGCTGGAAGTCGTCTGTTAACACAAAAAACCAGCAAAAGAGAGCGATTCGAGAGAGACATTTTGACAGTTCTTTCACTGACAGCTTGCAAATTCTTGCTGGACAAATTTCTTCTAGCAAGCACTTGCAAGCTCTTCTTCTTCCTGAAAACAATCAATCATCTGTTTTTAGTTTTTTTGTTGATTTATGTTTGTGAACATTAAAAACAATTTTATTGTGGAAATAGCATAGTCTAATTGTATTGTTTTATGGAGAACAAATTTGTAAAGTGGAAAAATACTTTTTTGTTTCATTTTCTTTTTTATTTTTAATAAAATACAACGTGTTTGCTTCCTTTGTTGGCGGACAAATTGTTCTGTTTTGGCAAGTCAGATGATTGCTTGCTGGTTTTTGCTGGGAAAGTGTCTGTTTACTTTTTACAATTTTCTAGCAAAAGAGAATAAAAACCCCTTACTCTCTGAGAAAGTTCTTGCTGGACAATTCTTGCTGGGAAAGTAACCAGACAGACTTGATGTGTACTCAGCTTAAAGCGGGGTCGACTGTCGATTTTTCGTAATTATCGATAATTGTCAAACAGTCCAGCAACCACAAAATATTTTGTGGTTGCCTGATGACTAACAAAAGTGAACGGTGTAACGAAACCATGTCCTAAACTCAGTTCCGGCTTTGCTCAGGGAAAATGGGAGGGTTTTTTGGACTGCCGGTTACATAAATTATTTTAAAGAAGATAGATAATTTAGATAGAGGGAGATAAAGAAAGTAGGAACGAAAGGACGTCGACATATTACGTGGCCATGCTTACCCAGATTTCCTTATTTTTCATCAATATTAAACCGTATAGCGAATTTATTGTGGTTGTGGGCGCCAAATTAAGAGAATCTACTTTTCCTTCCAAAATGCTAATTCCTTAATTATTTTTAAAACGTTACAAAAGTTTCTTCATTTGGAATTGCTTGTTGGTAACCATGGTACAATCATTACAAGGTAGGTCACAGCAAACATATGATTACAATTTTTTCTTGAGGTCCGCCTATTGTGTCAAAACAGTTTTGACAATGGTTGACAAACGACAAAATAAATGTATTGAATTCAAATATTTATTGAATTTATGTAAACAGATTTGGTTGTTTTTGTATAAAACTTGATAATTCACAAACTAAATTCAATACGTGCTTTAGTCTCCGCTTGGTGGGAAAAATACATTTGTCGTGTGTTTTATATCCGAGCTATGCCAAACGTAAAGAAACCCGGAGGTTGGAAAAAATGTTTTGGACGAATCCAGTGTCACAATTTCAGATGTCTTGGAAGAAGAATATGCTGCTTTATTAGGAGCATCTGGCGAAAAGGTATGCACCTATACATTGTGTGCCGTTGAACGACAAGCATGATAATTTGCTCAAATGTGCTGGCGTCTGTTTGGCATGTACCTATCCACGAAAACCTAGAATTGGTTGACTTGTATACCAAAAGAAATTTTCGCTGCTATTGTCCAACTGAACCTATGGGTAACTCTAACAGATGTATCTAAATTCTAGCGTGAAACAGGTTGTGGCAGCAAATCGGAATAATTTGTATAATTAATATTACAAATTATTCCGATTTTAAAGAAAAAGGGTCTAATACAAGCTGCGTACACCTTTCGCGGTCTTGTCTATATTAAGCGTCATAATAACAACGAACCAATCTGTGTGTTCCATGCTAAGATCCTGGATGAGTTTCGTGTTGCGGGGCAGAGTTCCGGTGCTGAATAACTCAGCTTGTCAACAAATTATTAAGCACGTGGTGATATTTTATTATAAAATGGAGAATATCTTATTATATTTATTATATTTTTTATTATTCTTTAACATGTTTAATTATTTTTATTCCTTAATGTTAAATACAAGTTTCATTCTTCTGTCAATCATAATTAAGCGCGCTGTTGATGCTTTGTTCTATGTTAAACGTACTTTCAATTATGAATCGTACGGATAATGACAATAGATATTCCAGGGACGTAACTAGAAACATGGTAAGAATATTGGCGAAGCAAAAAGATGGCTTGAAAATATGCCACTTAAATTCCCAAATCATAATTAAGAAAATCGATGAATTCAAATATATTTTCGAAAAATCAGATATTGACGTCATATGTCTTTCTGAAACTTGGCTTAACTCTTGTGTTCCTGATAGCCTAATAAACTTGATGGGCTACACTGTTTTCAGATCCGACAGAGTACGTCGTGGAGGGGGTGTCGCTATCTTTGTAAAGTACAACTTGAGAGCAAAATTTCGTTTAAAATCTGAAGTTAATGACCGAATGGAATACATATTTGTCGAATTGTCTACTGACTCGAAAAAAATCTTACTTGGCTGCATTTATCGACCAAATAATACAGTTGATCTTAACGTTCTTCAAGATACCTTGGAAACTGTGACTTTGGGTTATGATGACGTTATTATCACCGGGGATTTCAATTCAAATATTATTGTTGACTCTACTCTTTTAGATAATATGTTAGCGATGAACCTTTTCCTGTTAACTACACAACCCCCACACATTTCTCATCAACAACCAATACACTCTTAGATTTGTTCTTTGTAAATAATACTCAAAATATTTTACTTTATGACCAGATATCTGCCCCCTGTTTCTCTAGGCATGATCTTATATATCTGGCCTACGATTTTTCCGTGAGTAAGGAAGAGGCGAATATTTGGTATAGAGATTTTAAAAATTTGAATTATGCAGACCTTAGTTATAAAGTGTCACAAATCAACTGGAATGAACTGTATACGTTTACTTCAGTCGATCAACAAGTATGTTTTCTCCAAGACAATATTATCAGTCTTTATAACGCTACTGTTCCCATCAAATACAAACGTCCAACATCAAATAACAAATCATGGTTTAATTCCAGAATAAAAAATCTAATAGATGAAAGGGATCTAGCGTACTCTAGATGGAAACGGTTCAAAACACCGGAACTTTACGAAGAATTTCGCCATGCTAGAAGGGTAGTTAATCGTTACATTAATGCTGCAAAAAGAGAATATTACTCCACGAAATTCAGTTCAGCTATTGACTCTAAAAGTACGTGGAAGGCCATACGTGATATTGGAATTGGAAAACCTAAGTCATACACAAAGTACCAAGGAGACTTGGATGATTTAAATAAAAAATTTGTAGACATTCCTACTATTACTACGGATTCTTCATTTTATGGATACTTTAATGAACAACCAGAAAATCCAAATGGATCATTTTTTGAATTTAGATGTGTATCCGTCGACGAAGTACTGCTAGGTTTCTCACGTGTGAAATCAAACGCCATAGGTCTTGATGGCATAGATCCAAAGTTTGTGCGTATTTTACTTCCCCACCTTCTACCTTTTTTTACCCACCTATTTAATAGTATCCTTACTTCAAGCGTGTACCCTACCGTTTGGAAGCATGCAAAAGTTATTCCAATTCCAAAATCAAATGTTGAGTTTCGTCCTATCTCAATTCTTTGCTATTTATCAAAAGTGTTTGAAAAAATTTTACATTCTCAAATGTCCGAGTACCTCCATAACGAATCAATGTTGTCTGATATGCAATCAGGTTTTCGTCCCAATCACAGTTGCATTAGCGCCTTACTTGAAGTGTCAGAATCCATTCGAAGTGATATCGATGATAATAAAGTCAGCTTTCTCGTGCTTCTCGATCACTCTAAGGCCTTTGATTCTGTCGACCACTTATTTTTATGTATGAAGCTTAAACGTTTTTTTAAGTTCTCATCTACTGCATCAAACCTCATAATGTCTTACCTCAGTGACCGACTACAATCAGTCTATGTGGAAGATTCAAAATCCAACCCACTGTTAGTTTCAAAGGGAGTTCCACAAGGCTCAATAATAGGACCATTATTGTTTTCCTTGTATGCTAATGATTTACCCCTTCAATTGATTCATAGTAAAATTGTTATGTACGCAGATGATGTTCAAATATTTTTAAGTGATTATGTTAAAAATGCCAGCGATTGTATAACAAAACTAAATGAAGACCTTTCTAATGTTTTCAAGTGGGCCTCTGCAAACGGTTTACTGTTAAACCCACAAAAATCAAAATGTCTTGTCATCCACAAGAATAAACATTTTTCTCTTCAAAATTCTGACATTTTTATAAACCAAGAAAGAATTTCTGTTGTCTCGAACGCAAAAAACTTGGGTGTAATTTTTAACAGCTCTCTAAGTTGGTCAAACCATATTAACGTTGTTGCAGGACTAACACATGCAAAGCTGCGTACTTTATGGACGACGCAATCTTTCACGCCTTTTAAAATTCGATTACTATTGGCCAAAACTTTTCTAGTACCAAGCCTTATTTATGGTTGCGAACTTTTCGCCAACTCAGATTCATTAAGTCAACGAAAACTAAATGTTGCTTTCAACAACATTACTCGATATGTATATGGCTTGAAACGTTCGCAACCTGTACCGCTTCTTGCTTATACACTTTATGGCTGCACATTTAAAACATATCTTGCAATTAGATCCCTGATATTTCTACACAAAATCATAACCAGTGAAAAACCGAAAAATCTCTACGACAAATTAATTTTCAATCGGCCTAGCAGAGGTAGACGGCTAGTACCCTTTAGACGACGGAGTTTGCTTTCCGAACAGCACTTCTATATCTTTTCTATACGTCTTTGGAATACTCTCCCCCATAATATCCAAAGCATCAACAATGCGTTCCTGTTTAAAAAAAGGATAATTAATTTCTTACCCTCGTTAAATGTTTAAAAACTTGTTAATACTTTTTCCTTTTTTCTTTTACTTTCTATTAAAAATATGTTTGTACCAATTTTTAATTTTGATATTGTTATTTCATTAATTAATTTCTCAGTTTAAATTATATTTAAATTAAATTATTAAATTAAATTATTATTTAAATTAAATTGGATATTGTATATTTTTATATGATCCTGCACTATAATTATAAGAATTAATTTCTTGTTGTGTAGGTGTTCAATAAATAAATAAAATAAATAATATTTCCAGGAACTTTATTGCAATTGTCATAGACCCTACACATATCCAGATCGTACAGCAGAAGGAATTGTGTTGCAATGTGGAATTTGCAACAATTGGTTGCATTTCAATGATGATGAGATACTTTATAGTGGGTGCATGGCCAAACAGGAATTCCTCATGAATTATACAAAACTTTCAATGACATCAGTGGATAAATTGAACTAGTCAATGACCGATGGAAATGTAACCATCGCTGGCGAAGTACAGTGTGTGAGGGTGGTGATCAGTTGAAAAGTGATCTTGACAAGAGCATTTCGGAAATAATGAATATGGGAGAATGTGATGACAAGCCGGCTAGAGCCCTGATCCAAAAAGCCTAAACTGGACAATAATTATAACGAACCAAAGTCGAAATGTACTGTAAAGGGGACCTACGTTACAGGGCCAACATTTTGGAATGCAGATTGGAGAAATTCACTTTGTCATTGTCCATCTTACATGTTGATTTATAATAAAGAAAGTTCGATGTCTTCTCGATTCCGAGGATTTGAGTAAAATTTACGAAGAACGTAGAATGCAAAAAACCGCTGTTAAATCATCATATCAACATCCGAATACAACCGGATAAAGGATATACTAAATGACTACTTGTAGATAATTATTCCTAGTAAAAAAGTTGACATAAATAAATGGCTTCCAATCTGGTTGATTGGACAGGCGAAACCACAAAAGACATTATCTATGTTTTCATAAATGCTTTAACCTGGTTTACCAACTTCATCGCGTTCATGTCATTATCGCAGCAAATTACTAGGCAATCCTTAAATATGCCAATCGTCTGTTCGTCTTCCTCTTCGTCGGGCTTGGAAGCAAAGTAGCCTATGCTAAAGGTCATGGTTTTAAAATAGCCTTTATGATTGGGGCTATATCAAAACTTGAACCGACAACTCTGCACAAAAATATATTATATGTCCAACAGATATAGTAACCAATTTACCAAATTTTAGCCATTTCGCTTGAATAATGAACCTTAAAAACAACGAAAAACGGGAAGTACAGCTCTATGGGGCCTATATCAAAACGCAAACCGATATAACCGATTTTCAAAGGAGTAATACAAACTTGTGTACCAAACAATAAAGGTATCTCTTCAATATTGTGTTTTATTTAATGTTAGCATTTTAATAAATGAAAATGAGTGGTTCCCATTTTAACAGCCAATTTCTTCCAGTCACAATCACCTTCTCCCGAGTGCGAAGCATGTTTTGCTCTCAAGTCAGTTAACTGCTTGCAAGTCCAAAGGTGTTACAAAGACATTTCAATGGAACCAACACCAGGAACCAGACATGGTTCAATTACCAAGATACGTGCAACATGCAAAGCTTAGATGCACCTGTCAACAGAATGGTACAAGTCTTGGGACTTCATCTACACTTGGTAATGTAGCTGAAGTACTCATTACCAACATTCTTATTTTCAAATAGACCAGCCTGAAAAAGAGACCAATGAGAGAGGGCCTGCGGTACAGAGCGCGGAAAAATTTATAAATCTTTAGTCTTATGCAAGTGTCTAATCACAATAACAAATAAAGTCAAACAAAATGAAATAAACAAAATGTAAACAATACAAACTTTGACAACATTTCAAATGAACAACAATTGTTGCATTTGTTATTATGTATTAATTTTGAAGTTATAAGCAAACTGGCTCCAGAGTTGTTTTTTAAAAATTTTATCAACCTGCCCAACCTTCTAATAATTGAACCATGGTTGGTAACTAGGAATGTAACTGTAAACCAAGATTTACTGCAAACCAAGAATGAAATTATACAAACAAAATAGATTAATTCTTCATTATTCTTCACAAGCAATGATAAGGTGTGCGACTGCAGCCATCGCCGCCATGTATACACACCCATCGTTGTTTGTGATTTTACAAAAACAATAAAAATCCAGCATAAGGCTTTGAAAAAGAAATGGTGGGGGCAATGGCAACGAGCGTCACCAATTAACACACACAATAACAACAACAGCACAGCAGAAGGCTTGCAAAAGAAATGGTGTGGGCAACGGCAACGAGCGACACCAATTAACACACACCACTATTTATTATTAAAACAATCAAAAGCAGCACACACCATAACAACAACAATACGAGCCAGTACAGCAGACCCAATATCCATTGCTGCTACGATGCGTGGTAGCCAGACAACCTTCAATACGAACCTGCAAACCAAGAATGAACAATTCTCGCTGATGTTGCTTCTTGTATACTCTCAACAGAGAGCTTCCAAACACAAAACTGAACGAACGTTATAAAAGCTTAACACAACGAAGAATTGTTCAACAGCTGGCACGTTAAAATTGTTATTATGCAGTTAGTAATTTAAGTATGGCAACAAGAAAACATATGACAGTAGTTACGTTACGTTAAAATATGCGTTACAATAAATGGATTCAAATACAAAGTATACTTAAAACTAATGTTCTGCTACATACTCCCCCTTCGACGTGCGGAATTCGCCTCGAGTAGCGCGTCAACATCTTTAGCTTTGGAGAATCAGCGGAGTTGGTACCCTTATATACAGTCAACGCTGAAGCATGATATGTACCAAGTGGTATGTTGAGATTATTGGGCGAGGAAACTTCATACGTAGAAGAACCAATTTTGCGGGTAATGACATAAGGACCATCACGTTTGGGCACAAACTTGGAGGTAATGCTCTTTGAGGTGTTGCTCAAAACGTGAGTGTTAACTAAGACTTCCATACCAACATCTAAATCTGGTTGTGGTCTGCTCTTGCGATCAACATAAGCTTTGTTCTTGTTTGGATTCCTACGTTCGTCATTATACAATAGTCGACAGCTATATTCAATTGGGTGCTCCTCTTGAGTCTCCCCCTCGAATGAACCTGCTCTTAAACAGTATGAACTGGCCTCTGTATCTATTTCATGTGCAGCATACGTTGTGGGTTCACCAGAAATAGCAAAAACTTTCTTAAATCTCACGATTAGATCTCCTATTGCTTGTTTCTCATTTAAATGTATACTGTCGGGATTGTGCAATAAGAGGTTAAGTGGGACAAACATCGAATCTGCATCTTCCTGGTTCTTGTTTGACATGCTTGGGGATATTTCATTAAAACAGATTTCAAACGCGTGCTCTTTACTGCAATGTGGACAACACTTTGGACCGCCTTGGGGACCACTTTCATTAGGACTAGTGTTCACCTTTCGTTCACATATTCTGTGTTCTGCTTCCATTGCATCGGCAAGCAATTCATCCAAATTACACCGCTTTGGGGACCACATTCATTAGGACTAGTGTTCACCTCTCGTTCAAGAATTGTGTGCTTGGACTTTGAACGGCAGCCACTGAATGAGCTACATTTCTTGATTTGTATGTTAACCGCATATAGCAATTCCTTAAATTGTTCCGTCGAAAGAGACACCATTTTTGTTTTTGCAGCAATACGATGACTTCGACGCAGTAATTCGTCCTTAAAACCTTCAGCCACGTTTTCTCCAAAAACGGAAAAGAAAACAAAAAATATCAGCAATCAAGACAGTTGTTCTGGCTATTTCCAGACTAATAGGGCCACGGATTGTCCACTAAAGTCGGTATATTAATTCCACAAACTTCCAAATACTGTCAAAAATACAAAAGGTCGTTATTCGGGCCACTCAGTTTTGTAACAGCAATCAAGACAGTTGTTCTGGATATTTCCAGACTAATAGGGCCACGGATTTTCCACTAAAGTCGGTATTTCAATTCCAAGAACTTCCAAATACTGCCAAAAATACACCAGATCGTTATTCGGCCCACTCAGTTGGGCATCAGTTTATAGCCCATTTATTGTGGTTGTGGGCGCCAAATTACAAGAATCTACTTTTCCTTCCGAAATGATAATTCCTTAATTATTTTTAAAACGTTACAAAAGTGATCTTTATTTAGAATTGCTTGTTGGTAACTAGGAATGTAACTGCAAACCAAGATTTACTGCAAACCAAGAATGAAATTATACAAACAAAATAGATTAATTCTTCATTATTCTTCACAAGCAATGATAAGGTGTGCGACTGCAGCCATCGCCGCCATGTATACACACCCATCGTTATTTGTGATTTTACAAAAACAATAAAAATCCAGCATAAGGCTTTGAAAAAGAAATGGTGGGGGCAACGGCAACGAGCGTCACCAATTAACACACACCACTATTTATTATTAAAACAATCAAAAGCAGCAAACACCATAACAACAACAATACGAGCCCGTACAGCAACAGAGAGCTTCCAAACACAAAACTGAAACAATTTAAATCTCCAGTTGAAATTGATGGTTATGATAAAAATTCCTGGAATCTTTCGGCTCAATGATGTAATTATTTTCCATAAGATTTATAAATTACCATTTAGCGCATAAATCGAATATTGCATTGTGTTGTTAACTTTAATGATTTGCCAATTCTAATACGTTAGTCCTTTGGAAAGCGTATAATTTGAATATAAGATTTCCCCAGAAGCTTACAGCTTAAAAGTAAGGATAGTCTTCTTTGAATTAATCCGCCATATTATTGATGAGGAAGTACAACGGAAGTTTGATTATATGAAGCTCCTTTGGTCCATTTGTAAATATATTAATTTCGAAAAATAAATATTGTTTTGTTCAAAATTTATTTTTAAAATTGACGACCTTTCTTTCCTTTTTGGTTATATGGAGTTCATCTGGTCAATTGGAAAATGGTTATCTTCGATGGCGTTCACAAAAAAATTTTTTTGAATTTAAAAAAAATCTAACTTTTAAATTTAGCTTCTTATCTTCTCGATATTATTTTTCCGAATTAAAAACAATTTCTATCAAAAGTTTTGAAAACTCAATTTTTATTTTTCAAACGAACTATGTTTTTTTTCCAAATTTTCTTTACTTGTACAAAGTGTTAAGGTGGTAAAGTGCCACAACGGACACACTGGAAAGCAACCGATTATCTGGCAAAACTGACGGAACACTTAATAGCCCGTTTCCACGGTACTTCGTTCGTTCTCTATTCGTTGTTCGACCCATAACTACGAATAAATTACTTATTTCCCCACACAAAATTCTATGAACGAACGACGATTTTTCTGCGTTGTTCGATTAGAAATACTCTCTGAACGACGAATAAGTATGTCCCATCCCTAACAAATGAGAGAATTTATCGAAAAAAATAATTATGACATGTCTAAATTCAAATTTGAAAAATTTGTTGAAAACACAAAAATTTTTAGAAAAAAGGAAAAAGATGAATGAAAAATAATGAACTAAACACTTTATACAGATGCAAAAGGAAGATGCTTGTGTTTCCTTCTTAATTCCACACACATTTCTTGTCCATTAGTTCAAACTAGCGTAAAAAATCAGAAACAAAATGGAAACAAATAACTGAAAGTTTATACACAAACATTGTTTTGACATGTCTCTCTCTCTTTAATTTTGAAAATAGAAACATATAAAAATATATTGAAAACTCAAAATTATTCAGATTTTATGGAAAAAATGAATGAAATGTGTGTAGTTAAATATAGAAGATACATTTGAAGGAAAGTCTATTGTTTTTCCTATTCATTTAATGCATATTTTATGTGTTTTCGGTTCAAATTTTCGTGAAAACAAGGAAACAAAAATTAAGGAATTTTTGTTTATGTTTCTGTTAATTACGAATGATGTCATGGAAACGGGTTAATTCGTGTACGTCGTTCGACAGGCGAACAACGAAATTGAAACGCTCGTGTGAACATGACATAAAGGAACACCTGCATGAAGTTAGCAACGATAACAAAAGTTATCGAAAAATACAGGGTGACGCAGAACGCCTAAAATATGCATATAATACGTTTTTTCCAAATGTGGGGACGAAAAATAGCTACGAATATAAAAATTAAATTTATTAATTAAAAAATAAGGTACACAACAAACTATAAATAAAAAGGAAAGCGGGAGTCCTCGCGAGCGTTTCGGCGTACCTCATGTGTTCTAAGTCAGTTTTTTGCAGAACAAAGTTTCCAATTTTCTGGTTTCCAACTGGTGGTCAGCACAGAAAACTGAAATTTCTATTTATTTCAATGGATTTCAGGTTAGGGGTTTTTATTCCGATAATATCGATAGGCAAAACTATCTATCGATATTGAATTTTTAAATAATAATCTATATTATCGATAGTGCCATCGATTTTTTGCCAGCTCTACCACAAATTGTTTTACCTGCGTGAAGTTAGCAACGAAAGTTAGCAACGATAACAAAAGTTATCGAAAAAATACAGGGCGACACAGAACGCCCAAAATTTGCATTTAATACGTTTTTGCCAACTGTGGGGACGAAAAATAGCTACGACTATAAAAATTTAATTTATTTATTAATTAAAAAATAAGCTCCAATGTATAAACGTACACAAGAAACTATACATAAAAGGAAAGAAGGAGTCCTCACGAGCATTTTGGCATACTCATATGATCTGTTCCAGAACCTGCAAGAAGCTACTATTTTTTACTACGATAGCAGTTTTTCCTTTATGTTATCGGAAAAGATAGTAAAAATTAGTAGATTCTTGCAGTTCTGGAACAGACCACATATGTTCCAGGTCAGTTTTTTGTAGAACAAAATTTCCAATTTTCTGGTTTCCGACTGGTGGTCAGAACAGAAAATTGGCTCTGGAAGCCACAATATAAAAACGTACACAAAAGTCTCAACGGGAGTCCTTAAGACCATTTTGGCATGCTCCATATGTTCCAGGACAGTTTTTTGTAGAACAAAGTTTCCAATATTCTGGTTTCCAACTGGTGGTCAGAACAGAAAACTGGCTCTGGAAGCCACAATATAAAAACGTACACAAAAGTCTCAACGGAATATGAAAGAGGGAGTCCTTATGAGCATTTTGGCTTACTCCATATGTTCCAGGTCAGTTTTTTGTAGAACAAAATTTTCAATTTTCTGGTTTCCAACTGGTGGTCAGAACAGAAAATTGGCTCTGGAAGCCACAATATGAGCATTTTGGCATACTCCATATGTTCCAGGTCAGTTTTTTGTAGAACAAAGTTTCCAATTTTCTGGTTTCCAACTGGTGGTCAGAACAGAAAACTGGCTCTGGAAGCCACAATACAAAAACGTACACAAAAGTCTCAACGGAATATGAAAGAGGGAGTCCTTATGAGCATTTTGGCATGCTCCATATGTTCCAGGTCAGTTTTTTGTAGAACAAAGTTTCCAATTTTCTGGTTTCCAACTGGTGGTCAGAACAGAAAACTGGCTCTGGAAGCCACAATATAAAAACGTACACAAAAGTCTCAACGGAATATGAAAGAGGGAGTCCTTAAGACCATTTTGGCATGCTCCATATGTTCCAGGTCAGTTTTTTGTAGAACAAAGTTTCCAATTTTCTGGTTTCCAACTGGTGGTCAGAACAGAAAACTGGCTCTGGAAGCAACAATATAAAAATGTACACAAAAAGCTCAACGGAATATGAAAGAGGGCGTCCTTAAGACCATTTTGGCATACTCCATATGTTCCAGGTCAGTTTTTTGTAGAACAAAGTTTCCAATTTTCTGGTTTCCAACTGGTGGTCAGAACAGAAAACTGGCTCTGGAAGCCAAAATATAAAAACGTACACAAAAGTCTCAACGGAATATGAAAGAGGGAGTCCTTATGAGCATTTTGGCATACTCCATATGTTCCAGGTCAGTTTTTTGTAGAACAAAATTTCCAATTTTCTGGTTTCCAACTGGTGGTCAGAACAGAAAACTGGCTCTGGAAGCCACAATATAAAAACGTACACAAAAGTCTCAACGGAATATGAAAGAGGGAGTCCTTATGAGCATTTTGGCATACTCCATATGTTCCAGGTCAGTTTTTTGTAGAACAAAGTTTCCAATTTTCTGGTTTCCAACTGGTGGTCAGGACAGAAAATTGGCTCTGGAAGCCACAATATAAAAACGTACACAAAAGTCTCAACGGAATATGAAAGAGGGAGTCCTTATGAGCATTTTGGCATATTCCATATGTTCCAGGTCAGTTTTTTGTAGAACAAAATTTCCAATTTTCTGGTTTCCAACTGGTGGTCAGAACAGAAAACTGGCTCTGGAAGCCACAATATAAAAACGTACACAAAAGTCTCAAAGGAATATGAAAGAGGGAGTCCTTATGAGCATTTTGGCATACTCCATATGTTCCAGGTCAGTTTTTTGTAGAACAAAGTTTCCAATTTTCTGGTTTCCAACTGGTGGTCAGGACAGAAAATAGGCTCTGGAAGCCACAATATAAAAACGTACACACAAGTCTCAACGGAATATGAAAGACGGAGTCCTTATGAGCATTTTGGCATACTCCATATGTTCCAGGTCAGTTTTTTATAGAACAAAGTTTCCAATTTTCTGGTTTCCAACTGGTGGTCAGGACAGAAAATTGGCAATATAAAAACGTACACAAAAGTCTTAACGGAATATGGAAGAGGGAGTCCTTATGAGCATTTTGGCATGCTCCATATGTTCCAGGTCAGTTTTTTGTAGAACAAAGTTTCCAATTTTCTGGTTTCCAACTGGTGGTCAGAACAGAAAACTGGCTCTGGAAGCCACAATATAAAAATGTACACAAAAGTCTCAACGTAATATGAAAGAGGGAGTCCTTATGAGCATTTTGGCATACTCCATATGTTCCAGGTCAGTTTTTTGTAGAACAAAGTTTCCAATTTTCTGGTTTCCAACTGGTGGTCGGGACAGAAAATTGGCAATATAAAAACGTACACAAAAGTCTTAACGGAATATGCAAGAGGGAGTCCTTATTAGCATTTTGGCATACTCCATATGTTCCAGGTCAGTTTTTTGTAAAACAAAGTTTCCAATTTTCTGGTTTCCAACTGGTGGTCAGGACAGAAAATTGGCTCTGGAAGCCACAATATAAAAACGTACACAAAAGTCTCAACGTAATATAAAATATGGAGTCCTTATGAGCATTTTGGCATACTCCATATGTTCCAGGTCAGTTTTTTGTAGAACAAAGTTTCCAATTTTCTGGTTTCCAACTGGTGGTCAGGACAGAAAATTGGCTCTGGAAGCCACAATATAAAAACGTACACAAAAGTCTCAACGGAATATGAAAGAGGGAGTCCTTATGAGCATTTTGGCATACTCCATATGTTCCAGGTCAGTTTTTTGTAGAACAAAGTTTCCAATTTTCTGGTTTCCAACTGGTGGTCGGGACAGAAAATTGGCAATATAAAAACGTACACAAAAGTCTTAACGGAATATGGAAGAGGGAGTCCTTATTAGCGTTTTGGCATACTCCACATGTTCCAGATCAGTTTTTTGTAAAACAAAGTTTCCAATTTTCTGGTTTCCAACTGGTGGCCAGGACAGAAAATTGGCTCTGGAAGCCACAATATAAAAACGTACACAAAAGTCTCAACGGAATATTCATAGCATGGTCACATTAGAGTTTTTTTTTGCCGGGTTAACCCACTTCATGAAGATTTATTTGACCTTTGCGCTATCGAGTTGACATTTGAAACCCAGTGGGTTTATTAAATCCTGTTAAGTGTAACCGGGGTATTAGCTTGAACTGTAAAACGCGTATTACACTCTTAATGCAGGTGTTTTGGAAATTTAAACGATTTTAACATTTAAGACGTTTTATAAAACATGCATCATTTAAGTTGTCAGTTCCATACAATAACTGCGAAATAAATGACGTAAACTCCCAAAACACCTGTTTTAAGTGCAAGTGTAAAAGGAGTTTTGCGCCATTTATTTGAAAGATATGCTTCTTATACTACGTTTATATTTACGAAATCCACTCGACTTCAACTGTCAATTCCATTGCTCAAACGTCAGATGAGTTTTCATTTGATGTATACGCAAAGGAAATGACAGTTGAAATCGAGTGGATTTCGTAAAAGTAGTATTAAACTTGGTTTAGACTAAACACTTATATGCTTCGTTTACATTTACGAAATCCACTCGATTTTAACTGTCACTTCCATTGCGTATACGTCAAATGAAAACTCATCTGAAATCCATTGGATTTCATTTGACGTTTAAGCAATGGAATTGACAGTTTATATCGAGTGGATTTCGCAAATGTAAACTTATAATTTGTAAAAGTCCAGTAACTTCTTGCAAACGACTAAAGGCCTCGGCACATACGGCGCGTTGAGCGTTGTGTTACAACAACCACATGAAAACTTCAAGAACAAACTTGGCATCACTTACACATTTTTCATGTGGTTGTTGTTTTCAACGCTCAACGCGTCGCACAACGTACCGTATGTGCCGGGGGCTTAAGGTATTTTGCATTGTACTGGAGAGTAATGCCATGTTCATACCAGCATTTGAATAACGTCGTTCGTTCTCATAATTACGTACACGAATTAACCCGTTCATACGACATGGTACACAATTCATAGCAACATGATTCATATTTTCATAGTTTTTGTTTACTGATTTTAAAGAAAGTTTCAGCCAAAAGACGAGTAAAGTTAATTGATATGAAGTGAACAAATATTTGTCCTTCTTTCAGATGTCTATTTAATATTAAATTATATTAGTTTCATTCATGTTTTCTATTTTTTTCTCACAATTTTGGTGCTTTCAGTATATTTTCAAATTTTTCTACTTTAAAAATTAACGAGAGAGAGAGAGACCTGCCAAAATTACTTTTTGGCATGGTACAATAATTCATAGGTAGGCCAGGTATGAGAATCGCCAAAAAAATACAACCCTGTCGCTATGGCTTAAAACGTCAAAATTGTTTTGATGAATGATAACGGATGAGTATACAAAGAAGAAGAAGAACGAAATGTTGAAATGAAAACAAAACAGAGTTGAATTTTTTGATCAATAATAAATATCAACTCTGCATGTCAACACGGTTTTGACAGATTAAGCCATAACAAAAAAAAATTGTAATCAGCTGTTAGCTGTGGCCTACCTAAGAATTATTGTACCATGCTTTTTGGTATACAGACTTTCTGGCAAGCATTTGATTTTTGTTTCTAGATTTGTACGCGAAATTGAAACGATGGACAAGAAATGCAAGTGCAATGAACGAGAAGACACAATTTGCTCTGATTTGAATATATACTAGTCGTTAAACCGTTTACTTTTTATTCATATTTTGCAGTTTTTCTAAAAATGTTTGGGTTTTTAATAAATTTTTAAATTTTGTATTTTTCCTGTCATAATTAATTTATTTCGATAAATTCTCTCATTTGTTAGAGATGGGACATATTTTATCGTCGTTCTGAGAGTAATTTAAATTGAACAATGTACACAAATCGTTGTTCGTTCTCATATTTTGTATGGGAAATGAAGTAATTACATCGTAATTTGGGGTCGAACAACGAATAGAGAGCGAAACACCGCCAGTCTGAACAAGGCATAAACGATCAGCATTCAGTAAGAATTTGTACAAATTGTAAGTAAACGAACGCACATATTTGCTCTGTTCCAGAACCTGCAAGAAGCTACTTCTTTTTACTACGATACAATTTTTTCCTTTATGTTATCGTAAAAAATAGTAAAAATTAGTAGATTCTTGCAGTTCTGGAACAGACCAATTGTTGTCAGTTCTACCAATCACAATATTCATACAAAACGCAAATTTTTTGTGGAAAAGTTGCCATAACTAAAAATCGGCGTTTTAGGGGTAAAAATCGTCGAATCGGCATTTCTGCTTTTTTGGTCTAAAAATCTTCAAAATGCCGATAAATCGGCAAATCTGGCACCACTGCGCAGAGTTATAGGTTTTGCCCTCAGTCAATTATCAGCGGCGATTTTTACATCCACGGCGCCTGAAGCCTTTAATAGACAGCGGAGGCGGCCCGCCGCCGTCTGAAAATCAACTGACTTCCATCTCTGGTGGTAACTTTTTTCAATCGTGTATAATCGTAATCGGCGTCTGTATTCGCAATAACATACCGCATTGTTTATTTGTCAAATAATATTTCTATTGTTCAGTAAAAATGGTAATAACTTGCTTTAAATTTAATTTTTGTGGATTCATGTATTCCCTGTTTTAGTCAACAAGTGAAAGGAACCGTTCCCCGCGGTCTGATGAAAGTGGAAATGATTCTTTGTCGCCTTCGAAAAAATTTCGTCATGAAGGTAAATATACAATTTTCCGGAATGGAATATTTGATAAGCATTTACACTTATAAGTAGGTCAGAAACTAAGTCTCGTTTAAGGCACCTCTCGGATTTTTATCATAGGTAGTCCGTGGGAATCTGATCACAAAGGTATATAGCTTTTCAGCGGGAAGTGCGTACTTCCCGAGAAAGTCTTAAGATTTTACTCGTTTTAAAACTTATGGAGTGTAACTTTGTTCGCTTTGCCTTTTGAGCCAGTCCATAGGAGAAAGTTTTAAATCTTCGGCCGAAACCCGGCAACGTAAAAATACTAAAAATACTTTTTTTTTTGTCATTTTTTGAATGTGAAATGTATAATGGTTGACTTCATAAATTTCATAAATTACATTGCAAATTTTGACAATCTAATATGAAGAAAAAGTAAACATGTGTGGCAACACTGACATGCACGCGAACATTGATTTACTTTGTTTACTTTTTGTAATTGTTTTTTTATACCCTCAGCATTTATGCTAAAGAGGGTATATGGTAATATTCAAAAAAGTTTTACAATCGTTGAAGTTGAGGTTCACCATTTAATAAGTCGCGAACTGTTAATATATTTTATAAAATATGAATACATTTATATATATTGAAGTGTTTTAGCTACGATCTCATAATATGGACCATAACAAATAATTTTCGTGGAAGCTGCGCTGGTGGTAATATAAAAAAATGGGAAAAATGTGTTGAAGTTTACAAGTTTTTTTGTGTTCTTTCTTGATTTCTGGACAAACCACGGAAAATTCAAACCTATGCTCAAAGAAAGAACTAAAGAATACCCCTTAGGCAATATGGTTCTAGTGTATGACTTTCCGATATATACAATGTATCCCCCTAAAATCGATGCTGACATTTTGAAGTTTTGATTTCAGTGTTTTTCGAATTTTTCTTATAATTAGATGGTGCAACTAGATAATAATCGAAACTGGTTTATAGGATTGTAGAACTCGCGATTCCACGTCGTTCGATGTATATCTCATGAGTGTGCTCCGTACAGCTTCCTAGTAATAGAAGTCCAAAGGCGAAAATTTGGTCCGTAAATTTTCTGAAAAAACCTATTTTTTGCCTTTAAAATTTACAACTGTCGTTCAGGGGTACCTGAACCCCGCGTGATTTTAGTTTTTTTACGTGCCGGATCTAATGAGCTCTTCCGCGGTCAAATCCATCCACTAAAACGCCGGATATAGATACCTTGAAAGTAGGAAAATCTGCAAAAATATATTTTGACAATTCCGCGAATTGAACCGCGATTTTCTTTGATTATTTTTACATAAATGTAATCCTTTATACGCGATTATTATATTTGACAAAAAGGTGTGTCACAAATTACAAAGATTCGGGAGTAATATCCCTATTTATCCCAAAATAGAATGTGGTGGCACATCCGCAGTCCTTGGCGAATCTGTCTAAAATAAGTTATATTGACGTATTTTTAATAGGCGACCATTGAAATCGGATGCACCTTATACTCATATGCACATCGCGTAATTTTTGCCCACTTGAAGGTTTTTTGAGTAGTAAGATGCAACTGATGGCACACTTTGGCCGCTGAATGAAACATGGGAAAATCCATGCATATTGATCGACATGGGCTCCCTGTATCCGAAAAGCACATGCACCCCAACTGATTTCAACGGATTCGCGAATTACACGCCTTTTAATTTTTGTGTTTTTTCTTTGGTTGTAATTTCAATATTACTCTCTACTTCTTATTTTTATAGCTTATCACAGAAAGCAAATATACTTTCACGATGACTAATTACTTTTCTCGTAGAAGTTTAAGCAAAATACTTCAGGATTTGGATGGAAATTTAGCGAAATAATAGAATAACTCCCAACAGTTATTTTTCAAATCTTTCGTATTTAACCAAAAATATATTTTTGAAATAATTTCCAACAATAAGTTTCCGTTCTTTGTTGTTGCTGTAATATGCAAGTTATAAACGCGATCTTTATAATTTTGGTCTCACATTTTTCTAGGCGTTGTCTAGATTCTGTACGTATTTTTAAATTATTTTTTAGAGATTTTTTGGACTTTGATTTAGAATAAATGAAATTTATTCCAAGATTTCTTCAATATTTTTTGATTTACCGCGAAAATAAAAATAAATTTAGCAACTATTTTAGCATCTACGGATAGATATCACATTCTGCTAACGATTCATATATACATGTTCTTATTACAACTCAATAGGAATTTTTAAATATTTTTTCTTTACAAGAGAGTAAAACCGCATATAACTTTTGAGTGCAGCATCCAATTTTGTGAACGCGAACAGATTTGAAACCACGATTTTTTTCTTAACCCATGTACCAAAAATGGCGGATGTGCTCGCCAAAAATATTTTTAATTTTTTTTCTATGTAATTGTAAAGAAAATTTGAAATTTACCATATACACTTTTATACGGGCAGAATGTGCCTCATCGAAATAATGGTTTTAGACCCCAAGTATGTTTGGAAGAAATGTGTTTCAGACAAGTTGGAGTCGATTGAGCAATGTCCGTCCGTCTGTCTGTCTCGCACGATAACTCTCGAAAGGATGAACCGATTTGGTCAAAAATTTGGCTTTCATAATATTTTGTCCAAACTTAGTTTAAGTTCGAACATGGGTTATATCGGTCCACTCCTTCAGGTACCTCCACCACAAAAGTTTGAAAATGTTCGGAAAATTTGTGCGCACGATAACTCTTGAAGGGAGTAACCGATTTGGTCTATACTTTGCACATCGTAAAATTTCTACCAGATTTAGATGAGGTTCCACTCTTTCGAGTACCTCCCACACAAAAGTTCGGAAAAGTTAAGTTTAGGACCTGCTTTCGAATCGCTTCGATTTTTGTTGTAATAAATTGTATTCACTGATCTGCCTCCGACATTATAAGTTTCATTTCATTAGTCCACACTTTCAGGTACTTCCCCACAAAAGTTCAAAAATGTTCGGGAAAATTGTACACATGATAACTCTTGAAGGGAGTGACTGATTTGGTACATACTTTGCACATCCTAATATATCTACCAGATATAGATCAGGTTCGAATATGACTATATCTGCCCACTGCCTTGGGTAACTCCCACACAAAATTTCGGATAAGTTCACTTTATGACCTGCTCTCTCTCGGATAACTTTAATTTTTCTTCAAGCAACTTGCATTCGATGCTTTAAATACGAAGGTAAAAGTTTTTTTCATGGGCAAGTCCATACTTCTTGAGAAAACAGCCCGAAAGGTGTAGAAACTCCCTATGTCACCATATGTAGTGGCTGGGGAGCACGACAGCTGGTCCATAAGTTGGCCTTTAATCCTATTTTGTCCAATCTTGGTTTCCCCCAGCGTTCGAAAACATACATTATGGTACCGTACCATAACGTTTTGTACCGTACCTGGCATGAAAAGTTACACTACGATAAGGTACCGTACATGTACATAAACTTTAAAAAAAAATTTAGCGTTTGTGTACATGTACCCAAAGATAATCGTAGCGTACATGTTTGGTACGCAACCACCATTGTAAAGTAACAACCACGTACCCAACCGAAATGGTTCGGTACGTACATTATAAATGTTGCGTGTACATTAAAAAACCACGTAGCGTACATCATTATGTACCCTAAAAAACAAATAGAGGTTGCGCACACCTGGGTGATGTTTATAAAGAGGTTGCGTACACCTGAGTGATGTTTATAAAGAAATATTAAATATGAATGGCATGAGGAAAAATTCAACCATAAAAAAAGAGTGAATATCGTATAAATAAAATACAAAAGTATCTATATTTATATTTAACAAGTAAATATGAAAACATTTATTTTTTTTTTATAAAAAATTAACGAATATATAAAAGATTAACATGTGAAAACATATATAACAGATTATATAAAATACTAAAGAAAATCGAATTTAATAGGAAAAAGCTCAACTTTCATAATTGAAATCCCCATTGACTTTTAACATTAATATATGTTCAGATAATATGTATTTCATAGCAGAAAATAAGCGTTCCACACTTAATTGGGTTGACGGTATTGCCTTACAATATTAGCAATCTCACTGATGATGGTTTTCTGAGTGTGGTGGTGAGTTTAGTGGCAATCTTGATTGCCGCTCATAAGTGGCAAAATCAGCTTCTAAATTGTGTGAATTAGATGAACTCGGAATTTCTGTGGTAGGATCTATCATTTGCAGATAATCGGAAAAAGATTTGGCTGCTCGGTGATGGAGTTTCCTCTAATATTGGGTGGCTTGTATTGTGTTCTGAAACATAAAAGATGATTGATATAATAAATATGCATTGTTTTGGTTTACTTAAGCTTCTGTTGACTTCATGCGTTTATATAACGATAGTATGTAGTTCTTCGCCCTTTGTTTTTGTTCGCAGGTTAAGCATACTTTGATTCGTGGATCCAAGAACACAGCTGCGTTAAGCAGTTCATTTTCTAAAAGTTTATCTTTTCTTATCTTCAAGGACTCCTTGAGAAGGGTTTTCATGTTGCTATCCAGTAAAGCGTCAATTTTAAATGTTATATCCATAACAATAATGTATAGTTCGCTATAGCACAACTGTTCGCTTTGTAACTTAATGGTAGCATTGTAAATAGGTTTAAATAGTCCCAAGAATTCAGTTGCGAAAGACCATTCTTCAGATTCAAGAAAAAATCAGGATAATCTTTGCTTAGTGTATTTATAATATCCTTCATTTCCAGGATTCTTTCAATCATTTTATATGTTGAATTCCAACGTGTTGCCCAATCAATAATAGGTTTTTTGTAGAGTTCACTTCTTAGAAAATTTAAAATCATTTTACTTCTAAGTTTTTTTACCACGAATCGTATCTTATCGACATTATCTTTTATTGCCGACTGTTTCAGAACATCGTTTACACACGGAGAGTTTGAGCACCACAACGAATGCTAGTAATTGTGTTCGATGAGATGTTAAAATCAATTGATTCAATTGTGTCAATAGCTATTCGGCAATCGATATAATCTTCATCTTCTTCGAAATCCACGGCATCATTATCTATCGACAATTTATTTATTTATTTATTTATTCAATTTAACATGTATAACAAAGCCAACAGGCTAATTAATGAAATACAAAATGCTTAAACCAGTGACTCACTACTCCAACAAAAGGACAAACGTCCAAAATAAATACAATAGTAACGTAATGAAGAGAAAAAAAACTTAAAATAAAGTACTATTAATTACTAAAAAATTAAAATTAAACGCGTATATCATAAATGAAAAACACAATGCATCACACAGTGAGGTACTACTCTAACAAAAGGACATATTCAGCATGTCCGAGGTAAGTAAGTAAATAAGGGAAATACTACAATCATTCTGAGATCAAAAAACTCGCTATAAACAAAAAGCATTCCTACGTTCATCAATAAATGCAAACTGAAGCATACTGTAGAACACAAATACACAAAATATGCATTCAAGCAGGGCTTGTGAAATGGTGAATAAGCCGTTTATAGAATGTGCAAGGGGAAATGCTAAAAATCTTGAGTTCAGTGGGCAGCATGTTGTACAACCGTGCCACACGAACCAGGAACGAAACATCCATCAGATGGTGTACAACTGGGATTTGAATTTGATTGCGCCTAGATAACGAGCCAAACACAAATCCGTTTACTAAAAATAAGGGACATTGAAACTTCAGAACTTTAAAAAAAACTCAGAAGCAAACGCGAATCAATGTAGGACTGAAAAGAACAGCCAAAAAACCTAACCACATAAGGTCCCATATGAGCACGGGGTTTCAGCCTGAATGAACCGCAAAACTCTGTTGATTGCTATAAGAATCAGATGCAGGTTACCCGAAGAAGTACCAGTATACACCTCAATACAGTATAGGAACACTGGCAAAACCAAGGCATGAGCCAAACGCTTCCTAACAAAAAACGGCAGGGCCAAATCCGTGGCATAAAGCGAACGCAGAGAAATATTAACCCGGGATATAACCATATTAACATGACTGGAGAAGCAAAGTTTGTCATCAAACAGAACACCCAGGCACAACAACTCCGAAACAAAATCAATTCTCGCATTATTGTAAACGACAGTCACACAGCAATCAGGAAACGACGCGAAAAACAACGCCTTTGTCTTGGACGTATTAACGGAGAGAGAACTATGGACCATCCAACCATACAACGCCCGCATCGCACAATCAATCCTAGACTGAAGCACAGACGCGTAGAGACAACCACCTTTAAAAAGCAGTTGAACATCATCAGCAAATGCATAAGGTTCGCACCAAAACTGCAATACTGGAAAAAGGTCATTCAAAAAAAGGATGAAGAGAAGCGGCCCCAAAACATAACCCTGCGGCACGCCACTTCTAACCGATAAGACCGAACTATATCTGTTGTCAGCACATACCATTTGGCTCCTATCTAAAAGGTAGGACAGCATCAGGGCGCACGCACTAAGCGAAAACCCATACAAGGAATGTAATTTATTCACCACCTTAATATGGTCAACCCTATCGAACGCCTTCTCCAAGTCAAGCGATAACAGTACACAGCACTTGGTACCACCGAAACTGGAACGAATTGAGTCGGTCAGCCCCAACAACAAAGACGCGGTACTCCTATTCCTCCTGAACCCACACTGGACATCATTCAGCAATCTATTCTCCTGCAAATGCGACGTTATCTGCGCCTTCAAAATATGCTCAACAACCTTGGAGCAGATTGGCAAAATAGAAATGGGGCGAAATTCCTGCAACGAACCAGGAACCTTCTTCTTTACAGGAACAATCTTAGCCAATTTCCAGCCAACAGGAAAGACAGATGTGGTTAATATAGTGTTCACCAAATGAAGGAAATGTGAACAAAGTAAAGACATCACAATCTTTAAAAACTTAAGACAATACCCATCCAACCCAGCCGCATTGGATTTAATCGCAGCAAACGCGCTCTCCAGCTCCGAATAATCCACGCGCCGAAAAGAGAAACCACTTTCGCTGAAAACAACACCACTCAAGTCACTTAAGACGCTCTGACCAACAAGCTGGTTCAAAGCAAAATTAGCATTCAAGTCATCCACACTTCCGGCAAACTCATAAGATTTATCCGAGGAGAATCCATTGGATTTAAGAACACTCCACAACTCCTTACTACTCCGTTGACCCTCAAACAGCGATGAATGAGCTAAAAATCTTGCCTTCCTGACCACAGATTTTGCCTTATTCCTTGCTTTGCAAAAACTCTTCCAGTCCGCTACACTTCTTGTATGCAAATATTGTCTAAATACCAAATCCCTAATTGAGTTGTAATACGATATCTCAGGAGCTCCATACCAATCATTGCATTTCAGAGTTCAGGATTCGTACAGTTTTGAGCATATTTGATCCGTTGTCGGTTGTAATCGTTAAAATATTACGTAAATCAACATCATATTCCTTTAGAACATCCAATATAAGTGTTTTTAAATATTCAGAAGTGTGACTTGATCTAAGTTCCTTTATAGCCAACGTTTTAACAACGATTTTACCATGTTTAATGAACAGCATACTTAAGTCCAGCCTTGTTGCGACATCCATCTTAAGGGAGAATAATATCCCTTTAAGATCGTTTGAGATTTCCGTTTTAATATTTTTTGGGATAGCGATAATTCGTTCCATTACGTTATGTTCATTTACCGAGTACACTTAAAACAGGTTCTATAAGAACTTTGAAGGCTTTATCTTCGTCCATATGTAAAGGACGTCCATTTTTTTGTAGACAGTTCCACCAATGCTGTTCAATGTTTTTTGGATTCACACCTTTTTTAATAATACTTTGATGTCACTTTTTTCTTCTACGTTTTCCCGCTTTTGATCAATATATTTCGCATACAAATCGGAATGCACATTTTTCAAATGTCGCTCTAAAATTTGCGGAATGCCAATTTAAAACATTGTTGACGAAATTTTGTAAATTACACACTGTTTGATTTGATTCGTTTGTACTGAACATATCACGAAGAAAAATATTTTTTGGTCTTGGCATTTTTATAATTATTTTCATTTAACGTTTAAAAATGAACTAAATAGCATTTGCGGGGGTTCTTTTGCATATATAGATTGCAAAAAATTAATTTTCTTAAAAAATTTAATTACCTGCAACTATTCCAAAGGGTTTTCGCGAAATTTTCCATAATTATACAATAAGACTACGAGTGTAACAAACTCAAAAACTAGATCATTCATGTGGTAATGGTTATAATATATTACAATACACAAGCAAGGTAAAAACCAATATTGTGGTTTACAATTTTTTTAACTCATAATTTTTATGATGTCAAAAAGAAGGGACAGGTACTTTATGGTTTTGGTGTGCGAGGAATAATATTTCTACCTAATTCTGACTTTCTAACTTATCAAAACCAAAATTCCGATAATTATACATGTAAACAAACTTCAAAAATATAGCAGACCCAAAGAACGGATGTTGCCTTCACAGCTAGGTACCAGTCCTTGGGTACCTCAACGGCAACTCATAATTTGGAAAAACACAAAAAAAGGAAAAAGTAATTCTTATGGTGGTGTTGTAGCATTTCTTTTTGTAAGATGATGTTGATACTGAAAACAACTTACTTGAAACTCTTCTTCGATGCTTTCTTGACATTGCTAAAATTTGAAAATGAACCACCTGTTTTCACAATACAAATGATACGATAAACTACAGCCCTATAGCAATCTTTTTGAAAAATGTCAAGATTTTAGATATTCGATGAGAGCGTTTTGTTTAGGCACTACTAACTTCTTGCATAAGTATTTATGACATTTAATTTATCCAAATTTATCCAAAGCATTTCAACGCGTGGATATTTCGAAGATGATAAGTAAACTTCGATCCAATTATTTATTCGATTCATCTGCTTGTGCATTAATTTCATCTTTTTTATTGGGTCGCTCCCAATTCGTTACATTCAATGGTAGTGTTTCCAATATTCGTAATATATACAGTGGAGTACCCCAGGGTTCCATCCTGGGTCCCCTTCTGTTTATTTTATACATTAATGATATTGCCAACAGTGTACACAGACGTGGGTGTACTCCGTTTTTGTATGCTGATGACATTCATCTATTTTTTAATGGTAAAACTGATGCCGAATTGCAGTCTAATATTAATTCTACATTATGCGACATATCACATTGGTTAGATAGCAACAATTTGGTGATTAATGTTTCTAAATCTAAGTCGATGATATTTGGTCCCACTAGTCGTCTAGGTGGTAGTGTAAATATACTTATTGATGGTTCTCCTATACATTTCGTGGACAAGATGAAGTGTCTAGGTGTCATTATCGATTCTAAACTTGATTTTTCCGCACATATTGATGCTTTGTTTCCTAAGATCATAAATGTTCTTCGTAAATTATATAGCACTGAGTTCTACCTGCCCCTCTTTGTTAAAAGGAATCTGGCTCACGCACTGCTAATGTCAGTTATTTCTTATGGCATTGAGGTTATATCAGGTACAACTGATGTGCAGTTGAGGAGAGTAGAAAAGCTTTTTAATATGGTTGTCAGATTTGTTTACAGTTTGCGCAGAAGGGACCACATTTCTGCTCATGCGCACAATTTCTTAGGAGTACCTTTTAAAGTTTTTATCCAACAACGTGTTGTGTCTTTTCTTTATAAATCGATATACTTGGATCTGCCAGTATTACTTCGGGAACGATTTTCGTTTTCAAGATATACTCGTAACATACAGATAATTCTGCCCATTTTTTCCACATCTTGGTTAGAAAATTCTTTTGTGGTTCGTGCTGCTCGGCTGTGGAATCACCTACCCAATGAGCTACGTAACTTCTCTTTCCCATGTTTTGAATTTCGGCGTAAGTTTGAAGCCTTTACTATTAATAGTAATACTACTACTTAATACATATATGGTATTTTACTGAGTAGTACATTGTTCTGAATACATGCTTTTTCGATCATGTTGAATTACCAGCAATATATATATATATATATATATATATATATATATATATATATATATATTTTCTCTCAGTTTCAGTTTTGATTCTTCTGTAAGGCTGGGGAGCCTTTTTTGCAATTTTTGTTTTAATAATTTTAACTTACATTGTGTAATATATATCTATTTTGTCTTATCTCTTATCTGCAAGTCATTTTGTAATATGAAATAATGTTGTAGTTTCATGCTGTGTTGCGATGCCAATTGGCCAATAGGCTTCTATCGCAATGTATAAATAAATAAATAAATAAATAAATAAATAAATAAATAAATAAATAAATAAATAAATAAATAAATAAATAAATAAATAAATAAATAAATAAATAAATAAAATAAATAAATAATGACATTTATAGTCCTAATTAATTGAAGATACATATTCATTTATATTTACTTGTCTGTTCCAGTACTGCAAGAATCTACTATATTTTACTATTTTTTCCGGAAAAAATGTTAACGTAGTAATAAATAGTAGCTTCTTTAAGGTTCTGGAACAGAGCAACTATTTTTATTTTATTTTATTTATTATATTAACATGTAGTAAATACAATGTTAATAAGAGATAGCATTGGCTACTATGGCCATCAGCTAATACTTATAATACAAAGAATTTACAGATTATTAACAATTTATCTTATATAATTATTTGAGAGTTTGTTATAAAATTGTACATATGATTAATATTAGTAGTAGTTGGTGACTTAAGGATTTCTATTCCATTGTTGTTAAGATACACTTGGTGCAAATTTGAGAGATCATTGCACGACTGCAGAAAATGTTCTACAGTACCAGGATTTCCGCACTTCGGACATTTGTTGTCGACTTCTTTGTTTAGAATATGTTGATGTGTGGAGATGGTATGACCCATACGTAGCCGGGAAAACATGCGTATTTTTCTTTTATCCACGTTGGTGGGATATGTGGGTTTAATACATAAAGGATTTATGTTGTTGTAATGGAAGTGCCTAAAATCCATGTTATTTTGATTCGCTTGTAAAGCTAATTCTGTTTTAATGTGAGTTTTCAAATCCAATTTTTCAATTAGTTTATCACATTCTAAAGGTGCTGTACATGCAGATTTTGCAGCGTTGTCGGCATATACGTTTCCTGAAATTCCCACATGTCCAGGTATCCAAAAAAGTGTTATGTTGCTCTGGTCTGTTAAGAGGTCACGAATTTTGTTAATCGATGTCCAGGCACTACATGCGATGTTTAAAACAGCTTTGAGGACAGATAAGCTGTCCGTGAAAATTATAGTTTTTTGTTTTGATGTTTTTGCAATATGTATGGCTTCGATAATCCCTGCAGCTTCAGCTGTAAAAATAGATGTGAAGTTTCTCATCGTTCTGGTGGTAATTGTTTTTCCGTTGGCATCAACAACTGCAAAAGAGGTTCCTGAATCATTTTTTGAAGCATCTGTATATAAAAATCGCCAATCGTTGTGTTGCGTTGAAAAAAGATTAAAATTTTGAACATACAATTCATTTGGAGTTTTGTCTTTTCCTAGTGTGCTTAGGGATATGTTGCATACTTCGTCTGTAAACATCCACGAAGGTTGTTTGATTTTATGACTGGGCAGCCTGTCTTTAAAATTGATTATGTTATCCATTATTGATCTGTATACGGCTGACGGTTTCTTCGGTTTCCTTTTTGCTTTTAAAATTTTTGAAGCATCTACTCCAATGATGGATGATTTTGAAGATAGAATTTTCGGCAATAAGTGATTCTTGGAGTCAACAATTCTTTGTTCAAGTGATGGTAATCCGGATTCGATGAGTAAAATGTTTACTGGTGTAGTTCTATAAGCGTATATACTCGCTCTGATGCAATCGTGGTAAACAGCTTTAATGAGTTTGAGGGTTGATTTTGGGCTATCACCAAACAAATACAGCCCGTAGTCTATTTTGCTCAATACCAGTGTTTTTACCAAATATGTGAGGGTATTAATATGGACGAACGTTTTAGAAGAAAGGTACTTGATAACATTCGATCGTTGAATAAGATCCTTTTTAAGTTTAAGTATATGCTCTTTCCATCTATATTTTTTTCAAAAATTATTCCCAGGATTTTCAATTTATTTACATATGGTATGTTAAAACCGTTTACGGCTATATCTGTGGGATTGCAATTGTGTTTCCTGCATATGTGTAGTATTGATGATTTTGTAGAAGATATTTTTGCACCAGATGAATTGGCCCATATGCAAATGTCGTTTATTAAATTGGAAAATTGGTTGTTCGTTATTGTATTATCTTTATTGCTGCTCAAAATGTATAAGTCGTCTGCGTAAAGGCAGTGGTAAATTCTTGGTATTTTGTTGATGATTACACTGATGTGGTTGAATGCAATTTAGAACAAAATAACTGATAGTGGCGAACCCTGGGGGATGCCGTTTTCCATTGTGAATAAGTCAGAGTTAAAATTATTTACTTTGACTCTGAAAGTGCGACCAGTTAAAAATGATTTTATGTAGTTCAGTATCTTGCATCCTACACCCCATGAGATTAAAGTGTTTAATATGACATGCATGCCAATGCGATCAAATGCTTTTTCGAAGTCGATCGACAATATTGATGTGTGACTTCTAGTTGATATAGCTTTAGAGGCGAAAAAATCTATGTGAAGGAGGGCATCAGTGCAACCCTGATTTGCTTTATATGCGACTTGATTGATTGCGATAAGATTACGAGCAGAAAGGAACCATGATAACCGATTAGAAATAATTCTTTCTAATAATTTGGAAAGGCACGGCAATAGGGAAATCGGTCGATAAGCTGAAAAGCTGGTTTTGATTTTGTTAGGTTTTGGTAATGGAACAATGATTGCTGATTTCCAGGTGTGTGGAATAATACCAGTATCTAGAACCATGTTGTAAAGGGAGATTAGCTTGTTTTTACTCTTATTCGATAATTTCTGTAACATGGGATATGATATTTTATCTCGCCCTGGAGTTGTTCCCTTAACTTTTTTCATTGCCAATAAAAGTTCTTCAAATGAAATTTCTGACTCAATTATTGAAGCATGCCTGTTTGAGGGGATGTTAGAATAAGAAGATGGTACGTCAGATTTTGCAGAACAAAACTCTGGAGAAAATTTGGTGTCGGATGATTCTGTTGACCATATGTGTCCAAACTCATTGGCAATTTCCTCTGGACTACTTATAGCTACTCCATTGTGTTCCATTGTAGTAAATAAATGGCTTGTGTGTTTTCTTGACATTGTATTTATCCTTTGCCAAACAAAGTGTAGAGGTGCATCACGGCTAATGGTTCTGGTAAAGTTGTAAAAACAGATGGCTTTTGCCTTTTTAGATTCATATCTAAATTTGGCATTCGACTTTTTATACAATTTTAGATTCTCCGAAGAGGGTGATTTTCTAAAATTGCGATAAGTTGTGACCTTATTTTTTCGTAGGATGTTTAAATCCTTGTTCCACCAGGGAACTGAAGTTTTTGTCGTATATTTTGACATAGGAATACATTTTTTGCACGCATTACGGATGATTTTAGTGATGATAGCGTTAACTTTATTTGGATTTCCATTAAGAGTTCTGTTATCAAGCTCAATGTCGACATTTGTCATATAAGAGTTCCAATTTGCTTTTTCCAGGTTATATTTGTATTGTGGCTTAATTTTTATGAAAGGAGTGCTGAGGTTGACGTTGGTAATTATGGGAAAATGATCGCTACCATAAAGATCATCATGTGTGTTACTGCTAACCATAGATAACAAGGATGGAGAGCAGCAAGATACGTCTATGTTAGTTAGAGTTCCAAATGTTGAGAGATGGGTGGGTTTGCCGTCATTAAGTACACATAAATTTTGCATATTAAAAGCGTTTTCTAGTATGGCGCCCCGAGAATTAGTTCTGTTGGATCCCCAGATTATATTCCAACTATTAACATCACCAATGAAAACTATTGGTGTATGTATATTGGAAAACATATCTAAGATATCAGAAATAGCAAATGCTTCGTTAGGACCAATATAGGCAGAAACTATGGTGAATTTTATGTTAAGAGTAATTTCAATGGCAATGTTAAGTATTTTTGAATTGTTAGAAATTCTTCGATGCGGTATATGGGGTTTAATACACACTGCGATTCCGCTTTTCGCAGTAGTATTTTCGGGTTTATTTGCCGAATAGGTGATGTATGAATTGGGAGATATTGGTTGTATATTATTAATCAAACAAAAATGTAAGTGTACACTACCAACACTTTCTTTCTAAAGGTACATTATGTTGTACTCTACGTGGGTTTTTAATGTACGCGCTGATGTACGCAACCTTTTCGGTTGGGTACGTGGTTGTTACATTACGATGGAGGTTGCGTACCAAACATGTGTGTTTGAAGAACTTTTCGAATCTGGTTAGGTACACGTACATAAAAACTAAAATGGATTTTTAATGTTTGTGTACGTGTACATAAACTTTATAATTTGTTTAGTGTTTGTGTACATCAGCCGTGTGCACGGGTATCCACTGGTGGCTGCTGTAAAATACTCTTACTTTTATTAATTCAACAAAACTCAGACGTTTAAGTATTTTTTGTAATTATTATTTAATAAATAATTTCATCCACGATTTTAGATTAAAATTGTGTTTTCCCAATTAAAAACTATTTAGAAAAACCATGAAAAACGACAAATGTTAAATTCTCTTAAATTCTGTTTTGCTCACCATTGGTGTACATGTACGGTACCTTATGATAAGGTACTGTTTGTTTCCGAACACTGGTTTCCCCCAATATTTAAAAATACCACTAAAATGATATGCACGATATCTCTTGAATGGGGCATATCTTTCCTTTACCGACAGTATGCATAAAATTATGAAAAATTTACCACAGGTAGTGCTTTTCGTCCTGATTCCAACGACGTATAAAACTTTCTGGGGAAATGTATACTTCCCGATATGGGCCTCTGAAATTACGAAAATTCCCTTGTTTAATGGCCGGATACTTAGAGAAAAATTATAAATTAAAAGAAAATTGTGTTCTTGTTCCGGAGATTTGCACCTGTCCATAGGAGAAAGTCTTAAAATACCGGCCGAAGGCCGGCTATTAACGTAAACTCACGATTTGTTGTTCCTTGAATGGGGCAACCAATTTACCTTCTAAAATTGCCAGTATCGGTCCTCTCCTTATGTACCTCTCCCAGAACAGTTCAACATTTGTGTCTAAGTGCAGTTTAGGGTCTGGTCGAAAATCCTGGTCCAAACTGAAATAACTAGTGGGCGCGATATCTATCGAAAAGATATGACTCCCAAACTAAGATCCACTTCCATAATAGACTATGTCGGTCCATTTCTTTAAGTACCTCCTCCGCAACATTTTTGAACTTTAATCTTAATCCACATTTTTGCCGCTTCATACGCCCTTAATTTTGAAAACTCCCTAAATACATAAGGAGTTTTGGGAAAAAACTGTTTCAATTTATATAGACTGAGGGTATATATCTGTCGGCAAAGCCGACTGATACTTTCTTTACTTGGTTTTGACTCGCTTTCCCACCCCTGCCGACCACGGGATCTCGTACACACCATGATCCGCATCATGATGGGATAAGAAGTTTAATTGAAAAATGCAAGTACTACTACATTGAAAATTGTGTAGTTATATAAAAATAAATGCAGACTTCATAGATGCAATATTTACATTGCAAATATTGACAATCACCCTTATTACCGTTTGAACAACTTCGGAAGCAACGTCGTTCAGATTTCGTTCCGGTTTCTAAACGATTTTTCGGAGCGGAAATAGTTCAATGGGTCTATCTTGTACTGCCACTAAACTTGAGTTGCGTTGTCAGTTGTCTGCGCGACTGAGACGAAATGTTGTACCATTAATGTCAACTCAACTGGGTGGTCGATAAACATGTTATCGATCAGTGTTTTTTCAAACTTGTGACCTCTATTCGCAAAAAAAAAACATTTTAAAAATAATTGCGATTTGGATAACTCTTTTGTGTATTCTGGACAATATTTTAATATTTTGGCTGAGTTTTCGAGCAAATTTGGAAAACAACCCAAGATTGGAATATAACCTGCCCATTGAATCTTCGGATCGTCCAGTTTTATTTGCTGTCCCAAAATATGATAAGTTCGGTGGAATTATTTTTTGATGATGAAGAAAATATACAGGACATTGCATCTATTAGAAGAAATTTGAGGGACAAGTCGAATCCATTGGAATTGCCATCTGCACTGAGGATGACTTCAAAGAAAGTTACAGATCAACAGGAATACCCCCACTTCTAAAAGTGTGCGCAGCGTTGCGATTCTTGGAGGACGGAAGTTTCCAAAAGTCCCATGGCAATGATTTCAACAATTGCATGGCTCAATCTACATTGTCGAGAGTATTGAAGGAAGTTGTCCACTTGATAGAGGACAAATTGTGCCAAAATTGGATCGTTTCGAAGTTGACAGAAGAGGAAAAAAGGCAAAATAAAAACCATTTTTATTCAAAAACGAAATTATCTGGTGTAGTTGGCTATATAGATGGAGGATGTTCGTCATTTGTACTTAAACTGAACCTACTGTATTTGTCACCAAATTAATTTGCAAAAGATTTGCTGCTGTCCGCTCCAAAGGCGATAAATTCACTTATTTTGATGGACCACCACCAGTGTCGTTGAAGTTTATTTTATTTTGAGGCATTTTCTTTTTCAACTTTGCTTTAAAGTGAATCCAGACTCTGCCACTCTTCAGGTGTTCGTGTTTGAGGTTCATGGCTGTTTAAACTGTCCGAAATGGACCTCCACGCTTCATCCGCTGTGGCTTTGGTTTCACCAAAATTCCCGAACTCCTCGGGCTAAGTTTGGATTTTCACTCAGTTTATCAATTCATATTTCGAACTGCTGCTTTGTCGTTATTTTCACCATATTGATACACAAAATTAATTAATGATGCAAAGAATCAATAATTGTTAACAAAATGTTTATTTTTCCTTCTACTTTACTTCTTGTTTCTTCGAAAATGTTCACTGCAACTGAAAATTGGTGGTTGCTGAAAAACAGCCGCTTCGTCAACTGAGATTCGCAACTTCAGTTGAGAGTTGCCATACGTGGATCAATTTTGACAACTGGCAACGCCACTCAACGATAATTGTTATCGACGATCGACCCCCAAATTTTGTACCGATTTTGTACCGATTTTGTGCCGATTTCGGAACGAATGTCGGAAAGAAATTTCCTTTCCGAATTTCCCAAGGATTTTCTTCAGGTTTCGTTACGAAATCGGAAATTATGTAAACCACTTCATACAACTTTCGTTAAGATAACGTTACGATTTCGGATCAGACATCGGACGTATCGTCTGAATTTTGTTCCGATTTCGTTAAGATGTCGGTTTATACAGCCGAAATCGCTTATAACGTCATATCGCTTATAACGACGAAATCCAAAAGTCCCGAATTTCTGCCCTTTATATTCCCCACAAATAAATATCGCTTAGTCCCAATTTAGATTAGGCAAGTTTGTAGTATAGACATATAATTGTTCCACAAACATCCCATAAGGGACAAGGGATAATGGGTATGGAAGTGGAAAAAAATTGCTCGTACCGGCAATTTTCAGGCAATTCCTTTTATATTTTTCTTTTTTGACATTATTTCCAATGTTTTGAAAACAAAACTTGCCGAAAGAGAATTTCTTGTATAAACGCAAGAAACAAGTTTAAAAGAGAACGAGAAAAGTTGTCGCAAGGAAAATGGCCCAATTTAAAATGGGACTTATTAAAGGTATGTCTGATTACTTTCCCAGCAAGAACTTTCTCAGAGAGTAAGGAGTTTTTATTCTCTGTTGCAAGAAATTGTAAAAAGTAAAGACACCACAATAAAATTGTTTTTAATTTTCACAAACGTAAATCAACGAAAAATTAAAAACAGATGATTGATTGTTTTCAGGAAGAAGAAGAGTTGCTAGTGCTTGCTAGAAGAAATTTGTCCAGCAAGAATTTACAAACTCTCATTAAACGAACTGTCAAAATGTCTCTCTCGAATCGCTCTCTTTTGCTGACTTTTTGTGTTAACAGACGACTTCCAGCAACAATTGGTACAAATTTAATGGTAACAAATTTAAGTTGTAACGTCGATTTTTTGAAATATTTAAATTTTGCTATCGGTTATAAATAACGTCGAACCACATGAAGAAAAAACATTTCTCTCAATATTTTGTTGTATACTTTTTCAAACTAAAAAAAAACATTGCGAAGCACATGAAGGCGCTCTCAAGTCAAATAGGCTTGAATTTTTGCCACCCAATGTCATATTTGTTTTACAACACATGGACCAAGGTGTAATAAAATCATTAAAATCACATTGCCGAAATCTTAAAATACCCACTATCCTGGCAAGAATACAAAATGATCAAAGTACGAAATTAAATGTTTTGGATTCCGTGTTATCGTTAAATGAAGCGTGGAAAAATTTAACTGTAGAAACCCTTCAAAAATTTATTTACTAAGAAGATGTTACAAGTAAAGAATGTGTTTTAAAATACCCTTTCTAAACTAAGATCTGAGTTAAATTTAAAGCTTATGTTGGAATTCAAAAGCCCAAACTAAAATAACAGACTATTTTAAAGATAACCATACCCAGCAAAATGTTTGCCTCCAAAGATGCAGTTAAATTATATGTACAAGTAATCTGGAAGTGCATCCAATTATGCATTTTCACTCATGATTTTTACAAGAGCGTGACTACTGAAAGATGCACTCCATAGCACTGCATTTTAACTAACCCTTTGGCACTGCATTTTAACTGACCCTTGGCACTGCATTTTAACTGCAAATGGATATGATTCTTTGGATTGCATCCAAAAGCGGTTAAAATGTGAGGAATGGAGTGCCTTTTTCATGACTCCGTTTGAACTGCATCAAAACATGCCGTGATAGAAGTAGTCTACATTGCACTGCTTCCAATTTATTTTGCTGGGTATCCTATATTTACGTAATATATGTGCAGAAGATTGTATTTAATATCGTTATTTTTTATTATATTTTTTAAGTCATTCATACGTATGTATATAGATGAAAAAATAATAAAACAACGCATTTATATCCAAAAGTTACTATACATAATCTAATTTCACCTCATTTATAAGTATCGTTTATAACGACTATCGCTTATAGCGTCCGATTTTGATCGGTCCCTTGAGCGAAGAAATCCTTTCATTATTCTTAGGATTAATTGTTTAAGTTAAAAATAACATTTATTCTTCTTGGAGTTTTGCTTTGGCTTGAGGTCATGGAATATAAAAACAATAATTTGTAGTTGGTTTTAATGTATCACTTTATTTTACCGATATTTCGATCGTTCTCGACGATCATCATCAGGGTTTTTGACTTTAAGTAAAAAAAAAAAACAATAACATATTGTTACATAAAATGTTTAAATAACAAAATATTAATCTAGCAATAATTACATTTTGTTGTTTGACGCTAATAAATTGGCGAACATTCTACTTCCACTCATGTGGAAGTGACTGCGTCACTCGGAGACCTGTGGTGGTGATGGTTGGTAGAATATTGAAGTACGGTTCACGTGTTCAGGTTGCGCTGTCCCAGCCACTTCAAATTTCTGATCATGTTGTAGAATACAGCAGGTTCCACAGTTGAATAGAAGGTTAGACACGGTGGAAAGTAAACACCCACTTATCTATGCCGCCTACGAGCCACGGCTGGACATCGACACAGGAGGTGCCCGATTGTTTCCGTAAAGGCCTGCGTACATAAGCCGCTCTGCCTGATTGCCTTGCTTTCCTGCTTCATTTCTGACGTAATAAAAATAATAGAATAAAGACGAAATTTTGAACTGGGTTGCCATCAGTTGGAAATTGGGTCGGCCTTCTTTGTTCTTTTATTTTTTATTGAAGCAGCAAAGCAAGGCAATCAGGCAAAGCAGCTTATGTACGCAGGCCTTAACTCCCGTCATTACTCGAACTTCAGCTTTACTCAGGTTCAACAGAGAATTCGTTCTTTTGACTGACAGAAAAGGCCAAATGGATCTTGACACAATGCACCTAGGTTCATTATGCCATAATTCACTGACTCTTTCGTCAGAGAACGTTTCAATTCTTTGGAAAAAATGACAAATGGGTGTTTTGATTTAGTCAGCGATTGCTAGATCTGTAGACTGCGATCCTCGTCTAGCTAATTCGTCTGCTCTTTCATTACCTATATAGCCGCCGTGTCCTGGTACCCAGCATAGCCGATAGCCGTTAGATAGCGTTCCCAAGGCTGTTTTACACTTAAGCACGACATCGGACTTGATGTTGCAGGATTTGATGGCTTTAAGAGCCGTTTGACTATCCACAAAGATAGTCACCGGTTCAAAGATTTCTGCATCCAGACTTTTTATCAATTCCGCTGCCTTCCAAATCGCGAAGATTTCATCCTGGAAGACACAAAGTTTCTATCTAGCCTGTAAGCGTACTCAAGAGATAGCCTTTCACAGTAGACGCCAGCCCCCGTACCTTCCTCCATCTTGGAACCGTCTGTCTAAAAAGCCAGACCGTCCAGAAGGGGGTTACTGCGGTTCCAGTCGTCTCTACTAGGTATAACGACATCTATATCGTCAAATCTCAGGACTGGTGATATATAATCGCTCAGTTTTCCACGTTGGTTCACATTGATACCTGATTCATTCAGGATACATCCATGCCCATAGGCACAACCGCGCCAGCCTTAGGGCACTACGAGTTGCCTGCCACCAAACAAGAGAACCATAAGATAAGATGGGTCTAACCAGGGTGTTATACAACCAGTGTATAATCGATGGGTTTAGACCCCAACTTTTCCTATATAGCAGTCCTCTCTTCGCCCGCTCCTCAGCATTTCTGTTCCATCGCAATTGAAGTCCAGGATAGTGCCAAGGTACTTTGCCTCGGGCGAGAGCTGAAGCTGCACTCCATCCAGTGTTGGTGGAACAAAGACGCGGAGCTTACGCTTCCTAGTGAACATTATCAGTTCTGTCTTAGTTGGATTTACTCCAAGACCGTTAGCATTGGCTCAACGCGACAGCGTCGATAAGGCTCCTTGCATAAGCTCCGAAATGGTTGACGGAAACTTACCGGAAATCAGTAGTACTACGTCGTCCGCATAAGCAACAACTTTGATACCTTGATTATACAACTCCGTCAGAATATTGTTTATAACAAGTAGCCACAGTAACGGTGAGAGCACTCCACCCTGGGGAGTGCCTCTAGTTACTGTTTTCCTAATTTTTGTCTCCCCAATATTGGAATTTATAATTCTGCTTTTTAGCATATTATTTATCCAACAACTTAGGGTTTCGGGTGTGTTAACTTTTTTAAGTGAGTTTTATGGACTCAAGTTCTACATTGTTGAAAGCTCCTTCTATGTCTAGAAAGGCAGCCAAGGTAAAGTTTGAGTTTTCCATGTTCGTCTCAATGAAACCTACCACCTCATGCGAAGCAGACTCCACAGATTTGCCTTTGAGTGCTGCGAGTTGCTTATAGAGGCTTTCGAGAGTCTTAAGGAGAAAGGATGATAAGCTAATGGGTCTGTAGTCCTTTGGTGCAGAGTGACTAGGTTTTCCCGCTTTGGGAATATAAGTAACTTTTACCTCTATCCACAGACCCGGTACATACGAGAGAGTCAAACACGCCCTACATATCTCCTCCAGGATTTGAATATAAGCGTGGCGATGTAAATTGAAGCATCGCTGGCGTTATACCATCCGGTCCAAGTGACTTATATGGATTGAAAGTGTTGACAGCTCATTTCATATTATTTCTGCTAACCACCTTGCCAATGAGATCCAAATCCATAGGCTCTTGAATTTGGAAGACGTCACACTCACTGTTGACGGTGTCCTTACATCCTGGGAAGTGGGTCCTTGTTTCTTGATACTTCCGATGGATTTAGGGTCCTTGGAGAGTAATCTTCGAAAAAGCTGCGTCGTTGACTCCTTCTATTGACTCACAGAAATTAGCCCAAGACTTTTTCTTTGCTCGCTTGATTGCACTCTTGTATTTATTGAAACTCACCTTGTAGGAGTCCCAATCAATGTCGAGTTTAGTCTCATGCGCCTTGTTATACAGTCGACTGGTGGTTTTTCTAAGCTCGCCAAGTTCTTTGTTCCACCACTCCGGCTGAGATTTCTTCCCAGGATAGGTTAGTGGACAGGATTCCTTATGGCAACGGAGAAGAACGTCTGTAAGATTATTTACAGTCCAATTAAGTTCCTCAGCTGTTTCTATGTTAATATTAAGAGTCAGTTGACAACTCGTTAGTTCCGTGTATTTATCCCAGTTTGTTCTTCTCGGGTTTCTATAAGGAGTTTGGCGACCTCCGTCAAGAAAGACATCGAAGAATATCTTCATATGATCTGAGAAGGAACATTCTTTAGATACCCTCCAATTCCTTAGGACGGATTCATCTAGATTCGAGAGGGTTAGGTCGATGACCTCTTCCCTATCCCTAATTTTAAAAGTTGGATCATTTCCGCGACCTCCGTCAAGAAAGACATCGAAGAATATCTTCATATTATCTGAGAAGGAACATTCTTTAGATACCCTCCAATTCCTTAGGACGGATTCATCTAGATTCGAGAGGGTTAGGTCGATGACCTCTTCCCTATCCCTAATTTTAAAAGTTGGATCATTTCCGCACGTGGAAATCTCGCGATTTTCTGTTCAGACAAGAGGGCGCTGCCAAACTGACGATCCTCCTGATCTTCCGATTTCAAAGAGCAACCATTGACTGTCGCTGATTCTCCCATTAGGGTCAGCTCTGTCGATGATTGCCACTCGAAGGTCTTCATCATTCGCCAATGTGGCCGGTCTATTGTATGGCTTTTTGCGTCCTTGACCGTGCGCCTTGGAGTTCACTTTTCCAGAGGAGGTGGATGCCTTTTCCTTACTCAGTTGCTTCCCCTTGGTTGTACGCTCAACGGTTGCCGCATACGAGGTTGGTGGTTCAACCAGCTGAGAAGTCATCGTCTTCTTAGGTGAAGGCTGTGCACAATTCTCCGTATCTGTCTTCTATTAATACGATATTTTGATGGTACATTAATGATGTACAAGCAATATACAAAATGTAACAGGCAATCAACAAGCCTAAAATCAACGACAAATTTTCGCATCAAATGCAGAGAAAAAGGTGTAGTACTTAATTTCATTACTAACTCAACAAAAAACACCCATATCATGTTCAAAATTAACAACACAATACCATACCTTGACTCACTTGTAATTAAAGAAGGAAATAGATTATTGGTAGATTGGTATAAAAGGCCAACTGCGTCTGGAAGAATTATAAACTTTAATTCAAAACATCCACGACGCATAAAAATAAATACTGCTACAAATTTTATACGCAGAGTACTCAATATAAGTGATAACAAATTCCACGCAAGTAATGAAATCAAAATAAAGAAGATTCTGCCAATGAATGACTCCCCAAAAACGACAATCAGTGAGTTAATCAAACAGGATAAAACCAATAAAATTGGTTACATAGAACCAAAAACAGGGAAGATATACAATAGAGCAACGTATGTGCCAGGTTTCTCTGAACGTTTTTCGAATTCAAATCTATATAGCAGATAAAAATACCAAATTGCATTGAAAAGCAACAATGCCAACAACTTTTTCAGCCGCAAAAAGGCAAAAATTACAAACGAAGTAAAATCGAACGTCGTTTACAAGATCAAATGTAATGGCGATATTTCCAATACTGCAATCCCACGGCAGTAGGTTCTCTGTACCGGATTGACCCGGGACCACACAACATCAGCGTTCCGGCCAGCGGCTGCCACCTCAGTGTACATGTGTTTGCATTTGTTTCGTTTTTCTGGGTTGGGAGCGGCATATCCCGGAATGTCTGCTCCGGATTCTTTTGGTCCGTGCCGGGACGGAGGAAAACCCAGGACCAATATATTTGTGCTCGGTTTGCCACATCCGCATCTTCACCCATATCCAATCTTCGGTGGGATGCAATAGATGTCAGCAGTGGGTGCATTTAAGGCGTTGCTCTGGACTTGCCCACGCGAGGGACTACGATAGGGACTATGTTGCTGCATGCTGCGTGAACACAGCCCCTAGTGAGTCGTCGTCGTCAGATTACGAAACTCCGTCGTCGTCGGATTACGAAACTCCCACTAGAGCAGCGTGTCACAGTTCGCCAGACATGACGTCACCTGGCAACCCGTCATTTCCCTTGGATCAGACCATCTCCCCATAATTGTCTCTATCAGCAGACAACCCGATTTCATCACCTCTGAACGCCGCACATTCGTCAACCATGGGAAACCTGATTGGCCAAGTTTCAGAGAGTTCACCAATCACCGCTTCAGAGAATTGCCCAATACTTCTGATGTTCGGGTAGCGGAAAGGACGTTCCGAGGCATCATCCATGCTGCAGCCGCTCGCCATATACCTGCTGGTTGAATACCAGAAGTAAGACCAAATTTCCCAGCAGAGGCAACGCGATTAGCAAATGATGGTGATGAGCTTCGTCGAACCAACCCCGACGACCCCCGAGTCAGGGAGCTGACACTGGAAGTTAACAGGCTGGTCGGCGAACATAAGCGGAACAAGTGGTTAAATCATCTGAAGAGTTGCAACATTGAAGCCGGTATAGTAAATTGTGGGCAACGGTTAAGTCACTCTCGAACCCCGGAAGGAGGGATGACAGGACCTCAGCCACGTTTGGCGACGTTACGTTGACTGACCCGAAGAGGTTTGCAAGTTACTTCAATCGACAGTTTGTCGAGCACCCCGAGAGTGACAGGGCGAAGAGAAGAGTGTTACGTCGCATTAGATCTCTTCCTGTCGAGGACGAACCGCCACAGTTTACAATGGATGATGTTGCGAATGCCATCATGAACTCTAAATCACCCAAAGCGTTGGGCCCTAACGGAATATCCATGGTAATGTTGAAACAGCTGGATGAGCCGGGAGTGGAGTATCTCACTAAAGCTCTCAACCTGTCGCTAGCCACCCTTATTGTTCCCGAAGTCTGGAAAATGGGCAGGGTGGTCCCGCTACTGAAGCCAGGCAAGGATGCCAGCAAAAGTGAATCGTACAGGCCGATTTCGCTTTTGTCAGCTGTAGCGAAGACCCTTGAGGCCTTAGTCCTCCCCAGCATTAGAAATAGCTATAAAGTTGCCGATCATCAGCATGGATTCCGTAAGCAGCACAGCACGACAACAGCGCTGCACGCCATCTCCACACATATTTGTCGAGGACTCAACGAGGAGCGGCCGTGTGATAGAACAGTGATGGTGGCGCTTGACTTATCAAAAGCCTTTGATACTGTCAAGCACTCCACGCTGTTCGAGGACATCGAGCAGACAACCCTCGCCAAGTCTGAAACGTTGGATAATCAACTATATGTGTGGTCGCAAGTCGTATGTGGAATTCAGGAACAAGAAATCCAAGCTCAGTAGAGTGAAACAGGGAGTTCCCCAAGGAGGGGTGATATCTCCGGAACTGTTTAACGTCTACCTTTCCTGTATTCCGCCCCCCTCCAGACGGCATTGAGATCGTAACGTATGCGGATGATTGTACGATCCTGGTAGGTACCCTACCCTGATGACATCAGTGAGAGCCGTAACTCCTATTTAACCGATCTTACCACGTTTTTCCACGCGAGGAATATGCAGATATCCGCCACTAAATCGACGGCCACTTTGTTCACCACATGGACGGCGCAGTATAGAAGAGAGTTGAATATCCAGGTCGATGGCAGCAGAATTCCGACCACAAACTGCCCCAAAATTCTAGGGGTCACATTCGACACCACTTTCACGTCGTCCTCGCATGCCACAGCTATCTGCGATAAACTGAAATGTAGGAACAAGGTCCTCAAGTCCCTAGCCGGCAGCACTTGGGGTGCAGATAAAGAAACCTTGTTGACCACGTATAAAGCGATAGGTCGGTCTGTGGTAAGCTATGCGGCGTCAGTTTGGTCCCCGAATTTATGTGACACGCAGTGGGCGTTGTCAAGAACGCCGCCATGAGAACAACAGCAGGGTGCCTCCTCAAATCTTCAGTGAACCATCTACACGAGGAGGCAAAGATTCTTCCAGTACGACAACATAATGAGATGCTAACGTTGCAGTACTTGCTCGGGTGTAACCGTGAGATCCATCTCAATCACCATCTGCCAGGCACATCAAGAAGGATATTCATGCTCTAGAGACGGCGGCATATCAGGCAGGTTTGAGCAGCATTCACACGGACACAGTTGCTAAGACCATAAGCAATTATTGTGTGAATGCAGTCATCGGAGTACAATCCCCATCTATAGTAGCTGAAGAGCGTCAGCTGCCACGACAAACCAGACAGCGGGTTCTATCGTACCGGATTGACCCGAAAACCTAGTGTTTCGGCCAGCGGCTGCCAACCCAGCATCAAACCTATGCTTCTACGTAGGTTGGTATGCTGCTACAACATCAATAAACCAGAGTAGTTTTGGCTCAATTACGCTCGGGATATTGCAGTCGCCTAAATTCCTATTGGGTGGGAATCGATCGCACCGTGCAAGACATCTGCCCAGTATGCGGCATGGGCCCGCACGATACTAAGCACCTATTCAACTGTCCCGCCAAGCCTACTCATCTGACTCCTGTGGATCTGTGGTTACATCCCATCGAAGTAGCCACCTTCCTGGAACTGGAGATAGACCCAGAGCCAGATTGAAGAGGAGAACGAACATACAAACATAACAATAAAACACTGTTACAACAACAACACCTAACTTAAATGATGTACAAAAATTACTGCAAATCTCGGGAACGGGAACACAATTTTCTTTTAATTTATAATGCTTCCTAAGTGGCTGGTCATTAAACAAGGGAATTTTCGTAACTTTAGAGGTCCATATCTCGGGAAGTATATATTTCCCCAGAAAGTGTTATACGTCATTTGAATCAGGACGAAAAGCACTATCTGTGGTAATTTTTTCATAATTTTCTGCATACTGTCGGTAAAGGAAATATTAGCCTATTTTTCTGGTTTTCTGCGCAAATGTCAGTGTGCATAACAGTACTAAATAAATGTATATTGCCAGCGCAACACAAATGGTAATACTGCACAAATTTGACAACTAGTGCGCAATGTGACGCGTCTTGTTGCATTTATGAAGTCAAGATGATATCACGTGACTCATAATATTGCATTTATGAAGTCAGCCAGAATTATTTTTGATTTTATAACTTCCGAAAAAGTGTAAAAGTCTACATTATAGATACGAGGGCTGCACGGTAACTATCTGGCCTAACAATGAAAACGCGAATATGTATTTACAATCAAAAATAGTTTTATTAATTTCTTAAGTAGTCTCCAGCATGACTTATACTCTTTTTCATGCGCTCAACACTAAGGCACTTTTTCCACTCCGATTGCTTGTTTTTTTCGTAATATTTAAAATTATTTACATATAAATGAACTTTTTGCAGCTATCAATGGCTACGACGTCCTGTTTTTGGCGTGTGTCGGTCAATATTGAATTCATTAAACCAGTTTTTCATAGTGCTATAGAATGGCCCTTTATCGACATACAAAGATTTAATTTGATCGATGCACTCTTGCCGTTATTATCCACGTCGAAAGTTGTGAAAAATGATCGGACGAAAATGTTCCCCAGTAAACTCAATTTTTTGGGAAAGTGATTTTTTCAAGTAACTGTAAACAACATAACACATTGTCATATGACAAACTGTCCTGAGTACGTGTGGCCTAAAAAGTTTCAAACTCTCCAACAAATGCGAATGGCGCCTGGCAACACACGGTGTTTCTTAGGCCAGACAGCTTTCGTGTACCCCTCGTAGTACATAAAATTAAAATCATTACACATTTTGCTAAAGGTGCGGTGAAAATCTATATATAAGAATTGGTGATATCTACTAAATCTGAAAGGAACATATACCCTAATAAAGGAAATTAGGAAATCTGACGGTACATTACCATTCAATATTTTTACCACAAAACTGTATTTAGCATAATGCGTCTACTTTTTAATGTAGGTAATCTAATTAGCTTTAACTTGCTAGTGTATGAAAGCAAGTCCAGATTACTATACCAATGTAAACTACTCAGTGCAAAAACCAGAAATTATTTTTGAACTGATTCTATTTTATCGGAGCAGATTGGGTATTGAGGATCCCATACTACAGAATATATTGGAAAGTTTGAAACACGCAGTGGTTATATATTGATAAAGTTTCTTTATTGAAGTTTTAGAATGGGTTGGAAATATATAAGACAGGTAGATACACCCACACCCCTTCTCAATGTATCAGATATTGTTAACGGCAATACATATGTACATTTAAAGCTAAACAGATAATCCAATTAAATCCCTAAATTTACAAACTTTAATTTTTCGTAACGGTTTAGTGAAAATATCGGCTAACATATTATCTGTTGGGCAATATTCGTTGCTTATTCTTTCAGACCTTAGCAAATCACAAACAAAGTAATATTTAACATCAATATGCTTGCTTCTTGGATTAATTTTATCTTCCTGTAGAATTTTGAGGCAACTTTGGTTATCTTCATATATTACTGGATTGGATATTTTGATTCCAAATTCTTTCATTAATTGACAAATCCATAACATTTCCTGCGATGCTTCCGCTAAAGCTATTAACTCTGCTTCCTTTGATGACAAAGTTACGTTCGTCTGTTTTCTACTTGCATAGCATATGGTGGCGTCACCAAGTTTGAATACAAAACCGCTTGTAGATTTTCGATCGTTGACATCTCCAGCCCAGTCAGCATCAGCATATCCTTTCAGATCCAAATTTGACTTTGAACCAACAGACAATTTTAGATTTTGACTGCCTTTCAAATATCTAAAAACTCGCTTGACTTCCGTCCAATCTCTTTGACTTGGTTTTTCAACTTTTCGCGATAATATAGACACAGCAACTGAAATATCCGGGCGCGTATTATTTGCAAGGTATAACAGAGATCCAATTGCCTTTCTATACTCCAGCAATTTATCATCTTGAATATCCTTTAATAGCCCATATCTATAGGAATCGAAGAAGTTTTTTGCATCAGATAGTCCGAATTCTTTCAACTTTAGACCATAGATGCGTCTTTTTAATTTGCAAACCAAATTTGCCTTGCCCTTTTCAATGAAGCCTTCTGGTTGCCGTATATAAATTTCAGAATCGATCTCGCCATTCAGGAATGCTGTCTTAACATCAATGTGTTTCACTTCCATATTTTTATAGCTTGCCACTGCCAATAGAGTCCTCAGAGTGGTTTGCTTTACTACAGGTGCAAACACTTTATCATAGTCTTCTCCGTACTTTTGGGAATTCCCTTTGCTCATATCTGGCCATGTATTTGGCCTTTTAATCAGTAGTTTTCTTCACTTTAAACTCCCACTTACAGTCAATCAATTTGTGTCCTTTAGGCATTTCCACAAGATCCCATGTTTGATTGTCATGTAGCGACTTGATTTCCTCATTCATAGCTTTCATCCACTCCTTACTATCGGACATCGATACAGCATCTTTGTAAGAAACAGGTTCATCAGCATGAGAAACTTTACACCCATATCTTTTAGGCGGCAAGCTGTTGTTTGCTCTTGTTGATACTCTTCTTTCAGCAGTATGAGTTGACGTAACATTTTCATGAATTTCTTCTCGTTGTGACTCATCAGAAGATGACGTTGAAAGTATTTCATCTGCTGACTCAAACCCATGAAATTCGTCTTCATCTTCCCCACTTGATAAGTCTTCATTTTCCATATCATAATTTGAAAATTCTAAGGGTACACTAACCATATTCTCCGGCGTTCTTTCGACTTCAATTGAATCACTACCCTTGTGACGGCAGTCTGGTTCAATAAATTCCACATCTCTACTAATAACAATAGCGTTCGCCTTAGTGTTGAGTAAACGATATGCCTTCGATTCATCAAATAGCCAATCAAATTGCATTTGACCGCAACATTATCCAACTTTCTTCTCTTTTGTTTGTTAATATGTGCGTATGCAACCGATCCAAAAACTCGAATATGACTTAAGCTTGGAGTTTTGTTGAACCACAGTGAAAAAGGAGTAACATTTGTTACGGAAGCTTGAATTCTGTTTTGAACATAATTTGCTGTGTTCATAGCTTCCGCCCAAAATTTTACATGAATTTCACAGTCATTCAACATGCAGCGAGCCATCTCCATCAAGCTTCTATTTTTTCTTTCGGCTACTCCATTTTGTTGAGGAGTGTAGGGAGCAGTTAATTCATGAAGTATACCTTTTGACTTGAGATATGTTTCCATTTTCTTGCTATAAAATTCACCTCCACGGTCAGATCTTAATATTTTCATTCGCTTTCCAAATTGATTTTCCGTAATTTCAAAAAATTCTTTTATTTTATCAAAAACCATATCCTTGGCTTTTAAAAAATAAACATGACAATATCGGCTGTAGTCATCTATCATTGTTAAAAAATATCCGTTACCACTCAGAGTTGTATTTTGCATTGGACCGCATACATCCGCGTGAATTATATCCAAAATAGTTTCGGTCTTTGTTTCTGACGCCGTTGGAAAAGGTTTTCTTATTAATTTTGATTGTAAACATACCTCACAAGCAGACGAACATGAGCATTTCTTTATATTCAATCCAGCAGCTAGACCTTCACTAGCACTAGTCTTGAATCAAGAATCAAGACTCTTGATTGCTTGAATATTTCTATGAATGCATTCCGCTTTGTAACCACACAATTTATTCGCCATTTGACGACATTCACCAATGCCACTTGCCTTTAATTCGGTACCATCAACCAAATATATTGAATCATTTTGTTTCCTGTTCAACCTGTAAAATGATCCTTCATCGCAGCTCATATGACATGTTGCAGCCGAATCTATGAACCAATTATGTTCCTTTCTTTTTGACGTAACTCCGAAGCAATGATTTTTATTTTCTTTATTTTCCGCAACATTTGCGCGATTTCCATTTGGTCTGTTCGGACAATTGTTCTTTATGTGCCCCATCTTACCACATGAAAAACATTTTGGCTTGAATTTCTTTTGAGTCTTAAATACCGTATCAGCCAATGGAGCAACTTCAGATTTCCGTTTAAATTCTTGAAGCAGTTTTTCCTTTACCAAATCCACCGTTAAATGGTTCTCTGGACGCATCTCCAATGATGAAACCAACGAATTGTATTCCTCCGGCAGGCTCACAAGCAGAAATGCATGCTCACCAATTTCCTCACCTAGGTCATTTAAACGATCCACAATATCCATAAATTCTGTTATATGTTCTTCCATCGATTGACTTCCTTGCCTTCTCTTTGTTGATAATTGGCGTAAAAGACTCACTTTATTTGTAAAATTTGACTTCTCATGGTGCTTCTTCAAAACATTCCAAAATTCCTTAGCCTTAAGCTTCTTGATATGAAATTTTTGAGATTCTTCCACCGCTTTACCGATAGTTGCCCTAGCTTTTCCGTCACGAATTAACCATTTCGCATCAAGGGTACTTGGTACTTCTCCAACGATGATATCCCATAGTTCCCGTTCGAGCAACAGCAGCTCCATATTGAATTCCCAATTATGATAGTTAGAATTGGAAAGTTTTGGAAATTGCACATTTGATCCATTCATTTTTGCCCGTAAAAACACAAATTGCTGATTTAAATTAATTGTTACAAAGCGAATTAAAATTCCCGATATATACCACGTAAGCGCTGGGCCAATAACCTATTGGAAAGTTTGAAACACGCAGTGGTTATATATTGATAAAGTTTCTTTATTGAAGTTTTAGAATGGAGTGGAAAATATTGAAAATATTTTTCACATAAAACAGGTATACATATCTATGCCTACTACATTTCTATAAAACAGGTGGATATATATACAGTACAATAATTGTATCTACATTGTACATCAACAGAAGAGAGACGTGAATAAATGTTCAGCTATATAGCGATCAGAAAATATTAAACTGCCTTATAAATGCAGAAAATCTGAAAAAACATGTGTTTACATTTGTTAAAATTTAAATCCATACAGTTTATTTTGCACTATTGAAACTGGCTATTTATATTATTTTTGCTTCACAGAATTATGAGTAATGAATAAATTGTCATCATCAGCATTTTACCAAGGCATCTTGCCTAGACAGGAAGGGCTTGTCGGTAACGACCGACGCTTTTTCCCCTGAGGGAGTTGGTCTCTCGACTACAGGAACTGTACTCCCCTGAGTGGCTGAAGGAGGTACTTCCTTGGACGTTTGAGATGGAATGATTGTAACATCCATCTCATCGTCTGTCAGAGGGAAGTCCTCCCAGTCCCACGGCGGGGGCTCTCCTGACTCAATCTGAGAGACTCGCTCGCCTTCAGGAGATCGAGAACTTCCCTGCTATGAGAGTGAATGGCGTCGCTGACTACGTCCACTGTCAAGGTCGTCAATCTGTCGTCCCCGCCCGCGGATGTGGTCATTACTGCATTGGGTGCATCGTTGTCAATTGTCATAGCTGAGGTCGATATCGAGGGTTGATTCAGGGTTGGTGTTTTTGGAGTGTGTTTTAAAAGTTTGATTCATCCATATAGATTTGATTAATGGGGGAGATAAGGACAAGCATGGCATAGCCCTCCTCTACCATGACTAGAGCTCTAATACTCGTTGAGGTGTCCAGGTATCACACGAGGCTCCGTTCTAATACAGTCGGTACCCTAACTGCAAACCTTGGGAACACCGATGGGCACGAGGTCGCATAACACCCCGGTGTTAGGGGATCTCATAATTACATTTGTAGGAGATCGCTACCAATCACTCTGTCCTGAGATACACTTTGAATTCCAGTGCACTAAGTTTTACGTGACAAGGAGTGGATAACCTTTTGTCAATCACAGCCTCCCAGTTCAACGCTACAAGAAGTTAAATGAGAGGATGTGACGTCTAGCCCCCGCATCGCGTCAAGATTGTTATCCCCGTCTGGGACAATATATGTAATCTACTTTATATAATAACAACTAATGTTTTACTCTATGAAAAGTTTTGCTGAAATCTGTGTAGATTATATCAGTCTGAAAGCGTTGAACGTTTCATTTTATTACAGTAGATGTACATTTAATTAGATTTGTTGTAGTAGAGAGACCACTACGAAAAACATGCTAATATAGACTTAGAATGAATGGGTTGAATTTTGTAGCAAATTACAGTAGTAATTAATTTTTCAAACAACTATGGAATAGCACTTAGCTTTGTAATTCCTCTATAATTGGAGATATTTCTCAGGTATAATATAATACTTTTTCCAAAATGCGGGGAAATGTACCTGATAATGTATCTGAACAATGCTTAAGAATTATACTAGGTACCCCATTAGGAAAATTTCAGCCCGATTCGAGAGGTGTCCATAAACGAGACCAAATTCTATATATGCTTTTTTAATTCTAATAAGTTTATTTCTTGTTTCATTAAATACCATTATCAGCAGCTTTATTAACATATACGAATATACATACACGTTTTATTAAGAAAACATGATGAATATGATTTGGTTGAAAGATTTCTACACCGGCTACACTAACAAAATCTTTCTCTGAAATAGAATACTATATTTTGTGCAGTAAATGTTTCAGAAAGAAATATAATTTATAAGTTTTCTATTGGTTTATGAAAAAGGACAACAAATTGTGTAAGAAATAGACATTTTAATGACGTATTGAAGGTAATATTTGGTTTATGCCATATCTAGTTTACGTCATATTCAATACTTTAATTACCTTGTTCGCTCACACAATTACGTACATGAGTTAACCTGTTCATACGATATGGTACATACTTCATACCAAGAGTTCATATTTTCATAATTTCGTTTGCTAACTTTAAAGGAAGTTTAAACCAAAAGATCTATTAAATATTAAACTACATATATTCTTTCAGTCATGTTATCTTGTTTTTATTAAAATGTTGGTGTCCTCAAACTTTTGTACATTTTTATACCCTACACCACTAATTGGAAAGGTCTGTTTTGTTTTTTTTTGTCGTGTAACACCGAGAAATATTCCTCGTAAACGCCAAAAGTGGTATACTAAAATTCATATCTCGACAAGATAAATCCATATTGAGATGTGTGTCCGTCCGTCCATTACAAATCGTAATCAAACTCCAGGCCGCAATTATAAACTAATCGCCACGAAATTTTGTACGGAGACCAGAATAGAAACGATTAGTTTTTGGTGATGATCGTAAAATTAGGGGAATTTTATGTAAATTTTTTTATTATGTGTCTTATAAGTAAGTTATATTTGGAAGATCTCTAGACTTTTCCATTGATGTCAATTCTGTTGATGTACAGTGTTGCGCATATCAAAATCAACAAATCCAGGACTTTGCATTAATTAAATTTTTAGATCCGTTAACACTTTTTAAAATGTAATATGTTGTGTCCAATTGTTCTTTGTTATGTACAGAGAGCTTTCAACAAATTGTTTCTGTACTTTGTAGTTGGATGGGATAACAACAACAACAATACTGACTGATCTTCGAGAATGGGGAATGCAAAACAAAAGCAACAATAGAATATTATTAAAGACTGCAGTGTCATCGGTGTTAATTAACTGTATTTTTGACTTAAATTTGTCTTTTGGGACATGGTAGTGACATTTTAGAAAGAATTTGTATTTGTTATCCTAACAGGGTTGCCACTTTCTACCACTTTTGCCATGGTCTGGGGAAAATATACCCTCAAATCAAAATTTGTTTCCCTCATATAAAATATTAAATTTTAAAATATTCATTCAGAAAGTGGATTAATATTAACCTTTCTTATGTTTGCCGAATAATTAAAAAATTAAACAACCGAATATTGGTAAACACAATAATTCATGGTGTAAACCCCTTGACGCCATCGGCACATTGTGGCTAAAAACGTTTGGGAAACTTTAAAAATAATGCGAATATGAACTTTCAAGAGTTAGTTGGGGCTCTAACTTCCGATATATGGCATAGAGTACTTCGCAGAAGAAGTTTTGAAAAGTTATACAGCTCCCAACTTAAACACCACAACTGTCAAGAACCCACTGTTGGTTGAAACAACAATCGTCATATGACCGAATACTCAGGTTTTTTATATTTTTTTGCTATTAATTCTTATATTCAAATATAATTAATTAAAAATAAAATAAAAAAAATCATACTGCGTCGTTTAAACCATATAAAACATTGAATTTTCTATCAGTGTTTCAAAAATTGTCTTCCTTTTGGTATGAAAATGGTTTCATGGCCAGTGTATAAATTTTCAATTTGTTTTCAAAACTTCTTCTGCGAAGTACTTTGGGCCATATATCGGAAATAAGAGCCCCAACTAATTCTTGGAAGTTCCTATTCGCATTATTTTTAAAGTTTCCCAAACGTTTTTAGCCACAATGTACCGACGGTCTCAAGGGCCCTATACCAGGATGTATTGTGTTTACCAATATTCCGTTGTTCAACTTTTTTACTATACGGCAAACAAAAGAACGGTTGATAATAATCCACTTTCTGAATGAATACTTTAAAAATTCAATTTTTATATGAGGGAAAAAATTGGATTTGAGGGTATTATGATATTTTCCCCAGACCATGGGAAAAGTGGTAGAAAGTGGCAACCCTGCTAGGATAACAAATGCAAAGACAAATTTAAGCCAAAAGTACAGTTAATTAACACCGATGACACTACAATTTTTAATAATATTCTACTGTTGCTTTTGTTTTGCATTCCCCATTCTCGAGGATCAGTCAATATTGTTGTTGTTATCCCATCCAACTACAAAGTACAGAAACAATTTGTTGAAAGTTCACTGTACATAACAAAGACCAACAGGGCGCAAAATATTACATTTTAAAAAATTGTATCTGATCTAAAAAATAAGGGGTCGATTATGCATTGCCACTAAACTTGAGTTGCGTTGTCAATTGTCAGCACAACTGAGATGAAATGTTGTATTATTGGTGTCAACCCAACTGGGTTGTCGATAAACGTGTTATCGATCAGTGTTTTTTCAAACTTGTGAACTCTATTAAATCCAAAAGGCACAATTCGCCAAAAAAAAAAAAAAAAACTAATGATAACCCAGCAAAATAAATTGGAAGCAGTGCAATGTAGACTACTTCTATCACGGCATGTTTTGATGCAGTTCAAACGGAGTCATGAAAAAGGCACTCCATTCCTCACATTTTAACCGCTTTTGGATGCAATCTAAAGAATCACATCCATTTGCAGTTAAAATGCAGTGTCAAGGGTCAGTTAAAATGCAGTGCCAAAGGGTTAGTTAAAATGCAGTGCTATGGAGTGCATCTTTCAGTAGTCACGCTCTTGTAAAAATCATGAGTGAAAATGCATAATTGGATGCACTTCCAGATTACTTGTACATATAATTTAACTGCATCTTTGGAGGCAAACATTTTGCTGGGAAGTTTAGTGGAATTATTTTTTGATGATTAAGAAATGTACAGGAAGAAATTTGAGGGACAAGTCAAATCCATTGGAATTGCCAAATGTTCTGTAGTTTGAAGCTCATGTTGGAAAGATCTGTATAATCAGTAAATTATTTTACGCTATTTTCGATTACCAAAGGATGCCGTAGTTTTCATTGTGGAAACGTTAAAGAATGACTTCAAAGTAAGTTAAAGATCAACAGCAATACCCGCACTTTTAAGTGTGTGCTGCTTTGAGATTTTTTGCGGAGGGAAGTTTCCAAAAGTCCCATGGCAATGATTACAACAATTGCATGGCTCAATCTGCTACATTGTCGAACGTATTGAAGGAAGTTGTCCACTTGATAGGGGACAAATTGGATCGTTTCGAAGTTGACGGAGGAGGAAAAAAAGACAAAACAAAAATCATTTTTATTTAAAAACGAAATTCCCTGGTGTAGCCGGCTGTATAGATGGAACCCATGTACACATTGGATTTGCACTCAATTTATCAATTAATATTTCAAACCGTTGTTTTGTTGTTATTTTCACCATATTTTTGATACACAAAATTAATTAATCATGCAAATAATCAATAATTGTTAAGAAAATGTTTTTTCCTTTCAATTTTACTTCTTGTTTCTTCGAAAATATTCACTGCAACTGAAAATAACTGGTTGCTGAAAAATAGCCGGTTCGTCAACTGAGATTCGCAACTTCAGTTGAAGGTGGCCATACATAAAGTAATTTTCACAACTGACAACTCCACTCAACGATAATTGCTATCAATAATCGACACCTAAAATAATGCAAAATCCTGGATTTGTTGTTTTTGATATGCGCAACACTGTACGTGGTCAGATAACAGAGTTACACCCTATTATTGCAAAATTCAAAAATTAATAGCGGTATTCACTCATGGTGGTAGATTTACAACTCTTGTTAATGTACTATATGTACTAGGGTTTTTTACAACAAAGTGTGAACGTCTTTTTTGTGAATATTGTAAACAAATCAAACATCTTAACGTCGTCGTAACTCTATCTTTTAGTTTCAGTTATATTACACTTTTTTTCATAAAAATTTGTTTTTTTCTTTGCCTCCATTCTTTCATTCTTTTTATTTTTCCATTTTTTTCTACCACAAAACTCTGACATACAATAAAACTCACAACAAAGTGATGGCAAAACAATCAGCTGTTCTACACCCTTGTAAAAGTACAATGGAATGTTTACAATACTTTTAGGTCTAGTAAATTAACAACCCTGTGGTAAATTAAACTTTCATGTATTTTGTTGTTGTGGTATTGTAAACACTTGTAGATCTACAATATTAACAATATGTACAATATCTACAATGCCACTTTACCACCATGAGTGAATACCTCTAATATTCTACGTTTAAAAATACCGATTCTATTCATGAAATGCCAAACCTTTTCGTACATGATTGATAATATCCAAAATGCTCGACCTCATAAGATTGATATTCTATAAAGCAGTTTTCATTTTACAACGTTTTTTACTTCTCCTGTAAAATTGTGTTTTTAGTTACGTCTCTGGGCATTTATGGTGACGATATATTATATCTAAGTTAAAATAAACGCGTTTTGTTGCAAAGTATAACATAGACTTGTGTGGAATACTTGGTATTAAAGATTATATTAAAATTCAACAAAAAATAGATTTTTTAAGAACGTAATGACAAAATAAAAGAAATTACTGCAACGAAAAGCTTGCATGCACTCGGTGATGAAGCTTTTTTACACAGCTATGTGGTATTTTCGATGTTTGTAAAAAATACAAAAATGTATGACCCTTGTATACATATTCTTAATCTGCATAAAATGCCAATGCGATGTCCATCAGATAAATGCGTCTCGAAAAACATAAGAGCGTAGGAATAGCACCCGCATCAGAGTGAGTACTACTGATCTATTGATGTTATAACGAGCGATATCATTGGAAATTCAGGTTCAGTTGCATATGTTTTGACCATTAAATTTATATTTTTTCATAATTTTTGTTGGATATCGTGTCAAAACTTTTTATTTTCTTATATTTTTTATTTTCTTAATTGCAAAAATACCTAATTTTGCTTTCAAAAAAATATTTTACAGAAAATGTTCTAAAACGTGCAATTTTGTTGCAAATGTATTGGCCACCACTGGTTTACCCTTTTAGAACACTCGACTTGTGATTGTATATTATACAAATTAAATGTGTTTGGACGTGGCAAAAAATATTGGCCTTAAAGGATAATTTGCGTGGAAGCTGTGGTTAGGTTTAGGATTGTGGGTGCGCTGTAATGGCAGCCACTTCACTCGGAGACCCTGATCCTGGTTCATCCTGGTTGTTGAATGAGGGGTTAGTTGTAGAGATGGTTATAGATGTGTTAAAGTTGTGATGGTGGTGTTAAATTGTTGAGGCGAGGAGTGAGGTAAAGGTGAGATGATGGTTGATGACTTTATGGCTATGGCTTCACATGTGTTGGGACTGATGAGTTGAGGAAAGACGTACTGTATTTTGGTTGTGATAATGGTGTTGTGTTGAATTGTAGTGATAATTTTTTGACGTGGTTGGGTTGTGATGATGGTGATTCACAAAGATGAAATGACTGATTATTCTTGATAGTTTTGACTATTGCTTCGTTGGAATTTTTGTGATACGGAGTTGAGTTGAGGATGAGGTGATTGTGATAAGTTGATGAGGAGCATGATTAAATTCTGGTGGAGATTTGTGTGTTTCACTGAGAAGAGTGTGAGAGATAGAAATTATTGTGATGTCGTGTGCTGGACCAACGATCCATTGCGTTCATCCTGAATAAGTGATATGATCTATGCTGACCCGCCCCATAGCCACTTAAGACTCCTACATTAGGTCAAAAGGGTTGTGGGGTCAACAGAGGAAAAGTAGGAGAGGGATTGTATCTCTTGCACACCAAACAGTCTGTGTCTCTTTACATACAGTCTAGGACACCGACAGAGAAGGTGCTCGATCGTCTCTGTCTCCTATACATATAGAACAGCCTGGCTATCAAAGTAAACCCTAACTATCCTATCTCCGGTATTATACCATCTGCTTCCGGTGATTTGTTGGGCTGGAAACTGTTGATCGTCCACCGAATTCTTGTGTGGTTAGTTATTCTATCAGTCACCTGTTCATCCTCGACAGTTCGGACTCGACTGTGACTTGATGTTGGCAAGACTCCGTCGAAGTCGACACAACCGGGAAAATGAACCCCTGACAACAGGTCTAGAGTCTCTAGACCGGAGTTAGTCCAGGAACCATCGCTCCGTTTGATGCTACCTATGGATTTTGGGTCCTTAGATAGTATCTTACGAAACCTGGCAGCTTCACTAACTCCTTCTATTGACTCACTGAAACTAACCCAAGAATTTCGCTTAGCTTTCTTGATTTCACTCTTGTACTTATTGAAATTGACCTTATAGGCATCCCAATCCGTACTGAGTTTCGTCTTACTGGCTTATTGTAGAATTTCCTTGCTGCTTTACGCAGCTTGGCTAATTGTTTGGTCCACCACACCGGTTGGGATTTTTATCTCGGATAGGTGATTGGACAGGAGTCCTCATAGCTCGTCAGGAGGGTTTTGGTTAGGGAATCCACAGCTCTCTCGACTTCATCGACAGAGTATTGTTTTCACATAGTTTTGAAGCCGTCAGAGCTTCGAATTTACCCCAATCCGTTCTCCTGGGATTTCTATGAGGAATATAGAGATCTGAAATAGTATCATCTTGTGATCAGAAAAGAATCACATTACCGATCCCTTCCAATTTTCTACATCAGAGTCGGCCATGTTGGTCAGGGTTATATCAATGACTTCCCCCCTTGTTCTATTTTAATCTATTCTAATAATCTCTCTATAACGAATTTTTCAAATAATGTATTCATTTTAGTTTACACAATAAATGTGAAACCAAACACGTTCATCAACGGTCTTTTTATTGAAGTTCAAACAAAAAGGAAAAGTAAAACTCATTTATCAACGCTCTAAGAATAAAAATTGATTCAAAATACGTTAAATTTCCAATGACTAAGTTTAATTTCATTGATTAAAAATGGATGTTTTGCCATTTTGCCCAGGTTTCTCTATAACGTAGTAATTCGTCGGTCCCCAACTGCTACGTTATAGAGAAGTTCGACTGTGCTCACAATTTGTTCTTTTTGATGCAATTAATGAAGGTGATATATTTCGAGCTACTACAAAAGACATCCCGACAGAATAAAAATAAAGTGAACTTATTGTTTCATATATTTTTTAATGATTTCCATCAGTATGCAAAGAAGGCTTAAATGTTAAACTAAAATGTTTTGACACCTTAGATTTCTCGAATTTTAATGAGTTTTTATTATGAAAATAATACCTATGTATATTTTGGGAATATTTTATTTAACAATCATATTTTATTCATTTCGTTTTTTCATCAATTGTAATATAAAAAGCCAACATGGCCAATAACTTGTATAATCTTACATATATTCAAATATTGAAAAACTTAGAAGTTAAGAATTAAATTTAAATATATATGTATATATATATATATATTTATATATATATATATATTTATATATATATATATATATATATATATATATATATATATATATATATATATATATATATATTTATTTAAATATATATAGAATTGAAGAATACCCCTTGGCAACATGGTTCTTATGTATGACTTTTCGATATATACACTGCATCCCCCTAAAATCGATGCTGACATTTTGAAGTTTTGAAATCTGGGGTTTTTGAATTTGTCTTATAATTGGAGGGCGCAACCAGATAATTACCCAAACTATTTATTGGATTGTAGAACTTTTGATTCCACGTCGTTTGATGTATATCTCATGAGTGTGCTCCGCACAGCTCTGTAGTAATAGGAGTCTAAAGTCGAATTTTTGGTGCGTAAATTTTCTTTAAAACCCTATTTTTTGGCTTGATTTAGTTTTTTTCGCGCCGGATCTAATGAACCCTTCCGCTTTCAAATCCATCCACTAAAACGGCGGTTATTGATACCTTGAAAGAAGGAAATTCTGTAAAAATATATTTTGATGATTCCGCGCATTGAACCGCGATTTTCTTTGGTTATTTTTACATAAGTGGAATCCTTTATACGCGATTATATTATTTTCCAAAACCGTGTGGCATAAATTACCGAGATTCTGGAGTAACATTCGTATTTCGTATAAAATAGAATTTGGTAGCACATCCGCGGTTCTTGACGAATTTGTTTAAAATTTGTTATAATTACGTATTTTTTATAGGTGGTCACTGAAATCGGATGCGCCTTATAATCTTATGTACATCGCGCAATTTTTACCCACATAAAGGTTTTTTGAACAGTAAGATGCAGCTGACTGCACACTTTGGCCGCTGAATGAAAAGTGGAAAAATCGCTACATATTGATAGAGATGCACTCGCTGTATCTGAAAAGCGCATGCGCCTTAACTGATTTTAACGAATTCGCGAATTATACGTTTTTTAACTTTTATGTTTTTTCTTTGGTTGTAATTTCAATATTACTTTATATTTCATAATCCTATTGTTTATCAAAGTAAGCAAATACACTTTCGGGTTTGTCATCGCATTTTCCCTAAAGAAGTTTCAGCGAAGTCCGTCAGTCCTTGCATTGAAATTTAGCAAAATAGTAGAATAACTCCCAAAAAGGTTTTTTTTTTCTATTTTTCGTATTAAACAAAAAAAAAAAAAATATATTTTTGAAATAATATTCCAACAATAAGTTTTGGTCTTTTGTTGTTGCTGTAATATGGCAGTTATAAATTCTATCGTAAAGTTTTGGTCTCATATTTTTCTACGCGTTGTCTAGAATCTGTACGTATTTTTAATTTATTTTTTTTGAGTTTTATTTTGACCCTAAATTAGAATAAATTAAATTTACTCCAAGATTTTTTCAGTATTTCTTGATTTTCCGCGAAAATTGATATACATTTAGTAAATATTTAGGCATCTACGGATAGATATTAAATGCTGTTAACGCTTTATATATACATTTTCTTGTTACAGCAAAAATGGAATTTTTAAATATTTGTTCTTTATAAGGGAATAAAACCCCCCATAAATTTGGAGCGCAGCATCCAATTTTGTGAACGCGAACAGATTTGAAACCACGACTTTTTCTCTTCATCTATGTTCCAAAAATTGCGGATGTGCTCGCAAAATTTTTTTGAACATTTCTTCCAATGGAATTGCAAAAGAAATTTGAAATTTACCATATATATATATATATTTAAATTTAATTCTTAACATCTAAGTTTTTGAATATTTGAATATATTGTAGTAAGATAATATAAGTTATTGGCCATGTTGGCTTTTTATATTACAATTGATGAAATCGCTTATAACGTCGTCGTTTATAACGTCATATCGGTTATAACGACGATATCCCAAAGTCCCAAATCACGCGGGCCCTTTCGGTCCCTTGACCGACGTTATAAGCAATTTCGACTGTATATATATACAGTTGCGTTCAAAATAATAGGAGTGCCCATACACAAAAGGGAATGGTCCAAAAAAACTTGTTTAAACTTCTCCATTTTGGCTTATTTTGTATTTGGTTAACATTGTTAACATTCCAACTGTTATTTCATTAACAGAAATGTGGCAATTTGTATTTAATTAATTACTGTTTACACCAACATTATAAATCGTCTTAAAATTGTTTGTTCAAAAAAATAGGAGTGTGGAAGAAAAAGGACTATAAAAATATTTTTAGTTGAATTTAAGACCAAAACTGAAAATATTTTAGTTGATAGTACTAAATACAATATATTTGAATTTTTTTTTGAAAACAAAAGTCCTTTGGTAGTATCCAAAAACAGGCTATTGTCATTGTGGCGACTTTTCCAATAAATTAAGCTCTTATTGGGGAATTCAGTAGATTATATAAACAAAACCTTTATTGATTAGAGTTGTTTAACACTCTGACTGTTACCTCAAACAAAACATAATGATTGGTATCCCATAAATTGGTGCATTTTGAACCATGAACCAAATTTCAGCCAGTTTCCATTAATGCTTTATGAAAAGATCGGCCAAAACAGCGCATTTATAAGTCATTTATTCCTCGACCAAATGAAATGATGAGGTCCTCAGGATGTTAGCTTTATGTACACAATCAATTTCACTTCTATTCCAAAAATATTTTAAAGCGTGAACAGTTGAAATTAGTTTTACACCATTTTGTGATAATTCGGCTTCGACTACTCTATGGTTGGTATACACCGTACTATATTTGTCTACATAAATTCACGTTTTTCGTTCAAAAGTACTTAATTTAGATTAGTTCTCATAGAAAATTGTGTTTTATACGATGCAAAACCTAATAAACATATTCGCAGGGCAACTTCAAAAGTATTTCCTTAAAATTAGCTTTTTAACAAAGCGTGTAGAAAAATGGCTCATATCTGCCAATCATCCAATTTTTCAAATATAAACAAAATAATTGTTCTGCGAGTAGTTAAGATGCTAAGGGCCTTAAAACATTATTTGGTCGAGGAAATAATGCCTTATAGATACGCTTTTTTGGTCAATCCTTACATAAAAGTCTAATGGAAACTGGCTAAAGCTTGGCTCAAGGATCAGAATACACAAATTTATAGGGAACCAATCATTATGTATTGTTCGAGGTAACAGCTAGAGTGTTAAACAACTCTAATATACAAAGGTTTTGTTTATAAAATTCATCGATTTTCCAATAAATGCTCAAATTACAGGAAAATAGCTGCAAGTACAATATACTGATTGTGGCCACATCCAAAAGCCTTTTTTGTTTTCAAACAGCCTTCAAATCTATTGAATTCACTACTAACAACTAAAATATTGTCAAATCTGGTCCTAAACTCAAATAAAAATATTTGTATTCTCATTTTTCTTCCACACTCCTATTTTTTTGAACAAAAAATTTTAAGGCGATTTATAATGTTGGTGTAAACAGTAAATAATTTAAAACATATTATCAAAGACCCTACCCTACATTTGCTAATGTATGCAAATATTGCGCACTTTTAATTGTTATTACAGAAGACAACCTTTTTGTCTATCAAATAAAACTAATTGTTTGTCGTTTTCAATAAGTTATAGTGATATTTATCCCTAATACATTTTGGTTTCAACGGTGTATACTAACTTTTGCGACAGACTGTATATATATCGTCACCATAAATGCCCTAAGACGTAACCGACATGAAAATCGATATATATATATATTTAGTTGAATTCATGTTTAAAGTTTATTAACAAAGCGAACTCATTTTAATAAAATGAAGTGGATAATGAAATAAATGAAAATCGATGATGAATAAATGAAATGAATAAAATGCGAGTTTTGCCGAAGCACGTCATTACTCTTCTGCGTCGTTGTAAGAACTAACTTCAATTATGAGTGTGATGTATATATATATATATATATATATATATATATATATAAATATAATTTTATTAAAATGAGTTCGCTTTGTTAATAAACTTTAAACATGAATTCAACTAAATATAATTCCTTTAATTACAGTTGAACCTCGATTATCCGTGAATCGATTATCCGGGAACCTCCATTATCCGTGATAGAAAAGAAATGTTGGACTTTGTTCCATTTCCTCTATTTTTCGTTATAAACTTAAATGAACACTTTCCAATTAATTTGATTAAGCAAACAAGAGGTAAACAAACAAAAACTGGAAATTCTCCCGTATTACACAATTTGTGTGTTTATGGTATCACAAAAACCATGGGACAAAGTCAATTCAAATGAATCCGATGATGAAGATATTATGTATATTTTAAAAATTTGGTGGATTGCCGTTACAAACTTAAAAAAATGCAGATTTTCATATTATTGTACGATACTATGCCATTTTTACTTCAAAATATGTTCAAAAACTGCATAAAAGCATTGCCTCCTTTATCCGGGAAAATCGATTATCCGTAATGCCTCCGGTCCCGACCATCACGGATAATCGAGGTCCGACTGTACTTTATTTAAACATAAACCTATACTATAAACTATAAATTTGGGGGCTCAACTCGGAATAAAAGAACCAAACCCCGGTAAAAGAAATAAAACGACGATGGTCAACTCGAAATAACCAGAAATGAAGCCGCTTATCCCAGAGAAAAAACAACGTAGAAGTATGACGAAATAATGTAAAGAACAAAGTAAACGTGTTAATGTAAACGACGGACAAAAAGGCAAAAAGATGTTTTGGAGATGAAATGAATAAAAACGACGAAAAAAGGAACGACGCAACGACGAACAGAAAATTATAGATCAAATAATCACTCATCATTTATTCACACAATAAATGTAAACGACGTGAAAAAAGATTAGGAAAAAATTTACCGTTTAACGAGAAACCATCTTCTTGCTAAAATTGTATGAACTTAGAAGAGAATATAAAAACTTCGAGTGGAAACAAAACGACGCAATAAGAAAAAGAAACAAAATAACCGTTGAAATGGCTGCACTTGGTGACTTCTGGAATTCGCAATAATTTGGCTGTTGCCAAACGAGCTGTTGTTGTTGCTTTACATAAGTTTGTGTATCGTAGCGAAGGAGATCGTGGAAACAGAGGACGTTTGAGATTGTTTGATGGGTGGATGAATACGACGAAACGACGGATGAGTATAAGGAGAAGGCAGAATACGTTCGACAGAATTTGAGCGCAGGAGATTTGGTGTCAATCTGCAACATGTTGGGAATTGCATACGACGTTAAGCACTTGTTCCCACACATCTTTGCAAATTTGAAAAAAGGTTGCCTGTTAAGTTCTTCGAACATGGACGACGATTGCCAAACTGATGAAGAAGAAGCTGCTTCTGCAACGAGTGAAACGATGGATCGAACAATAGTACCAAAGCTGAAAGACGACGACGATGTTTCTAAAGCTGGTGATTACAACGAAGTTTATGACGACTGTAATTAAGATGCAAATAGTAATAATGAAGAAAGGTATGCTACGACATTCGATGGTTATAATTCTAAAGAGAGAAAAAGAACAATGTTGGAAAGAGGAGTAAATTCACTCAAACAAACGGGCGAACATAAAAATGAAAACAAAAATCAAAATAACGAATATGCAATGACGCAATATACAACAGAGTCTAACGTCCCAAGATTTACAATGAATTTTCGCGATATTGAGGAATCAATTAGACCATTTGATGGCAGTGGAGTTTTTCGATCAGATCATGGATTCAAGAATTTGAGGAAACAGCTGTCATAATGGGTTGGGATGATTTCCAGAAGTACGTCTTTGGTAAGAAATCATTGAAAGGTCTGGCTAAACTTTTTGTATCAAGTAAACGAGGTATTACGTCGTGGCAGAAACTTAAGGATTCCCTTATCGACGAATTCGGAACGGACTTGAATAGTGCACAACTGCATCGACTACTTGCTGAACGGAAAATTGCTAAGGACGAGAATGTCCACGAATATACACATAGCCCAGAAAGTCTGCGTTCACCTTACTACTTTTCAAAAACGATGCTAAAACTTTAATAAATAGGTAAATGAGATCAGTTTTTCTTTCATAAATATGTTATTGGCACTCTTTACTAACAGAATAAAAAGAAAAATTTCAGAAAATATATTATTATTACGAAGATAACCGTAAAAAAGTGTTACAACTGCTAAATTAGAGTCCCAAAAAGTCTGCGTTCACTTTGTATGTTCCAATAATACCGTTAGTTTTTTTGAAGTTTTCTCCCATTTTTAATCAATATTGTCACAACTGGTCATTCTGTGAGGTCGCTTGCACTCTTAACTTATAAAAGTAAGTTATTTCAAGAATGGAAAACAAGGGCAAAGAAATTGGCATCGATAAAATGAAAATTCTAGGTAAATTATGGAAAAAGCTATCGAAATATTGGCGAAACTGTTAGGTAGAACATATTAGTCTAAACATATAGTGATAATTAACTATAAACAAACCGGAATTTTTACGTCAAAACCCAGATCTGGGCATTATATACGAGCCAAAACCTTACAATCTCAGCAGTATGCTTTGAAACGTTATGGTGTTGCAACCAAAATTTCGTAGCTAAGTCAAGTTCTTCTGCATTTTGGTTCAAATTGCGCTTCATGATGTTTAGGTAACCATACTTGTCCATTATTGATTCAATAAAAACAAGTTGGCCCACTCCAGAAGCTGCTACACACCCCCAAACCAAAACAGCACCCTCGCCATTTTTTACAGTGTAAAACAAGATTGTGTTTTTCAAGCGCTGTTCGAGCTTTCTCCAAACAGTTTGAAGTCCTTTCATTGCAAACATATAGAACATGCTTTCGTCCGAAAATATGACTTAATTCCGGAATACTGGAGGCTTGTTTATGTATTCATTAGCAGATTTAATATGCTTCTTTCTGCCTGTTCCCTAGTGATATGTATGGCTTTCGCCGTGCGACTATACCGTGATATCCAGCTTTATGCAGTATTTTTCTGGCGGTTTGTGCACAAATACTTTTTTTTAGGTGCCATTTTCACATTTTCAACAATGTTCGAAGTAATCATCCGACTGTTTGTTTTAACTATATTAGTTATGTTACGCTCCTCCCGTTCAGATAATATTTTTGACCGTTCAAAACTGAGCTTTGACCGTCCAGATCTGGGCTTTGACTTCAAAATTCCGATTTGTTTATAGTTAGGTTAGGTTTTAGGATGCGTAGCTGCTGTGATAGCAGCCACTCCACTCGGAGACCTTGGGGTCCATTGTGATCATCCTGAAGGTTGAAACGGATTGTGGTTGTGATTGTGATATATAGGAGATGTGGATGTGTGATAGTAGCTGTGGGTAGACGGAGCTTGTGAGTGATGTGGTTGTAAAAGCGTAGAATCCAATAGTTCAGGTGTGGTGGTGATGGTATTGAAGGTGATGACGGGTGAGATGTAGTGATGTATAGGCGATGTCTGCAGATTGGGTGTGAATTTCGGATGCAACTATAGGAGTAGAAAGAGATTGTAGATGAGAGTGTAGATGTGGAGGTTAGATATAGAAGTAGTGAAGTTGTAGTTTTGGTAATAGAAGTAAGTTGTAGCTCGGGCGTGGTTGACAATGCTACTATGTAGGGATAGCGCTTGTCCTGTTCTCAGCACTTTGGAGCCATTTTAGGCCTTTTGCCATGTGTAAAAGATCCGACGGCTCTGCTTGGCAGAATGCTGTAAGAGCATGGATGGTGTGCACACCCATGGTGCGTTGTCTTCTAGAAAGGAGCATAGGACAGCGACATAAAAGGTGCTCGATCGTTTCTATTTCTTCCTCATCCTTGCATAGCCTGCAGTAGTCAGCCGTGTGGTCTGCTTCCCATTTGCTCATCATGGATCCTATTCTACAGTGACCCGTGATGATCCCCACTGCTAGTTTGAGGTCTGATTTCCTCATTGAGAGCAGTGAGGCTGTTCTTGACTTGGACGGGATTGGCCAGATTGCCCTTGATATGCTGCAGTTTGGCGTGTTTTGCCATTGTTGGCAGAATTTCTCCCGACATTTTTGCTCTATTATTTTCCTGAAATGGCACAGTGGTGGCTTGATGGAGTTGTTGTTGTTGTAACAGTGTTTTTGTTATGTTTATTTGTTCGTTCCTCTGTTCAATCTGGCTCTGGGTCTATCTCCAGTTCAAGAAAAGTGGCTGCTTCGATGGGATGTAGCCATAGATCCACTGGAGTTAGATGGGTAGGTTTGGCGGGGCAGTTAAAAAGGTGTTGTGTGTCGTGCGGGCCCATGCCGCATACTGGGCAGATGTCTTGCACGGTGCGATCGATTTCCGCCCAATAAGAATTTAGGCGACTGCAATATCCCGAGCGTAGTTGGGCCAAAACTACTCTAGTTTGTCGTGGCAGCTGACGCTCCTCTGCTGCGATAGATGGAGGATGTACTCCAAGTACTTTATTCACACTATAATTGCTTAAGGCCTTGGCAACTGCGTCCGTGTGAATGCTATTCAATCCTGCTTGATATGCTTGTTGATCTAGGGGTTCTCTCCTGTATCGTTGGACCTCTCCCTCTAGAGCATGGATATCCTTCCTGATCTCCCTGAATGGGCCGGGCCTACCCACAAGATGGTGATTGGGATGGCTCACACGATAACATCCAAGCAGGTACTGCAACGAAAGCATCTCATTGTGTTGCTTTACAGGAAGAATTTTTGCCTCCTCATGTAGATGGTCCACTGAAGATTTGAGAAGGCACCCTGTCGCTGTTCTCAGGGCTGCATTTTGGCAAGTTTGAATCTTTTTCCAGTTCGAATCACACAATCTCGGGGACCAGACTGGAGCCGCATAGCTTACCACGGACCGACCTATCGCGTTATATGTGGTCAACAAGGTTTCTTTATCTGCACCCCAAGTGCTGCCGGCCAGGGACTTGAGGACCTTGTTCCTACTTTTCAACTTGTCGCAGATAGCTGTGGCGTGTGCGCACGACGTGAATGTAGTGTCGAATGTGACCCCTAAAATTTTGGGGCAGTTTGTGGTCGGAATTCTGCTACCGTCGACCACGACATTCAACTCACGTCCAAACTGCGCTGTCCATGTGGTGAACAGAGTGGCTGTAGATTTTGTGGGGGAAATCTGCATATTCCTCGAATGGAAAAAGGTGGTAAGATCAGTTAAATAGTTGTTCAGTCTCTCACAGATGTCATCAGGATAGGTACCCGACGCCAGGATCGTGCAATCATCCGCATACGTCACGATCTCAATGCCGTCTGGAGGGGGTGGAATACAGGAGAGGTAGAGGTTAAACAGTTCCGGAGATATCACCCCACCTTGGGGAACTCCCTGTTTCACTCTACGGGGTTTGGACTTCTTATTCCTGAATTCCACGTACGACTGGCGTCCACACATATAGTTGACTATCCAACGTTTCAAGCTTGGCCGGAGGGTTGTCTGCTCAATGTCCTCAAACAGCGTGGAGTGCCTGACTGTATCAAAGGCTTTTGATAAGTCAAGAGCCACCATCACTGTTCTATCGCACGGCTGTCTCTGGTTGAGTCCTTTACAGATATATGTGGTAATGGCGTGCAGCGCTGTTGTCGTGCTGTGCTGCTTACGGAATCCATGTTGATGATCGGCAACTTGATAGCTATTTCTGATACTGGGGAGGATCAAGGCCTCAAGTGTCTTTGCTACGGGCGACAAAAGCGAAATCGGTCTGTACGATTCACTTTTGCTGGCATCCTTGTCTGGCTTCCGTAGTGGGACCACCCTGCCCATTTTCCAGACTTCGGGAACAACGAGGGTGGCTAGCGACAAGTTGAAGACTTTGGTGAGATACTCGACTCCCGGCTCATCCAGCTGCTTCAACATTACCATGGAGATTCCATCAGGTCCCAACGCTTTGGATGATTTAGCGTTCCTGATGGCATTGGCAACATCATCCATTGTAAATTGTGGTGGTTCATCCTCGGCAGGAAGAGATCTGATGCGACGTAATACTCTTCTCTTCGCCCTGTCACTCTCGAGATGCTCGACAAACTGTCGATTGAAATTACTTGCGCACCTCTTCGGGTCAGTCAACGTAACGTCGCCAAACGTGACTGAGGTCCTATCTTCCCTTCTTCCAGGGTTCGAGAGTGACTTAACCGTTGCCCACAATTCACCTATACCGGCTCCAATGTTGCAGCTCTTCAGATGATTTAACCATTTGTTCCGCTTATGCTCGCCGACCAGCCTGTTAACTTCCAGTGTCAGCTCCCTGACTCTGGGGTCATTGGGGTTGATACGACGAAGCTCATCACGCTCGTTTGCTAATCCCGTCGCCTCTGCTGGGAAATTTGGTCTTACTTCGGGTATTCGACCAGCAGGGATATGGCGAGCGGCTGCAGCAGTGATGATGTCCCGGAACGTCCTTTCCGCTACCCGAACATCAGAAGGATTGGGCAATTCTCTGAAGCGGTGATTGGTGAACTCTCTGAAACTCGGCCAATCAGCTTTTTTATGATTGACGAACGTGCGGCGTTCAGAGGTGATGAAGTCGGGTGGTCTGCTTATGGAGACAATTATGGGGAGATGGTCTGATCCAAGGGAAATGACGGGTTGCCAGGTAACGTCATTTGTCAGACCAGGTGACACGATGGTTATGTCAGGCGAACTATGACACTCTCCTCTAATTCTGGTAGGGGCGTCCTCATTGACCGTGCAAAACGTAGAGCTATCAATCTGCTCAGCCAGCGCTGTACCTCTCTGGTCGTTTCCGAGGGCCGAATGCCACATCTCATGATGCGCATTAAAATCCCCCAGGACCAGACGATTATGACCTTGCAAGAGCGGGCTAATGTCAGGCCTATAATCATGGATACAGCTATTTCTCGGCGGGATGTATACATTCAGCAACTCTATCTCGGCAGCTCCACACCTGACTGCTACCCCCATACATTCCATGTATGGGTCATTAGAGACAGGCTCAAGCGAGATAGGTCTGTATTGGACAGACTGGTGCAATAGGAAAGCCAATCCACCTCCACTTCTGGTGCGATCTTTCCTCAGAACATTGTAACCATCGCAATGCTCTAAGCTGTGGTTGTTGTTCAGCTTGGTTTCCTGCACCGCCGCGACCTTGATATTCTTCCGACTCATAAAATCTCCTAGATCTTACCTCGGAGTCCATTGCAATTCAATTGCAAAAAGGCTGCATTTTCGGGGATTGGGACAACAACGGCTGGTGTTAAAGGCTGCGTGTGTGGTTGTTGTCGAGGGGACTGCGGGGGAGTTTCGTAATCAGACGACGAGGGAGTCTCGTAATCCGACGACGACTCACTGGGAACTGTGTTCACACAGCATGCAGCAACATAGTCCCTGTCGTAGTCCCTCACGTGGACGAGTCCAGAGCAACCCCTTAGATGCACCCACTCCTGACATCTATTGCATCTCACCGAAGATTGGATGTGGGTGAAGATGCGAATGTGACAAACTGAGCACAGATATATTGGTCCTGGGTTTTCTTCCGTCCCGGCTCGGACCAATAGAATTCGGAGCAGGCATTCCGGGATATGCTGCTCCCAACACAGAAAAACGAAACAAATACGAACATGTACACACTGAGGTGGCAGCCGCTGGCCGGAACATTGGTTTTGTGTTGTTCCGGGTCAATCCGGTACGAAAGAACCCGCTGCCGTGGGATTGCTTGATGGAGTAGTCGATTTCAATGGTTTGTGACTCCGATCCACAGCGTGCCAGTTCGTCGGCTGCCTCGTTACCTTCGATGTTGCAATGCCCTGGGACCCAACACAAGGTGACGATTGATTTTATTTTATTTTTTTTTTTTTATTTAATTATACTTGGTAATTTCAAAGTCCGAAGACCACATATAAGAAATTACAATCTACAATAAACAAAATAGTGGCTCCAAAGCGTGTTTGCAGTCTAGAACAGCCGCGGACTTGATGTACTGGGATTTGAGTGATTTTAGGGCCGCTTGACTATCAACGTAGATAGTCACCGGTCCAACTATTTCCCCTCTCAAGTTGTTTATCAGTTCCGCGGCCTTTCTTATCGCAAAAACTTCGGCTTGGAAGACACTACAATATTCGTTCAGCTTGTATGATTGTCGTAGACCAAGGGATTTGCTGTAGACACCTGCCCCTGTGCCTGTTTCCATCTTAGAGCCATCAGTATAGATCTCTATACCGTCTAGAGGTTGGCTACTGTGTGTCCATTCATCCCTGTGGGGTATGTGCACCTTCGTTGCCTCGAAGCACATTTGTGGTGATATATAATCACTGATGTTCCCCGAGGCCGTTGATAGTCCGAATCGACGTAGAATTGCAGTTCTTCCGTGTTCGGAACTGCGCCATGAACCTAACTCCTTAAGACGAAGTGCACTCATTGCTGCCAGTTCCTGTACTACTAGGTCTAGCGGATATAGATCCAGTAGCACATTCAGGGCAGCTTGTGGAGTGCTCCTCATGGCACCAGTGATTAGGACTGATGCCGCTCTTTGGACGCTGTTCATTTTGTTTAAATATGTCGTTTTATTGAGAGCATTCCACCATACCAGAGAGCCATATGTAAGAATTGGGCGTACAATGGTCGTATATATCCAGTGGATTACCGTTGGTCTCAGACCCCAGCTCTTGCCAATGGAATTTTTGCAGGAGTATAGAGCTATTAGACCTTTCTTGGTGCGCTCCTCGAAATTCCTTTTCCACGAGAGTTGCTGGTCTAGGATAATGCCGAGGTATTTGGCTTCCGAAGAGAGTTCAAGAATAACTCCGTCCAGCACTGGTAGGGTAAATGGTCTGACCTTCCTTTTGTTTGTAAATAGAACTAGCTCAGTCTTTGATGGGTTCACTCCGAGGCCATTGTTGAGTGCCCATCTTGATAACTTGACCAGAGCTCCTTGCATAAGTTCTGATAGTGTCTGCGGAAACTTCCCGCTAAACATGATGACAACGTCATCAGCATATGCGATTGTCTTTATACGCAGCCTATCAAAATCCTTAAGTATTTCATTTATCACCAGAAGCCACAGTAGTGGTGATATAACACCACCTTGGGGTGTACCTCTGGTGACATGCTTCCGGATGGAACTTCCACCGATACTTGAATTGATTATACGACTGCTAAGCATACTATCAATCCAATTGACCAGCGTGGACGAGACACCTAGGTTTATCAGAGACTTATGTATGGACTCGAGCCTAACGTTATTAAAGGCACCCTCTATATCAAGGAATGCAGCTAGCGTATAGTCCGAGCCCTTCATATTTCTCTCAATATATCCTACTACCTCGTTTAACGCTGTATCTACCGATTTGCCTTTTTGGTAGGCATGTTGGGCGGAACTTAGGTCTGTGGCTGAAAGCTTGGCTCTGATGCCAAGATCCAGCAGCCTTTCTAAAGTTTTCAATAAAAAGGAGGAGAGACTAATTGGTCTGTAGTCTTTTGGAAGTGTGTGACTTGACTTCCCCGCTTTAGGGATGTATACCACAGTTACTTCCCTCCAAAGAGCCGGTATGTATGATAAGCATAGACAAGCCCTGAAAATAAGTTCCAGGTGTGGAATCAGTGACTCCAGTGCGTTGTGTAGCATTGCAGGTATGATTCTATCTGGTCCAGTTGACTAATGATTTCCTCTATAACACTCGCATCTACGGTGGTGTGGTCGTGTATCCTTGGAACAGCAGGGTGTTCTGATACATCCACACAATTAGGGAAGTGAGTATTAGCAAGGAGATCAAGAGTCTCTAGGCCGGAGTTAGTCCATGTGCCGTCTGCCAGTTTGATACTACCAATGGTTTTCGGGTCCTTTGATAGTACCCTACGGAATCTGGCCACGTCCTTTACTCCTTCAATCGTTTCACTAAAGCAAATCCAGGATTTGCGCTTAGCCTTCTTAATCTCACTGTTGTATTTATTGAAAGATACTTTGTAGTTCTCCCAATCGCTTGACAACTTTGATTTGTTGGCTTTATTGTAAAGCCTTCTGCTAATCTTTCTTAGATTGGCGAGATCTTTCGACCACCAGACCGGTTGGCTTCTCCTGCCAGGGTGGGTTAGTGGGCAGGAGGCCTCGTAGCTATCCACCATAACCTCTGTTACATGTTTCACTGCATTATCGACCTCTTCGGCTGTTGTGGGATAGTAAGGAACCCCCAGCATTGAAGTTGTTAATTCAGTAAACTTGCACCAGTCGGTCTTCCGTGGATTCCTGTGTGGTGGTTGCCGAATTCCTTCAACAGCGACCTTGAAGAGTATCTTCCGGTGGTCGGAAAAGGAGCACTCTTCGGATACCTTCCAGTCAGTGATATGGGATTCGTCTTTATTAATGAGGGTTATGTCGATAACTTCCTCCCTGATGCTGTTTTTAAAAGTACTTTCATTTTCCCTGTTGCATATTCTCATATTATATTTTAGTATAAATTCGAAAACGGACTCACCCCGGGCATTCGTGTCACTGCTTCCCCAGTGGAAGTGATGGGCGTTGGCATCGCACCCCAGGATGTTGAGGCAGGTGCTGCCCATCTCATCAACGAGTCTCACTACGTGTTGGCCAGGTTGGTCAGGGCTCTCATATGGCATGTAAATTGACGCAAAGATGGTAGATTTTTGTGACCTATCTCGCATTTTTACAGCCGTTATATCTCCTGAGCTGAAATTGGAGAGATACATTAAATTTAAATTCTTCTTGGCAACTATACAGGTTCTTACCTTGTCATCGCCTGATGTGGCAAAGATGGTATAGTTGCTATCGCTTAGCCCAGCAACTTTTTTTTTTTTTTTTTTTTTTTTCGAACGTTCCCACGCCTCACTTTCCCACCCCTGCCGACCGAGGGGGCGACCTCCCTTTTACGTAGGGATCGCGTACACACCATGATCCGCATCATGATGGGGTATGAGAGGGAAATTGAAAACCAGCTACAGAATTTACTTCATCAGCTAGTTAGTTACTTACTAATACATTTTTATATACTATTCATTTAAAAATAAAATTATGTTAGATTTTATAAGGTCAAGGCTCATGCCAAAGTCTACATTACAATACATGGAATTAAAATCTACACACATTTTGTTAATAGGATCTCCCATAGAGTAATTCGTGCGGTGGAAATCTCTAAATAAGGGTTGATAGTTTCTAATTGTTCTACAAGGAACATTTATTCTAATAGATGATATTAAGAAATCCGAGGGAATATTACCCATTAAAATTTTATGCACCATCATAGTGTTTAACATTGTGCGTCTACTTTTTAATGTAGGTAATCGAATTAATTTTAACCTGCTTGTATATGAAGGCAAGACAAAATCGCTATTCCAATGTAAACCTCTCAGTGCAAAAAGCAAAAATTGTTTCTGCACTGATTCAATTTTATCAGAATACATTGCGTATTGAGGGTCCCATACAACAGAACCATATTCTAATATAGGTCTTACAAGTGACGTAAATAGTTGTTTTGTTATATAGGGATCTGAAAATTCTTTGGCCCATCTTTTTATAAATCCTAAAACTCCATGCGCTTTATTAACAATAGAAATTACATGATTATTAAAGTTTAATTTTCGATCCATCAAAAGGCCAAGATCAACAAATGATGCTACAGTTAATAATTGAGAACCGTTAATATTGTATTGCCTTATTAAAGAAGAAGATCTGGAAAAACACATATGTTTACATTTTTTTAAGTTTAAGTCCATACAGTTGATTTTACACCATTGAAAAAGGCTATTTAAATCACTCTGGAGAAGATCAGCTTGCTTTTCCGATTTATGAGTAATGAATAGCTTGACATCATCAGCGTACATTAGCAATCTAGAATGCATTATTGAGTTTGGCAAGTCATTTATAAATAAAAGAAAAAGAACCGGTCCGAGGTGACTTCCTTGCGGAACACCCGATGGCACGTCAATCGATTTTGAGACACATCCATCAAACAAAACTGTTTGTGATCTATTTTGTAAATAAGAAGATATCCATCTTACTAAATTAGTATTAAAGCCCATATAATCTAATTTATACAACAAAAGCCTATGGTTAACCCTATCAAATGCTTTGCTGAAATCTGTATATATTGTGTCAGTTTGATTATGCCGAACAAATCCTTTTATTACATTCGATGTGAATTCTATAAGGTTTGTTATGGTCGAAAGACCACTACGAAAACCATGCTGATATGGACTTAGCATGGGTTGAATTTTATGGGAAATTACAGAAGTAATTAATTTTTCGAACAATTTAGGAATTGCACTTAATTTTGCAATTCCTCTATAATTGGATACATTAGTCAGACTGCCTGACTTATGTAAAGGTACAATATAAGACTTTTTCCATATTGCGGGGAAATGACCGAATTTAAGGGAATAGTTAAACAAAAGAGTTAAAGGGGTTGACAATGCAACTGAACAATGCTTCAGAATTAAACTAGGTATTCCATCGGGACCTGGACTTTTAATGGGTTTTAAACATCGCAGACTTTTGGAAACGTCTTGGTATTGTAAGAAAGGCATGTAAATTTCATCAATCTGAGATAATTTATAAGGATATGTATCTCTAATTTGGCAAGATGCACTTGAATAAGTTGTAGCAAAAAATTCTGCAAAACATTCAGCAATATCTGTGTTTTTAGTAAATTCTTGATTATTGAATTTCAATAAAGAGGGCTTAGAAGGTGTTTTTCTTTTTAAATTAACAAAGTCATAGAAGGACTTAGGATTGGACTTAAAATTTTCTTTAATCTTGTTAAGGTACTCATTATATGATCTACGAGATTCTAGCGTATACTTAGACCTAGCTACAGAATAATTGGCGTAGTCAATTGAAGAACCTGACTTTTTATATTTACGAAAAAGTTTATTTTTGGAATTTTTTATAGTTGATAACTCAGGAGTAATCCATGGAAATTTATAAGAATTTGTGACTTTAATAGTTGGAATACATTCAAGCATAAATTTATTTATGATCTCATAGAATTTGTTAATTTTAATATCAAGATCAATATCACTGCTGCAAAGACATACCGATGTCCAGTTAACAGAAGAAATAAGAGAATTGAGTTTCCGAAAATCTGTTTTTTTATAATTAAGGACAGTTTTTAACACTTTGGACTGATTTTCCCCAAAGGAATGATTATGGGTCATGGTTATACATAATGAGGGATGATGAATATCTTCAGGAATAGAAATTGGTGGAATTCTAATTATTTCAAAATATTGAGTAACATTTACAAATGCTAAATCAAGGATTCTATCGTAACTATTCAGTATATCGTTTATTTGATGAAGATTGAGGTCACAAAATCGACTAACAATTTCGAATGTATCTTGATTAGCATTCGCCCGGGATGTTAGTGGTGTTAGAGCTTCAGAATCTGGTAATAAGAGCCATTTAACAGAGGGCATATTAAAATCACCCAGAACCAAAATTCGATCGGTTTCATTCATATTTCCAACGATTGAACTGATTGCGGATATATGTTTTTTATATATGTCAAGTTGAGAAGAAGGAGGAATATAGGAACAAGTTATAAATAATTTAAAATTGCCTAGTTCAATGGATATACTTAAAAATTCAATATCAGGAATATTATTTATTTCAATTAAATTAGTGGAATAAGAGGAGTCAACTGCAATAAGGACTCCACCACCTTTTTTAGCAACACGATCATTTCTGAATATTTGATATTTCGGACATAAAACTTCACTATTTAATACAGCTTTTTTTAACCAAGTTTCAGATAAAACAATTACATCATAATTAAAACCGAAGCTATCAGTATATAAGCGAGTTAATTTTGTATTTAAACCCCTTACATTCTGATAGCATATAGAAATAGAATTTTTTAGTTTTTTGAAACTGTAGCTGTTCGCGGAGGCAAATGTGCTAACTTGTCGTTTCTTTCCACAAATTCTTTTATAAAAGCATTTACAGGCCAAAATTCTCTCGATATAATTTGATTAAATATTGACTGATTAGTAACAATCCTGAAAGAAGATCTACTTTCCGAAAATGCTGAACGAAGCTTGTAACATTTAAGAAAGTAATCTCCTTGAATACTTGATCTTATATAATCATAAATTTCGTCAGCCGTCGTTTCGGGAGGGAACCTTGACGCAAATACCATTTTCATAGCTGGAGGCATAGATAATGATCTTTGCACAGGTTGTTGGGTATGGCCTACATTGGCAGATGAGCCCCTTGAAGAGACAACAGGCAAGGATGTTGCCAACTCCTGAATACCTTGAGCAGATTGTGAGGTCTTTTCAAGACTAGCACCACCAGTACTCATTAACTCAGGAGATGCTACAACCTCCTTTAACTGCTTGCTTACTTCCAAAGGCTTATCCATCACAACATTGGCGTATAACTGAGCACGACCAGATTCAGTTGTATCAGAAATATTAACTGGATCCGATTGTACTACAGTATCCCGAGAAACACTAGGTTTACGACTAGAAACAGTTTTACCTGTACTCTTTTTCGTCGACCTTTTGCGTTTCTGCCCGATAACCGAAGGTGACGATGCAAATTCGTCCAAATCCGGATATTTGCTAAACAAATTTGAAACTTTATCAAAACGGGAACAAATTATGGAAAGTTCCCCTTTAATTGAAACTAGTTCGGAATGTAGATTCTTTGCAAAATTGTAAAAATCAGCAGAGATTTTTCTACAATTGGGACAGCACCAACGAATTCCATCATTTTCTTTAATTATGTCAGTAACTATTACTCTCATACGAGCACACTTACAATGCCATTGATCTAAACAAAACCAACATGTAACACAAACTTCACTATCATCACGAATATTACATATTTCGTATGAACAGACCATGTTAACTATATTTCAGTTTACTAATAAGTTAAAATTTTTTGGAGATTTTGTAGCTGAATTTCTTAATCCTTTAATTAAAAAAAAGCAATCTTTGGCAACTCTGTTTTGATATGATAACCAAGCTGTTACAACAACACAATAAGCTAATGTAACAGAATATATGCACAAAACGAAATAGCCAATTAGACAAATTCAACACAAAAAAGCAGCTTATTAGCACAAATGTAATTAATAACACTTCACCAATTAGCACAATATTTAGACAATAAGTTATTTAATAATTTTAATAAACTTTTAATAACGTATACACGCTAATTTAATTAAAAATTGAATTTTTTTTAAAAAATGCACAGAGCACACAAAAATTTGACACTACAGCGAACAGGGTTGCCAGAGCGATGGACTAGAGCGATATCAACTTCAGACTTCGAGAGGGAGAGTAGAAGTTCAGCAGCAGCCGCTTTGCAGTGATGCAGATTGATCTGCATAATGCGAAGCGGCTGCTGCTGTCGTTCCCTTACTGTCTTTGACCTAGACGGAACCTTATCCATCCTAGGCCAAAGTGCAGTTTACCCTTACGAGCCCGCAGGTATTCCTGCCCTTGTATGTCAATTGACACCCTTATAGCCATACCCTCCCCCTCCGGACTGTGGCTGACGAGCTTCCATGAGCTAGTCTGGAGGTTAGGGTTCTGTCTACCGAGTATTGTCAGTATCCTTGTTGGGTCAACCGCGGGCGGCGGCACCCATGCCGACAATACTCTTCTGCTGGGAATCTCATTCACACCCACAGCCGCCAATTGGCAGCCCTCCCAGAGTTCACCAAGTCCATCTATTGTGATAACAAGGAAGTTTAAAGATTCCTTGTTCTCACAGCAGATGATCTTGATGCCTCTGAAAGGAGCTGCACTGCCGAAGTGAGTATGTTTGGGAGGTTCCCCTTCACCTGCAAACACTATCTCCCGCAGTTGATTCTCAATCAGCTGCCAGTGTTTGTCACTGATCTTGCCTTCGGGATCAGACTTGTCGATGACCGCTATGCGCAGTTCATCAGGCACCAACGGTCTGTCCGTCTTCTTTTTTTCCCCTCCCGCTACTCTTGGGAGGAGAGCGAGGAGTCACCTTGTGACTTAAGTCGGCCTGGGAGGCTGCCTTAGTAGCGGTTGACTTCTCGCTCTCGTTCGTTTGGCAGCGGGCAGAGGAGGTGGATGGCTTTGAGTCCTGTCTCGGGATGGGTCTCTTGGCCTTAGGGTGTGGTTCCTCCGTGGATCTAACCCTCTTCACCGGGTTCTTCGCTGAAGAGGGGTTGGAAGGTGCCACGCACCCAAGTGTAGGGACCGTAGCCGGTACAGGCATCCCAGTTCTCCCCTCCTCTGAGTTTTGGGGTCTCTTACCAGACGATGATGGCTTCTCTGGGAGCTGGATCAGGTCACCATCCCTCGTTGTTTGACCTTTACAGGTAGTGGGAGTAGATGATGGCTCTGACGACAGCAAGATCCTATCGACCATCTGGATGAGGGAGAGCCTATCAATCTCAGGATTTCTCTTGGGCAGGTGAGGATACTTTTTCTCGTATTTACTCACCGCCTTGAGATTGATTTTGATTAATTTGCAATCCCTCACCGAGATAGTCGAAGGTTCCCTGCCGATGCACTTCTTGAGGTAGTGCAAGGACCTTCGGTAGCCCCCCTTGTCTTTTGCCAACCGATCTGCAGTTGTGCTTGAGGTGGAGGGAACTTTGTCGTCCAAGGTTTTGGTCGTGGTTTCCTCCACAGTGGCAATCTGTCTCTGCAGGTTTGGCCTATCGGCTACGGCCGATGTACCGATACCCCGGGGTAATGGTGATCCCGTGTCCGCAGGTTTTGTAGTTTCCGCTGAGTTCGAGGACAGTTTATCCGCAACTGCAGCTTCTGGAACAACTGTGTTGTTGAGTTCGTCGTATGATAAACTGTCCTCGGCCTCATCAGAAACACATCTCCGACTAGGGCTTGGGGAAACCATCCGCTCCAGCATGGCCAGGAGCTGCCTACTTTGCTCGGCAAGACTGTCCTCAACGAGTAGAACTAGTCCGTCCCCTCCCGAAGATCTTTTCCTATCAACCGTAGGTTGAATCTCGTCAGATATGGTCGTGGTAGTATCATAGTCCATGGGCGTTGCGGTTTTGTTGTCATCATTGGGTTTTGGATTTTGGGGGGTTTTTGTTTTGTTTTTGTTTTTAAAATTGTTCGGATCCATGTGTCATTGATTAATGGGGGAATGGAGGTCGACCATGGCATAGCCCTCCTGTACCATGGCAAGGACTTGTCAACTAAGTCTATACTACATTGATGCGCCCAGGTGTTCAATGAGGCTCCGTTCTAATACAGTTGGTACCCTAACTGCAAACCTTGGAACACCGATAGGCACGGATTCGCCTGACACCCCGGCGTTAGGGGATCTCTGTTACGTAGGAGATCACTACGTGGGTAACCTTTGGTCGACCACAATCTCCTCGGCCCAAGCTTCCAGAAGATTGGGTGGGGGGGATTGTGACCTTAAGCCCTCACATCGCGTCAAGATTGTTACCCCTGGCGAGGGTTTGTTTATAGTTAATTATAACTCTATGTATAGACTAATGGGTACTTTACACGATATGTTTTTTGCATATAAGTTGTCACTTCTCCCATACAAACTGTATATGCAAAGTGACAACTCATATGTAAACAAGTAAGAAAAGCGTTAAGTTCGTCGGGCCGAATTTTTTATACCCTCCACCACAAATTTCAGCCATTTCGGTGGATTAATGTGGCTACAACCTTCAAAATACCGAAATTCGGAAGGTACCGTTCTATGGGGGCTATATATCAACACGTGGACCTATATAAACATTTTATGGTAGAAATGTTTCTTAGCCTCTGAAACACACAAAATACAAAGTTACAACCGATTCTTTGGTCAAATGGGTCTACTACATTCAAAATATATTAAAATAACGCGTACTTTATAAGGGGCCTTATGTGGGGGCTATACCAAAACGTGGACCTATATAACCCAACTTTGGTAGAAATGTTTTCTGGCCTCTGAAGACACAAAATACCAAATTACAACCAATTCTGTGGTCAAATGGGTCTAATACATTCAAAATATATTAAAATGACGCGTACTTTATATGGGGGCTATACCAAAACGTGGACCTATATAACCCAACTTTGGTAGGAATATTTTTTGGCCTCTGGAGACACAAAGTACCAAATTACAACCAATTCGGTGGTAAAATGGGCCAAATATCTTAAAAATTCCTTAAAACGACGACGCGTCACGCGTCATTTTGTATGGGGGCTATACGAAAGCATGGACCTACATAGCCCGCTTTCAATACCAAATAGTACGTACATATAATAGATTTTCTCAAAATTTCATCCACCTACGTCAATCCGTTCGGACGCTAGAGTGATTTCCACAGACGGACAGACGGGCGGACACGGCTATATCTATGTAGAATTGCACGCTGATCAAGAATATATATACTTTGTGGGGTCTACAATGATTATTTCGAGTAGTTACAAACGTACAAACCTACAATGATTATTTCATCTACAATGATTATTTCGAGTAGTTACAAACGTAGTGACAAAATTAATATACCCCCATCCTATGGTGGAGGGTATAAAAACATATCGTGTAAATTACCCATAATATGTTCTACCTACAGTTTCGCCAATAATTTACCTAGAATTTTCCTTTTATCGATGCCAATATTGATTAAAAATGGGAGTAAACTTAAAAAAATTAAAAAAAAAACTAACGGTATTATTGCAACATAAAAAGTGAACGCAGACTTTTTGGGGCTCTAATTTAGCAGTTGTAACACTTTTTTACCGTTATCTTCGTAATAATAATATATTTTCTGGAATTTTTCTTTTTATTCTGGTAGTAAAGAGTGCCAATAACATATCTCATTTACCTACTTATTAAAGTTTTAGCATCGTTTTTGAAAAGTAGTAAGGTGAACGCAGACTTTCTGGGCTATGTGTATTTTAAACACGAAAGAGCTTGCTTCGCGTGGATCAGTAGAAGAATATTTTATAGATGGTATACGTGACTCAACATCAAATAAAACGGTTCTCTACGGTGCAACAAGTTTGAAAGATTTTAAAGCAAAACTAAAATGTTACGAGACCATGTGGATGAAGCACAGAAGTATAGGTGAAGCAAAACAAAACACGCACAACGTTGACAAGCAAACTTTCAAAAATACAAAAAAAGATATGTTATGTTTTAATTGTGGCGTAAAAGGGCATACGTCACAAGTATGTAAAGCATTGTTGCTCAAAATAAAAAAGATAGTGAAGCAGTGAGAGAATGTTTGTATAAGCATTCAGTGGTTGTTAGAACAGCGACCAGTAAACATGTGGCGGGTGTGTGCGGTTCTGTTCAGTGTCTTCACTAAAATTATGCGTACATCCATGCACATGTTTACTTGTCGGCTACTCAACGACGACTGATTGTTATACTCATTGTGAGTACACGTATCATGTAGTCACGTTAACGTATATGGATGATCTTGGCTGATGTAAAGACAAGAAAAAAGGCCTCAAGTGTTTCAATTGTAATGATTTTGGTCACATATCCAAAGACTGCCCTTCAAAACAATAAGCATCAAATGTACGTCGATTGGTATCGCAGGATATAATGAGGAAAGAATTCAAATTTGGGGATCAATGTTGGTCAGCACTGTTTGACACTGGCAGTAAATTTAATGTTGTTTCCGAGAAAGTGTATATTCATCTGAAAAGGCCGAAGCTGATAAAATCGAAAATAGGATTTGGAAATAACTCTAATGGAAATGAGGTCAAACCATTAGGAAATTTTAATTACAAGATTAAATTGGAAGGCGATAAATACGGCTTAACATTTCATGTTGTTCCAAATACATGTAGCGACGTTGAGGTCATACTGGGAACCGATATTTGCAGGCAAGCCAACAAAAGAATTACTCCAGATTGCCTGAAGATCGAGAAGATAAGAGACGCAGCACTTGAAGAAGAAGAGGTGCACAGTATAATGGTTATGGAGGTTTTCGATGAATGCAAGGAAATTGATTTGGACATCGACTCATCCGCTGGTAACGAAATGGTAAGAAAAGTGACGAATATGGTACAAGCATATAGACCAAGCAAATGTAAGTCGACGAACGTGGAAATGAAACTTGTGCTTAAGGATGAAACACCCATATTTTGCAATACTAGACGACTTCCCCTTCAAGAAAGGACTATCGTTGAAAATCAGATCGACAAATGGTTGGATGAGGGTATTATCGAGCATTCAGACTCCGAGTTTCGCAGTCCCATTGTTTTGGTGAAGAAACGAGATTCGACGTCGAGACTGTGCGTTGATTATCGAAGAATAAACAAGGTAATAGTAAAAGATCACTATCCGTTGCCGCTTATCGAAGATCAGCTCGATCGCTTGCAAAAAGCCGTTATATTCAGCACGATAGATTTACGAAACGGATTCTTTCATGTGCCAGTCAACGAAGCGAGCAGAAAGTATACGTCGTTTGTGACTCACAATGGCCAGTACCAATTCCGAAAACTTCCTTTTGGTCTTTCTAACTCACCGGCTGTGTTCCAACGTCACATAAATGCCATATTCCGAGAGCTGAATAGAGAAGGTATTGCCCTTCCATACGTCGATGACGTCATAATACCCGCAAGCAATTATGAAGAGGCTGTTGTCAACCTACAACGTGTTTTGGATACCTGTAGAGACTATGGATTAGGCATCAATCTTAAGAAGTGCAGTTTCCTGAAGAGAAGAATCCAATTTCTGGGTAATATCATCGAAGACAGAAAAATTTCACCTGGTACAGAAAAAACGAAGGCTGTGATAAAGTTCCCGCAACCGCAGAATTTGAAGCAACTAGAAAGTTTTTTAGGACTCGTCGGATATTTTAGAAAATTCATACCGAATTTTGCACTGATAGCCAAACCACTCAACGATCTGCGAAAAGTTAAGTTTGTATTCGGCAATGAACAAAAATTGGCGTTCAATAGTCTAAAGCAGTACATGATTAACGAACCAGTACTAAGCATATTTAACGAGAACTTTGAAACTGAAGTCCATACTGACGCATCTATCGATGACTATGGCGCAGTATTATTGCAAAAATCTCCAGACGACAACCTTTTGCATCCGGTGTATTACATGAGTCGGAAAACCACTGATGCTGAACGAAAATATACAAGTTACGAGCTAGAGGTACTTGCTGTCATTGAGGCATTGCCAAAGTTTAGAGTTAGCACATTGGTAAAAAATTTAAATTGATGACGGATTGCAACGCTTTTACGAAAACACTGGATAAAAAGGATTTGAGCACAAGAGTAGCAAGGTGGATTTTATTTTTGCAAGAATACGACCTGGCACACAGATGAGGCATGTAGATGCACTGAGTCGATACCCGGTAATGGTTATGCACGACGATGGTTTGGTGGAACGGATAAAACGGCTGCAAGAGATGGATGAAGACCTATGTGCAATTCGAGAAATCTTGAAGGAGAAGCCGAACTACAAAGATTACTTTATTAAAAGTGGTATACTGTACAAGATTGAAAACGATTGTGAACTCTTAGTGGTTCCAAAGGCAATGCAGAACGAGATAATCAAAAATGCCCATGAAAGAGGACACTTCTCAATAAAGAAGACTAAAGAAATGATAGATAAGGAGTACTACATCCCGAAGCAGGAAGATAAAATCCATAGACATATGAAAGCATGGAAAGCAGGAAGGAGAACTAAAACCAATGCCGAAAGGAGATACACCTCTGCATACTTACCATATTGACTACCTGGGACCACTGGAAACTACAAACAAGAATTATAAGCACATATTTGCCGTGATTGACGCTTTTACGAAATTTTGTTGGCTGTACCCAATAAAGACGACGTCCGCCAAAGATGCAATTTCAAGATTGGAGCTACAAAGTATTACGTTTGGCTCAGCATTGCGACGAGGAGAAAATCACTCATATCAAAATTACGACGGGACTTCCTCGTGCGAACGGCCAAATAGAGAGACTCAACAGCGTAATTGTGTCCGTTTTGTCAAAGCTAAGTATCGACAAACCTAGCAAATGGTATAAACATGTTGGAGAAGTTCAAAGGAAAATTAACTCAACGTATCAAAGAAGTATAGGACACACACCATTCGAAATGTTGGTTGGAACGCGTATGAGAACTAAACAAGACGAAAAGCTGAAGGAGCTCCTTGAGGAAGAAACGTTTCTATGTTACGACGAACAGCGAGATCAAATACGCAAGTCAGCGAAGCTTCAAATTTTAGCCGTGCAGGATGAAATACTACGATCAGAAGCGCAAACCACCACACAAATACGTTGTTGGCGACCTTGTAGCCATAAAAAGAACTCGACTTAGTGGAGGTTTGAAGCTTAAACCGAAATATTTAGGTCCTTATAGGGTCGTGAAAGTTAAACCTAAGGACACCTACGATGTTGCAAAGTGTGTACTAACGAAACAAACTACATCGTGTGCAGAATTTATGAAGCCGTGGCCAAACGACTATATTGCGGAAGAAGACATTGAAGAAATTATGAACCCTGATAACCTGCAGGATGGCCGAGATGTGGGATGGGAAAATTTGGTATGCTCATATATCACACTCATACTTTAATTTAGTTCTTACAACGACGCAGAAGAGTAAAGACGTGCTTCGGCAAAACTCGCATTTTATTCATTTCATTTATTCATTATCGATTTTCATTTATTTCATTATCCACTTCATTTTATTAAAATGAGTTCGCTTTCTTAATAAACTTTAAACATGAATTCAACTAAATATAATTCCTTTAATTACTTTATTTAAACATAAACCAACGACTTTTAATTGAGAAAGGAAGGAATTAGTGAATAAATTGTAAAACTCTCGGGATAGAAATATTAAATGCCATAAATTTGGGACTTTACCGGGATAAAACTATTAAAAATTATATATATATATATATATATATATATATATATATAATTTTTAATAGTTTTATATAATATATATATCACCAATATTTTTGAAAATTTAACATAGTTGAAGCCAAGGTTTACCCTTTTAGAACACGCGACTTGTGATTGTATATTATACAAATTAAATATTTTTGGATAAAATGAAATGTTTTTGGACGTGGCAAAAAATATTGGCCTTAAAAGATAATTTGCATGGAAGCTGTGGGTATATTTATGTTAAAAAATTGGTGAAAATGGGTTGAAGCCACCATGTATTCTTTTGTTATCTCTCTATTTGTGAATAAACCACGCTTATCTCGAGTTTCCTGTCAAAGTAAAAGCGCAAGCAAACTAAATAAGGATCATCTCACGAATGTATTACTTTTCAATATTTCGTCTGCTTCTACCATTAAATGATGCTGACATTTTGAAGACACATTTACAGTGTTTTTTTTGAAATTTTCTCCTAATTTCATTCCGCAAACAGGTTTTTATAAAAACCATATATAGGATTGTAGTACTTGCGATTCTGAGTTATTTGATACGAATATTGTGAATGTAGTCTGCACAGTTTCATAGAAATCTGCATCCAAATGCGAAAATTTTGTGCGAACATTTTTCTAAAAATCATATTTTTCGGGCCTAATTTTAACAATTGTCATTCGATTTCTTCGTAATTGATTGCACATTTTAGTTTTTTACGTTCCGGATCCAATAAATCATTCCCCGTGAAAATCCATCTATTAAAACGCAATGAATGAACTAGTACAGCATCTTCGTTTTAGCGGAAACAAAGATTTGAAAACTTCACTTATAAGGGAGCTACATTAATTTTATCCCAAAAAATAGTGTGTGATGCTACATCCACGGTTCTTGATTGATCGCCTTGAAATAGATATATATCGATATAGATTTTCATGGGGAACACTGAAATCGGATGCGGACAAAAATTGTATGCACTTTGCGCAAATTAGCGATATTTTATAGGTTTTTTTATGCTAGGATGTAGCCGATGCTACATCTTAGGCTCCAATGTAAATTTCGAAAAATATATATAGATTAAAAGATATAGTCTTGCTGTACATGAAAATCACATGCGGACAAAATGATTTTGATAATTACGCGATTTACACGTATTTTGTAATGCATATTAAATAAAATGGGTTATTTGACCTCTGTTTCCATTTCAGAAGCTTTGGGATATATCCTCATCAACCCAATTACCTTCCCTAATGGGAAAGTTTTAATATGAATGTCAATAAAGCAAAATCCGTCTATTTTATTGGGAGATTTAGGCAAAATGAAGGAAGTTTTCCTATAGATTTTTCCAATATTTTCTACTACATAATGCATGTGAAAAAATATTTTTTCAAACAAAAATTTCTTTTTTGGCCAAAATATGTGCTTATTTTGGCTGTAACATCAAAACTATAACACCAATCCGTATGATTGTAGTCTCATTTGATTCGCCGTGAAGTTTTGATCCAGAACACATTTTTAGTTAATTTTATGACCATTAAATGGGCCTCAATTTTGAAAAAAGTTGACTTATATTCAATAATTTATCAATTTTATGTACATTCCGCGAATTCTGTGTAACATTTTGCAGGTATTATGCAATCTACTCGCTGAAGTCACTTCGAGAGAACTTTTTTGTAACAATTGTGCGCATTAAAATAATTAGCGTTTTTATAATATTTTCTTTCTTAAAAAGCGAAATAAAAGCGCCATAACTTTTGTCCGCAACAACCAAAAGTGGCTCGCGACCAGATTCGTACTGAGAATTTTTTTCTTAACCTACATATCAAAAATCGTTGATGTAGCGCGAAAAAAATTTATCCTTTTTTTCTGAAATGGAATATGAAATAATTGACAATATTCGTGATATATATATATATATATATATATATATATATATATATATATATATATATACGCTGATAAGGTGTATGTATCAGCTAGTTAGCTCCATCTGGCAGGAAAAACGCGTACCCGACGATTGGAATCTGAGCATCCTGTGTCCCGTCCATAAGAAAGGAGATAAGACTTTATGCTCCAACTATAGGGGCATAAGTCTTCTCCCTATCGCGTACAAGATAGTGTCAGGGATATTGTCCGAATGACTAAAGCCCATGGTCAACGAAATAATTGGACCATACCAATGCGGCTTTAGACCTGGCAATTCCACCATTGACCAGATTTTTACCCTGCGCCAAATCCTGGAGAAGACCCAAGAGATGCAGATCGACACATACCACCTTTTTGTCGATTATAAAGCAGCCTTCGACAGCCCGCTATGTCAAAGGTATTCCAAGCAATGTCTGAATTTGGTATCCCCGCAAAACTCATTCGGCTTTGTAAAATGAATCTAACTGGCACAAGATCTTCAGTTAAAATAGGAAAGAACCTCTCCGAAGAGTTTTGTACCAAAATAGGTTTCAGGCAAGGAGACAGCCTTTCGTGTGATCTTTTCAACATCCTGCTAGAAAAGGTTATACGAGAGGCAAACTCAACTTGACCAAAAATCATGAAAATTTAAAATGGTGTGTAGCGTTACGTAAAGCTTTTTTAAGGTTTTGTTGTTGATCTTATATGAAATATTGACACATATAGTATATGAGTTCAGTAGAGAAGGCTCACAATATTTAGTATACAATTTTAATTTTTTACAGATTATAGAATGTAAGTCCTCGGATATTTAGAATTAATATCGAACCACGTTCGGTATAGTCGCCATATAAAAGTTGCACACCGTTTTCCTATATTTTGGAACTACATGATTAACAAATATAGGTCCACAATATGGTATATCCTAGAATTTTAAATGTACAGAGAATTGCCATTATTTCTGCTATCGCAAAATTTTCAGTATTTCAAAGCTCTCAATAAAATATTTAGAATATCAGCTGTAATACAGATTTTGGGATTCCTTTTTGTTGAAGAGCCTCCATGCAGAAAGTTGTTAAAATATATCCCCGTTTTAATCCAATCCCTACATAACTATTTTCGCGAGTAGGAAGAATTGAATAGGGGTATAGTTCGACCCGAACATAACGCCTCATTTTTTTAATTACATATCGAGATACCTATACGACTTCTATAAATTAAATACCTTTAAAAAAAAGAATAATTCGAATCCGAGAGCACATATTGGACTTCTATATCTAGCTATTGTGTCGATAACCTAAGAATAAAATATTCTTTAATGCCATAAAAACGTCAAATTTAATTTTTTTACCAGAAGTGATAGACGATACAGACTACGATTCATAGGCAGTGCGCCTTAACTAACTTGAATTGAAAGGTGCTTAGACCTGGGAAGATTTTGCGAATTCTGAAACTACAATGTTCATAGATGATAAATAAATCGCGGTCAAAGTTCACATTTTTAGGTTCATTTTAGATTTTCAGGATTTTGCAGGCAGCAAGCGTTGAAAATCCTCTACAACATTTTCTTCATTTCGATAGGACTTGACGTTTCCACGCAAAATCGTGAAAACCAAAAAAAGTGATTTATTTGAAAATCCCTCGGGCGTTTTTTGTTTTATTTTTTCATGTATGAACATTGTAGTTTCAGAATCCGCTAAAACTTCCAGGTGTAAGCACCTTTCGTTTAAATTTATTAAGGCGCACCGTGAGAAGTTTTATTAATTTTTTAAATTGTATGAATAGAAGTTTTTGTACTCGATGACATTAAACACTTTGCTGGATCCAGGTCTTGCAACTTATTTGAACTAGAATTCAAACATTTCTTAAATTTTTATTTCTTAAAGCCTAGTTTTGAAAAATAATATACGATCCTTAAAGAACCCCAGCAAACCAAATGTCTGATGTCAGACACGTCTGAACAATTTCGGAAGCAAAGTCGTTCAGATTTCTAAACGATTTTTCGGAGAGGAAATAGTTCAGATTTTGTACCGATTTCGGAACGAATGTCGGAAAGAAATTTCCTTTCCGAATTTCCCAAGGATTTTCTTCAGATTTCGTTACGAAATCGGACCGAAATCGATCCGATGTCGCTCCATTTCGTTCAGAAATTATGTCAACCACTTCATACAACTTTCGTTAAGATATCGTTACGATTTCGGATCAGATATCGGACGTATCGTCCGAATTTCGTTCCGATTTCGTTACGATGTCTGTACGATTGGCTTGCTGGGACCCTACATAATTATTCACTAATAAGACCTAATAAAACCCTTGTCTATTGACCACTTGTGTCCAAAAGCATTTTATATTTATAATAACTTGCAAAAGTTTGGAAACGAACTAAAAAAAATCGTGAATTTCGAATTTTTTTCTGAAAAATAAGTCAAAAAGTATAAATCGCCTTCGCCGACAGGATATGTGCTCTTAGCCTGTGTGAATTTGCGACTATAAACAGATCTAATACTGGCTACACAACCAAAATATTTTCCCCCAAAAATTATGTATTCAGGGAGCTTTTAGAATGTTGTGGCCTGTTTGGATGATAGTTACTGCGCCTACAAGCCTTTTTAGTCGGTCACTTTAGTATTTAGAGCTTTTTCAGGAAGCATGGAATTGCCCACTTAAAATTGGATATCGCAGTAAACAAGACTACAAATGTCAAAAAAGTCCAAAGGATCCTCGTACAGTATTTAAACTGCACTTATGTTGAATTTTATGAGGGACGTACATGAAGATATTGGCCACACATATTCTCTTGGAACTTGTTGTACGTTTGGAAGTAATTTTATTTGAAGGAGTGGTCCGATATAATCCACATTAGATTCGATATATTTCTGGAAGAAATATTGCAATGTGCAAAGTTCAGATCGAATCGACTACTACCATTTTAGCGAAAATGTTTGAACTTTTATAGCCGATATGACTTAAATCTAATTTGGAAAAATATTACGAGATCCAAAACATTGACCAAATGGGTTAATCCGTTCGTGAGTTATCATGCGCTCCAGCCTGCCAGACAACTGAGATACAGACGGACGGGCTGTCCGTCCAAACATATGTGGAGTCTAAAATTTGAATCGTATCAAAGTGTATATTGTCTCGTAGCCCTAAAGGCTGTGGGTACAATTATAATTTTTTGATGATAGGAAAAAAATTCAAGTGGGTATGCTACATGTAGCAGATTTTAGCAGTTTTTGATGCACACAAATTAATTTTTCTTCATTATTTTCTCTTCTTGTTTAGCAACAAGGAACAACATTTTGGTGAAGGCAGCGAAACAAATTTCTAGTTGGCTTTCAATATACATATAGTCCACGAAGAACCCTTCATACATTTTGTCCTATAGATATTTTTCATGCACTTCCATTCCCACAATACTGAACTCGTAATTATTTTGATTACAGGATGAATGTAAAGTCTCGACACCTCAATATAGCTTGAATATGACATAACAAACATGAAGTATGTTCATTACGGAATTCGTATTTAATAGTTGAATGATGTGACATGAAGAAGTAATTCAGATTTCATTGGCAGTTTACAAACAAAAAATTGGAAAAAATTTAAATAAATACTATGCATACTATAATTAATGACTATCAAAGGAATTCATGGAAATAAAAATATAAATAGACCCCCTAATCATAGCCACTAACCACTGCACTTAACAATTGTTAAGAAAAGTGGTGGGGAGATGAGCAAGGGAGGTCCCTACACGAGAGTGAACATAGAAGGTCTACAGGAATCAAACCCATAAAAAAATCAAAAAACAAACAATATAAATATGGATTCCCAGCCATAAAAATCACAAATATACAGTGCCAAAACTAAAGCACCCCCTCAGTACATTTTTTAAAAGATATTTTTTTTAAGAAAACAAAGTAATAAATTTATTTCTTATTTTTCTTTTTATTTATTTATATCTTTATTATTGGAAAACACAAATATAAGGAATTTTGAATTTAATAAACAAAAGTTAAAATTCAAAAACATTTTAGGTCGCAAATATAAGCGGACAAAACTAAAGCACCCCCCACCAATTTGAGTACAACAAAAACCATTGAAATCAATATTTCGTTGCGTATCCTCTATTCTGGATGACATAATCACATCTTTTAGGCATAGAGGGTACTAAATTATTAATTATTGCAGGCGAAATAATTGATTTTCGGAAAATTTAGCTTAAATCCCCAAAATACTGAAAATCGGAAGTTACCGTTATATGGGAGCTATACCCTAACGTGGACCCAGGTTCACAATTTTTGGTGTGTATGTTTAGTAACCACTAGGAACCCTAAGAACCAAATTAACCGCTATCTTTAGTGTTCTCTTCAATATATTAAAGATTCATGTCCAAAATTCAATTAGAAAATTCTTGAGGCAATACATATACATTTTTAACAGACCAATTTTAACCCTACTCTGCACAATTTTTTCTTTTTGATGCAATTAATGAAGGTGATAGATTTCGATCTACTAAAAATATCCTGACAGGATAAAAATAAAGCAAACTTGCTTGCTTCACAACCACAATTTTTTGACGCTTTAGATTTCACGAATTTTAATGGGAATTTTTTATAATGAAAATACCTATATTTGTATACAACTTTATTAAAAATCATCCCTACCAATGAATTTTTATTATAACCGTAGTAGTTTTTCAAATACGAAATTGGTTTTTAAAGTAAGATAATACGTGTTCTTCATTATTTCATGTGTTTAGGTACAGAGTCATTTAACTTCATATAATGGCATTGTCTGGATCTATATATTTACTTTACTTGGAAAAAAATGACTGATTTTCTATTCTCTGTCTTCTTTTTTGTTTCTCTTTTATTCATTGTTTCTGCGTTAATATCATAGAATAATATCCAATCGTTCCGGCAACGTTGAGAGTAAGAAGGTCCATCGTCGATCCAGATATAAAATTGCAAACATCATGCTCACTGGAGGATTGTTAAAGGGTGTGTTTCAAACCTTAATGCGTGCTTTTTCTTTAATATGAAGGCCCATTCTAATAATTTATTGTTCTTTCTTTTTTGCTTTTTTTTAGGATTTTAATTTTTCATATTATTTTCTTTTATTGTATATAGAGCCGATTTTCTAATATACCTTAATGTACAAGCATCGTAATAGCTGGTTGCTGTCTGTCTCTATGGGTAATGATCCAGTGATCCATTTTATAAATCACCATTACTTTCTTTTTGTCTATTATTATCTTTTCAGCGTTTATTTATTGTTCGTAGATAAAACGGATATAAGGGCATTACGCATTCATTTTATAAATTTAAGAAATTATTAGATGGGACTTAAGTAATGTGTGGTTACTTTACTATATTTGCTACAGCATTCGCTGTACTTAACTACACAAAGTACTTGGAAATAAAATTATGAAAAAATATTATAAATTATCTGCAGGCCTTTATATACATAAAGACGCGAATTGAACACTTTGTTGTGGAAATTTTCTAAAATATTGATGTTAAAAGTAGAGGCTGACTTCATAAGTGCAATATTTGCATCGCAACTGTTCACAATATAATAATAATAAATAATAAAAGTCAATATGTATGCCAAAACTAACATTGTCAAAAGAAAGACATGTCATTTTACTGCATTTATGAATGCACATATTGCTTTACCTTGTTTACTTTTTTAAATTCGGGTTTTATTGGAAATACATTTATTACATTAAATACATACCACAAATCCGCCTTTTCTAACTGTTTTTATGTATTTTTCCTTGTCAAATTTGGCAATTACTGCGCAAAGTCACGCGCCTTGTTGCATTTATGAAGTCGCATATTAAATTTATGAAGTCAAGACGATGTCACGAGACAAATCATGTGGCATTTATGAAGTCAGCTATACCTTTTAGTTTATATGAAAAGTGTGAAGATATGTTGAAACAAACAAGTTTTGTTCGAATATGAATTGTAATTCGACTTTATAAATGCAACATGATGCGTCACGTGACATCTTCTTGACTTCAGAAATGCATTATGTCTTTTAATAAACGTCATGGCGATTTCATAAATCCAACAAGACGCGTCACGTCCACTTGTGCAGCACTACAATTGAGATTTCTTTAGTACTGCTACGCCAAATAACAAGAAAAATAGATTACTATTTGAAATGTTGGTAACACTAGAGTGGTTTCAATCAAATAATTTCATGAAATAAGGCGTTCTTAGATCGAGTTATCCACTAAAACAATTTCATAAAATTACTTTGATATGGAACTCGATCTAAGAACGCTTAATTTCATGAAATTTTTCAATAAAATCACGCTAGTGTGGACCGGGACTTAAAGATTCTCGATCCACTTAATTCATACATTTCATTGTGACAAATCTACTGTTAAAAATGACTAATTATTTTTTTTGAGGGGTGTTCGAATTAGATGTGCGCGAACGTCGTGTTTCGTGGCACTAGAAAACACGACACAACAAGGCTAAAAGTTTTAGTGCTTATTCGTTATGCCAACTGACATTTGCGAAGAAAAAAGAAAAGAAAAATACATAAGAAACAATTAACAAGGACGTAAAAACGAATTTTATAAAAAATAAAAGTAAATCATTGTGCGCATTCATAAATGCAGTAAAATAACATGTTTTTTTCGACAAAGTTAGTGTAGCCACACACGTGTACTTAGTTTTCATGTTAATTTGTCAAAAATTCAAAACGTAAATGTTGCGTTTATGTGGTCTATTGTATTCCTTATCTTGCCTTAAATAAATAAATTGAAAAAATATGAATTTTGAAACAAAAACTAACTAAATATACATTTATTCAGTGTTTTTACCAATAACGACCCGTATTTTGCAGGCGCAAAATTCTCTCAGCTCATTGGTTATCTCTACAAAAGTGACTGAGTTTGCAAATTGATTTTATTTTGTGAAATACCTTTATATTTTAATACATTTTCTACTTGTGACTTTCGGTCTAAAACTCCAACTAAATTGTTTATTTTACATGTTTGCACAGCAGCCACTTTCCTGGAACTGGAGATAGTCCCAGAGCCAGATTGAACAAAGAACGAACATACAAACATAATAACAAACACTGTTACAACAATAACAAGACGAATTTGAATTATGCTTGGTTTACATTCACGAAATCCACTCGATTTCAACTGTCAATTCCTTTGCTTAAACGTCAAATGAAATCCAATCGATTTCAGATGAGTTTTCATTTGACGTATACGCAAAGGAATTGACAGTTGAAATCGAGTGGATTTCGTAAATGTAAACCAAGCATTAGGTTCATTTTATAATTTATTCTTTTACTGGAGCAAAGCAAGCAACAGGCTGATTGTGTTTCTACCTTAAGAGCTTAAAATAGGCCAATGTGTTGACATTTTGAAATTTTTTAACGTGAGGTAATCTACAGTAAAGGCATATTTACTACTTATATTATTCCTTACTACGTTATGAGTACGGTGTCACAGAGCGGACACACACGCTATAAATCCGAGGGTTGTGTGTTCAATGCTCACCGTCGGCCGGGTTATTTTTTAAAGAACAGTTGGTGGTGCACCTATAAGCGTTTAAACAATCCTTAAAGTGAGAACACAGGCTGACTTCCGTATCGTCAGTTTCTTGGCAAATGACTGCAAATATATGAAGTATTATGTTTTAACACTGTAGTACTTAACAACTGCGAAGCTACGTGTTTCAAAACGTCAAAAATACACATTTTTAACGCAGGTAAAAATCAAACATGTATCATTTTTATTTCTGAAGAAATTAGTTTGCATTTTCGAGGAACAATGCGTGAGAGTGCAACTGAAATATTTCGACGAAGTTTAAACAACACAAAACAACTGACGATATGGAAGTAACAAATAATTTAAAGTCTCTTCAAAAGTTGCAAAATAAAGCTCTACGCTGTGTTTTCAAGTTGCCCTCAAAGTATAATACGTTATCTTCGTATCGGGACTATGGAAAGTCAATTTTGCCCATTAGTGGTTTATATAAAAAATATTTATTAATGTATGTTCACAAATCTGCCAAAAACATAAACACTCGATCATTTACTTTTAATGATAGCTCAAATATATTTAATACTAGAAATGCTACTAATCTTAGAATTCCGCGATGAAGACTCGAATTGACAAAGCAAAGGATCTATTATGCTGGATGTGTTGAGTATAACAACTTGTCGTCTTTTGTAAGGCAAAGTGAGAGGGTACTAAATTTCAAAACACACTTAAAAAGATTACACTGTGCGTCAACAAAAAAATGACAAGGAAAATCGAGTAGATTATGAAAGTAGAGCTAAAAATATGATACACGTGTATCGGCGTTTTTAAAGTTTACGTCGGAATGTAGCCAAAATAGGCGGGGCAAGTTCCGCCCATTTTTAAATTTTTCGAAATATTCGACTTTAGATATCTTGGAATCCTTGCATTTCAGGTATATAGTGTCTTTGGCAACTTTACTTAGGCGGTTCATCAAAGCGGTCTTTTTTGTCCTTTTTTCGAAAATCTTTCAAAAACTCATTAAAAATGTGATCGTATCAAATCCGTATATTCTACAAAATTGTTCGCCATTATTATTATTATTATTATTATAACAACCTCACAGGCAACTGTGTTGGTGTTCTTTTCAACTCACAGAATTCGAAGAATTCTTAGTTGATACGTGCTGACATGTTGCAAAATATTTTGATTTTGGTGTTTCTTTGGAAAAGCCGAAAAGTGAGTGTGATTCTCATTCATATGAGAATACTATACACTTAAAGAGTTCGGTTTTTCGCTAAAAAGGCATCATTTCAAAAACTGAGAAGCCAATTGATAATTCCCTTCGCCGGGATGAAATCATGATATTGGTAGCTATCAGTAAAATTTTGCAACACTGTCAGTTCGTTTTGAAAAACATTACTCTCTGTAATAGAGGGTAATAAATGAAGTTGAGCCAAAGGGGAATACTCCACTCAAGCAATCGAAAATGAGATTAAACTTCAACAATAAACAAAACAAACAAAAAACAGCCGAGGCACGGGCGGATTGGAGCTATGTTACAAAAAAAAAAAAAAAAAAAAAAAAAACAAAATTCCAATAAACAACCTCACAGGCAACTGTGTTGGTGTTCTTTTCAACTCACAGAATTCGAAGAATTCTTAGTTGATACGTGCTGACATGTTGCAAAATATTTTGATTTTGGTGTTTATTTGGAAAAGCCGAAAAGTGAGTGTGATTCTCATTCATATGAGAATACTAGACACTTAAAGAGTTCGGTTTTTCGCTAAAAAGGCATCATTTCAAAAACTGAGAAGCCAATTGATAATTCCCTTCGCCGGGATGAAATCATGATATTGGTAGCGATCAGTAAAATTTTGCAACACTGTCAGTTCGTTTTGAAAAACATTACTCTCTGTAATAGAGGGTAATAAATGAAGTTGAGCCAATGGGGTAATACTCCACTCAAGCTATAAAAAAAATCAACTTTGTAAAAAACAAATTGCATTTGAAAGAGGAAAAAAGTTAGATGATAGCGAAGCCGCCCCACACTAACACGCCGAGAAAACACTTTTTTCCATGTTTTTCAAGGACGTGGGTTCGAACCCAATTAAATTAATAAAAAATGACATTCGCCTAATAGGCAAAATTTTCAAATAAAAATAAAAATCAGCTAGAGCCAGGCTGGGGTTGGAACCCACGTCCTTGAAAAACACATGGAAAAAAAGTGTTGTCACGGCGTGTTAGTGTTCAGAACCAAACTCATAACTTTCAAAGGCTACGCTAAGCGTTTGTTATGAAAGCCATACAAAGATTTGAACAAAAAATTCAACTTTGTAAAAAAACAAATTGCATTTGAAAGAGGAAAAAAGTTAGATGATAGCGAAGCCGCCCCACAATCGATGTGTCTGAGGAGCTTTCCTAAACCAAAGGCGAAACATGTCATGTCACACTGTGGTGGTTGTGTGGGTTCGTATCGTCGGCTTTCCTTTTTCAAAAACGCATCTTGGTCAGTAAGCTCGTCTCTAACGAGAAATTAATTACAAATTAATAAAAAATGACCTTCGCCTAATAGGCAAAATTTTCAAATAAAAATAAAAATCAGCTTGAGCCAGGCTGGGGTTCGAACCAACGTCCTTGAAAAACACATGGAAAAAAGTGTTGTCACGGCGTGTTAGTGTTCAGAACCAAACTCATAACTTTCAAAGGCTACGCTAAGCGTTTGTCATGAAAGCCATACAAAGATTTGAACAAAAAATTCAGCTTTGTAATAAACAAATTGCATTTGAAAGAGAAAAAAAGTTAGATGATAGCGAAGCCGCCCCACAATCGATGTGTCTGAGGAGCCTTCCTAAACCAAAGGAGAAACATGTCATGTCACACAGCGGTGGTTGGGTGGGTTCGTATCGTCGGCTTTCCTTTTTCCAAAAAGCATCTTGGTCAGTAAGCTCGTCTCTAACGAGAAATTAATTCAATTTTTTTCTTTTTCTTTTATTCCGCTCCCTGCTGGTGTCGAACACACGAACTTCTGATTTGTAGCCAAACACACTACATACTAGGCCACCCATACAAATAGTAAAGGTCGTTTAAAAACATCCATGTACATCAACATTTCTTCGTAATTTTGTCAACAAAAAACTCCCATGCCGACGGTGAGCTTTGAACACGCAAACCTAGGAATTGTAGTCAGACACACTAGCTCTGTGCCCCCGTACTTATTCCTTAGTAAGTAGTAATTAAGGATGTAACTTGTTATGTGTTAACTGTTATACATGTACTGTCTGATAATGCGGAGGGTAATGAGTACTCATTACCTGGTAATGCAGAAAGTAATGACATGTGCCTACCAAATTTTTGCTGGGCCATAAAATAACGGTTCTAGTGGTCGCAGAATAAATAGTTATTCAGTGCGATATGCCCTTGTTAAAATAAGGAGTAGTAGGGTTTTTTAAGTAGTTACGACTATTTTTTTATTTTGTTAATAGATGATTACAAATTTACATACATAGAATACTACATGATATTCGTTTCGTAATTTACATCTAAATTTGGCTTAGCGTTTTAGCTGTTAGTCATATTTTTATTACATCAGTGGATCCAAAGACAATCACCCTTATTACGGTTGGCGTTGTCGTATCCAAAATTGCAAGCTGACGTGTCGTAACGTCTAATTGGTATTATGTATGTTTTTGAACAAAAAAGCAAAAATTTCAATTTTTAAAGAATTCTTTTGGTAACAAACACAATTAGAATTATTAGTAGATCATTTTTAAACTTTTAATTCAGAAGAAAAACTAACCCTATAGTTTTTACAATCAAAATAAGTGTTTGGCGTAGACGTTTTTGTGGTGGTTGGCGTAGCCGTTGTCGTTGTTTTTTGGTACCACGTAACATTTACGACAACGACAATTTTTTTCTCATACAAAATTTAAAAAATATATATTTTTTAATTTTAAAACAATTTGTTTGAAATCATCTTTTGAACAAGAACTAAGAAATTTACATTGCATCAATCGTTATATGAGGACTCTAACAGATTTTCAATAGAAAGTTTGTCATCTGATAAAGACACGACATTTATCGTATGCAAATGAATCAAAGTAGTAATATTTGTATTTATTATAGTTATTTTCCAATATATTTTAATAATCATTGCCAAAAAATTCTTTTGAAATTAATTTGTTTTTATTTTTATATGCTGTCGTTTACAAAATTGGTCACGACTCTTTCCTCGTATTTCAACGCCATACGTAATACCAATTTGTCGTATCAAAAAAAAAAATAATAATAATAAATAAATAAATGTTGTACTTAAACCAAGAAATGCGTTCTGGGAATTACAAATGTATTTCTTTCGATTTTTAAGGACATAAAATGCTATCAAAGACAAAAAATGTCGTTGTATATAATTTTTCATCATATAAAAATGTATCTTACGACTACGCCTACGTCACTTGAACGTCTACGACTACGCCAACCGTAATAAGGGTGAATAAGTATACTATAAATATCCATAATTTAGTAACGATTTTTTTGCTGGGCACTTGTTTTTAGTTGATTCCATGGCACAATAATCAAATTGTAAATTAAAATAAAATATACGTCGGAAATGATGTCACTTATTTTACGCATACGACATTCTTTATTACGGTTGGCGTAGTCGTAGTTTACATTTTGTACGTAATAAAAAATAATATAGATAGAAAATTTTTGAATTTTACAGCAGCTTAGATCAATAAAATATCAAAAGAAACACATTCATCATTCTTGGGTTAAAAATAACATTTATTGTTTTGATACGACAAATCGGTATTACGTATGGCGTTGAAAAACGAGAGAAGAGACGTGACCGATTTTGGTTACCACTCTATAAAAAAATAAAATCAATTTAAAAATAATTTTTAGAAAATAATTATTAAAATATATTGGAAAACAACAAAAATAAATACAAAATTTTACTAACTTTATTTATTTTCTTAACACGTTCGCGGACGTGAATGCTATAGCATTCATTTGCAAAGTCAAGTTTTTGTCATTAACTTCTATACAATCGTACGTTTTTGCGATTAAAGTACATAGTACTATTAATTTTATCAGTATCCATAATATAATAAATAAAAAATTGTAATAGGACTAATAATTATTTAATAAATACAAAAAAACTAACTTCTGAAAAAATTGGGTGTCCGCGAACGTGTTAAGATTTAACTTGTGTTTATCAGATGACTAGCTTTTCAATTTCAATTTTTTTTTTTCAATTTACATACAATTATTACAAACAAATTGTTTTACAATTAAAAAATATATTTCTTTGTTATTTTTGTATAAGAAAAAAGAAAATGTGTTCGTCCTAAATTTTTCGTGATACCAAAAAATAAACCTACGACGACTACAAAAACGTCTACGCCAATCATTTTGATTGTAAAAACTGTAGGGTTGATTTTTCTTTGGGATTAAAAGTTTAAAAGTGATCTAATAACAATTCTATTAATATTTGTTACCAAAAGAGCTCTTTAAAAATTTATATTTTTACTTTTCCTAATTTCCTAATACCAATGAGTCGTTATGACACTTCATCTTGCAATTTTGGCTACGACAACGCCAACCGTAATAAGGGTGTATATTTGGCGAATTGCATACGACTTTCAGTTTTTGCGTTCACACTAACAAACACAATTTATGTTGCTAAGAACTCTAATCGCGCTCACATTTTAATTTTCTTTATTTATTTTCTGCGTTTTTTGGTTAATTTGTTTTCTTCCACCATTTTTTTCTCAACTACATACGCAAATACATAACCGAATAGAAACGAAAAATGTACATATGATGATACATTTTGATAGTTGCAATTTTTCATAGTGATCACACTATGTGCACAACATTTACAGGTAGCAATTTTAACATCTTCCCTGCAAACATTTGGAAGATTGTTGCACGATTTTTTGACCAGATTATTCTTATGCGCTTCTTTCCGGCGAGCAATTTGCCATACGTAGACGATTCTCAAAAATTATTGTTTATAATCAATCGCTACGATGAATCTTCATTTTCATTTCATTTATTCATCAATTGTAATATAAAAAAGCTAACATGGCCAATAACTTGTATTATCTTACTACAATATCCAAACATTCAAGAACTTAGAATTTCTGCTATGCTTCTGGGCGATCTTTCCGCGAATTTGTATTATTATTCTTCCGAACCTCGATCACGCGATTGTTACTGAAATTATTGATTTGGTTGCATATAATTCTCATATACACATTCTACATAACTTTGATATAAATGGCACGTATAATGTCAGTATTGACAAACACAACACATGTCCGGGTTTTGCCAAGTGAAATGAAGAAAGTAAATGAGAACCGGCCCAGCAAACCCAATATCGGAAGAAAGTCGAATTCGGTCCGAAAGTCGGAAGAAACATCCGAGTTCGGTCCGTACTCTGACCGAAAGTCATATGGCGTGGTTGACGTGTTCTCTGACCGAAATTCGAATCAAAATCGGAAGTTTTTGCAGACTTTCGGACCAAATTCGGTCCGAAGTATAAATTTCTGATTTATTTACCAGCATTCGAACAGAATTGGTTTTTATTACACTGTGCCACAAATTGGAACTCAAGGTCTGTGCGGTGGAAACTTCCTTTTGGAGATGAAAGCCCTTAGTGAGTATATTAAGAACCCAAAAGGAAATTTTCCCCATAGGTCAAGTTTCTGAGATATCGCGCGATGAATTTTAAATCCAAACTATAACAAAAGAAGACTTATAATAATGGGGGTTAGGCTGTTAAATGTTCGAGCGCCACTTCGTAGAAAAAACCAACAGTGGAGAACAACATCATCAACAGGATCTGTGAAATATGCATATATATATATATATATATATATATATATATATATATATATATATATACACTGGTGTGCGAAATAATAGAGCCACATAAGTTACAACACATTAAACGTTTCTAAATCACTTCTGAAAAGTGTTCTATGGCGCAAATTGCATTTTAATAATGGAACATTATCCTATAAATAAAATGCAGTCAACATTTGTCCAATTTGGTGGTTGACCTTGTATTAGGCAGGGCAGATCCTGTAAAGAACTGTGCTGAAAACCCATATGGACCCAGAAGAAATTGTCTTGTTTACCAAAAGTGGCTCTATTATTTCGCACAGCCCTTTACAGGCTCTGCCCAGCCTAACACAAGGTCAACCGCCAAATTGGACAAATGTTAACTGAATTTTATTTATGGGATAATGTTCCACTATAAAAATGCAATTTGCGCCATAAAAAACTTTTCAGAAGTGATTTAGAAACGTTTAATGCGTTGTAACTTCAGTGGCTCTATTATTTCGCACACCAGTGTATATAAAACATATGACTTTCCACAGAATTGTTGAAGTTTGACGAAGAAAGGCTGACTTCATAAATGCAGTGTTATGCGTCAAATGACATCGTCGCGACTTCATAAATGCAGCATGTCTTTTTATTGACATCGTCGCGACTTCATAAATGTCGCGCGACACGTCACATTGCGCAGTAATAGGTGTGTACGATAACTTTCCCAGCAATAATTACTCAGTCAGTTCCAGCAACCTCTCTCAGTGAATTTTACTCTCTCAAGCAAGAAAAATTGCAGAAAGTTATCGAACAGCATTTTGCAAAAACTTGCAGAAAAGTCAGCTGTTTCCGAAAATGTATGAAATTTGTTTTTGTTTCTTTTGATATTTTAAACCAAACGGAACAAAAACATAAATTTTGAAGTTGCACTTTACTTATTTAATGCTTTAATACTATCGACAACGCTTTAGAATCTGAAAACAATTTCAATTGTGAAATTTTCTTGGTCAAAAATGTCAACATTTCGATTTGTTTACATTGAACAGGTGATTAAAAGTCAGCTGATCAGACTTGCAAATTTTTGCGGGACAAATTTTCCCAGCAAAAATTTGCAAGTTCTCAGTCACAAAACTCTCCAAAAATCTCTCCAAACTCGCTCTCTTTTGCTGGATAATTTTGTTATCGAACAGCATTCAGTAAAAATTTGTACGAATTTGTACAAATTATTGGGTTATCGTACACACCTAATGTGAAATTTGTGCAGCATTCCTACTTGGACTGCACAACAATTGACATTGGTTCAGTACTGTTATGTCAACTGATATTTGCGAAGAAAACAAGAAAAATACATAACAAACAATTAAAAATTGCGGATTTGTGTTAATTATTTAATATAATAAATTTATTTTCAAAAATTGTTAAAATTTTTATATGTGATTTTTATATATAATCTAGTGATAAAAGATGGAGTCACGAAAGAAGAAAGTTAACGTTGGAAGTTTCGTTTGAGACGTGAGTCAGATTTCGAAGAAAAAGGAATACACGTTGGGAACAGATAATGAGGGAAATTAAGCAAATTTACCCAACATTTCCATATACAGTCAACCAAAAAAGTCTACATACACCCAATAAATCTCGGGTTCTAAGGGTAAGGAATCATTTTTATGAAAATCCAAGTACATAGTTCTATCTCATATCCCTAATAAGCAATATTACATACAACAAAAATATATTCCATAATACGAATAACGGTAAATTCTATAAAAATTAATAGGGAAAAAGTGTACATGAAATATTGAGATTACCGTAAAATCTATGGAATTAGCAATACAAATTTTAAATTTCTTTGCTTTAGCGAATGCCTCTGTTTGTCCCTGATATCTCTTAGGCAAAATAGGAACATACAGTTAGGCAAGAAAAGTATTGCAAAAACCAAAATTGTAGAAAATTTCATATTAATTGTTCGTTTATGGCAACAAATTATGTAAAAACTATACGGTTTTTTGTGCAAATATCTTGCTATAGGTCCTTACAACAATATTCCGTCAAAATATGCAAAGGTTATTTGCGACTTATAACAAATACGGTCAAAAATAAGAATTAACTACTTCTTGGGGTTGACAATAAAAGTATTGCAAAGGGAAAATCAGTACTATAAAACTATAAATTTTTGCAAATTTTTGCGTTCATAATGCATTTTTATGACTTTTGCGGCTAATAATAGAATAACAGTATTGAATGTAATAAAGTTCAGTGATAAAAAATGCCGTCCTGGAGGGTCTTCAGACAGGAAAAAAACGCATGGGACCATATTAACAATAAACCATGACGAATAGGCCACAGGCAAGTAGGCAAAGAATGAATATTTGACTCAATATGTATTGTAGGATAATGGAACAATGCAAAACAGTCCGATTTTGGCTTTGAGAAAATGGAAATACCTCTGGAAAGTATATGGAAAAAATTTACACCAGTGTAGTATTTTGGAACGACCTACGACAGAGCACTATTTCGTCTCCCAATGGTATTGATATGATTTAATTTTTGCGAAGTGGATAGATATTATCCTCTGCTATCATAATAAATCCAAAAAATTGCGCCAAATCCAATAAAACCCATCAAATGTGGAAATTAAACCGCTACTGGAGAAGCTGGAATACCGAATATTTGCGTACTATATTCTTTAACATGGAAAATAGAATGCAAAATTGGGTTCACGGATATAATAATGATTGGGAAGGCATTCCTACTGACATTATTAAGAAATAATAGTCATTAGTCTGAAAGTCAGAAAAATCGATCCCGAATGCTCAAACAAAGTCAACTACCACCATTCCAAAGACCAGATAATTACATGTTAATCTTATTTGTGTAAATTGCCGATGTAATATAACAACACAAAACTCTTAAATGCATCGGACCAACATCCTGATATCAACCCTCATAAAATGTTTGGGTCCAATTTAACAAAAGGCTCCAAAAACATCCTGCAACGAAGGATCAAGATTTACTAAAAATTGGGAACCAGTATCCTTAGAGTGGAACATACCGAGCCTTATTTTTTGGTTTAACTAAGCTCATTAATGCTCAAATTAATGTCCAAAGTGGATAGGCAACTCATTAAAGAACACACCTTTGGTAATTCTCGAAGAAACCATCGATTTGGTAATTTTTGCAATACTTTTATTGTCACCCCCAAATAGTAGTTAATTCTTATTTTTTACCGTATTTGTTATAAATCGCAAATAACCTTTGCATGTTTTGACGGAATATTGTTGTTAGGACCTATAGCAAGAAATTTGCACAAAAAACCGTATAGTTTTTACATAACTTGTTGCCATAAACAAACAAAAAATATGAAATTTTCTACAATTTTGGTTTTTGCAATACATTTCTTGCCTAACTGTATTTGTGAATTAATTGCCGTTATTTAATGTCAGACTTCGCGTATAGCTCGTTAAGGCGGACCCTTGCCGATTTCTTTGAGTTTTTAGTCTAGTAGTTTATGAAACCCCAAAAAATACAGTGGGACTAATAATTTTGGGATCCAAGAGCGCTATGAAGTTTTTCTTGTGGATAATATACAGTATCCAAAGTTCATATTCGTACACACCTAAAAAATTAATAAAATCGTTATTAATTCCATATTTTATGTGCAAATATGAAATAATTGATAGGAATTACCATAACGAAGAAAGATTTAAGAATAACAAAACAAATTTTTAATTTATTCCGTCATTTAGGTATAGATGGCACCTGTGTGGGTGGCAAAGTTCGTATTCGTACACCTATAAGCACTATATATTTGGAGTTTTTAAGGATTTTCAAAGCAAAATACCGCACATTTTTGTACTTTTCTTCTTTTGGAATGCCTCTGCTATAGAAATACGTAAAAATAACGGTAATTTTATTAAAAATTTGGCATGAACAAAAAGTCGGACGAATATGTGAAATACTTAAGAAAAATTTTCTGGATATGATTAACTATTGCAATTTATTCCAGAATTTTGGACGAAAATAGCTAATAGCGGTCCTTCTGTAACAATATTCAAGGTCTAATATGAAAACAAATGCTTTCAGCGTTTGGAAATGCAAAGAAACGTATTCCGGGCTTAGGCAAAGTACACAAATTTTTGGTTTATACTTGGTGAAAATCGCAAGTTTCGTTTTATATTTGACATTAAATGTATTGAAGTTTTAGAATACAGTTTCGAAAATCATTTTATGTCGAAAACTGTGAGAAATTGTGAAGAAACATGAAACTGTACACGTTTTCATACTGTCTGCGTACGACTGAAATTCTACGCCTACTATGAACGAGGTTTATGACTGCCAAAATCGTGAAAATAATTGTTTTTACTTCTTGAAAATTATATTTCTTTACCGAAGGATCCAAAATGAGTACAAAAATGTCAATAGAATGAAGTAAATTGTACAGGAAAGAACGTGGGGTAACCTTTTCAAGAAATGCATTATTTTCGGGGAAATTTTCTTCCTAAAAAAATTATTATTCATCGTAATTTCCGATATGTCTTGACATAAAATGATTTTCGAAGCTGTATTCTAAAACTTTAATACATTTAATGTCAAATATAAAACGAAACTTGCGATTTTCACCAAGTATAAACCAAAAATGTTTTTACTTTGCCTAAGCCCGGATTACGTTTCTTTGCATTTCCAAACGCTGACAACATTTATTTTCATATTAGACCTTGAATATTGTTACAGAAGGACTGCTATTAGCTATTTTCGTCCAAAATTCTGGAATAAATCGCAATAGTTAATAATATCTAGAACATTTTTCTTAAGTATTTCAAATATTCGTCCCACTTTTTGTTCATGTCAAATTTTTAATAAAATTACCGTTATTTTTACATATTTCTATAGCAGAGACATTCCAAAAGAAGAAAAGAACAAAAATTTGCGGTATTTTGCTTTGAAAATCCTTAAAAACTCCAAACATATAGTGCTTATAGGTGTACGAATACGAACTTTGCCACCCACACAGGCGCCATCTAATTTTATTATTTTATCTAATGGTAATTCCTATCAATTATTTCATATTTGCACATAAAATATGGAATTAATAACGATTTTATTAATTTTTTAGGTGTGTACGAATATGAACTTTGCATACTGTATGCTCCTGAGCTTCGCTAAATATACGAATTCCTGAGTTTTCTCATAAATTTTATAGTTTTCACAACATTCCAATGGGCAAATTACATGCAGAAGCCTTCGAATTACCTTGTAATAAGGTCTGGTGCAATCCTCGAGCATCCCTTGAATCAGCAATGTAAAAGTATTCGACATTTATAGCGCTTCAAGTGACCCTAACGATCATAATACGAGGGCATACTAGTTAACGGTGTAAATTTCATGCATTCTTTGGTGGTGCTTTTATTTTGATGCTTTGGAAACTTTAGTAGCGGGTTTGTAGAACAATGTTGTACATTTCTGGTTGAGTTAAAGTCCAAAAAAGTATTGCAAGGTAATTCCAATGCTCTTGCGTGTAATTTGACCCTTGAAATGCAGTGAAAACTATAAAATTTATGAAAAACTCAGGAATTCGCATATTTAGCGAAGCTCAGGAGCATATGTTATCCATAAGAACAACTTCAATGAGCTCTAGGATCTCAAAATAATTAGTCCCACTGTATTTCCTGGGGCTTCATAAACTACCAGACTGAAAAACTCAAAGAAATCTGCAAGGGTCCGCCTTAACGAGATATGCGCAAAGTCTGACCTTAAATAACGCCAATTAAAGCACAAATATGTTCTTATTTTGTCTAAGAGATATCATAGATAACCAGAGACATTCGATAAAGCAATAAGAGTAAAATTTGTATTGCTTATTCCATAAATTTTACGGTAATCCTAATATTTCATTGGGTGTATGTATACTTTTTCCCTATTAATTTTTATAGAATTTACCGTTATTCCTATTATGGAATATATTTTTGTTGTATGTAATATTGTTTATTAAGGATATGAAATATAACTATGTGCTTGGATTTTCATAAAAATGCTTCCTTACCCTTAAAACTCGAGATTTATAGGGTGTAGACTTTTTTGGTTGACTGTATGTACAGTGAATCACAGCCAAAAGTATCCACTTCAGTTTCTTTCATTAAAACTGCGATTGCTACGAATTGGTTAATGATAGCGATTTCATTCGTTTTTATATTTTTACATTAGTGTCTTAACTTAAATATAATAAAATAAAATTAACGAAATTCAGGTAAATTTAAAAAAATTTAAATTTAAAAAATAAAAATGCTTAAACAACATCGATTTCTACTTCACAGTGCAAAGTATGCACTCTAAAAGTTTCATGAAACCAAAAAGATTTCTTAGGAGTTTAGCACTTGATATAACATCCTTTGTTATCCTTTACAGCTTTTAGCCTTTTTGGCAAAGATTTAACTAAGTTTTCGGGTCAAGATATCAGAATTTTTCCCCATTCTTCTTGCAATGCATATTTCAGGGTTCCTATACTTTAGTGGGTCGATGTTTTGCATTGCCACTAAACTTGAGTTGCGTTGTCAGTTGTCTGCGCGACTGAGATGAAATGTTGTACCATTAATGTCAACTCAACTGGGTGGTCGATAAACATGTTATCGATCAGTGTTTTTTCAAACTTGTGACCTCTGTTCGCCAAAAAAAACTATTTTAAAAATAATTTGAGCTTTGGATAACTCTTTTATGTATTCTGGACAATATTTTAATATTTTGGCTGAGTTTTCGAGCAAATTTGGAAAACAACCCAAGATTGGAATATAATCTGGTCATTGAATCTTCGGATCGTCAAGTTTTATTTGCTGTCCCAAAAAATGATAAGTTCGGTGGAATTATTTTTTGATGATGAAGAAAATGTGCAGACATTGCATCTATTAGAAGAAATTTGAGGGACAAGTCGAATCCATTGGAATTGCCATCTGCACTGTAGGTTATGTTCATGTGGAAAGATCTGTATAATCAGCAAATTATTTCAGGTTTAAGGCGCATTTTCGATTGCCAAAGGATGGCGTAGTTTACATTGTGGAAACGTTAATGGATATCTTCAAAGTAAGTTACAGATCAACAGCAATACCCCCACTATTAAAAGTGTGCGCAGCGTTGAGATTCTTTGCGGACGGAAGTTTCCAAAAGTTTCACCAAAAACCCGAACTCCTCGGGCTAAGTTTGGATTTTCACTCAGTTTATCAATTGATATTTCGAACTGTTGCTTTGTCGTTATTTAAACTAAAATTAATTAATGATGCAAAGAATCAATAATTGTTAACAAAATGTTTATTTTTCCTTCTATTTTACTTCTTGTTTCTTCAAAAATGTTCACTGCAACTGAAAATTGGTGGTTGCTGAACATGGCCCAATTATAGGTCCTCCGGCAAAATCAGATGATTTCGATTTGAGCAGTCAAAATTCATATTTGTCATTGGAATTCGCTGTGAGGTATTGAAATGTCGAACTGTATAGAAACAGGTAGATGTATCTCGAAAAAAGAAAACAAATAAACTTAATGTTGTACACGCAAAATGTCAACATTTGTTGTGTTTGTATGAGAATTTAATTTACAATAACTTATTTTAGCAGTTCAACTTCTATCAGCTGGTATTTTCTGTTTCGTCAAACAAAAATAACTACGGTAACAACTTTTTTTTCGGAAAATGTTTTGTATGTATCTACCTGAATTGACAGAAAAGAAATTCGCCTCAAAATTTTTTTCGCTTCTGTTTATGAATTATGACATTTAAAATCTTCGTTTTTCTTTGAATTCGCTTGATGGAGGACCTATTATTGGGCCATGGTTGCTGAAAAACAGCCGCTTCGTCAACTGAGATTCGCAACTTCAGTTGAGTGTTGCCATACGTGGATCAATTTTGACAACTGGCAACGCCACTCAACAATAATTGTTATCGATGATCGACCCCAAGATGTTCAGCCCAATCATGAATATTCTTGCAGTTCTCGCGGAATAGATTTTTCCGGTGTAGGAAATCGTGTCTTTATCCAAGGAATTAAGGATAAGATGTATTATTAAAACATTCTGAAGGGATAATTTGAAATTTAGGCGCTGAAAAATGGGATTTGAGACAACATTCCAATTTTATCAATATATGAGCCGAGCACAAATCACATATTTTTCCAAAATGGATGATATGTAACTGTCCAAAAGTGATTCAAACACCTCCCCGATCCCCGGATTTGAATCCTATAGATAATTTATGGAGTATTTTGGAGACAAATATAAAAAATCGTAACATCTAAAGTATAGGAACCCTGAAATATGCCTTGCAAGAAGAATGGGGAAAAATTCCGATATCTTGCTCCGAAAACTTAGTTAAATCTTGCCAAAAAGCTGTAAAGGATAACAAAGGATGTCATACCAAGTGCTAAACTCCTAAGAAATCCTTTTGGTTTGATGAAAATTTTAGAGTGCATACTTTTCACTGTGAGGTAGAAATCGATGTTGTTTAACCATTTTTATTTTTTTTTTATCTAAATTTACCTGAATTTCTTTTTTTTTTATTTTTGCCTTATTAAGGCGAAGGTCATTTTTAGTGATATTTAATTAATTAATTCTCTTTCGAGTTGAGCTTATTAGACCTATTCTATACATTGAAAAATTAGGAGACTACCGAAGTCCCACGCGTTCAACCATTACGCTAGGTTTCACGGGTGGTTAAGCCGATCTTCAGGCGTATTGAATGTTGTTTTTGTGGCAGACGAAGGCAAAGCTTGGGAACTAGTATATATGTATATCGCACTTCATTAAATAACTGCATATGCGAAATTATGTCAGTTAATTGAAACTCCAAACTTTTCCTATAGTCTTGCTTGGTAATCCCATTTTTCAATGTTCACAAATACTATGGTAAGTTTTATTCCTACGTCATTAGTAATTGTTCTCCTATATCAGAAGATTTTTGATCATCAATTATTGTCTACTAAAGTTTTGACAAGTTGATGGTGGCTCAGAACGCTAAGACGCCGGCAACCTTGACACTCAGTTGTCGGAGACCCAGGTTCGAATCCCAACCTGGCTCATGCTGAAATTATTTTTTACTTTTGCCTTATTAAGGCGAAGGTCATTTATAGTGATATTTAATTAATTATCTTTCGAGTTGAGCTTATTATACCTATTATATACATTGAAAAATTAGGAGTCTACCGAAGTCCCACGCATTCAACCATTACGCTTCGTTTCACGGGTGGTTAATTGAAACTCCAAACTTTTCCTATAGTCCTGCTTGGTAATCCCATTTTTCAATGTTCACAAATACTATGGTAAGTTTTATTCCTACGTCATTAGTAATTGTTCTCCTACATCAGAAGATTTTTGATCATCAATTATTGTCTACTAAAGTTTTGACAAGTTGATGGTGGCTCAGAACGCTAAGACACTCAGTTGTCGGAGACCCAGGTTCGAATCCCAGCCTGGCTCATGCTGAAATTATTTTTTTTATTTTTGCCTTATTAAGGCGAAAGTCATTTATAGTGAATTTCGTTAATTTTATTTTATTATATTTAAGTTAAGACACTAATGTAAAAATATAAAAACACGTCATGATTGATTGACATCAACACGCATAACAAAAATAAACCAAATTTGTTCTCCGATACAGAAATTGAAACACGAGCACTCATTTTTTTCGTTCGTTCTTTATTAACGTCGGCACATCAACAATTATACATTTACCATTTGTCCACAACGTGCGAGCGCAAAACATGTACAATTCTTTTCTCTCTGCTTATTTTTTTTCGAACGTTCCCACGCCTCACTTTCCCACCCCTGCAGACCGAGGGGGCGACCTCCCCTTTCGTGGGGGGCGTATACGAAGGAAATTCGAAAAGCAGCTACAGAATCTACTTCATCAGTCAGTTATATATTAAACCATACAAATTACTAGTTATTTAAAGATAAAATTATATTATTATTTATAACTTCAAACTCATGCAGAAGTCCACATTATAGTACATGGAATTAAAATCAGTACACATTTTGCTAAGTGGTTCACCCTTCGAATAATTGGTTCGGTGAAAATCTATCTAAGTATTGATAATATCTACTACATCTAAAAGGAACATTTATTCTAATAGACGATATTAAGAAATCAGACGGCACACTACCATTCAATACTTTTAAAACAAACATAGTATTCAACATAATACGTCGAATCGAATCGAATTAACTTTAGCCTGCTAGAGTATGAAGGCAATTCAAAATTGCTACTCCAATGTAAACCCCTCAATGAAAAAGTAGAAATTGCTTTTGCACTGATTCGATTTTATCGGAATAGATTGCATATTGCGGATCCCATACGACAAGGCCATATCCTAATATAGGTCTAACAAGGGATGTGAATAATTGCTTTGTTATATATGGATCAGAAAACTCTTTGGCCCATCTTTTTATAAATCCCAAGACTCCATAGGCTTTATTTACCATAGAAATTACATGATTATTAAAGTTTAATTTTGGATCCATCAAAAGGCCAAAATCAACAAATGATGCAATCCCACGGCAGCGGGTTCTCTGTACCGGATTGACCCGGGACCACACAACATCAGGGTTCCGGCCAGCGGCTGCCACCTCAGTGTACATGTGTTTGTATTTGTTTCGTTTTTCTTGGCTGGGAGCGGCATATCCCGGAATGTCTGATCCGGATTCTTTTGGTCCGTGCCGGGACGGAGGAAAACCCAGGACCAATATATTTGTGCTCGGTTTGTCACATCCGCATCTTCACCCATATCCAATCTTCGGTGAGATGCAATAGATGTCAGCAGTGGATGCATTTAATGGGTTGCTCTGGACTTGCCCACGCGAGGGACTATGTTGCTGCATGCTGCGCGAACACAGCCCCCAGTGAGTCGTCGTCAGATTACGAAACTCCCCCGCAGTCCCCCTAACAACAGCCGCACACGCAGCATTTAACACCAGCTGTTGTTGTTCCTATCCCAGAAAATGCATTGCAATGGGCTCCGAGGTAAGATCGATAAAATAGTGGACTTTATGAATCCGAAGAAGATCAAGGTCGCGGCGGAAAACCATGCTGTATAGGGGTAGCAGTCACGTGTGGAACTGCCGAGATACAGTTGCTGAACGTATACATCCCGCCGAGAAATAGCTGTATCTCAGATTATAAGCCTGACATTAGCCCGCTTTTGGAAGGTCATAATCGTCTGGTCCTGGGGGATCATGCGCATCATGAGATGTGGCATTCGGCCCTCGGAAACGACCAGAGGGGTATAGCGTTGGCTGAGCAGATTGATAGCTACGTTTTGCTCGGTCAATGAGGACGCCCCTACCAGAATTAGAGAAGATTGTCACAGTTCGCCAGACATAACCAACGTGTCACCTGGTCTGACAAATGACGTCACCTGGCAACCCGTCATTTCCCTTGGATCAGACCATCTCCCCATAATTGTCTCCATCAGCAGACCACCCGATTTCATCACCTCTGAACGCCGCACATTCGTCAATCATGGGAAAGCTGATTGGCCGAGTTTCAGAGAGTTCACCAATCACCGCATCAGAGAATTGCCCAATCCTTCTGATGTTCGGGTAGCGGAAAGGACGTTCCGAGACATCATCCATGCTGCAGCCGCTCGCAATATACCTGCTGGTCGAATACCAGAAGTAAGACCAAATTTCCCAGCAGAGGCAACGGGATTAGCAAATGAGGGTGATGAGCTTCGTCGAACCAACCCCGACGACCCTCGAGTCAGGGAGCTGACACTGGAAGTTAACAGGCTAGTCGGCGAACATAAGCGGAACAAGTGGTTAAATCATCTGAAGAGTTGCAACATTGGAGCCGGTATAAGTAAATTGTGGGCAACGGTTAAGTCACTCTCGAACCCCGGAAGAAGGGATGACAGGACCTCAGCCACGTTTGGCGACGTTACGTTGACTGACCCGAAGAGGTTTGCAAGTTACTTCAATCGACAGTTTGTCGAGCACCCCGAGAGTGACAGGGCGAAGAGAAGAGTGTTACGTCGCATTAGATCTCTTCCTGTCGAGGATGAACCGCCACAGTTTACAATCAGGGCTGCCAGATTATTTTTATGGAAAATCGTCAAAATGACGATTTTTAAAATTAAAATCGTCAAATATATTTTACAAAATCGTCAAAAAAATCGTCAAAAATTAAAATGGTAATATTAAGTTATATTTAAATATATTTTTAATTAAAATAAACATTAAATGGCTATTCGAGTTAGTAAACATATTTTTACTTCAAATCAGTATTAAATGATTAATTAAACGATTTTGTAAATAAATATATTAATCAATGTGTCAAACAATTTGTTTTGTTAAGTATACTCTACATTGAATCCTTATGAAAAGAATTTCGATACATATTTCGTCTTGTGAAGATTTACTTAGCTGAAACCACGTTTAATATTTGCTGGCGAATATGGAAATACCTATCATTATTTTCTTTAAAAATTTTGTTATTATAGGAAACACATATGAACCATCAACACGTTTCAAATCATATATTAAAATGCGAATTAAATCCGTTTCATTATTTTCAAACATTTCCTCAAAATCCAAAAGCTTTAGTTCACGAAATTCTGAATCCAATTTTTGCTTTTCCTTCTTGTTGACAAAATGTGAAAGTTCGTTAAGGATGTCGAAAAATTAATAAAACTATTTTCAAAATCAAATCTATTAAACTTTTAAAATTTCTGCACTAAGCTCAATATAACGCAGTTAATTGCCCAGAACAAAATCTACTATTGTTGAAATTTTGACTTTTGTTCCTTTATAAATTTACCAAAAAATAGGAGATTGTTGCACTTTCTGGAGCTGTGCATTTATATATTTTGCTTGTTTTCATTGAAATCAGTTTGGTTCTAGTTAAAAATTCCTTTGCATATGTACCCAAACATATCGTAACCATTGATGAAATCTGATACATAAAGCTAAAATACATGTTTTGGCAAAATTTCAAGCTTCTACGTTCAAAAATAACGATTATTGTGATTATTGTTTAACAATTAATTTTTAAAATCAACTAAGTTTTTACAAATTAAAATTTTACAACATTTTTTATTACTGCATTAGCAAAATATCCAAAAATCGTCATTTTTTTGGGTAAAAATCGTCAAATCGTCATTTATCAATTTTTGACCAAAAAATCGTCAAAATGACGATAAAGCGTCAAATCTGGCAGCCGTGTTTACAATGGATGATGTTGCGAATGCCATCATGAACGCTAAATCACCCAAAGCGTTGGGCCCTAACGGAATATCCATGGTAATGTTGAAACAACTGGATGAGCCGGGAGTGGAGTATCTCACTAAAGTTCTCAACCTGTCGCTAGCCACCCTTATTGTTCCCGAAGTCTGGAAAATGGGCAGGGTGGTCCCGCTACTGAAGCCAGGCAAGGATGCCAGCAAAGGTGAATCGTACAGGCCGATTTCGCTTTTGTCACCCGTAGCGAAGACCCTTGAGGCCTTAGTCCTCCCCAGCATTAGAAATAGCTATCAAGTTGCCGATCATCAGCATTGATTCCGTAAGCAGCACAGCACGACAACAGCGCTGCACGCCATCTCCACACATATTTGTCGAGGACTCAACCAGGAGCGGCCGTGTGATAGAACAGTGAAGGTGGCGCTTGACTTATCAAAAGCCTTTGATACTGTCAAGCACTCCACGCTGTTCGAGGACATCGAGCAGACAACCCTCCGGCCACGCGAGGAATATGCAGATATCCGCCATTAAATCGACGGCCACTCTGTTCACCACATGGACGGCGCAGTATAGAAGAGAGTTGAATATCAGGGTCGATGGTAGCAGAATTCCGACCACAAACTGCCTCAAAATTCTAGGGCTCACATTCGACACCACTTTCACGTCGTCCGCGCATGCCACAGCTATCTTCGATAAACTGAAATGTAGGAACAAGGTCCTCAAGTCCCTAGCCGGCAGCACTTGGGGTGCTGATAAAGAAACCTTGTTGACCACGTATAAAGCGATAGGTCGGTCTGTGGTAAGCTATGCGGCGCCAGTTTGGTCCCCGAATTTATGTGACTCGCAGTGGGATAAGATTCAAATTTGTCAGAACGCCGCCCTGAGAACAGCAACAGGGTGCATCCTCAAATCTACAGTGGACCATCTACATGAGGAGGCAAAGATTCTTCCAGTACGACAACATAATGAGATGCTATCGTTGGAGTACTTGCTCGGGTGTTACCGTAAGAACCATCCCAATCACCATTTGCTGGCCTTCGATACACCCGGGCATATCAAGAAGGATATTCATGCTCTAGAGACGACGGTCCAACTATATAGGAGAGAACCTCTAGATCAACAGGCAGGTTTGAACAGCATTTACACGGACACAGTTGCTAAGACCATAAGCAATTATTGTGTGAATGCAGTCATCGGAGCACATCCCCCATCTATCGCAGTTGAAGAGCGTCAGCTGCCACGACAAACCAGAGTAGTTTTGGCTCAATTACGCTCGGGATATTGCAGTCGCCTAAATTCCTATTGGGTGGGAATCGATCGCACCGTGCAAGACATCTGCCCAGTATGCGGCATGGGCCCGCACGATACTAAGCACCTATTCAACTGCCCCGCAAAGCCTACTCATCTGACTCCAGTGGATCTGTGGTAACATCCCATCGAATTAGCCAACTTCCTGGAACTGGAGATAGACCCAGAGCCAGATTGAACAGGAGAACGAACATACAAACATAATAACAAAACACTGTTACAACAACAACAACAACAAATGATTCTACAGATGATAAAACAAAGTTATTAATATTGAATTGCCTTATCAAATTTACAATTAATATTGCCAAAGCAGCACAAGAGAAAATAGAAAAAATCCCTTCAGAAAGAGAGAGATGAAAAAGAGTTCGTCAGACTAACCGGACAGAGTTCGGACCGAAGTCGGTCAGGCGCGTCTGCAAAAACATCCGACGTTGTGTATACTCCCAGTATACAACAACTACAACATAAGGAATAGTTAAAAATCATAACAAATCAGAAAAGAAAACAAAAGGGGTGAAAATCAAAGACAACAAATGAAAGAAACAAAAATCAAAGAAGAATAAAAAATATTTTTCCTTTAATTTTTTCTGGGTTTGCCGTTAGTTGAGCAGCTCTTCAGACTGTGGGATGGCTTCTCTGTCCTGGATCTCCTGGTTTTTCAAATGCAAACGTTTTTTTGCGCTGCCTTTGAAGTTATAAGTTTGGCTTTGAACGCTAACACGCCGTGACAAAATTTTTTCCCATATGTTTTCAAGGACGCGGGTTCAAATCCAAGCCGGGCTCAGCCTATTTTTTATTTTTTTAAATTTTGCCAGTTAGGGCGAAGATCATTTTTAATGATTTTTATTATGATTGGTGTCGCTGTTAGTTGAGCAGCTCTGCAGACGTATCGACTGTGGGATGGCTTGCAAATGCAAATGAGTTAGTTGAGCAGCTCTTCAGGCGCATCAAATGTGGGATGGCTTCTATGTCCTAGATCTTTTGGTTTTTCAAATGCAAATGTGTTTTTATACATCCACGGATATTTGGCCGTTAAATTGTATTTCTTCATGACAAACGTTTTTTTGCCCTGCCTTTGTAGTTATGAGTTTGGCTTTGAACGCTAACACGCCGTGACAACATTTTTTTCCCATATGTTTTCAAGGACGAGGGTTCAAATCCCAGCCGGTCTCAGCCTATTTTTTATTTATTTTTTTTAAATTTTGCCTGTTAGGGCGAAGATCATTTTTAACGATTTTTATTAATTTTCTCCTTTAGAGTTAAACTTGATGATCGAAAATTTGTTGCAAGTGAAAAAGGTAAGCCAAGGACTCGAACCCACACAGTCACCAAATTACGTGACCTGGTTTCGCTGTTAGTTGAGCAGCTCTTCAGACGTATCGACTGTGGGATGGCTTCTCTGTCCTAAATCTTTTGGTTTTTCAAATGCAAATGTGTTTTTATACATCCACGGATATTTGGCCGTTAAATTGTATTTCTTCATGACAAACGTTTTTTTGCCCTGCCTTTGTAGTTATGAGTTTGGCTTTGAACGCTAACACGCCGTGACAACATTTTTTTCCCATATGTTTTCAAGGACGAGGGTTCAAATCCCAGCCGGTCTCAGCCTATTTTTTATTTATTTTTTTTAAATTTTGCCTGTTAGGGCGAAGATCATTTTTAACGATTTTTATTAATTTTCTCCTTTAGAGTTAAACTTGATGATCGAAAATTTGTTGCAAGTGAAAAAGGTAAGCCAAGGACTCGAACCCACACAGTCACCAAATTACGTGACCTGGTTTCGCTGTTAGTTGAGCAGCTCTTCAGACGTATCGACTGTGGGATGGCTTCTCTGTCCTAAATCTTTTGGTTTTTCAAATGCAAATGTGTTTTTATACATCCACGGATATTTGGCCGTTAAATTGTATTTCTTCATGACAAACATTTTTTTGCGCTGCCTTTGAAGTTATGAGTTTGGCTTTGAACGCTAACACGCCGTGACAAAATTTTTTCCGCATATGTTTTCAAGGACGCGGGTTCAAATCCCAGCCGGGCTAAGCCTATTTTTTATTTTTTGAAATTTTGCTTGTTAGGGCGAAGATAATTTTTAATGATTTTTATTAATTTTCTCGTTTAGAGTTAAGCTTGATGATCGAAAAATTGTTGCAAGTGAGAAAGGTAAGCCAAGGACTCGAACCCACACAGTCACCAAATTACGTGACCTGGTTTCGCTGTTAGTTGAGCAGCTCTTCAGACGTATCGACGTATTGTCAATCGCTTAACGGTAATCTGAGATTCGCAGGGAAGATTAATTCAATCGCGAAAGAGCGCAACAAATGTAACTGTGTCCGGGAAGCGAATCCCGAGGATGAATCGCAGAATAATCATATGGAAGATCTTCAGAAGATCAAAATATAAAGAAAAATTAAAAAAGAATAGGACAAATGAAATTTCTTTTTCAGTCTTTGGGTTTTGCTTTTTGTTTCTTCCATTTGTTTTCGTTGAGTTTTCCCTTTTGTTTTCTTTCTGCTTTGTTATGGTTTTTAATTATTCCTTTTTGTTGTGGTTATTACCCAGCGAAAAAGATTGTAAGTGGTGCAATTGGAGTTATGATTTCACAACATCATTCGATGTAGTCCAACAGAGTTATGAAAAAATGCACTCCATTCGATACATTTTATAAGCAGTTGCTTTAAAGATCCCTACACAAAAAACCAGTTGGATGATCCCTATTCAGCGTTAGCATATTTTTCTAAACACAACAAAAAAAATCTTTTTAAATTTCTAAGAATTTGTTATAAAATAAAGGAATACAAGCTAAACACGAACATTTTTGCGGCAATTCACGAGACGGAAATTCTTAATGGAGTGGAATTGGAGTCCATGTCGAAAGCTGTACTGGTGATGGGAAGGCAACATAAAACCCTTTTGGATGATGAAGCAAATTAAGTTGAGGTTGTATAAAATGCAGAGTAGGAGGAAGTAGATTCAGTTGTGAATAAATTTAATGACGAATTTTTATAATTTGTTCTAATGTAATAAAGTTCTTCATATTCTTGTTTTAAACAAATAAAAAATGAATTTTATTTATTCTGGGATATTCGCAATTCCTTGCATTTTTAAATTGATTAAAAACACAATCCGAAGAGTGCCTTTAAATTCAATCCAAAACACTACATCAAAAGCTGTGATTTGGTTCGAAAACGGAGTGCAAAATGGAGTCCATCCTAGCAGCGCGCTCTCTTGTAAAATTCATAAGTGAATTCATAGAAAAAGATGTACTCCAACGGTACTTGTACTGTACACTTGTAGTGATTCAAGTGCATCCGCGGACGCAAACTTTTTGCTGGGTAGTTATAGGTACTGTACTCAGTACTGTTTCCTCACTCACTTTGTCGTCTTTTTCAGTAAACTTTGAAAAACCTGGACATGTGTTGTGTTTGTCAATACTCATCATATTATACGTGTCATTTATATCAAAGTTCCGTAGAAAGTGTATATGAGAATTATATACCACCAAATCAAAAATGTCAGTAACAATATTTTGCTCTTTCAGAAGAGTATTCTGTTATTCTCTAGAACGATCGTTTTACAAATCTAGGAAAAAATTTAGACTATCGTCAAACGATCGCCGTTGCAAATCACTGATGATTAATCTGATCAAACTATCTTCCAAAAATTCAGAAAAAGTTGGCAGGGTATTGTTGGGATGGTGATGATGGGTGTGTATAGGCGAAAAAATTGATGGAGAAATGTTGGTTTGAAGGTTCGCGGTTATTGCATTGTACCCTGAAAACATTTTCTATCGCGTAAGAATAATTCGCGATTCTCCTGGAAGATCAATTAGTCGCAGAAGAGCTCGCCTAAAAATCTTCGGCGAATTACCAAACTAAATTGTTTATGTAATGCGAATCGAGATTACGATTTTAAATATATTCTTCCTTTTTAAGTTTTTAATGGCTGGGGGCCATAACATACATGTTTGCTCATTTTTATATTTTTTTCTTAAATGTTATATTTATTTTCCTTTCTTCTACGTTTGCGTTCATTCTGCTCGGGTTTAGGGTGAATTTTAGATATGGCGTTTTTTATTGGTTTCTGATTTTACTTCCCCTCTGCTTTTCTATTCAGTCGAATAGTTTTTCACAGTGGGATAGTGATTTGTGGGAATCTACATTCCAATTGCAGGCATTGAATTTTAGTTTGTAGACTATTTTTAATACTATTGTTACCCTGCTTTTAAGTTTGTTGCTGTACTGAATTAGTATCCATAGGTTATTGTATTAAGATAATATAAGTTTTTTTTGCCATATTGGCTTTTTTATATTATATTGAAGTAAATAAATTAAATATAAAGAAAAAATTAAAGGAAATTTATTTTTCATTCTTCTTTGTTTTTTGTTTCTTTCATTTGTTGTCTTCGATTTTTACCCCTTTTGTTTTCTTTTCTGTTTTGTTATAATTTTACCTTAATGTTGTAGTTGTTGTATACTGGTTCTCATTCACTTTCTTCATTTCACTTGGCAAAATCCGCACATGTGTTGTGTTTGTCAATACTCATAAATGGTCTGTTCCAGAACTGCAAGAATATACTAATTTCTACAATTTTTTTCGATAATATAAAAGAACAGACCAAATATTATACGTACCATTTATATCAAAGTTATGTAGAATGTGTATATGAGAATTATATGGAACCAAATCAAAAATTTAATAACAATCGCATGATAAGGGTTCGGAAGAATAACATATTATTCGCATCCACTACCAACAGCGAAACATAATACAAATTGGCGGAAAGGCGCCGAAATTGCGTTTCGAAAAATAAAAGAAATAAAACACGAACGTTTTAGTTTTCAAATAATATAAAAGCAGAAGCTTTATTGAGTAAATAAATTATAAAATTAATTAAAGGGAAAAGTAGCAAGGCGAACAGATTACCTGTGTTACGGATCGCGATCGAAAACGAAGTGTCAATAATAATGCACAAAGGTCGCGTAGGCGCTAAAACAACACTCGTTAGAAAACTCCTAGATGACAGATCAATGTTGTAACAAAAAGGGAGTAGGCCGTTTTCTAACAAGTATGCAAATGAAACACAATGAAAATAGTGCGAAAAGCGAGCATTTCCAAACAATGCAAATTTAACTGAAATATATTAATTCTTATTTAAACTTTGGCGCCGACCTTGCAACATTACACTGTGCTACAGTGAAAAAGGGGTTCTAATGCATAAATTCGGTTTTGTGGGAGTCCACAGAAGACGAAAATACCTTTGGTTTCTTTGGGTCACTTCGGTTTTTCATGTTATAACGGTAAATGTAGTGAAAAATGGGCTTTCTTGGATTTTCAATTTTAAACGGACATTACTTCTTCTTTCCACAACCGATTTGCACACACTGCTATTCATTGTAAAGGGGAGAGTAATGCCTTTCGAACAAGCCATAGATTTTAAAAATCGGTTAACAAATGGCTAAGTAATAGTGGTTTAAGTGTGACAAAAACGCATTAAAAACAGTAAAATGTTTTTCCTTGTGCTCTAGGCTGCGTAAACGACACCTAACGGTACAATTATTTACTGCTAACAAGTAGGAAATTTAGTTGGCTTTCCAAAATGGCAAAAACCAACAAAAGCGAAAATAATACTTTGAACTGACTATGAATCAACAAACGAGGATTATCATAAGTCGATTTCAAAGCATTCCAAGCAAGACTAAAGCTACGGTGAGTCAAAGGGAATTTAGAAACAATTTCACGAGCTTCCCCTTTAGTTTTTTGCGTCAAATGACAAAGACGCTCAATATCCGACAATCTAGAATTTGTAATATAAACCGTGCTAAACAAGTCTCTAAAAGTAGGCCACGAGAGAAAATCGCCTTCGAAAACGGGAATATCGCATGGAGGCAAAGCTATATTATGGACAATGTCTAAATTTGGCGGGTCAATATCAAAATTCGAGCTATCCCTAGAATTCCCAATACTCGAACAGTGTGAGTAGACGAATTCGTGTTATTTAAACCGGGATCGTTTCTCGAGGCTTCCCTTGGAGTGGCAGACAAACTCTGCTCATCCTTAGAAATATTGGAAGGATCCTGGTTTAACGAAACCACTGAACTGCTGTAAGAGCTCAAGGAAGATTTTCGAGACCGCCGAAATTTATTTAAATATTTATTAATAATAGCCTGACATTCCATAAAAAGTTCATATACAACCGCGTATTTTCCCTCGACAACACCAACGTCTTCCGCAGTTGTATCCTCAGCCAATTTCAGATACTCTAAACAGTTATCAAAGGAACTTTCCACCTTGGACCAATTTTTAACCAACTCGGTACTTTTTACTTCTAAGATAAAGAAGTCTAAGCCTTCTTCCTTCGCGCCTTTAATTTTAACACAAAATACTTCAAAATTCAGGGTTTCGGAGTCGGAGTCGAGCAATTTTGCTGGAGGCGAAGTCGGAGTCTGAGTCGAAAAAAATAACTCGACTCCCACTCCGGGCAAAATTTTTATAGAAGTATAACATAAAATTTGGAACAAGAACATTTTTTTAAAAATCATTTTTTATTTTAAAAGAAATGTATAAGAAAACATATATGCAAACGGTATATAATACTAAGTTAAGGGACGATTCACAGGATATTTACTATCCTCTGAAGGGTAGTCTATTCATCCCTATTTTGTTGATCCAATTGATTCTTTAAATTTGATTAAATTAAATTCTTTAAAAAAAAATAATGCTCTATGACAATCGAATTAAGATTAGACCTGTAACCTCGTTCGTCAGAAGTCTTACTGCTCTTCTCGCAAAGGTCTATTGGTATTCTCATCCAGTTTTTTATGAGAAGTCATCCTTGTCTTCTATTAAAGACAGTGTGGTCTCTATGGGAAATCTTACTGAATACCCTGTGGCACAAAATGGAATTCAAGATCTAGGGGTGGAAAAAATTCCTTTTCGGAATGAAAGCCCCAATTGAGAACCACAAAGGATCCCATAGCTGAAATTTCTGAAAGTCCTAATTGAGAACCCCAAAGGATCCCATAGCTGAAATTTCTGACTTATGACATAATGATTTTTTTCATTGACATTGTTTCATCATTTTTAGATGACATGTTTTCAGTGAGGAACCTTTCTTTCTATATACTCCATGAGGGCTTTAGATGTAGACATTCAAATAACCGAATCTGACCACCAGGAATAGATATATGTAGTTCATGTGTATCCGAGTTTTCTACACAATCACATACGAAATTCAATGAAATATATAATTATAGTTGTCATGAGAAAGGATCGGGTAAAAGTGATAAAGAAGTGAAAACATGGCAATATCGATTTCTTGTCCTAGTGGACCGACCTTACATAAAATTTTCCTAGCAACATTTTTGTAGAATATTTTCATGCACGAAATCTCATCGTGTGCTAATTTTTAAGTTCCCGTAAACTTCCATCTGCCTACGTGCTGGGTAGAATACACACTATATCTCAAATTTTCCACACCAATGTTCAAAATGTGTATAAATTTCAGAAAAAAGTAGAATGTATAAATATCATAGAATAGGTAGTAAAATTTTTAAGTCGATCGGAACAATATTGCCTTAGTGTGAGCGTTGGATTGAACAATTTATTTTATTTTGTTTGCAGCATAAACTGTGTTTTTCTCGAAATCGGCCACAAAAATATATGACTATTGGTTTATTAGTTTTCGAGCTAAAGTTGGCACCCCACAATGCTTCTTAATATTTTTCTCTTTCAGATGAATAAAACAAAACTGTCAAAAAGTTACGTAGTTTTCTCGGAAAAAAATCAAGAAAAGTGGCTGTTATTGAGCTTTACAACTGGGGTCTCCTTTTGAGGCTAAGCACACTAAAATGTTGGCTTACATCCTGTTTGAAACTTGGTCATGAATTGCCTAAAATTGTTCTGCATGTAGACCTTATGATTTGTATTGCTCCTTCATTTTCACTTATTTTGAAAGCTTAACGATTTTCTCACGCGGAAGAATTCCGTCCAGAATATACTCGTGCAAAAAAGGAAAACCGACAAAAACGTTCTAACTTTGCTATTTATACCCTACACCACTATGTGGGGAGGGTATTATTATACCCTACACCACTATGTGGGGAGGGTATTATTATACCCTACACCACTATGTGGGGAGGGTATTATAAGTTGGTTTTGTGCAAAAAGTTTGTAACGCATCGAAATAATGGTCGTAGACCCATACTTATAAATACCAAAACGAATGTCTCGACGAGCTGAGCCGATCTGGCTATGTGTGTCCGTCCGTCAGTCCGTCCGTCTGTCCATCTAAACCTTGTAATCACGCTAAAGGTCGCAATTTTGATCGGATCATCACCAAATTTTGGGTGTGTATGAGGGTCCCGGAGGGGAAGAAGCCTATTGATTTTGATGATGGTCTGATAATATTCAGGGGTCGGAATGGGCAAAAAACTTATGTGGATAACGTTTTTTCCAAAGCGAATATCTCAGCTTCTGTATGGGGTATACCAAAATACCTGACAATGAAAGTAGAAAATATCACTTTTCTATTGATGTAAAATAAGTTCTCGTAGGTGATCAAACAACGAAGATACCACAATAGTCGCAAATAAAACTCAAATTTTCATTTTTGCGATTTTAATTATAATCACGAATTTCACAGCTTTGGTTGGGGACTTTCCAAAAGCAAAGCCTTACTATGAAAGTAGAAGATTCCATCTTTACAATGATGCAAACTAGGTCGGCATAGGTGACCAAATAACGGAGATATCGCAATAGTCGGTAAAACATCCCATTTAGCCATTTTTTGGAAATCACGCTACAGGTCGCAATTTTGATCGGATCGTCACGAAATTTTTAGGGTTAATGATGGTCACACAGAGGAAGAAACCTATTGATTTTGGTGATGGTCGGATAATATATAAGGGTCGGAATGGGCAAAAAACTTTTTTGGATAAAAAGACAACGTTTTTTTCCAAACGAATATCTCAGCACCTAAAAGGGGTATACAAAAAGCAAAACCTGGCGATAAAAGTAGAAAATATAACCTTTACAACGATGTAACGAAGGTTGTCGTAGGTGGTCAAACAACGAAGATATCGCAATAGTAGCTATTAGAACCCAACTTTTCATTTCTGCGATTTTAATAATAATGACAAATATCATAGCTTTGCTTGGGGACCTTCCAAAAGCAAAGTCTGACTATGAAAGTAGAAAATCCCATCTTTACAATGATGGAAAGTAGGTTGGCGTAGGTGGCCAAATAAGGAAGATATTGTAATAGTCGGTAATACATCCCATTTTTCTATTTTTTTTTTTTGTAATCACGCTACAGGTCGCAATTTTGATCGGAGCGTCACGAAATTTCGAGGGTTAATGGAGGTCTCACAGAGGAAGAAGCCTATTGATTTTGGTGATGGTCGGATAATATTTAGGGGTCGGAATGAGCGAATTTACTCTCGGAGTCGACCCGGAATCGGAGCCGGAGTCGTGAAAAGAACTCGTCTGGAGTCGGAGTCGAGCCAAAAATACCTCGACTCCGAAACCCTGTCAAAATTATCCGAAACTCGGGTAAAATCATTGAGAGGAGTGATAGGCATCTTGCAAAGATTTTCTTTAAAACCGCACGAAAACTTCAAAAATTACGAAAAAACCAAGCATATCAAGCAGAAAATGCGACATAAGAACGATAAATGCGAAGAATTCCAACTCAAATAATCGAATAAAGTTTAAATTCTTGCAAAAGATCAAATTTCTTTCCAAATCCAACAAGAATTTCCAAGATTTTTCACAAAAAAATCAAAATAGCAAAATTTACGAAAAATTAAGAAAAATCAACAAAAATCGCCTTAGTTATTCAATTATAAACGAAAAACTAACTTTTCCCTTTAATAATTTCGAAAAATGTTCCAAAAAAGACTATCAAATATCACCAAAAAGCAAAAAATCAAAAAATATTTCGAAAAATAATATATAAATATATAATATTTATGTTAAAATGTGCAATAGACTTAAATATTGTTTACGACACCAAAAATTATTAAAAACGGCAAAAAATTACTATTTTTATGTCCAATTACAATAAAATAATAATTTTTTCCAACCCGATTAATATTATCGTAAATGCGGACTGTAGGGTGCACGATAATCGAAAATGTCCAAAAATTTATTTACCGCCCATACCATTGCTATCGCAAACGATTCGTTTTCGAGTGTTTTTCGATAGTTTTGCGGATATTTTGTTCGAAAACGACACACGAGAACGAATTGAAAACGATTCATTCGTCGCTCAGTTTGTGGCAGGAAAACCTTCGAATTCGAATATCGTTAATAATATTATTAGCGAATGAAAGATGATAGTTTTTACGATAGTCTCGAAAAAGCATTTTTGGCGGACATGACATGTTTAACTTTACCTGACATCTCTTGATAGTTCTGTTATCCCCCCATACCAAGTGCGGATATTATTCGAATGTCCGGCACAACTTTCGAAAACGATATCACTGTCGAAGGATTGGCAAATGTTTTTCGGGTGTACACAAGCACGCTGTTCTTTTGTTCGTCAAAAGTTTAAAAACGATATCATTTTCGAACATTTTGCGAATGTTTTTTCTTCACAAGAAAAATTGTTTCGAGAAACATTTTTTACTTCGGAAATTTTTTACGTTTTAAAAAATAATTTTATGTAGTTCGTGAAAAATTCCCATTTGCTTTTTTCAAATATTTTCGATATAAATGCTACTTATAATATTAACAAGAAGTGATGATAAACACAACATATAGCTTGGTTACAAATACAAGACAACAATGTTTATAAACTGTTACACGCATTGAATCGCAAACATTACAAAGAAGAAAAGGTACATAACAGAAAAATCAAGAGACGTCAGATAAAGTTAAACATGTCATAAAATCGAAACTCCGCCAAAAATGCTTTTTGGTACTATCGTAAAAACTATCATCTTTCATTCGCTAATAATATTATTAACGACATTCGAATTCGAAGGTTTTCCTGCCATAAACTGAGCGACGAATGAATCGTTTTTAATTCGTTCTCGAGTGTCGTTTTCGAACAAAATATCCGCAAAACTATCGAAAAACATTCGAAAACGGATCGTTTGCGATAGCAATGGTATGGGGGGATGTACCTTTTTCTTCTTTGTAATGTTTGCGATTCAATGTGTGTAACAGTTTATAAACATTGTTGTCTTGTATTTGTATCCCAGCCATATGTTGGGGTTATCATCACTTCTTGTTTATATTAAACCTAGCATTTATATCGAAAATATTTGAAAAAAAGTAAATGGGAATTTTATACGAACAACATAAAATTATTTTTTAAAGTTGGACTGCAGAATTTTACATCTTTGTGTTTATTTCAGCTTTAGTCCATATTTTGTTGTAATTCAATTGTTTGAATAACAACAAAATATTTTAAAGTGCATATGAAATTGATTAGTTGCGGGCGAAGGGTAGGGTAGTCATATCCACTTTAAAATATTTTGTTGTTATTCAAACAATTGAATTACAACAAAATATGGACTAAAGCTGAAATAAACACAAAGATGTAAAATTCTGCAGTCCAACAATAAAAAACGCCAACAACAATAATAGGCATCAGCACGGCCTTGTTGACCAATGCGTAATGCAAAAACAACTTTCTTGTTGTTTTTACCCCCGCTTATTGAAGCAACACTCCTATGTTCGTATTCTTTGCGAAGCAAAGACGACATAAAAACAGTGGTGGATATGAAATTCTTTAGTTCGACTCAAATTGTAGGGTAAACAGCTTTAGGGCCATACAGCAAATTTCTCATTTTATTTAATTTGCTAGATGGCTTTATTGACCTGTTTATCGATACAGAGTCGGCGAAAAAGGGAACTGATGAAGTTGTTTGGTGACAACTGAAACTATAGTATTCCCTACCCTTCGCCCGCAACTAATCAATTTCATATCCACTTTAAAATATTTTGTTGTTATTCAAACAATTGAATTACAACAAAATATGGACTAAAGCTAAAATAAACACAAAGATGTAAAATTCTGCAGTCCAACAATAAAAAACGCCAACAACAATAATAGGCATCAGCACGGCCTTGTTGACCAATGCGTAATGCAAAAACAACTTTCTTGTTGTTTTTACCCCCGCTTATTGAAGCAACACTCCTATGTTCGTATTCTTTGCGAAGCAAAGACGACATAAAAACAGTGGTGGATATGAAATTCTTTAGTTCGACTCAAATTGTAGGGTAAACAGCTTTAGGGCCATACAGCAAATTTCTCATTTTATTTAATTTGCTAGATGGCTTTATTGACCTGTTTATCGATACAGAGTCGGCGAAAAAGGGAACTGATGAAGTTGTTTGGTGACAACTGAAACTATAGTATTCCCTACCCTTCGCCCGCAACTAATCAATTTCATATCCACTTTAAAATATTTTGTTGTTATTCAAACAATTGAATTACAACAAAATATGGACTAAAGCTGAAATAAACACAAAGATGTAAAATTCTGCAGTCCAACAATAAAAAACGCCAACAACAATAATAGGCATCAGCACGGCCTTGTTGACCAATGCGTAATGCAAAAACAACTTTCTTGTTGTTTTTACCCCCGCTTATTGAAGCAACACTCCTATGTTCGTATTCTTTGCGAAGCAAAGACGACATAAAAACAGTGGTGGATATGAAATTCTTTAGTTCGACTCAAATTGTAGGGTAAACAGCTTTAGGGCCATACAGCAAATTTCTCATTTTATTTAATTTGCTAGATGACTTTATTGACCTGTTTATCGATACAGAGTCGGCGAAAAAAGGGAACTGATGAAGTTGTTTGGTGACAACTGAAACTATAGTATTCCCTACCCTTCGCCCGCAACTAATCAATTTCATATCCACTTTAAAATATTTTGTTGTTATTCAAACAATTGAATTACAACAAAATATGGACTAAAGCTGAAATAAACACAAAGATGTATTATTTTTTAAAAATAAAAAAATTCCGAAGTAAAAAATGTTTCTCGAAACAATTTTTCTTGGGAAGAAAAAACATTCGCAAAATGTTCGAAAATGATATAGTTTTTAAACTTTTGACGAACAAAAGAACAACGTGCTTGTGTACACCCGAAAAACATTTGCCAATTCTTCGAATGTGATATCGTTTTCGAAAGTTGTGTGAACATTCGAATAATATCCGCATTTGGTATGGGGGGTTTGTATCCCAGCCATATGTTGGGTTTATCATCACTTCTTGTTTATATTATACTATACCTAGCATTTATATCGAAAATATTAGAAAAAAGCAAATGGGAATTTTATACGAACTACATAAAATTATTTTTTAAAACTAAAAAAATTCCGAAGTAAAAAATGTTTCTCGAAACAATTTTTCTTGGGAAGAAAAAACATTCGCAAAATGTTGGAAAATGATATCGTTTTTAAACTTTTGACGAACAAAAGAACAACGTGCTTGTGTACACCCGAAAAACATTTGCCAATTCTTCGAATGTGATATCGTTTCCGAATAATATCCGCATTTGGTATGGGGGGTATTTTTATATATACACACACTGCAATTTAATATGCAAACAATTTTTTTCTTTTGTACCCAACGTGTAAACCAGCCCCAATCGACCGACCCAATGTGTGTAGCGTACACGCAAACAAAAGAGAAACGAAAAAAAATTATTTTCACTAGGCTAGCTACAGCTGCCTAAAGCATTGGTGCTCGCTTCCTTACGGTAGCGTAAAAACAAACCACATGTATTCTCTCTTTATTTCTGATTTGCCATTGCTTAGCAATAGGGACCCAGTGGGAAAATGGAAGCAATGGTAAACGAGGAGGTAATGCATAAACACTATGATTTATTGATTCCAGAATACATTATTGTTAACACGGTGCATGTCCTAGGAAAATAATGCATTCCTTTTGTTTGCCTCAGTGATTCATAATATAATGCATTCAATATAATATATTTTTGGACACTATTTCAAGAATACCTTATATAATTGATTATTTATTTAATTTATTCCCCCATAATATATTAAAAATATGTATTATTTAAAAATATAAATTTTAATTCAATTTTTTATTATTTTATATTTTATTATTTTTTTATTAGTAATAAACATAGTTTTATAAATATATGCACGTATTCCCAGAATACAAAAACAAAATCGAGTGTATTTCAACTGTCAATTCCTTTGCGTATACGTCAAATGAAAACTCATCCGAAATCCATTGGCTTTCATTTGACGTTTGAGCAATGGAATTGACAATTGAAATCGAGCAGATTTCTTAAATGTAAACCTACTATTAAACTGTCTTAATTTAGTCAGATGGAATGCCTTTTTAATATCTTTTTGTATTCTTTCTCGTCATATCGTTCGCACGTTGACACTTCTGTAATAAATAATTTATATTAATATTTATTTATAAAAGTATTTAATTTGCAAATGTTGAACAATTTTACTTACTTGTTTTCATTTGATGTATGCACTTGCAAAACGTTTCTGTTTTATTTGATATTAAACGCCTCCAATGTCGATTTGAATACATTTAAAAAACGTACATCTTCACCGTCAGACGAATGAAACAAAACTAAACAAATTTACAAACTTAAACAATGACGCGACATGAAGTCGTCCGAAAATAACGGGACACAGAATCAGGAAAAAACAAACTATGAAACTACACATTCCATCATATACAGATTTTGGAATATAGACGGTAATCAATTTGTAAATTTCGCCAAAAGAAATTACCATTTCGCTTCAATTGGGATGAATAATATAATGCATCCTATAACAACAGTGTTATAATTAATTTTTGCTCAAATTGCATTCTTTTCTCGATTATTTTTGACAAATTCTATAATGTAAATCATATAATGCTATAAGTTATTTATTCTCAATGTAATATATTCTCCATTTTCCCACTGGGAAGCAATGGGTGTATGTATGTAAGTGATGTGTGTGTATATAACAAGCAACAGACCGACGACGATGTAAGTATGTCACTAGCGTATGTATGTTTATATTATTGTGTATTATTGAACAGGGAATAATGCGAGAATAGAAGGAATAATTTCGTGTATTTTTCGGTGGTTTATTTCTTTTGTTAGGCACAACAAGACAGCAGTAACCCGATGGAAATAATTAAGTAATTAATTTTCAATAAATAAATGAATTAAGTTATTAATAAAACTATCGTAAAGCGGCCGTATGTATCGTTGTTGTTGTAAATAAAACGAAAATAATTTTTGGACGATGGATAATTTTTATGTTTGTTTATATTTTTTGTTATTTTTTCCACAACGCGAGCTCACAAATAATAGAAACACTGCACTCACCTGTTGGTTTGTTGATGTTTTGAAGAGATGGTAATGATCTTAATGAAGATGAAGTCGATGAGGATCATTATGATGTTGTTGATGCTGCTGCGAGAATAAAAACGAAAACCAATTAGAACAAAAACCAAAACAATCCAAATGCTCGTATCCGGCCCGAAGGACCAAAATGTAAAGGCGCCGAAATTGCGTTTCGAAAAATAAAAGAAATAAAACATGAACGTTTTAGTTTTCAAATAATATAAAAGCAGAAGCTTTATTGAGTAAATAAATTATAAAATTAACTAAAGGGAAAAGTAGCAAGGCGAACAGATTACCTGTGTTACGGATGGCGATCGAATACGAAGTGCCATAATAATGCCCAAAGGTCGCGTAGGCGCAAAAACAACACTCGTTAGAAAACTCCTAGATGACAGATCAATGTTGTAACAAAAAGGGAGTAGGCCGTTTTCTAACGAGTATGCAAATGAAACACAATGAAAATAGTGCAGAAGATTCGTCGTAGCGATTGATTATAAACAATAATTTTTGAGAATCGTCTACGAATGGCAAATTACTCGTGTGGGTGAATTTTATATAAAAATTCGCTAAAAGATCGCCGGAAAGAATCGCAAAAGAATAATCTGATCAAAAAATCGTCCAACAATCTTTCAAATGTTATTGTTGTGGCAGTTCATGACTGGGCTGGTTCATGACTGTGGATAAAGGGTGTGTAGCTTCTGGTATTCTGACGATGGCTGCAGTAGGGTTTCGGTTAATCGATTATTAGCCGTAAAATTGCTATTGACTGTGCGAAAACCGGATTATTCTTAATCGACTTTCAGAAGAGTGAACTATTATTCGTAGTCAACCATTAGTCGTAGTCTATCATTATTCGTAGTCGACTATTAATCGTGATCGACTATTAGTCGTAGTTGACTATTGGGTGTGTTAAACCGCGTAATCAACGGTACTTTTTTGTATACATATAACCATCATGGATCACATCAACGAAAATGGTCGATTATATTCGGTTTTCGGAGGTTAACGATTAATCAAAAGTCGACTTAGAACAGGTATCGGCACCAATACAAACGCATTGTTTGCGGCCTCACGCATACGACTCTCTCTTTCGCTCTCTCCACAAACAGCGTGTGCGTTAATGCATTGCTAAAATAAAAAATCATTGAAACAACCGACAACAGAACCATCTTCATTGACTTCTGAATGAAGACTGAGTGGTGGTTGTTCTGTTGTTATTCTCATCAAGGGCACGTGTGCCCCTTTTTGCCGGATGTTGTTTTAGGACAATCTCAAATAATTGACTAACCGAAAATCGAGTTTTAAGTTTTTAACGAAAACCGAATAATCGAAAACCCGATTATTGCATTTCCCTGCGTATCCCTAGGGCGCACCTAAAACTCTTCCGCGAATTACCAACCTAAAGTGTTTATGCAATGAGAATCGCGACCAAGATTCGCTGACAAATCATATGGAACATCTTAGGAAGAAGGAAATATAAAGAAAAAATTAAAGGAAATGTATTTTTCATTCTTCTCTGTTTTTTGTTTCTTTCATTTGTTGTCTTTTTTTTTTTTTTTAATTTAATTTTATTAATGCCTTCTATCAAGTAATGATATTTACATTATTCTTAGCTTACTATGATTTATAAGTGATTCTTATAGGTTCACCCAGTGGTTCGCCTATATAACATTCAGATGTTTATTACAGATTATTATTATTATTATTATTATTATTTATTTTTTTTTTTATAATATATGTATGTATTTTTATGTTTGATGTTTCATAAAAGGTCTTGTGGGGCTCTCCTTCTTAGTCTTGAAAATGTTTCTACATTAGTCATTAGACTTGTTGCTAGGGGGTTTGGATGCATTTCTAATCTTTTTTTGTAATTTATCAATTGGTGTGTTATTTCATCTCTGACATTTCTTATATCCAGTTCTTCATGTAAACGTCTATTAGTAATGTAGTACGGGGCACCAGTAATTTTTCGTAATGTTTTTGCTTGAAATTGTTCTAATGTTTTGATTGATGTATTGGTTGCGGTTCCCCAAAGCTGAATGCCGTAAGTCCAAATTGGTTTGATAATGCACTTGTAAATAAGTAGCTTATTTTCAAGTGACATTTTTGAATTTTGTCCAATAAGAAAGTTCATTTTGTTGACTTGAATATCCAAAGCTTTTCTTTTTGTTTTGATATGAGTTTTCCAACTAAGTTTTTTTAATCTAGGTACATGCCCAAGTATTTGACCTCACTTTTCTTTGGAAGTTCAATTTGATTCATTTGGACTGGAGGACAGCTTCCGTGATTGAGTGTGAATGTAACATGTGTTGATTTGGTTTCGTTGGCTTTTATACGCCACCTCTTTAGCCAGTTACTAAGTGTACCTAGGTAATTTTGAAGTAACTCACTTGCCACTGACGGATTTTTATCCACGGCAAGAACAGCAGTGTCGTCGGCGAATGTACCGATAACTGTAGTATCAGATTGCGGAATGTCAGCTGTGAAAAGTAGGTACAATATTGGTCCCATAACGCTGCCTTGGGGAACACCGGCTCTGATGGTTTTTAATGAACTCATTTCATTTGTCTCATGAACATAGAAGAATCTGTTCTGTATATATGATTTGATAAATAAGAAATAGTTTATAGGAAGGAGACTTTTAATTTTATATAGTAATCCATCATGCCACACTTTGTCAAAGGCTTGTGCAATGTCCAAAAATGCAGAAGTACAATATTTCTTTGATTCAAATGCAGAATTAATTGTTTCTACCAGACGGTGAATTTGTTCTATTGTTCCGTGTTTTTTTCGGAAACCAAATTGATGAGGTGGAATTATTTTTTTATCTTCAATGATTGGCATTAGTCTTTTGAGAAACAATGATTCCAAAACTTTGGAGAGAATGGGAAGTAAACTAATTGGTCTATAAGAAGTCACTTGATCAACTGGTTTACCAGGCTTTTGAATCATAGAAATTTGGGCCACTTTCCATTGTGGTGGAACAAAGTTACGGGTTAAACAAGCGTTAAAGACATAAGTAATTAGATTTATACCTTCTTGTGGGAGCTCTTTCAGTACTTTTGGTGTAATTAAATCATAGCCAGGAGCTTTGGCTGTTTTCAGATTCTTTATCGCTTGTGAAACTTCAATTTTTGTAAACTTTTTTATAGGTAGATCAAGTTGGTATGTTTGATTTAGAAAAGTTTCAATATAGGGTGGAGTTTTTTCAGTACTATTGGGCGTAAAAACATCGTACAAGTAATTTGTTGTCTTTGACTTTTATCCCTTTTGTTGTAATTATTCCTTAATGTTGTAGGGGTTGTATACTGGTTCTCATTCACTTTCTTAATTTCACTTGGCAAAACCTGGACATGTGTTTGTCAATACTCATAATATTATACGTGCCATTTATATCAAAGTTATGTAGAATGTGTATATTAGAATTACAGTGTTGTGCATATCAAAAGCAACAAATCAAGGATTACGCATTAATTCAATTTTTGGATCCGTTAAAATTTTTTAAAATGTAATATTTTGTGTTGTTTCTGTACTTTTCAGTTGAATGGGGTAGCAATAACAACAATATTGGCTGATCCTTGAGAAAGGGGAATGCAAAACAAAAGCAACGACTGAATATTATTACAAATTTCAGTGTTATAGGTTTTAATTAGCTGTACTTTTGACTTAATTTTATTTTTTGGGGCATGGTAGTGTCGGTTTAGAAGGATTTTGCATTTGTTATCCTAACAGGGTTGCCATCTCCTACTAATTTCCCCGTGGTCTGGAGAAATATCATAATATCAAATCAAAAAATGTTTCCCTTATATACAAATTTAAATTGTAAAATATTCACTCGGAAAGTGATTTAGTATCAACCGTTCTTATGTTTGCAGTATAATAAAAATGTTAAACAACCGAATATTGGTAAATCTATTGTGGTTAGAAACAGTTGCTATAATATGAATCTTTCAATAATCCATAATACTTTACCGACTCATTATGACATTAGTCACAGCTTTACCTCGCTTATAGATTATTTTTTGCTGTCATGCCCTGAATTAGTTCAATTCTCCAGCCAGTTTAAGGGCCCGGCTGTTTCGCACCATTCTTTTATCTTTATTTCATTAAATGTTGAAAAGATATTAGCTCCACAATATTACGAGTTTGTTGACTGTTTTTGACCAGGAAACACTGGAAGATGCCTTTTTCGTTGTGTGATTTTTCTAATATGTACAGCACAAATAATGTGGATGTCCAATTGTCAGTCATATATGGGTGAATATTGCGATAAGACTTGTTTTTGGGGTCGAAAACGGCAATGTGAGAAAATGGGTTTAAATAAATATTTTTCGGCTAACACTGTTTTATAAGACAATTTTATGCATTAATTAGCGATGTGCAATTTTTTGCCGTTACCGTAGTTAGAAAATAAGCACGGTAATGTGTGTCACGGTAATGATGGAAACGTGATTATTCTTGGATTTAAATGTCGAAATCTTCAAAATTTGTTACAAAATATAATATAATTCAATGAAGGCTTAAGAAATAAATACACCATTACCATAAATTTGGAAATTATAATATAAATAACGGAAAAAATACTCAGCACGGGAATAACAATTTTTCGGGAACATGCACAAAAAAACTAAATTCTTCAACAGTTCTCAAACAACTGACTATATTTTTCACTTCTGTTGATTGTCTTTAAAACTAACGGGAATTGTCGTTACATTCAATACAGATTACATATAAACAAAAAACCGGTTTAAAGCTTTTTTTCTTAATAAACACATTGACGCACGGGTATGACAAAAAATAATTTAAAAAATAAAATTAAAATAGACATTGTTCATTCTACTAGAATAACTTGGCTTACTTCATTTATATAATATATTTTGAAATATTAATGAATATCAGTGTCTTTTGAGCAAAAAACGACAGTGTTCTGCAAAATGCCACTCGCTTCTAATGCATATTCGCGTTTTCGTTACTTTTACATTGCTTGCTATAGACATTACTGTTTAAATCTACTGCTTGCTTTGTCTTTTCGTTCATGCGAATATGACAAAGGTACACTCTCTTTTTTATGGTGCCTTTGCAGTAACAACACTAAGTCTATGGTCAGACTAGCACGATTTCAACATGCCGACGTCAAGTTTATTGGCGAGGGGTATGAAGTAGTGAAACCCATGTACATGGTTTTCTGTGTTTGTTGTGTTGACTGTTCTTGTTATTCGTTGCAAGATCTTTTCTTCCATTTTCTTTCATTTTTATTTTCTCAAGCAAACGTTAACAGCAAAACATGCATAAAAAGATTTAATAAAAACATTTAATTAATGAAATAGTGAAAATTTAACTATTAATATTAATTTAATTATTAATGTTAATTATTTTGTGTTGTTTTTTAGTTTATTTATTTATTTATTTTTTTTGGTATGAGAATCACAACAAATGCAAATGGTAAAATAAAGAGGACACGCAAAATCTTAAATTTCACGTTAACGTGTGTGGACACTAACGAAACTTGAAAAGAAACTTTAACGAAATTGGTTTCAAGAAACCTTGCTAGTCTGACCTTCGACTAAAGGAGCTCGTTGCTTGTGCGAATGCTTCGCTGCAGTAAAAAAGGCAGTAAACAATGGCGTTCATTGAATATTAAAGGAATTTAAAGAAAAACGAAATGTAGGTAATTTCTTCATTTATTCCAAAAAAGATGATACGATGTTGTGTTGGCTTAAAAGCATTTTGACGTCAAACCTAGTTCATCACAAATGCTGCGTTTGCCAACAACAAATGCTCTTTTAAAAGTAGGTAGTAAAAATGGGTGGTTAAAGATTTTTGGCCCTTTGAGCTGTTGACGGCAGAGGATTTAAAAAATTGCGCATTCTCTTTTCGATATATGAACAAATTATGGACATGGCACCAGATTGCACAAAAATATCACACCGGATATGCGAAAAAAATAAGATGCTGAAAAATATGAGAAATAAAACTTGAAATAGGAATAGCTATAACAAATGGAACTGCAGCAATAAAAATGTCTTTTTTCATGGTTGATCAGGAAATGTCGTCTACAGTCGCTGCCCGTGTCATGAATTGAAGAAATCATTATTCAAGATGAGATGACTAAGTGGAGTGTTGGTAGAAGAGCTCTATTGAAAAGGAACGGAAAGGAAGTGTTCGAAATTTACCCAGCAAAATAAATTGGAAGTAGTGCAATGTGGACTAGTTCTGTCACGGCATGTTTTGATGCAGTTCAAACGGAGTCGTGAAAAAGGCACTCCATTCCTCACATTTTAACTACATTTGGGTGCAATCCAAAGAATCACATCCACTTGTCGCATTTTAACAACATCCGGATGCAGTTCAACGGAGTCGTGAAAAAGGCACTCCAATTCCTCACAATTTAACAGCATCCGGATGCAGTCCAAACGGAGTCGTGCAAAAGGCACTCCGCTCGCTACATGTACATACATAAATCAGTTTGTACATCTCTACAGGCAGCGGCATACATTTTTCAAAAAGAGATAAGCGTGTTAACATTTCCAAAAATTTGTTAATATAAAATAAAAAATATTTAATTTGCGAACATTTTTTCGGTAAGAAAATTTCCCAATGAAGTGCTGTTGGAGTACATGTCGAAATCTTAACTGGTCATGGAAAAAAAATCAAACCCATTTAGAAAATGAAGCAAGAACAGTTCAGCTTGGATCAGATGGAGAGTGGAGGAAACATGCATGGTTGCGATTGAATTCAATGGAGAATTTTCATAATTTGTGTTAATGTAATAAAGTTCTTAATATTTTTGTTTTACACATATAATAAATGCATTTTATTTGTTCTGGGATATTTTGTAATGGCTTGCACACATTCCGCAGAATGTATCAAAACACGTGCTTTGGACTGCATCCTATTCTACATCCAAAGGGTTAGTTAAAATGCAATGCAAAAGGGTCAGTTAAAATGCAGTGCCAAAGGGTCAGTTAAAATGCAGTGCAATGGAGTGCTTCTTTCAGTAGTCACGCTCTTGTAAAAATCATGAGTGAAAATGCATAATTTTATGCATTTCCAAATCACTTGTACATATGATTTAACTGCCTCTTTGGAGGCGAGCTTTTTGCTGGATAAGCACAGCAAACGCTATACAAATTAAATTCAATTTACAAAATTAACTGAAAAAATTATCACTAATTTCTACTTTTCATATATGCCGCAGCTCCAACGACACATTCATTAATGACGGTTCGCTAAAAATCGTACAAAAAACGTAACTGTAAATATAATTATTTTAATTATACCACAGATTGAAAACATAAATCACTAATAAAATTTTTATAAAATTAAAAAATATATATACGAGGAAATACCAAATTTTTTTAGTTTTCCATACATTACAAATTAAGCTACATGAAAGATTTTTGGTACATAGATTGGGAAAAAATTCCGATTCTCAAATCTGTTCGAGATACTAATTTTGGTTGTTGCGCGCAAAAGTTATGGCGGTTTTAATTCTGATAATAAGAAATAAATCTTAAAACAACGCTACTCATTATATTGCGAAACATTGTTAATTAAGGGCTTCCTACGTACTATATGATTACTGAGGTCCCATAACATTAGTGACAAAGTTGTAAATTTTCGCGGAAATTAAGAAAGAATTAAAAAATTGCTTGCTTGCAACTTGTTTTATTAAAATTTAAGCTGTTTATGCATCGGAAAAATATTTTAAAAATATGTACGTAATCTAAACATCGCGACGATTCAAATGGAACCAAAAATATAGAAATCTGTTTAGCGGTTTGCACATTTTAGCAAAAACAAAAAAAAAAATATATTGAGGGAAGTTGTAAAATTTTTGTAAGAGAAAATATTTTTCAAATTTTTTTTGTGAGTTAGTTGAAGAAAATATAAGAAAATTAGGTCGGAGTTATTCTTCTATTTCAGTTAAATTTCACGCAAAAAATCACGTTTTTTATTCTAATCAATTCTCGAGTACACGCTAACATCTAGCGGAAGATATGGGTAACGTTCAAATAAATGTTGGGTTCCTTTGAATGCGGTATAATCTTCAAATAAAACTGTATCATTTGAAATGCGTGTAAATCGCGAAATCCTCAAAATCGCTTGATGCGCATGCGGTTTATCAATACGGCGAATTCTTCTCTTTTAATTTGTACACATTTGCCAGGGTTTACTTTGGCCGCTAAGATGTAGCATCGTTTGCAGTTTAGTGTGCAACAAACTGTATAACGCTTATAATTTGCACAAACTGCATACACTTTTTATGTGCATTCGATATCACTATCATCCATGAAAAAATACATCGATCTAAACCTATTTCGATAAAATCCATCAGGAACCGTGCATGTAGCATCACACACTATTTTTGGAATAAATCGGATGCAGCAGACATGCCACTAAATTTTCGCAAAAAGGCGAGTGAAGTGTCAGTTTCTTCATTGAAAGGGAAACGATCCACAGAAAACGCGATTAAATCCGCAATATTTTGAAAAACATTTTACACACATTTTTCGGTTTTTGCAGTTGCTGTTCTCGCCATTCTAATGGATGGATTTTCACGATCTATGATTTATACGATCCGGGTCGTCAAAAAACTAAAATATCTTGGGGTCCCAGCACAAACAAAAGGATATTGTAAATACTGTACCCAAAAAATATGTTTTTTAGAAAAAAAATATCGCACTAAATTTTGGCCTTTGGCAGTAGATTACTCTGCTGCTGTGTGGGCTACGTAGCCAATACACATATCAAATTATGCGTAATTGCGAGTACTTTAATCCTATTAATTGTTTTTTGAAATACTCGAATGCGCGTTCCAGTTAAATTAAAAGTACGAAAAACGCCTAAAATACGGCTTCAAAATGTCAGCAGCCATAAAAGGTGGAAGCAGTGGAAATTTCGAAAAGTGATACATTAGAAGTGTAATCTTCATTTGTATTCTTCTACTTTTACTTTGGACATATGTCCGTCATTTGAACGGTTTAATCAGCAATCAAATAGTAAGTCGATGGTCAGACTAGCAAGGTTTCTCGAAACCTATTTCGTTAAAGTTTCTTTTAAAGTTTCGTTTGTGTCCACACACGTTAACGTGAAATTTAAGATTTTTGCGTGTCCTCTTTATTCTACCATTCGCGTTTGTTGTGCTTCTCATACCAATAAAAACAAAAAAGACATAAATAAACCAAAAAACAACACAAAATTATTAACATTAATAATTAAATTAATATTAATATTTAAATTTTCACTATTTCATTAATTAAATGTTTTTATTAAATCTTTTTATGTTTGTTTTGTTGTTAACGTTTGCTTGAGAAAATAAAAATGAAGGAAAATGGAAGAAAAAATCTTGCAACGAAAAACAAGAAGAGGCAACATAACAAACACAGAAAACCATGTACATGGGTTTCACTACTTCATACCCCTCGCCTATAAACTTGACGTCGCCATGTTGAAATCGTGCTAGTCTGACCATCGACTAACGTAAAAAACCTCGTTAGCTTCAACGTTTTTTCCTATTTTTTTTTTTCATTTACGCGGTCATAACTTCCACGCAAATTAAATTATTTTGCCAAAAGCTTTGTTCAAAAACACTTGAATTGATCTAGCCATGGTCATAGTTACTGGTAAATTGCAATAGTTCGCGTATTATAATAGTACAAACCTTGGCTTCATGGAAACTAAATTTTTTTGATATTCACTCATATATGTAAGCTGGTTTTACAATTACAAGAATAATCTTAAGGCAATATCTATATTAATAAAAGAGTAGAGTGACTGATTCACTGACTGACTGATTGATTCATCAACGCCCAGACGAAACGGCTGAAGCTAGAATCATGAAATTTTGGGTGAGGGTCACTCTTGGTCCGAAGGTGACAGATAAGGCTTGGTTTTTGGAAATTCGAACTGGAAGGGTACTAAAAGTACTAAAAGGTACTAAATATGGTACCGTTTGTATTTGGCGAACCGGTAAAGCTAGAACTTTGAAATTTGGAATGAAGGTCACTGATGGAGAGTTAGAAAGGTGTACCAAAGGGTTTTTAGAAATTCGAACTATAAGTGTACGAAAAGTACTAAAGTGTACTAAATTTGGTGCCAATTCGTACTTTGTGAACGGATAAAGGTTATAGAGTGAAATTTGGTGTGAGAATCAAGGTTAAAAGGTACGGTTGACATAAGGAGGTGGTTTAGGAAAAGTGTACACATGTGTACGAAAAGTACTAAATGGTACTAAATTTGGTACAATTATGATTTGTGCGAACGGATAGAGCTGGAATCCTGAAATTTTGAATTAAGGCTATTGTTGGAGAGTAGAATGGACGTAGTTTTGAAAATTCGTACTTATGGGTGCGAAAAGTACTAAATGGTACTAAATTTGGTACCCTTATGATTTGGGCGAACGGATAGAGTTGGAATCCTGAAATTTTGAACTAAGGTTACTGTTGCAGAGTAAAATGGAAGTAGTTTTGAACATTCGTACTTATGGGTACGAAAAGTACTAAAGGGTACTAAATTTGGTACAATTTGGATAAAGGTTGAACGGATAGAGCTGGAATCCTGAAATTTTGAATTAAGGCTACTGTTGGAGAGTAGAATGGACGTAGTTTTGAAAATTCGTACTTATGGGTGCGAAAAGTACTAAATGGTACTAAATTTGGTACCCTTATGATTTGGGCGAACGGATAGAGTTGGAATCCTGAAATTTTGAACTAAGGTTACTGTTGGAGAGTAAAATGGAAGTAGTTTTGAACATTCGTACTTATGGGTACGAAAAGTACTAAAGGGTACTAAATTTGGTACAATTTGGATAAAGGTTGAACGGATAGAGCTGGAATCCTGAAATTTTTGAATTAAGGCTACAGTTGGAGGGTAGCATGGAAGTAGTTTTGAAAATTCGTACTTATGGTTACGAAAAGTACTAAATTGTACTACATTTGGTACAATTACGACGTGGGCGAACGGATGGAGCTGGAATCCTGAAATTTTGAACTAAGGCTACTGTTAGAGGGTAGAATGGACGTTGTTTTGAAAATTCGTACATATGGGTACGAAAAGTACTAAATGGTACTAAATTTGGTACACTTATGATTTGGGCGAACGGATAGAGTTGGAATCCTGAAATTTTGAACTAAGTTGGAGAGTAAAATGGAAGTAGTTTTGAACATTCGTACTTATGGGTACGAAAAGTACTAAAGGGTACTAAATTTGGTACAATTTGGATATAGGTTGAACGGATAGAGCTGGAATCCTGAAATGTTTGAATTAAGGCTACAGTTGGAGGGTAGCATGGAAGTAGTTTTGAAAATTCGTACTTATGGGTACGAAAAGTACTAAATTGTACTAAATTTGGTACAATTACGACGTGGGCGAACGGATGGAGGTGGAATCCTGAAATTTTGAACTAAGGCTACTGTTAGAGGGTAGAATGGACGTAGTTTTGAAAATTCGTACATATGGGCACGAAAAGTACTAAATGGTACTAAATTTGGTACACTTATGATTTGGGCGAACGGATAGAGTTGGAATCCTGAAATTTTGAACTAAGGCTACTGTTCGAGAGTAAAATGGAAGTAGTTTGAAAATTCGTACTTATGGGTACAAAAAGTACTAAATGGTACTAAATTTGGTACAATTTGGTACAATTTGGATATAGGTTGAACGGATACAGCTGGAATCCTAAAATTTTTGAATTAAAGCTACAGTTGGAGGGTAGCATGGGAGTAGTTTTGAAAATTCGTACTTATGGGTACGAAAAGTAATAAATGATACTAAAATTGGTGCAATTATGATTCAGGCGAACGGATAGAGTTGGAATCCTGATGTTAGAGAGTAGAAAGGAAGTAGTTTTGAAAATTCGTACATATGGGTACGAAAAGTACTAAAGGGTACAAAATTTGGTACAATTTGGATATAGGCTGAACGGATATAGTTGGAATCCTGAAATTTGAATTAAGGCTGCTGTTAGAGAGTAGAATGGAAGCAGTTTTGAAAATTCGTACTTATGTGTACGACAAGTACTAAATGGTACTAAATTTTGTACAATTTGGATTTAGGCTGAGCGGATAGAGCTGGAATCCTGAAATTTTGAATTAAGGCTGCAGTTGGAGGGTTAAATTGAAGTAGTTTTGAAAATTCGTACTCATGGGTATGAAAAGTACTAAATGGTACTAAATTTGGTACAATTACGATTTGGGCGAACGGATAGAGCTGGAATCCTGAAATTTTGAACTAAGGTTACTGTTGGTGAGTAGAATGGAAGTAGTTTTGAAAATTCGTACTTATGGGTACGCAATGTACTAAATGATACTAAATTTTGTACAATTATGATTTAAGCGAACGGATAGTGCTGGAATCCTGAAATTTTGGATTAAAGATATAGTTGGAGGGTAGAATGGAAGTAGTTTTTAAAATTCGTTCTTATGGGTACGAAAAGTACTAAATTTGGTACAATTACGATTTGGGCGAACGGATGGAGCTGGAATCCTGAAATTTTGACCTAGGCTACTGTTGGAGAGTAGAACGAAAGTAGTTTTGAAAATTCGTACTTATGGGTACGAAAATTACTATATGGTACTGCATTTGGTACAATTACGATTTGGGCGAATAGATAGAGCTGGAATCCTAAAATTTTGAAATAAGGCTACTGTTGGAGAGTAGCATGAAAGTAGTTTTGAAAATTCGTACTTATGGATACGAAAAGTAATAAATGATACTAAATTTGGAACAATTACGATTTAGGCGAACGGATAGAGCTGGAATCCTGAAATTTGAATTAAGGCTGCTATTAGAGAGTGGAACGGAAGTAGTTTTGAAAATTCGTATTTATGGGTACGAAAAGTACTAAATGATACTAAGTTTGGTACAATTACGATTTGGGCGAACGGATGGAGCTGGAATCCTGAAATTTTGAACTAAGGCTATTCTTGGAGAGTAGAACGAAAGTAGTTTTGAATATTCGTACTTATGGGTACGAAAAGTACTAAATGATACTAAATTTGGAACAATTACGATTTAGGCGAACGGATAGAGCTGGAATCCTGAAATTTGAATTAAGGCTGATGTTAGAGAATAGAATGGAAATAGTTTTGAAAATTCGTACTTATGGGTACGAAAAGTACTAAGTGGTACTAAATTTGGTACAATTACGATTTGGGTGAACAGATAGAGTTGGAATCTCGAAATTTGAAGTTGAGACTACTGGTGGAGTGTAGGATTGAGGAAGTTTTGGAAATTCGTACTTATGTGTACGAACAGTACTAAGTGGTAGTAAATTTAGTACAATTTGTATTTGGGTGAACGGATAGAGCTTGATTCCTCAAATTTAGACTGAGTGTCGCTGATGAAGTGACCAAAGTACTAAATGGTACAAAATTTGGTTCGATGGTGATTTGAGTGAACGAATCCTGAATTCGTAATTGAGATTATTGTTGATGTATAGAATTGAGGCATTCGAAATGTGGATATATCGGAGAATTCTTAAAATCCCATGGATAGCTCACGTGCCAAATGACGAGGTCCTACGCAGATTAAACAGAACAAGAGAACTCTTCAATCATATAAAAAGGAGAAAAATTGCATATCTTGGGCATATAATGCGAAACTCAAAATACCACATTCTACAATCAATTCTACAAGCCAGTATAGAAGGAAAGCGTAGCAGAGGAAGACAAGAGATGTCCTGGCTCCAAAATATTCAACAATGGACAGAATTCCGAAATGCAGAAAATTTAATAAGTGTCGCAAGAAATAGAGAATTATTTTCATATTTTGTCAATGATATATAAAATATTATACATGAAATGTAATATGGTCGCTAACATTCGAATATCGAATATGCAATAAAGAAGATAGAATTGAGGTACTCTTGGAAATTTTTACTTATGTGTACGAACAGTGCTAAATGGTACTATATATAGTACAAATTGGATTTGGGTGAACGGATAGAGCTGGAATCCTCAAATTCGGAATTGACATTACTGTTGCAGTGTAGAACTAAGGAGTTTTGGAAATTCGTACTTAGAGTACAAAAAGTACTAAATGGTACTAAATTTTGTACAATGGGGATTTGGGTGAATGGATAAAACTGGAATCCTGAAATGTGGAATTGAGATTTTTGTTGGAGTGTAGGATTGTGGTTGTTTTGGAAATTCGTACTTATGAGAACGAAAAGTATTACATTTCGTACAATTGGGATTTGGAATCTGGAATCCTGAAATTTGGAATTGAGATTATTGTTGAAGAGTAGGATTGAGGTAGTTTTGGAAATTCGTACTTATGGGTACGAAGAGTACTTAATGGCACTCAATTTGTTGTTGGGTGTAGAGACAGTGCTGAAATCTGTATTCTTTGGATTTAGGGTGAGTATTGGTGTGCAAAGTTGGTATCGCTGTTAATATGTAAGGGTGAGATACTGCTGATCTTTTTCAAATCGAACTAAAGAGGATTCGAACAGTACTAAAATAACAATAAATATTGATTAAAATTGGTATTAGTGCAATAAAATTTATTTAAATGTTTATTTGTTTTTTATATCCTTTCCGCATACGAAGTAGCGGGCACTTTGCTAGATAATTGCATAAGCTTGTTCTACAATTACAAGGGTAAGCTTATAAATAGGGTGTCCAAAAAACCGGTTTTTCCAAACAAAACGGTTTTCGGTTAACCGAAATTTTCAGTTTTTTCAAAAACCGGTTTTCGGGTTTCAAAAATATTCAAAACCGGTTAACCGGTTTAAACCGGTTTTGTAAAATACGTACAAAATTGCTCATAATTGATAAATATTTGATAAAAAAATGTGCGCAAGGGGTAAATTAAGTATAAATAATTCGTAATTATATAATTATCTGATAATATCCTTGTTATTTAACATTCAACCTTAAAGTGGAGACCGCAAACATAAGTCAGAAATTGTGCTCTAAGAATAGTAAAAGCCCTTACAAATATACGATTGTGTACCAAAGGAATTAAATTTACATTTGATTAAGTCGGGACTCTCCTTCTTGCGTTGAGAACCTCAAATTATCGTGCCGGAATCAAAATGTACTTTGTTATCTGTACCCTTTACAACCTTTAATTCGAAAAGTTCTTAGCTTAATGTAATAATTCAAAAACGTATGAATAACGTCATTCAAACAACCGTGTGATATTACGTATACGCAGTTTTTACATAGATCATTCAATTGAACTATATTGAAGTTGTGCCATTTTACACAAAATATTTTCAAGTTTAAAGGTATCTGACATTTAAAATTTAGCCGTGCCTTTTGTTGGTTAAGTTTAGTTTACTTTCAAGAATACAATTGTAATGAAATTTTAAAAATATTACTGCTTTTTTAAAACCTGTTAACCAACACAAATAACCGGTTTTTTCGGTTAACCGAAAATGACGTTTTTGGCGAAAACCGGTTTCGGTTTTGTAACTCAAAACCGGTTAACCGGTTAACCGGTTTCGGTTTTGGACACCCTACTTATAAACAAGGGTTCCTTTCGATTTTTCTATAATTATGACATAAAAAATAAAATAACTTCTTGGACCATATTTTCCAAACAACTAGTCAGATATCGGTGCTAAATTTCTGTGCAAGATCAAGCAGTGCTTCATAACAAAACTCAAATTTTTTTTATCGAATTATGCCAAACTCGTAGTAAATGAGCTGTAACTTTGCTAACCCACAAAACACATTTGTTGAGTTATGACACCCTTTGAGTAAATGAGCGATATGATAAGGAAGAAGTGCATTTGTGTAAGTTACGTTACTATCAACTATGTACATATATTTAACGGTCAATACTCTTAAAACAATTTGGGAATAACAGCCTTGAAGAAAATTTTAAGTTTTTTCAATAATTTTGAAGAAAAATTGTTTTCCTTGGTCCAATACATGTACTTTCTTTCACATAGATAAAAATTAATGAATTAACTTCAGAAATAATGCAATTACCTGTCATTCATGAAAACACACGAGTAAAAATATGTGTTTCCTCTTATACTTTTATTATTAATTGTTGATTTGTGGTAATTTGTACAACGTTTCTTTAATATCTGCGTTTTCATATAATTATTATAGATGTGTACGATAACTTCGCAAGCAAAAAGTACTCAGAAAGTTCTCAGTAACTTCTCTCCACTAATTTTACTCTCACGAAACTAAAAATTTGCAGAATGTTATCGAACAACAATTTGCAAAAACTTGCAAGAAGTCAGCTAATTTAACAAACAAGAAGATTGGCGGATATGATTAATTCTTTAACAATCGAAGGTTGTTTACGAAAATTATTTGATTATCCATTGCTACAAAAATTCTCTTTCCATATCATAAATTAACGGATGGCCGTCCACATAGTGTTTCTCCATCTCCATGGATACGCCGCTTTTTGCTGGGATTTGATACCTTAGAAATAAAACAATCATCACAAACTAAAAAATAAGTTATTTTACAAAATAAGTCGTTTTCCATAATTTATTTAGTTATCTCTTCTCTTTTTTATCTTGTAATTATTTTAATATCTAAATGTTTTTATGTTTTTGCCAAGAATTGCAATGTCCGCCACAAAACATTCGAATTTAAATCAGCTGAACAAACATTCAAATTCTTACAAGGAACATTTTGCTTGCAAAAACTTGTAAGTTCTCAGTAAAAAAAGTCTTCAAAACTCTCTCACAATTCTCACCAAATTCGCTCTCTTTTACTTTACACGTTTGTTATCGAACAGCATTTTGTAAAAGTTTTTTTTACAAATTTGTACAAACTTTTGGGTTATCGTACAGACCTTATATTTTAAATTAATTAAAAAATCATAAAAAATATGTATAATTTTTATTCTTTTATTAAAATTTTTAATAAACTGGAAGACAGAAAAAAAACACTCATATATTTTTGCAACAACTGGACTGAATTTGATCGTTCGTGATTCGTCGGAAACCTAATTGTGTTACCTGCCGAACAAGGAAAACACGATTCTCAACCCCTGTGTGGTGGTTGTTTTGTGTCTGCTAATAGGAAAAGGCAGTACTGTGCAGTGTTGCCGTTCGAAAAAAATTTTTCGGCCCAAAAACGGCACAAAACGACCTAAAACGGCCCAACATTAAAAATTAAAACAAAAATATATATTTCTCATAGATACTTTTTATACGATTTATTTTTGTAGTCAATGTCAATATATTGATGCTTTTTTTTTATTTTTTTATAAAAAAGGACAATTTGAGTTGACACTCGGATATAAATAGGATAAACCTGAACTTTCTTCTTGAATCTGGTTGTTAATTATAGGTAAAATATATGCCAAAAATAGAAAAACCTCTAGCTTGGCATGATTCCGTTGCCACCAAATTATTATGAACTATTTTTATTTATGAACACAATGCATGCATCTTTACCAAATACTTAAGTATCATGAAAAAAAATATATTTCAAAACCTGGGTAACTAAAAATTAAAAGTGGCCATTAAACTACTAGGAGGACCTTCTTGGAATTAAGTTTTAATGTGAAAATTATACGGCAAGTACGGCACGCACTAAAGCAGTGAATCTTTTTTGGGGTGCATCTGCTTTTTGTCCATTCATATTTTTATGTGCAAGGCACTGCACTATTCGTTTTTGGGAAAAGGCTCGCGAGTGCGCCTTTTATATGCATTTTGGCGATCTCTGCTGGGGACGCGCCACGGTAATGAGTATTTGCACCTTGGGACCAATTTTTTTCATATAAATATGTAGAATATTTTATTTTGATTTTCGAGCCTCGTTTAAGGACATTTTGTTTTACTTATTCCGTTTCTAAGAATTTAAATTTTTTCAATCAGCCCTATTCTGAACATTCCCATGGGAGCTGTTTTTTACGCCTAATCGGTATTATGAAAAACAAAAACATTAGTTTTTAAAAATTATTTTGGCAACAAAAATTAATAGAATTGTTAAGAGATCATTTGTATACCTTTAAATCAATGGTCTGTTCCAGAACTGCAAGAATCTACTAATTTGTACTATTTTTTCCAATATCATAAAGGAAAAGTTGTTATCGTAGTAAAAAGAAATAGCTTCTTGCAGGTTCTGGATCAGGCATCAACAGAAAAGCCAACCCCACATTTTTTACAATCAAAACAATAGCTGTGTTCCTTTACTTAGCTGAGGTTAGCATTTTTACCATTTGTTACCATTTTTAACCTGCAAAGCGTTCCTTAACCCCGAAAAGTGGCAAAACCGGAAGCAATTTTTAAGAGAAGGAGAGAGGAGAGAGAGCGAAAATGGCTTGCTCTTCTACCACAGGCTACCAGCAAAATTTCTGCAGGTAAAAAATGACAGAACTTATTTTTCGACTTGACGATTATTTCACAATGAAGAAGAAAATGGAGGTAAAAACAGAAGAAAAAGTCGAACGCTGACAAAACTAAATTAAAAACTGTGAAATAAAAGACGAAAATTGATTTTTTTATGTTTCTTTTTGACATTGCTGCCAGATCTACCATTTTTCCGTTCCTTTACTTTTCTGATAAAAATGTTCATGAGAGAGCAATTTTGAGCAATATTGACACTTTTCTCTTTTACCACTCTTACCATTAAAAAAGTAAAGGAACAAAGCTAATAATTTGGCATATATGTACGCTTGTGTGATCGTTGTCGTAGTCGTTGAGGAGACTAAAGCTGGGTACACATTGTCAGTTTTGAATGACGCTTTGTTGTTGCTTGCTAGTGTGGCTGTTCATTTTTGTCATTCATCATACAACCATAAAATGTTTTGTGGTTGCTGGACGGTTTGACAGTTATCGATAATTGCGAAATATCGACATTCAAAACTGACAATGTGTACTGCTCTTAACAGATTTTCAATAGAAAGTCATCTGATAAAAACTCGAAGGTAATATTACGAAAATAAATAAAAGTTGTAAAAATTGTTTATATTATAGTTATTTTCCAATATATTTTAATAGTTATTGCCTACAATTTCGTTTAAAATTGATTTGTTTTTATCTGCTATGTGGCGTTATTAGAATCAACCATGGCTCTTTTTCTTGTATTTCAATACATAAAAAAAACAAATGCTCTTTTTAACCCAAGAAATCCGGCATCGGAATGATGAAGTTGTTTCTTTCCATATTTTATGGATCTAAGAAGCTAAAAATTACAAATATTGTCGTAGTATATAATTTTCCATCATATGATATATTTTACAGTACATTTTGTATGCTTTTAAAAAGCAAACACATGCCGATTATAATTATTCGCAATAATATTATCATGTAGGTGTCTTAAAATAGGTATGTCCAATACTGCAAGAATCTACTAATTTTCACTATTTCTTTCGATAACATAAAGGAAAATATGTTATCAGAGTAAAAAATATTAGCTTCTTGCAGGTTCTGAACAGAGCAAATATGAAATTTCATACAAATATGAAATTTCTTCAAACTTTTTTTCAAACTCCGACACTGTTTGCTGGGGAGAATTTTTCCACAAAAAGATACCAAATTCTCCCACAATTCAAGATAGAGAATGCATATTTTTTTCCAATGGGAATAAATTCCCAATTCGAACTTCATTCAGAATGAGGGGAGATGAGAAATGGGAAAAAACTCCCACAACATTTTATTCAGAATACGAAAATGTGGGAATGGAAAAAAATTCCCAACTCCCATGCGTTCAGAATAGGGCTGAATATTTTTAACCTTAAATTCGTTGGGGCATAGAAACAAGTCTTTTCGCAATATTCACCCATATAGCATTTGGCTGACATACAGGGAATATGTCCTATACGTAGGCGCAAGGTTTAGATAAATCGTAAAGATGAGTGGTTTAGTACGCCGGAGATTAAATACTGCTTATCTCTGCGTGATTTGGCTTGGCGAGCTTACTTAGAAATGCCATCCCTCTAAAACTGGAAGACTTTTTGTAGGCATAGAAACTAAGCCAAGCGCATTATAAGGAAAATCAAAGCTATGACTCGTGATACCTTGTTTAAAAATAAAACTGGCAAAGAATTGTGGACGGTGTTAAATGAATATGGCATAGGCAAGAGTAAGACCGTGTTGATGCGGATGTAAATGAGTTGAATAATATGTTTTCGTCGTTTCAAGCTTCTGTCACTTCCTCTATGATGGATTATGGCAGTTTCAGTTCAAATTCATATATGGTTAGGATGGTCGTAGAGAATCTAATCTTATTAGACACAAAATATCACAAAATAAAACAAATTATGCCCAGAAATGTTTGCATACTTTGACATATTTGCATAAAGTGAGCATATGCAAACCCATACGCAAAACCAAATGCAAGGATTTGTGGCCTGAATATTCCACCGAAATGGCTGAAATTTGATATTAAGTCTTCGTTGGGGGTATGAAACTTTACACCTGAAATTTGTCCTCATAGATCCACTTCTTTATATAGTCCTCATAGAACGGTACCTCCCGATTATCGGTATTTCAAAGGTTTTGGCCTCAATATCCCACTGAAATGACTGAAATTTGGTATTTTGTCTTGGTTTTGCGTATAAAACTTTCCACCTGAAATTTGTCGGTATAGGTCCATGTCTTCATATAGCCTCCATAGAACGGTACCTCCCGATTTTCGGTATTTTGAAGGTTGTGGCCTCAATATCCCACAGAAATGACTGAAAGTTGGTATTTTGTCTTCGTTGTGGGTGTTTTGTTTGTTGTAAAAATGGTGCGTCTAGTGTTTTGTCTATTAATAGTGGGGTTCTTTATTATTCATAATGTACGTTATTTTGTTGGTAGAGGTTCAATGTCTTTTGTTAGGCGGCCATCAGACCATCTGCTTTTTCACATGTATGTTGTCACTTTGGGTATACTAATATACAGAACAGCTGATGTCATACATGTGAAAAAGCAGATGGTCTGATGACGGCATTAATGATATGCAGCTGTTATTCTTGGAGTTTTAAATGTTCTTCAGCGCACAATTAATTTTAATGTTAGTATGTTGGTAGATTGGATGACTGTCAATGGCCTGAGTATAAATACAGAAAAAACTAAGGCAATGTATTTTGGCAATGTACCTGAAAATGCAATAGCTATTTCCATCTGTAATAAAGTTATATATGTTGGAAATACGTTATGTTTATTCATAAGGGTGGCGCCAGCATGTTTCGCCGTTTGTTGAGAGTTTCCTTGGATGTAGTTTTAGTAATTTTGTTAAAGTGAGGGGCATTTTATGTTTCTATAAGAGGTGTTGTTAACATATTTCGTTTAGTAGGTCTACTAGGAATGTACAAATCACTTTTCCAAGAATTACTACAATTTTGGACAATCTTCAATTTATAACAATCTTCCACCTTCTCTTAAAGGGTTTGATCACTCACTGTCTACGTTAAGCGAGCGGGTTCTATTCTGTTTCTTTCTTTGGTATTATTGAGTAGAGCATTTAATATTTGCTTTATATATATTAATTTCTTTAAACTCCTATAACGGACATAGGGCCACTAATAATATTTGTTTTCTTATTTAATTCGAAGATTCCGTTAGTGTATTTTATAAAGATATTCTATGGTTTTAAAATACTTTCCAGGGTAGTTTATGTTAGGTTTTTTGTGTAACTTTAACGGCTTATGATAGGCTTTCTTACGAAATGAAATAAATAAATAAATTAAATTAAAACTTTCCACTTGAAAGTTCCAAATTATAAGCGTTGTACAATTTTTTGCTGCTACATCTTAGCCGCTAAAGTAAATCTTGGTAAATATACACAAATGAAAAGAAGATAATTCGTTGTATTGGTAAACCGCATGTGCATCATGTGATTTTGAGGATTTCGCGATTTAAACGCATTTCAAAACAAGAGAGCCAATGCTATAGTCGGGTCGGGGCCGACTATGTGATACCCTACGCCACTACCCCTGTGCATAAGCTTTTGACTGGTAAAATTCAAAATATTAAAATTGGGATAGCTTAGCGCCTTTGATCTGAATGGCGTCATTAATACAGGTCAATTTTATTAAAACGCATTTAAGTGCATCGTCAGTACAACTCGAATAAAAAATGGAAAAGTGCGATGTACGCCAACCATCAACAGGCATCTTTCTCTGTGAGACCCCCATGATCCCCCAACATTTCGTGAGGATCCGATCAAAATTCCGACCTGCATTATCTCTGTTGTTTGACTACCTATGTTCTAGTTCCCTTGCCAGGTTTTGCTTTCGATATATCGATATATCCCACATGTGGTGTAGGGTATAATACAGTTTTATATAAAGACTACTCCCCATTTAAAGGAACCCAAAATTTATTTGAACGTCCTCCATATCTTCCGCAAGATGCTAGCGCGTACTCGAGAAGTGATTACAATAATAAATGTTCGTTTTTGCGTGTAATTTAACTAAAATAGAGGAATAACTCCGACACATTTTTCCTACAATAACTTCAACTAACTCACAAAATAAATTTGAAAAAATATTTTTCCCTCAAACTTTTTATAAATTTGCTAAATATATTTATTGTTTTTTTATTCTATGATATGCAAACCGATAAATCTTTTGAATCTTCGCGATGTTTAAACATTTTTAAGATGCATTTTACCTCAGTAATCATATGCATATTATCAAGGAATATTTATATAAGGTAGAAGTGACAATCGGCTGTATTCTTACTTTTTTGTAAATTTAGTTTTGAAATTTCGAAATTTACTACCATAAAGTACTGCTTTTCATCCTAAACGTGTAATAAAAATGCCCTATGACTAAAATTTAATTTGTTTTCTACGAGCATTTAAAAAATATGTAATTTTCTTAACAAAATATGATTTAAAAATATATTTTTTTTCTTGAAGTACTAAATTCAAAATGTGCGCTCTTGTAAGAGTTCGTTTCTTTGTTTACGTCTGTTTCGTAAACAATCAAAAGAACAAACACAATGTCGGACGTCCGACGAGTCTGCTCAAAGTGTAAATAAGCAGAGAGAAAAGAATTGAACATGTTTCGCTCGCACATTGCAAATGTGTAATTGTTGATGTGCCGACGTTGATGTAGTACGAACGAAAAATTGAGTGCTCGGGTTTTAATTTCTGTATCAGAGAACAACTTTGGTTTATTTTTGTTATTCGTGTTGATGCATGATAGTGTTTAAATGTTATTCATAGTGATCGGTTGCATACATATTTCTTTATTTTTATGAAGTTAATGAAAGTAAAGATTTTCTTCGTCAAACTTCACCACTATTCCGTGGAAAGTCATATGTTTTATATTTGTATATGGCCAAAGTTAAGTTTCTTAACACTTTTATGTTTATCAATATTTTTTGCATGTGAAGACATGTATTTTTCATATATTAATAATAATTGTTTTGCATATTTCAAAGATCGTGTTGACGAATTTGTTGTTCTCCACAGTTTGCTTTTTCACCAAGTCGCGCATTTAACACAGCATAAGATGATATTAAAATTTTTAATATGTTTATAGTAGATAAACTTTTATAGGATTTGGATATTTCATGAATTAACTGTGTATTTTCAACAACTTTTAATAATAAAAATAAATTCTGTTCGAAATCAGAAGTTCATACGATAGTTCATCTGACTTGGGACCAAATTCGGTCCGAATGTCGGCAAACACTTTCGAATTTCATAAGATTTTACTTCCGAATTCGGACCGATATCTGTCCGAAAGTCTGGCGTAGTGCTGCCAGACGTCATTTGACCTTTTTGGGAAATTTTACAGTTTTTAGCATAAGCGCACTCAGGACACTTTGACATACGATCATGCATTGTGTTGTTTGCAGTGACTTGAAAAAATCGCTTTGCAAGAAAAAAAAGGAATTTACTTGTGAACATTTTCTTCCGATTATGGGAAATAGTTTTTTTCTGATGAATAAATTTGTTCTTCAAAAATATATATCCCTAACATACATCGAACATAGAAATAAATACATAAAATGTCGTATGGAATTTGACACTAACACTACAACCCAGTTCAGTCAGCTGGGTATTTCTGCTACCTTTTCTTGTTCTACCATGCGTTGTGCACGTATATTTTCGTAAGAGAAGAAGTTTTAGTATTTATTTTTAGTTAAAATAGTACACCTCCTTTCTTACACCATGGGTGAGTTCTTCGAACAAAAGCTTTTGACAGCAAATAAAGTCTAAGGCCTGAATACGCCTTCTGGGTATCCTTACAAAATGAACGTTGAGGTTACTGACGAAATGTTGCGAGCAACATTTTACACATGATGTAAATATTTTTATATAAATACATACATACATACATATATTATATTCTATATAAAGAAATTATTCTCTTGTTTACTTACAGGAAAATCAGAAAGTAAAATCCCCTACATTTCCCAGCCCGTATACGATCTTAAGCAAACAGGTGACGTAAAATTTGGACCAGGAACCCGATCACCATTACTAGGATTACTCGGCGGGGCTCTGCCGAAGCTATCATCAGATCAACATGATGCTGTCAGTAAAGCAAAAAAGTACGCTATGGAGCAGAGCATTAAAATGGTGCTGATGAAGCAAACTCTTGCCCATCAACAACAGGTATATATACTTACAACATGATAGCAAAACGTTGGAATAACTATAACATCTTTGTGGGAAATTATTGATTTTAGTCAACGTGCGACTTGGTTTCCCAACTTTGCGTATGAAGGTCACCTCACATCATTCCATAGAGAATTAGTGTAGGAAAATTGCAAGCTCGCCTCAAAATTCTTTATTACGATTGCTAATCGGCTATATAATTTCTGAGTGGATATATCGACGACTCCAAACAATAGTATGCTAAGTCGACTTAGCATGTTTTCAAGTTCTTTACATTTTTATATTTAACGTCCTTTAACTTAAATTCTGTCAAATTTTGGTAATGATCGGACAACCCGATCAGAAGTTATAAACAAATATTTACTTAGCATAGTACTGAAGGTCAAAGAAATTTCCAAACTTTTAGAGCTTGTCCTGCAAAACACGCTTTTCAGAATTAGCAAACTATTATTTGGAGGTGTCGAACGTCCTTCAACTTAAATTCTGTCTAATTTTGGTAATGATCGGTCAATCCGAACAGAAGTTATAAACAAATATTGACTTAGCATAGTACTGAAGTTCAAAAAAATTCCAAACTTTGAGAGCTTCTCCTGCAAAACTCACTTTTTAGACTTAGCATACTATTATTTGGAGGTGTCGATATTATCTATTTATTAGTTGTCCATTCTCTTCATTGCAGAGTTGACTTCCGAGGATGTGAAGTTAGTATTTTGCAGTATTAGTGTTTTGCGAAACCTGGTCACTGAGTTTACTACATCTATAGAAGCAAATCCAATATTTATTGAATTCAGTATTATACGTATTCCAAACATTGCACTATGGTCTCAAATCCAAATTTTCTGGCCAACATTTTTTCTACGTCAATTTTGTATTGACATTGATTATTATTTATTATAGTTGTGTAAAAACATCAATTCTTACGTTTTATCGACCAAAATTACCAAAATCTGCCAAAATTCATTGAACCCGTTGTATGGAGTCTAACCAAAACATTGACCTATGCTAATAATTTTTGGTACGAAAGTTTTACACTTACACTGTGACGACTGAATTTCCCGACTGTTGGTCCAAAGACATTCTCCTTTCCAAATTTGGCATTAAAATAGCCTAGAATAAATTTAATGTCATTGGGCAGGACAACGGTCATATGTTTCCTCAAGACGCTCGTAGAATATCTCTTTGGTCTGTTCGTCCTTGTTTTCGGTTGGAGCATGAGCGCAGATATAGCTAATGTTCAAGAATTTTGCTTTTATCCGTATTGTAGAAAGTCTTTCATTCACTGGAGTGAAGCTGGAGACCAGATGTTTTAGCCTCCGACCAACTACAAAACCGCAACCAAACTCATGCTTTGTGTCATGGCAGCTATAATACAGTGTAACACCTTTAGGTGTTGTGACCTTTTTCCTAATCCATCGTATTTCCTGTATGGCAGTTATATCGGCCTTGTACTTTTCATTTACATACATCTGCCACCTTCTCTATAAAGAGTGCGAACATTCCAGGTTTTCCAAGCAGGTTGCCGTTTCCAAGCAAAATCCCAAAAACCTAAAAAAAAACTTAAAAATGTGACCTTTGACCGCGATTTATTTAAAAATCCCACCAGCTATATTTCTTGTTTTTGAATTTTTCTTATACATGAACATTGCTGTTTCAGAATCCGTAAAAACTTCGGTGACACTGTTTTATAAGGAGGCGATGCAGTGCAGTGATTGTCCCAATTTGAACTTCTATATCTCAAAAATGGTAAAACCTAGGGAAAAGGCAAAAGGTCAATCTTGTAGAGAATTTTCACTGCTACAACGGTTTTCTTAGTCCCATTACGATTGGACTTGCGGTTTCCAGACAAACTCGTGAAAACCAAAAAATGTGAACTTGAACGCGGTTTATTTGAAAATCCCTCTGGCAATTTTTTAGTTCATTAATTTTTTTCATCTATGAACATTTTAGTTTTAGAATCCACAAAAAACTTCCCAGTAGTAATACCCTAGACAGACGGCAGCGTTAATTTGCATTAACTGTCTTAATTCAAATTAATACGTGCATTTTCCACATTCTTAATGAAAAAAATCAAAGGGAATTTAAACTGAATTTACGTATTTCAATATGGCAATGCTGTGAAAGAGAGCCCATATTCATGTAGGAGAGAGAGCATATTCATGCTCTAAGACACAATTTGCATTGCAAACAACAACAAAACAGTTGTTTACCAGCAAAGTGTTTCGTAAATGCAGAAACTGTCGTCTGTCAGTATAGTGAGGGCGCTCACTGAGTTGTTTTTGCATTTGCTTATCTCTCTCTCTCTCTCGCTTACAGTGTGCGTGAATAAAAACATAATTTGGTTGTTGGGTTTTTTCACCCATACATACACATATACTAAAACATTGATGGTAAATCTTGGGCGACACTGGTCTAGGGTATAAGCACTTTTCATTTAAAGTTAGTTAAGGCACACAGAGTACAACATTAGGAAGATAAAATCGATTTTAAATAGCGGAGACAAAAACCACATTACTGGTGGTATAACAGATTCGTACGAAGGTAAAAACTATTTTGAAAAATGATTTTCAAAGATATATGTTTTAGACTATTCCTCAGGATATAGAAAAGATACGCGCATGCATAGCACTAAGCATTTCATTGTAGAAATTTTGAGAAAATCGGAAATTTTTGAAAAAAACTATTTTTCATGGATATCATATTTGTTAGCCTATTACTCAGGATCTAAAAAGGATGTGCCTATACGGAAAGTTGCGTTGGTCAGCTGAAGGTATCTAGTTTCCAAAAATGCATAGCACTAAGCATTTCATTGTAGAATTTTTTAGAAAATATGAAATTAAAAAAAAAATCAAGGATATCTCATGTTTTGGCCTATTACTCAGGATCTAAAAAGGATGTGCATATATGGAAGATGGCGTTTGACTGAAAGCTTCTTTCCAAAAATGCGTAGGATTTAGCATTTCATTGTAGAAAATTTGAGAAAAAAATGAAAAAAAAAACTTTTTTGAAAAGTGGCGATTTTTCAGGTATATAATAATGAGAATTTCAGCCAATTTCCATCCTAAGCTATTTATTAAAAGTATTTGAAAAAATTCTACATAAACAAATGTATGAATATCTAAATAATGAGTCATTGTTATTTGACAGGCAAACTGGATTTCGTGCAGATCACAGCTGTGTTAGTTCGTTGGTAGAAATCTCCGAATCCATCAGAAGTGAAATAGATGACAACAACGTCAGTTTTCTTGTTCTTCTTGATCATTCAAAACCTTTCGACTCAGTGGACCATCAGGATTTATGTTTTTAGCTTCATATTTTTTTTTTTTTTAATTCAACCTTACAGCAACAAAATTAATCAAGTTTTATCTCTATAACAGGAAACAATCAGTGTACGTTGGAAATTTGAGATTAAAGCCTTTACTCATACCTAAAGCAGTTCCAAAAGGATCTATATTGGGGCCTTTACTTTTTTCGTTATATTCCAATGACTTTCCAAGCCAATTAATGCATAGTAAAATCCTTATGTACGCTGATGATGTTCAGGTATATCTTTCATGTTTTATTAATAATATAAGGGAATGTACTACAAAACTTAACCAAGACCTTTCTAATGTTAACAAATGGGCTAGGGCAAAAGGCTTGATGTTGAATCCTCAAAAGTCGAAATGTTTAGTCATACATAAAAATAAACATTTATCTTACGAAATCCCTAATATCTTTGTTAATAATCAAAAGGTTGGAATAGTATCAAATACAAATAATTTAGGTGTTGTGTTTAACAGTTCATTGATTTGGTCGAATCATGTAAATATTGCTATCGGCCAAACATATGCAAAACTCCGGTCTTTGTGTGTCACACCGCAAAAAATACGTGCACTAATTGGAAAAACTTATCTCGTCCCTTCTCTAATTTACGGATGTGAGTTATTTGCCAGTTCTAATTCACGATGTAAACGTAAACAAAACGTAATATTATACTGTATGTGCATGGATCATCCCAGCAAAAATTCGGATCCGTTAGTCATTATGTAACCCATTACAAAGTTATGAGTACGTTGGCACATTGCTAGTGTGTCCCACTACAAATCAACCCGCCGCACAGAGGACGAAATCATTGATCTAGCGGCGCGAAAGTCAAAAAATCAAAGTATAAAATTGCGAAATGTTTTCCATTATATCGATTACAGACACTCTGCTGACTAAGATTTTGTTTTTACTTTTTTGTTGTTGTTTAGGTGATAGCTCAGAAAGGCCGCAGAGAATAGTTGTTGTTTGTGGAGATGAGAATGGTGATACAAACCCGAGTGTTACCGATAAATATAAGAGGAGAAAATAAAACACAAAGGTTTTTAGTTTGTATTAATAATAATATTGGTGTGGGTGATTTATTAGGCGAAAAGTGCGGATGACTTAACCTGGTGTGGGTGAGACGCGTTACAATTCGCGAGTAAACCGAGAAGTACTTCCGTACAGGTGAAGAGATGACTTATAAGTGTTTTGTGTATAAAAACCGAAAGTGAATCAAGGCTGTGGCAATCACTGCTTATTGGAAAGTTCTCACTACGATCCGAACTGAGCGAATAAAGTTCCAGGGAGAAATTGCAGAGAAATTCCACTACCAAGAGAGTACTCTCTACGATCCGCGCAGAGCGAACATAGTCTCTGAGAAGATTTGTAGGGCAATGATTGGAAATATCACCCTACGGTCCGCCGTAAGCGAACATAGTTTCTCAGAGGGTTTGTAGAGAACACTTAAGGAAGGGAGGCCTCTCTGCGATCCGAACTAGGCGAACAAATGCTCCCTGGAGATTTGTAGTGAAAATACCAATAGAGAGTTTCTAACTTAAACATTAGCCGCCAGCCGTGAAACACATATGGGTGTTTCAACATAAAATGGGTGAACTTAAAGTAACTTACAACTAGGAACCCAAGTATGTAAATTCAGTTAAGGTGAGCTTTGGCGATTTTATATTTAAAATTCCGTACTGTAATGTATCAAGCTATAGCCGTTGCGTAACTAATACAAATAGGGAAGGTAAAAATAAATTAATGACATGAGCATCATCCCGATGATGATTTAATTCAAAAAAGTTCATTCATCCGATAAAAGGTGATATTGATTTTTTGAACGGCTGTTCTCATAATCGATTTCAAGTCTTATAAGAGGAGAATTATAGCATTTTAAGTGGTGAAAACCGATAGGAATTACATCCTGGTGGAAATATTGTAGAATTTTGGCTTTTGGTTGTCTGTTGGTGCAGTCTTTTTGAACATTATTCGTTCGAATTACCGGGAGAAGAGGACATTGGACCAGTTAGGATCCATCCGAATACCTATTTTGTGCAAGAAGTGAACCGAGTATATTTTGGTGAATTCCGTTTAAAAGGATTTTTGGGTATAAATCAGCTCCAATCAATAGTTCTACGGGTCTACTATCAAAAAAGTGTGGATCAGCTAACCGAATGTTTTGTAAACGATGTGTTATATCGGGATCTATTGAGAAAGATGGAAGATCATCCGATATCCGAAGGAGAATAAATGCTTCTGTTTGAAGTACCAACGAAGAATTGATTCTTGAACCGATTTTCTGAGAACAACTCTTCTGAGTATTAGCTGATACCGTTCCCGCTACTCCTGAAATACGAGCTTGAGCAGAGCTGGTAGGCAAATTTAACCGATTTTTAATGGTTTCAGAAATGAAAGAACCCTCAGATGCTGGATCAATCAGAGCTCTAACTGGATACTCTTTACCGTTATGGATTAGATTCACTATAGCAGTTCCCACTTGTTGATTTGCTATAGTTGGATTGGCACCAGTGGAGGTGAAAGCTATGTTGTCATGACGGGATGAATGACGGGAAGAGGAAGGTGTAGAATTTGATGAAGGAGTTGAGGGAGGTGAATTAGTAGAACGGTGGAGGAGGGTGTGATGTCTTCAACGACACATATTGCAATTATGGGCGCTAGTACAAGTTTTAATTGTATGACCCCGTGAAAGACAATTCCAACAACTGCCTTGTTTCTTCACCGTAGAAGATTTTTGGTCAAAAGGCAATTGTTTAAACTTTGGACAAGATCGCAAAGAATGAATTTCCGTAGGACATAGAAGGCAAGTTAACTTGGAAGGAGAATTTAATTTTCTAGAGACCGATTTATTGGTGATTGGTGAATTAAATTCTTTCGAAGAAGACTTTTTATTGGGTTCAGGACCTTTGATATCACGCAAACAGTCAAGTGTCTGAATTCTTTCAGAAATAAATGAATCCAAGTCTTCCCAAGAAGACAAAGCCGATTTGTCTCTAACACTCTGTTCCCATAGAGCAGGCATGACCAAAAAGAGAACGGAGAAAATGTGATTGTATTCAAAATATTGGCAACTTATAACAGTGTGTTAGTAAGTTTGTATTCACGCAAGCTATAAAACAATAACAAATCAAAACATTTGTTCTCTTTTGTACGCTCTTTCTGTGCATTCGGGTCGTGTGTGTGTAAATTGCCGAAAATCATCGGCACCGCCGTGCCAAAGAAGAACACATTTGCCATAGAGTGACAGTTATTCGCGGTAAACGCTGAATACAAATGAAGACTATGATAGGATCCCAATGTACTGTGGTGATATCATATACGGCCATAGCAGATAAACAACTATTTATTCCGCGCTGAAGGGTTTTCAATCCCGAACTAGTTTCACGATCGATGTATGGAAGATCAAAGAGAAGCTTCAAGTGACTATTGACAATAACCCATTTATTGTCAAACCGATTTTTGAGAGCTGTCCATGCTAAAACGAAGCTACGGTGAGTTAATGGGAACTTGGAAACAATTTCTTTAGCTTCGCCGTCTGTCTTTCTAACTAAATGACAGAGTCTCTCAATGTCACTGAGACCAGAATTATTTACATATATCGTGGTGAAAAGGTCTCGGAAAGTTGGCCACGACAAGAAATCACCATGAAAGGTTTCTATGTCGCATGGAGGAAGTACAAGGTTATGTACACTATGACAACTGTTTTGAACGAAAGGAGGATCCACCTGAGTGCCGATTTCCCGCGACGCCTGTGTCGAAGTGCTCAAGTTATTTGCATGGTCGCCCTGAAATTCTTCTGCCGAGAAGTCTGAACTATTTGTTGAGGTGTGATGTGAAGATTTAGAGGATTTAAGAATTTTGCCCAATTTGCGATTCATAGTTGACCTACAAGTAATGTATGTCTGATGACACACTTCGTATTTACTATCTATCGAATCGATGATATCTTTTCCTGGGTCTACCGACGACATTAAATAATCGAGACAAGTATCGAACATTGTTTGGACCTTGGACCATAGCTTGTCAATTTCTGCGCTACGGAACTCCAATTCATACTCGTCTAACTGATCATCCCGCATTTGGTTGAAATGGGAATCGAATTTGATCAAAGCATCCGATGCTCTGATAAAGAGATCTAAAGGTGTGACCGGCATTGTAGAGAATTTCTTTGTTCCGAAAAATTAGACAAATTTCTACCAATTTGTTGGAATATTTCACAGAAATGAACAAAGAGTTGTAAAAATTCAATAGAATTTATTATTTTTGCACGAGGTGTAGGGTGAACCAATAGCTAAAATATCAAAACTGATTTATTTTGCGGAAAGGGAAACACAAATAAACCAAATGTCCGAAAAATTAAACAAATTCCCGCGAATCTGTTCAAAAATTGTAAAAAAAAACAACAAATTTCCAAAAAGCTGCAAAAAATCAATTGAATTTATTGTTTTAGCAGCAAGGTTTAGGGTGAATCAATGACTGAATGTCCAAAATCGATTAATTTTTGTGAAATGGGAAAACGCAAATGGCCAAAATATCGAAAACCGAATAATTTGGGAATTTTCCTTGTGAAAAATGAAAATTTTAAATTCCAAAGGGACCGAATGTAGGGTGCACTACTTCAGAACAACCAAAAAAGCAAAAAACCGCAACCGAAAATTCAAATATGTTAATAAAAAGGTGATTTAGTATATACATATAAATTTATATTGAATATTTGAATAAATATATGTTATATTTAATAAAAAATATATAATGCCGATTGTAGGGTGTACGATGTCCAAAAAACGTTTAAAACGAAAACCGATTATTTTCATAAAATGTTCAAATATTTATTTTTCCGAAAAAAATATTAAAAATCTATATATATAAAAAAGGATGATGTTAGTTACTACGCTTATATCTCAAGAACGGCTGAACAGATTTTGACAATTCGCACCAATTCGGAATGGTCTCATGGCAGAAAAGGATAAAACCTAAAAAAATCGCGAAAATCTGCGAAAATTTTGCAAAAAAATGTTTGACACATTTCTATGTAGCTTCGTGTTAGGAGTATACCGTGACACTTTTTTTACAGGTTTTGGTGAAATTGTATATGCACCAACTGTCAGGGTCCATTGTACTACTCTGTTTTGTCAATTTTTAAAAGTTGTATAGACATTTTTTATTAACAATCAAATCGATTTTCATTTATTTTTAAGCGTCTTTTTAGAAAATTAACAGGGAAAACTTTGTTAAAAAGAGGGAGTTTAGTTTAGAGTTTGTAAAGATTTTTAGTGGCTTCGGTCAGATTCCGATTAAAAAGATGAAAATGAAAACGCTGGAAATGGTTTCCACAGTTTTGGGGAAAAAAGTACAAAATCCACAAAATTGGTGGGTTATTAGAAAAATCTAGAGCTCAGAGGTAATTTAATTGGAAATGAGGTTGTGGCATATATGTTATAATGGGGTGGGTGTGCCACGTTTTTGTTCAAAATGTTCCAATATCAACACCGTTAAAGTTTTTTTCAAATATTAATTTTGGAAAAAATATAAGCATATCTTGGCTATAAGTTTTGATATATAAATGTTTATAATTTTGTTTTTAAAATATAATTTTTGAGAATTTACAAAATGTCTAAAAATTGGCCAATCCGCCCCACCTCACCCAAGGGGCAGCTTTGTCACCGACGTGGATACCTACGCCAAGGGACTCTAAATATTCATTTACCATACTTCTTCCTTAAATATCAAAATTTTACAATAAAGGGACGTTTTATCTATTGAAAAATCAAAAATTATACTAAAATTGAAGACAAGAAACAGATCCTAGAATTCAATTGAAGTTGGTATGTTGAATTTCGATACAAAAGATATAATATTACGTCAATACGACAAATTTCTCACATTAACCCACCCCACCCCATCCTGGCATAGGCGCCCCAACCTGTTTCATAATATGAATAATCTTGGCATTTATAATTATTTTTTTATACAAATTAATTGGATTTCTATTCTGTAGGAATTGTCTTTTAACGGTATAAAATGTATTTTGGATATCACCAAAGGCAAACCAGATGTAACAAAATATACCTACCATGAACTTTTTTCGCAATACCCTGAAAAACACAATACTGCTTGCATCCTCAATCATATATTTGATACAAATGCCAGCTTTTGGGATATGATAGATCATCGCTAAACTCACAATTTTCCTTTTAACGGTATTTTTGTAGCATTTGTAGTTTTCAAGAAAATCTGCGGTGGCACAGCCGCCCCATAATACCATACATATGTATACTTTTGAACCGTAAGTAAAAACATCTTCGAAAGATGAACTTCCGATTTATGTCGTATAAAATTTGAGCAGTACCAGGTATATATTGATACCCCCACTGAAAATCAGTTTAGTTCCCGCACAGCTGGAACGCAATTGCCAATGGTCAAATACATACGTATGTATGTATATCGAAAAAGTATGATATTCAAATTGGAAAGAAACAAGTAAGAAAGTATCAGTCAGCTGTATCCTCAGCCTTTGACCAAAAACAAGAAATAAGCAAACACATATTTTAAACAGCGAGTTTAAACCAAGTTTGGAAAAAATTTTGAAAATTTTGAGAGTTATCCTTCATACTAGCAGTTTAAGCATGTACCGGCAGGGTGTCATGGACTTACTCCGGAAAATAATTGTACCGTTGTAATAGGAATGGTGAAAACAAGCTTCTGCAAAAAAAAATCAAATAGATCCGAGACGAGTCCTCAAAGTCCACTTTTCCCAAATTTTGTGTGGGAGGTACCCGAAGGACTGGACTGGGTGAAATAATACGATATGCGAAGTTTGGACCAATCAGAAACTCCCTGCGAGAGTTATCTTCAGGATTTGGCAGTTTAGATGATGCCGTCAGGGTTTCTTGGAGTTTTTAGGCCAGTATCTCAGGAAGTATGGACTGCTGAAAAAAATTTCAAAACTATCTGAGAGAAGCTCCTAAACTTCATTTATGGTGTGTGGTAGGTACACGAAGGAGTAGATTGATATGGTCCATATTCAAACCCGATCTATATCCGGAAGGAGTAATCCGATTTGCAAAGTTTGGACCAAATCGATTGCGCCCTTTTGTGGGGGAGGTACCCGAAGGAATGGACCAATATGGGTCAACTAAGTTTGGGCAAGGTTTTTCGAAGTTCAAAATTCGGTTCGGTTGATCCGTTCGAGAGTTATCGTGCACACCAGCCAGACACTCCAGCCAGTAGGAGGTACTGATAAGAAGAAAACCATTGATTATGAAACGAATGGGGGCGTTACGATACTACTTTGTTTCAAATGTGCGTCGCAAAATATGTTATTTGCTTAATAAATATATTTTAGTCCCGATTTACAGTTGCCCAATTGTCAGTTTATGGGACAGAGATTCGAGGAAAATAGAAACACTTTGCCTCTCAGTAGCCTCTTTCTTCGATAAACTGACAATTATAGAAAGTACGATTGTCTAATGGGCATCTGCGTCAAAGATCGTCCTAAATAGTTCAAAACAAAGAAATATTTGCAATTGAACTCGACAACAAAGCCATCGACTTCAGTAATAATTCTAACAGACCGCGAGACGAAGTTCGCCGGGTCCCCTAGTAATCTATATATATAAAAAAGGATGATGTTAGTTACTACGCTTATAACTCAAGAACGGCTGAACAGATTTTGACAATTTGCACCAATTCGGAATGGTCTCATGGCAGAAAAGGATAAAACCTAAAAAAATCGCGAAAATTTGCAAAAAAATTTTTTCATGAAAGTCAACTTTTCCACAAATTTCTATCGAGATTCGCGTTTGGAGTATACCTTGACACTTATTTGGACAGTTTTTGGCGAAAATTGTATATGCACCAACTGTGGGGGTCCATTGTTTGTAAATTTTTGAAAGTTGTATAGAATTTTTTATTCACAATCGATTTTCATTTATTTTCAAGCGTCTTTTTAGGAAATTACTAGGAAATTCAAGCGTCTTTTTAGGAAATTACTAGCGAAAAATGGTTAAAAGGAGAGGGCTTAGTTTAGAGTTTGTAAAGATTAGTGGTGGTTTCGGTCAGATGCCGACTGAAAAGATGAAGATGATAACGACGAAAGTGGTTTCCACAGTTTTGAGGAAAAAAGTACAAATCCACAAAATTTTTGGGTTATTTGAAAAATCAAGAGCTCCGAGGTAATTTCATTGGAAACTGTATGTAAAAACATCTTCAAAAGATCAACTTCCGATTTATGCGGTATAAAATTTACGCTGTAGCAGATATATATTGATACTGTTCAGATCCTGTCATGATACTAAAACATGATGTCCGCACTGAAAAGGTGTATGAATTCAATCAGTTTAGTTCCCGCAGAGCTGGAAGGCTGTATGTATGTGCATCGAAAAAGGATGATATTCAAAATTGGAAAGAAAAAAAAAAAAAAGAAATCGGAGGTACTGGAGATTTTTTTGGTCGAAAATTAAATATAGGGTGACCAAGTAATCGACAACAGTCACGTGTTAGTGTGACAAGACTTCAAGCATCTGAAACACACAGAGAACGGCAACTAATATAATAGCTCTGCTAACAAGGATCAATGTACCAAGTACTGGATAGTACAGTGTCAGTCAAAATTCAATTAGCGCATTTGTCCGTGTTACCAGAGCCATTGCATCTAATTCCGAACTTGCAATGCAAGCAGAATTCGGGAGATCACGTTAAACAGAGAAGTCAGAAAAAAACTGACGAAGGTGGTTACCTGATAACGATCGGATCTTTCTGTTCAAAATAGGTTAATTGATTAAAACGCTAATTTAAATAAGCACTATATTCAGCATTAAATTCAAATTCCTACGATCGCATTCCTTCCTACGAATTCAATTACTTGAGTAAAATATCGTGTTCTGTGGTGAAAACAAGAATTGTAGAAAACCATCGATTTTGAAACGAATAGGGGCCCATGATGAGCAGTGAAATCATAATACCAGGCGGTTAATACCTTTTTAAAGATGCGGCATGTGCTTCGTATAAGAGCTAAATATTATGAATTTTCAAGTCAGGATACCGAAAACAGTTTGATTTACAGTTGTTTAGTTCATTCGAACGATTCTTTACAATGAGAGACTAATATAAACTAGAGCAGTCAATTTACACAATACATTTAAGTTCACAGAACTATGTTCGGAGAGAAGTCAGAAAAAAGCTGACGAAGGTGGTTAACTGATAACGATCGGATCTTTCTGCTCAAAATAGGTTAATTGATTAAAACGCTAATTTAAATGAGCACTATATTCAGCATTAAATTCAAATTCTTACTATCGCATTCCTTCCTACGAATTCAATTACTTGAGTGAAATATCGTGTTCAGTTCAACAAGAATTGTAGAAAACCATCGATTGATTATGAAACGAATAGGGGCGTTATGATATAAATTTTGCTTCAACTATGCTACCGAATATTTTTATTTAAATCGCAAAATGTGTTATTTGCTTAAAAAATATATCTTGGTCCAGATTTATTGTTGCTAATTTTCTCGCAGCTATTGTCAGTTTATAGGAGAGAGAGAGTCGAAGAAAACGGAAACACTTTGCCTCTCAGTAACTTCTCTCTTCGCCAAAGTGACAATTGTCGAAAGTACAATTATCTAATGTACATCTGCTTCAAAGATCATCCTAAACAGTTCAAAACAAAGAAATATTTGCCACTGAACAAGGTGATAGCAATAATAGTATTATAGGTTTGAATCAAATCCATCAAGTTCTGTACCTAACAAACTGCGAGACGAAGTTCGCCGGGTCTCCTAGTTTATATAAAAAATAATTTTTCCACCTGCGACCCACTGTAACCGTAGTTATAACGAAGAGGTAGAACAAAACAAAATTAAACACAAGTAGTCGATACCGCAGTAGACTTATGTTGGTATGTACTAGTAGGTAAGCAGGTAGAGAGACCACAACGTGTTGGCTTGTTGTTGGTAGGTTTTTTCGTTTTATAAGTGACGCTAGAAGAAATGTAAAAAGGCGGGTAATTTGTAATTAGTTTGTTGTTGCAATTCTCACTAAAGGGCTCTCCCTTTGGAATAATTATGGATGTAGGGATAGTGAGAAAATAAACCGAAATAAATAAAACAACAACAACAACACGTATTGGCGATCACTACACTTGTTGGTGAATAATTAAGAAGCACAGTATGCCGTATATTAGATTTATTAAATTCACAAAATAAACGATATTTTGCTAATCTTTCAAAGGGAATGCAACCGTATTTTGGCGAGAATTTTTATTAAATGATTTAGTGTGTGGACTGTATTAAGATTTTAACCGTATTTGTTTGTAATCACCGACCGATAGGGTGAATTAAAGTCGATCAGTGACCGAAATATTTTTATGCGAAAAGAGATAAAAATTTAACACTCGCGATTTGCTCACTTATGGAAAACACTGAATTTACATACCTGGTATGTTTTTTGGTGGAATATGTGTTGTTGGTGATAATGTATGATGGTTTGATGATGAGGATGGTGGTGAGGGGTGATTGGGGAATCTCTTGTGTGGTGAAGAAGAGAACAAAAACTCCGATTAGCACAAACAACACCGTGTAAGTTGTCCACTGATCCGAAGATTGTATGAAATGTTTAGGTGGACAACAACAAAATCCTAAGGATCTTATCTGGCTCGACTGGACCAAATGTTTAGGTGATAGCTCAGAAAGGCCGCAGAGAATAGTTGTTGTTTGTGGAGATGAGAATGGTGATACAAACCCGAGTGTTACCGATAAATATAAGAGGAGAAAATAAAACACAAAGGTTTTTAGTTTGTATAAATAATAATATTGGTGTGGGTGATTTATTAGGCGAAAAGTGCTGATGACTTTACCTGGTGTGGGTGAGACGCGTTACAATTCGCGAGTAAACCGAGAAGTGCTTCCGTACAGGTGAAGAGATGACTTATAAGTGTTTTGTGTATAAAAACCGAAAGTGAATCAAGGCTGTGGCAATCACTGCTTATTGGAAAGTTCTCACTACGATCCGAACTGAGCGAATACAGTTCCAGGGAGAAATTGCAGAGAAATTCCACTACCAAGAGAGTACTCTCTACGATCCGCGCAGAGCGAACATAGTCTCTGAGAAGATTTGTAGGGCAATGATTGGAAATATCACCCTACGGTCCGCCGTAAGCGAACATAGTTTCTCAGAGGGTTTGTAGAGAACACTTAAGGAAGGGAGGCCTCTCTGCGATCCGAACTAGGCGAACAAAGGCTCCCTGGAGATTTGTAGTGAAAATACCAATAGAGAGTTTCTAACTTAAACAGTTGTTGTAAATATTCACTCAGTTATTCAGTGTCAAGTGCAAGAAATTTTGACGGATCAGATTTTAATAAAATTGTTGCTAAAAACCTGATCTCATATTTGTTTAATTGTTAAATAAATTCGTAATAAAACTAAACAAAGTTTATTTTTTATTGATAGGGGAGGGTTTAAGTTAAATTAAAATAAAATGTTTGGGGTCTGAAGTTACATAGTTATAAAGCAATAAATTTTCAAAAATTATTATTTTTTTGTATGTTTTTAGTGCAATATACTTTTGTTGGATGGAGCGTAACTACAAAGGTCCACCGAGGTTCGGTCCAGTTATTTTTTTAATAATTAAATTGGACTCCCGAGATTCCGAAAAACCAAAATTTAGCTGCAAATCCCCAAACTACTGAAAGTCGAGAGGTTCCTTAAAAGGGACCTATACCCAAACGTGGACCTATGTCCACAATTTTTGGTGGAAAGGTTTAGCGACCACTAGGAACCCTAGGTACCAAATTACAACTAATTTGGAAGGAAAAGGTGGCTTAAATCCTCAAAATATCGAATATCAGGAGGTACCGTTATATTGGGGCTATACCAAAATATTTGCCTATGTTGTTCATATTTAGTCCATAATTACCCACAGACACAGATTGAGTTTGTGCAAAATTTCAGAAAGATATCTTCATTCGTTTCCAAGTTATTAATTTCGCGCCGCTAGATCAGTGGTTTCGGCCACTGTGCGCCGGCCGGGTACTTTTTGTTAAAAAACCAATGAACACTTGGTGGTGCATAGCTAAACATTGAAACAACCCTTAATGTCCGTGTTCGGCTACAAAGCAGAAGTTCGTGTGTTCAAATCCAGTAAGGGGCGAAATAATATAAAAATATGAAGAGTGTTGAAATTGAAAACAAATTCCACCTAAACTGTTCTAAAAATAAAAAAAATATATTTTTATCATATAGCTTATTTTTCAACTTTCAGTGGCTGTAGAATAACTAGTTATTCTAGTGGTCATAGAATAACTAGTAATTCAGTGCGACATGCCCTTGTTAAAATAATGGGTTAGTAGGGGGATTTGTAAGTAGTTACGGCTGCCAAAAATCCCTTACAAAACCCATTATTTTGGTAAATAAATAATAAATAAATAAATAAATAAATAAACAAATAAATAAATAAATAAATAAATAAATAAGTAAATAAATCAATAAATAAATAAATAAATAAATAAATAAATAAATAAATAAATAAATAAATAAATAAATAAATAAATAAATTAAATAAATAAATAAATAAATAAATAAATAAATAAATAAATAAATAAATAAATAAATAAATAAATACATAAATAAATACATAAATAAATAAATAAATAAATAAATAAATAAATAAATGAATGAGTGAATGAATGAATGAATGAATGAATGAATGAATGAATGAATGAATGAATGAATGAATGAATGAATGAATGAATGAATGAATGAATAAATAAAATAAAAAACGTTCTGGGGGCGTTAAACCAGACTCGAACGATGTAAACACAAGGTGCTTCTACGGTCTCTTGTTCTTGGGAAGTAAGCTGCGAAGTACTTTTAAAACATTCTCGTCTATATCGAACTTGGATTTGTCAATCGCTTGAATATTTTTTGTTGATGTCCGGATGTGCCTCCAAACTTGCAGTAAAAAATCCCTCTCAACAATACTTCTAATAAGTCTGTACGTTGGTACAAAAGCTCTCGACCTAACATCTGCTCGATCTGTTGAGACCCCATGATTCTAGGCTTTCGTACACTGCTAGGTCGTGTTTCTCCCTTGAGCTATTGTCAGTTACAGGAACGCCTAGGAATTGTTCTTTACCCCCATGTGATACCAGAACAGCAACCCGTTCTTTCTGCTCTGTTTTGAAAATACCTGGTAATAGTTTTCCATGCCAGTGCACGCAAATAGCCTCGTTCCTTGAAGTTTTTGCGTGTATTTTTCATTGGTTATTCTCCATTGTTCACGGATAAAACTTCTGGAGGTCTTATATTTGTTGGGATCCTCTCCGAGAGCTTCCGCTGTAGCCAAAATGATACTAGTAACGTTCCTATAGTGCAGCTTACAGGGGTCCAGCAGCAATGACAATTTCATGGTTCGTATTTTCTTGAATCCACGCTTGATTCTTTTCGGGAGAGATGGTTCTTCGAAGCGTTTAGCATCAAAACAAGAGCTAGACCTCATTAAAGATCTATTAAAATACGAATACATTGACAAACATATATCAGAAAAGGGAAATAACAAAATAACAATAATAAATAATCTGTGGTATCTTAGTCCTGAACTTGTTGACCTGTTCGATCCAAACTTAGAAAAGAGCAACTGCCGAAATTCCTAGAACCAGGTCTATCTGGAGTAATTAAAAGTGGGGCTTCTTGTTGATCAAGAGATTACACTCTAACTCCGAATTTTCAGGAGGCGCAAAGCATGGTAAGAAGCTTGAAAGTTGCGTACGACATAGCAGAGCGAGGAGTTGAGCTCATCACAGATTACCACCAAGTAATTACAAAGGACGAACAACTGAAACACAGATAGCTCCAAAACCACATGATGTTGACGCTTGAATAAATTAAAGTTAGAATAAAATGTAAAAGACATTTGTTTTCATTCCAAAAATTGATAAGAAGAAAGAAAAATGTTTTTTTTTTTTGCAATAGACTAGTCACGTTTTTCGGGACATTGGCTTTGTTATCTCGAATTCAGTAATACTTACGTATTTTGTTTTTGAACATAAAATTAACAGAATGGCCTTTAATTTAATGCATAATACGGGCAAATAGCTTTAACCGTTCCACAGATATAGGTCGCCGATGTTGCCAAATAGCCAAAAAATCGAGATTTTCATAACTTCGAGGCCCCAGTAGCACGTGTTACCATATTCCAATTGTGCTCAAACTTTGGCAATCTTAAAATCTAACAAACCTAACAGGTTTAAGCGGCACCAGCGGCTAAAAAATCCGACATCGATTTGTACTCTTTGAGTTAAAACCATTAAGACAAAGAAAATATTGAATTTTACATAAAACGTTTGATATTTTATCAAATTTTATATTTTTACACAGTTTAATAATAAAAAAACGTTGTTACAATACTACATTTTTTCCCTACACCACAGTGTCGTAAGAGGTCTCAATAACATAATGATCTGCTAAAAAAAGTTAAATGACCAACATTCTTAATTTAGAACACTTTGAGGAATTTTGATGATTATACCCTATACCACAATGTGGAAAAGGGTATAATAAGTTTGTTTTCCCAAAAATTCATGTAACGCCGCGAAATATTCGTCGTAGACCCCTCATGTGGTATACCAAACTTCATATCTCGACGAGATAAAGCGATTTAGCGATGTGTGTCCTTCCGTCCGTCCGTCCGTCTGTCCGTCCATTAAAAATTGTAATCAAGCTAGAGGCCGCAATTATGGACCGATTGTCACGAAATTTAGTATGGAGGTCGGGTTTGGACCAGAATAGAACTGATTAGTTTTTGGCGATGATCGTGAAATGTTAAAGGGATGAAATGGACCAAAAACAAAATTTTTGCTCGATTTTGTAGCCGCTCTGTAGGTCGCAATAATAGTCCGATCGGCGCGAAATTTTAAACGTAGCTTTGGTTTGAGATGAAGAAGTAGCGTGCAAGTCAACGGTATGATCGGATAATATTTAGCGGGTTAAATTGATCAAAACTTTTGTGTATACATTTAAATAAAAGTTATCATTTATCAAAAGCTAGCCCGGAAAGCTAGTGCACAGGGATAGTGGTATAGGGTATCACATGGTCGGCCCCGTCCGACTATAGTCTGTTCTTACTTGTTTTTCAACTGTAATTGACAATTTTACGACTTTTATGACGATTTTCGGCCACACACTGTTTGCATATTTTTTGCATATTCTGCATATTTTTTCATATATTTGCATATTTTTTGCACATTTTTTGCTTATTTTTGGAAAAATCCGTTGTCAACTTATCTATTTGAGCAAGCAATTGACACTTGGGTATAAAAAGTTTCTTCTTGAAAAACAAGAAACAAGGGGACTGATGAATATTTGTAGCGATATCTGAAACTATAGTCGTCTTTCCTGCCGTACCACTTGGTAAACATCGCCAATTTGTTCCCACTAATAAATTAATGTTGTTTTAATAAAATATTAAAACTTAATTACGAGTAAGCCAGACTATTTTGAAAAGCAAAAAAAAACTGTTTTGAAAATTGCGATTTTTTGTTTTGGGCTCAGGCGCATCCTTTTTAGATCCTAAGTAATAGGCCAAAACACAAGATATCCTTGAAAATTTTTTTTCAAAAATTTCCGATTTTCTCAAAATGTCTACAATGTAATGCTTAGTGCTATGCATGCGCGTATCTTTTCTATATCCCGAGCAATAGTCTAAAACATATATCCTTGAAAATCGTTTTTCAAAATCGTTTTTACCTTCGTTCGAATCTGTTATACGACTGTTATACCACTAGTAATGTGGTTTTTGTCTCTGCTAGTTAAATCGATTTTATCTTCACGCACATCTTTTTTATATTTTTAAAAAGTTTAAAATAATACCATTCGTATAAGCTTTTGTAAACCAATTAGCTCCTACAAAGTTTAAAGACGCTGTGGCAACAAAATGAACTGTAATGAACTTTTTATGAACAATACTGAATAAAAAATAAAATAAAAAACTCAACATAGTTTGGACGAAATCCGGGTCGACAATCTGCAGCCATTTAGCCCAATCTGTTTCTCCTGCTGGGACGCATGACACGCCTCAAACGGATCAACCGATTTGGATCAAATTTTAGTTCACGTAATGTTTTCATAATGGTCCACCCATTCGGGTACATCCACCGCAAAAGTTAAACATTTTCGCTAAAATGGTGTGCAAATATCTAATTTGGCCATGCTTCCTGACATAATGGTAACGGGTGATCCTTTTTCAATAACCTTTTTTACAGATCGCGTGTGAGTCGTATGATGAACAACGTCTACAAATCGTTCAACTTTAGTACGAAAATTCTCGTTTTTTGAGGAATGTGTTTTGAGCCTAATTTTGTTTAGCGATCAAGCCCATTTCTTGCTTAATGGGTATGTAAACAAGCAAAATTGCTGCTTTTGGGATGAAGAGCAACTTAAAGAGTTGTAAAAGCTGTCACTTCATCCAGAAAAACAAAGGTTTCGAGTGGTTTGTCTGCCGGTGGAATCATCCGTTCACATTTCTACAAAAATTATGCCGAATGGTCACCAAGATCGTATGATATCAAACAAATACGGGTGTTATTTGCTGCTTACCAGTCGAAATGTTCGAACAAGTCATTGAAAATCGAACTCAAATATGAATTGTACGATCAGAGACGTTTCTGCGACCAAAAGTTTATAGACATAATCTTCAAAAAATAAATGCCAAAGAATGCTCTTTCAAATGATAATAAACATTTCCCATTCAGTTTTATTTGTCTGTGTTCTTTTCTTTAAAGAAAGTATGAACCTCGAAAAGGATCTCTCTTTATAAAGGTTATAAATCCTACGATGTCCAACATAGAATGGCTGGTGGACGCAACAACTATCGAAAGGAATGACTCTCATAATAAGAAGTCGGCACATTCTTTCAGAAACATTCTCCACAAAAGGAAAACCCTTTTGGACTTCAATCGAAATCAACTTTATTAAAAAAACCTTAGCATTTATTCCCCAATCGTTAAGAAATACAATACAAATTTTGGGCAAAAAATATTTTGGCTGTGAAGCCGGTTTTCGATATGGATAAAAGCCGTCTGACACGTTTTTGCTTAAGGGAGGAGTTTTAATGAGTTTACCTCCAACCGTTTACAAGTTATAAATTTGGGCACAAGTAATTAATCGGTGTGTTGATTAGAGATATTTGCTTATTTAACAACAAAAAACATTTAATTCTATTTCCAATTAATAGCAAAAACGGTATCCATAAAAGTTTTTAATGTCATCGAGTTCAAAAACTTCTTCGTACAGCTACGGCACGGGTGCCACCGTGGTGCAATGCACACCCGCCTTGCACGCTGAAGGTCGTGGGGTTGATTCCCCGGCCAGGCAACATCAAATATTTCCAACGGTGGCAAAATACCCCTCAGTAATGTTGGCGATATTTCCTGAGTATTTCAGCCATGTAAAACTTCTCAAGTGCTGTCTTAAGACACGCCGTTTATCGGGCGATAAACAGTAGGTCCCATATCATTGAGCTAATATGAATTGGTGTGCACTCATTGATATGAGAGAAGTGTCCCTTGTCCCATCTGGGATGTTTGTGAAACAATTATTAATATTAACGCTTCTTAGTTATAAAATACATTCTATAACATTATACCAACGGTAGAGTTTTTGGAGTTTTTTCGACTTATAGTATTTTTTCTGATATTGTTTTCTGAAATATTGCCCTAACATGTGTTTCGTAGTCTCAAACGGTACTGCGAGTAGGATTTGGAGTCTATGAGTCGTAATCTGTATTGCACGACTCCGGGTAAAAATGCTTTCTTTTTTAATGCATTTTTAGTTGGATTGGACGGACTCAATCACTTCGGTTAAAGAAGTAAAATATTATTTTCTTAGGTTATCGACACAATAGTAGTACACAATTTTCGATTCTAAATATTCGATACAAGTCCAATATGCACTCGCGCATACGAGTTATTCTTCTTTTTGGAGGTATTCAATTCATAGAAGTCGTTTAGTGTCTATTAAGATAAATAACTAATAAAATACCTTGACGTACTACAGTATACCAAATACCATTAAATGGCTTATAAAATGTTAATATGTAATGTACGGGGATCAAAGATTTGTCCAACTAAAAACTTTTTGAAAAATGGGACTGAAATTTGAGGGCGATATGCATTAAAACGTGGATTTATGTTAACCACTTTCAGCATGGAGGTTCTCCAATCCAAAAATCCATTTTATAGCTGATATTCTTAGAAATCTGAAAATCTTGCGATAGCGAAAACAACGACTATTCTCTGCGACTATTAGAAACAAAAATGCCAATTTAGAGCGAATGTGGTAGGAAAATTCTGGGATATACCAAAACATATATGGTTAATAACTTCAAAATACCGAAAACCATACCGAACGTGGTCTGATATGTTTAATTTTCGATTCAAAATATCCAAGGACTAACATATATTAGTCAGTTCCAAATTTCGAAAATGTATCTTAAATACTGTGAACTCTCTCTATTGATTTTATTTTTTTGTCTCAATAATCAATAAAAAATCAGTTACAAATCTTTAAAATAGCGTTACATAACCCTACACATTATTTTAAAATTTCATGATATTATGTCAAGATGGGCCCACCCCGAAATTAAATCCTGCCTTGACGACTTGCATGCATTTCACTTTGGACTGTTGTGAAAGCAAATTGTCAAATACATTAGAATCACAAGAATTTGGTATTTTTTACGAATTATCCGGCACTACAATTTTTCAGTATAAAAAAAGTGAAGGAAGCCGCTTCAAGGGGCCGACAGTTTATATGGAATTATAAGGCTTATTGATTTATTGGTGCACGAATTATCGCGATTCTACTATATCAAAAAAATAAAATTGTGCAATGGCTTCTTCTTAAAATTTTCGCAATTTTCACATTAAATTAAGAGAAACATGTTCTTATTTTCAAACTATTTGATAGTTAATTGTAGTTAGAATAATGTATTTATAAGTATCGATTTTATAAAAGTCAGACAAACATACTTTAGGGCTTCTCAGTACCAAATGGTATGAAATTTAGTATCTTTTAGTGCGCACACATGGGACCGAGGGTAATTTAGAACATTACTTGTAATGACAAATCCTAACTCTCCACAGAAATGTTGCTTTGTGGCAATTTTAGTTATATCATTGTCTATTTTGACTGGATTATTCGTTTTCCAAAAAATAGATAATTTTGAGGACAGCTTAGAATGTAAAATAATTGAGTTGTTGTTGCTTAAATATTGAGTAGAATAAGCACAATATATTTTATATTTTACAAATATAATATCTATAATAACATAATATATCTTTTCAGCAACTTGCATCGCAGCGTACCCAGGTACAAAGACAACAAGCATTGGCATTAATGTGTAGGTAAGTGTCTTTATTCCCATAATCCTACAAGCAGTGTTGCCATATAAGTTTGGTCGAAAATCGTAAATTCTTGAGTGCAAAAATATATCAAAATCGTCAAATAAAATACGTTTATTTCAGCCAGCTCATTACTATCAGGAACGATTTTCGATCAAAAGTGGATTTGATTCAGCATTTAGCTTTTTCAGAAATTGAAAAATTTAATAACAAATACACGTTTAAATTTACATTTTTATTTGAAAAATCTCAATTTTTTATTATTTATCAATTAACGAAAACAATTATTTATTAAAGAAGTGTTATTTTTGTGAAAACCACTTTTTCTTCAAGCAAAAATTAATCATTTATAAAAACTTAACAATCTGGCATTACGAATGATAAATTAAAGCAAAAATAAAACACAAAACAAAAATAACTCAAGTGTTTATTGACTTTTTAATCATTTAGCGGCAAACACAGAAATTCACACTGCACTGAGATAGGACAACGCGTCCGAATTATCTCTTAGATTTCTGCGGCGTATTTTTTCAATGTTATTGTTACGGAATTTGGTTTAACTAATCTCCGTGTAGACGTTGTTTTATTCCCCGATACGATTTGTATCAAATAAAACAGGGTTCGTTTTAGATTACGATTTTACAATGCTTTATTTACTTTATTACACTTATTCGCAACCGACTTTAATTACAAAGCACACAGCTTAGTTCTAGTAAGCACACAGCTTGCTCTTTACTTCTTCTATTAACCGACTGCTCAGTTTTACGTCTAAAACACAACTAACTCGCTGTTGCTGAATCCCCTTGTATTTATCCCAAGCGCATCTGGTTCCCGATATTTCTAGTAGCTTTTAGAACACCACCGATTAATAGTGCGACAATCACACAAACAGGCACTAATGGGTACTTTACACGATATGTTTTTTACATATGAGTTGTCACTTTTTATATACAAAATGTATGCGCAAAGTGACAACTCATATGTAAAATAACATATCGTGTGAAACACCCATAAGCGTACAACTGCGCATACATACATGGGCGAAGAGCGATAAATGCAAGTGAATCGAAAGCACAACAATAACGTCACAACAATAACAAAATAAACATGGAAAGTAAGAACTAGAAAGATTAAGAAAAATCTATATGGTAACAAAAATTAAAAATTACGTTACAATTCAAATTTTTGAATTAACGCAAATTCAATTAATTAACTTAAAACTATCAGTTACATTCGTAACATTATGTTGATAGCTTTGTCTTGTCCCTCATTTACTGAAACAATAGAAACTCCCTGCATTATATAAAAATAACTTTCTATTTACACAAAAAGGTTTCTTTAAACAAAATATTTTTCACAATCCCCCCACCTACAGTGTTTTCTAATCATATGTTTTTTGTTTTCATTCTTTTTATTCATCTAATGTTGCCATATGTAAACTAAAGAATGAGATTTTCGGCCTTCACCAAATCGATCGAAATCTCAAGAATCTAAAACGACCCAACTTGACCAAAATTCATGAAAGTTTAAAATGTTGTGTAGCGTTACATAAAGCTATTTTAAAGGTTTTTTAGTTGATTTCATATGCAACATTGACACAAAGTATATAAATTCAATAGAGAGAGCTCACAATATCATAGATACAATTTTGCAATTTGGAACAGAGTTATAATATATTAGTGTTTGGATGTTTAGAATTAAAAATGAACCATGTCGACCACGTTCGCTATAGTCCCCATACAAACGTTCCGTCTGGTATTTTGATGTGTTAAACTCTAACAGATATATACAGTGTTTTAATGTTGTGGAGGATATAAACAGTTCGGCCCGAACATAACGCATTTGATTTGGAATAATTAGTTTTATTTCTCCTTCGCCGGAAACACAACAAACAACACAAGTTTTAAAATAAAAATATGAATTATATTGTTCAACAGATGCTACTTTGGCTTAAATATCAGTTTAAGAACAAAGCTACATCTCGTCAAACAAAAACAACGCTTTACAACATACTGATACTACCCATGCTGATGACAAGGCAGTGCTTGGTGTGTTTGAGAGAAAAATTCTTCGAAAGATCTATGGACCAATCTGCGTTGACGGTGAATATCGACGTCGTATGAACCCGAGATGTTTCTGCTATACAACGACATCAGTATAGATAGAGATGCAAGGATTGCGTTGGCTAGGCCATATCAAGAATGAGCGATGATGAACCCGCTAAAAAGGCGTATAAATACGTGCCACAGAATTGGCATTCTGCGGTGCACGCAAAATTGGCAGACCTAAGCTTAGATGGAGCAAACAAGTTGATGAAGAGATGAAAAGGCGCGGTATTCCAGAAAGCGAAGCAGCAAACAGAGAGAATTGGAGATATTTTCTTAGTTCAACTTATAGAACAAATGTTCTGTAATAGGCCAGCTAAGTAAGTAGTAATTAGTTTTCTTTCTGACCACAATTTTAAGTGGAGAAGTTACTTGACCTCTAGGAACCAAATTATAGCTAATTCGGTCACAAAACGTGGACCATATTTTGGTGAAGAAGTTTTTTTTCTACTGGAACCCAAAAGCCAGAAAATGTAGCTAGAAACATCAAAATACCTGAAATCGAGTGGTACAGATCTATGGGGGCTATATAAAAATGTAGCTGGAGGTATGTTTAAAAAAATCGGGGTCAAAGTTCAAATTTTTAGGTTTATTTTAGGTTTTCATGATTTTGCGTGGAACCGGCAAGCCTCCTAAGTAGGCTATACAATCAATGTATTGTGCCGATTTGATCATCTATATTCCAAGAATGGTAAAACCTAGGGAAAAAACAGTAAGGAAAGGATCATAGTCGGGCGGGGCCGACTATATGATACCCTACACCACTGTGATTTCTATATAATATGGTACACTTAGTACTAAACAAAATTCTGTCACACATTTCAAATTTCATCAAAATCGGAAGTATATAGCGTGTTTGGTGCAGCAATTACGTCAAATCAGCCGAAAGTATATATGAGAGCTATATCCAAATCTGAACCGATTTCGATGTAATTTGGCACATTTATTTTTAGACCGAATTCAGTCACACATTCCATATTTCATCGAATTCAAACATATATAGCGTTTTTGGTGCAGCAGATACCTGGAATCGGGCGAAAATATATATGGCAGCTATATCCAAATCTGAACCGATTTCGATATAATTTGGCATACTTATTTCTAGATCGAATCGGACAAAAAATGCGACCTGTACGTTGCGAACAAAAATACATAGACAGACGGACATGCATAAATCGACTCAGAAAGTGATTCTATGTATATCCCCAAAAGGAACTATGGGTCTATTTCGTTTCCTTTTGTATGTTACATACAAATGCACAAAGACATAATACCACTTACCACAGAGTGGTGTAGGGTATAATAAAGTCAATCTTGTTGAGAATTCTCGCAGCTGCAATTTTTTAGTCCCATTACGATAGGACTTGCGATTTCCAAGAAAAATCGTGAAAACCAAGAAAAACCCCAAAAATTCTAACTTTGACCGTAATTTATTTGAAAATCCATCCGGCGATTTTTTTGATTTTTCGCATCTATGAACATTGTAGTTTCAGAATCTGCAAAAACTACCCAGGTGTAAGCACCTTTCATTTAAAGTTAGTTAAGGCGCACCGTGTGTATTAAATGCTTGAAAATCGTTTCCCAAAATAAGTCATAGAGCAAAACAGGCTGAAAATGCATGCCTGTTTTATGGAAAGGTCAGTAAGAGCTTTCCTTCCGAATATTTTGGACGACTCAAAGTGAAACGACGCATTAAGATTTTCTATGGAAAAGGTGGAGAATCGGGAGGTACCGTTATATGTGGACTATAAAAAATTTATTCCTATGTTTATTTTTTGAGGAGAAGATTTTACCTTACTGTCAAATTATAGCTAATTCGATCTGAAAATGTAACTAAAAAGGTAATCATACCTGAAATCGGGCGGTACCCGTTATATGGCTATATGACTATACTAAAACGGGGACCGATGTAGTCCATCTTCGAAATTGACAAACATGTGTACTCTATCTCAAATCATTCGGAAAATAGCTATGGTGGAGGGTATAAAAATTATTATTATTACTATTAGCCCAGTCAAAATGGACATGCGTAGAAGGGGGAAATAGCAAAAATTCCCACAAAGCTGAATTTTGGTGGACAGCTAGGTTTTACCATTAGAAGCAAAGCCCTAAAAGTCCGGTAAGACTTAGCAATAGCCGGCTAGAGTAAAAATTGAAGATTTAACAATTGTGTACAATTTGAAGATTTAACAAAAAAGACATACCATTTTCGAGATATCGCGATGTAAAGGTCAAATTAAAAACTAGCCGCGTAAGTACATTATGAGCGAACTGCTTAAAATAACCACACAATGTGTTAGGTATTTCCATAAGTTTTCAAACGATTAAAATTATACTTTTCCGTAATCAGCGCAACAAATCCTACCTTCGGACAACCCTCCTTCGGACAAAACTTAAAAAAATCGGAGAGTTTTTATTGGGGTCGTTCCCGTTGGGCTTCGAATACACATGTGGGTTTAATGGGGTATTTTTTATTTATGACTCTAAAATGGAATAAATAAACTAAACACGCTCCGATTTGTTTGGATTTTTTTAAAAATAGGTATAATTTCGCTCTTCAAGGAAACATATATTTTGTGATCGATGAGGACTTTTAGGACGTTGCTTCTAATGGCAAACGCTAGCTCTCCACCAAAATTCAGCTTTGTGGAAATTTTTGTTATTTCAATGTCTATTTTGACTGGGTTAAGTTGAGAAATAGTTTTTTTTTTTATTAAAAATCATGCCATAAAGCCATACAACATTGATGTGCAAAACTATCAAAAAACAACGTTGGCGTATTTCTGTATTTCTCTTAAGTTGCCTGGAGAAATCAACAAATAAACGATTAAGCATTGTTTTTATTTTCTTTTCTTTTAATAATATTATAAGGTCATTATTGTAAAATATATTTATGATCAAAAAACATAAGAAATGAATTGAAACAAGTAAGAACGGCTTTAACTTGTTATCCCCTCCACCAGGAGTGGTATTAAAGTAAAATGGAACAATTAGTTTCCTTTCGTTTATGAAAAAGACTTAATACCAAATTTCAGCAATTTCGGTAAAACAATATCGCTAACCTTCTAATCGGGAGGTACCGTTCTATGGGGGCTATATCAAAACGTCGATCTATACCGACAAATTTCTGGCGTAAAGTTGTTAGACTCAAAGAAGCCTATATACCAAATTTGGGGGATATAGAACGTTTTATAACCCCATGAAAGACTAAATATCAAATTTCAGTCATTTCGGTGGGATATTAACGTCACATCCTTCACAATTATGAAAATCGGGAGGAACCGTTCTATGGGGGCTATATCGAAACGTGGACCTATACCGACGAAATTCAGTCGGAAAGGGTTTTACTTCGAACGTAGAGTAAATACCAAATCTCAGCCATTTCTGCTTGTTGTTGTGGCCACAACCCTCAAAAAAAAGGAAAATCGAGATGTACCGTTCTATGGGGGCTATATCGAAACGTGAACCTATACCGCCAAAATTCATATGGAAAGTTTTATAACTCAAATGAGACTAAATACCAAATTTCAGCCATTTCGGTGTGATAACGAAGCTAAAACCTTCAAAATACCGAAAATCGAGTGGTACCGTTCTATGGGGGCTGAATTAAGGCGTGGGCCTGTGCCAACAAATTTCTTTGGGAAAGTTTTGTTACCCAAACGAAGACTAAATACCAAATTTCAGCCACTTTGGATGAATATTGAGGTCACAACCTTAAAAATACCGAAAATCGGAAGGTACCGTTCTAAGGGGGCTATATGGAGGCGTGGACCTATACCGACAAATTTAGAGGGGAAAGTTGAATACCCCTAACGAAGACTAAATACCAAATTTCAGCCACTTTGGATGAATATTGAGTCACAACCTTCAAAATATCGAAAATCGGGAGGTACCGTTCTATGGGGGCTATATGAAGGCGTGGACCTGTACCGAAAAATTTCTGGGGGAAAGTTTGGTACCACTAACGAAGACTAAATACCAAATGTCAGCTATTTCGGAGTAATATTGAGACCACAACCTTCAAAATACCGAAAATCGGGAGGTACCGTTCTATGGGGGCTATATGAAGGCGTGGACCCATACAAACAAAATTCTGGGGGAAAGTTTTATACCACCAACGAACTTTTAATACCAAATTACCAAATGAAGCTAAAACCTTCAAAATACCGAAAATCGGCTGGTACATTTCTATGGGGGCTACATTCAAAATACCGAAAATCGGGAGGTACCGTTCTATGGGGGCTATATGAAGGCGTGGACCCATACCTACAAAATTCTGGGGGAAAGTTTTATACCACCAACGAACACTTAATACCAAATTTCAGCCATTTCGGTGTGATAATGAAGCTAAAACCTTCAAAATACCGAAAATCGGGTGGTACCGTTCTATGGGGGCTATATCAAAACGTGGACCGATGTATCCCATTTGCAATACCAAACATCCTAAAAGTAATAGAAACTTCTGCACCAAATTCCAAAGCTCCATCTTAAAAATTGCGAGCTGTATCTTGATTTCAACAGACGGACGGACAGACGGACAGTTATATCGACATAGAATTTTACCCTGATCAAGAATATATATACTTTATAGGGTCTCCGATGAATATTTCGATGTGGTACAAACGGAATACAAATTTAATTATACCCTCCATATTGTGGTGGAGGGTATAAAAACAGACAAAATAATGTTTTCTTAATTCATGTAAAAGAAAAATATTCACTCCCTTAATTCATTAAAAATTAGTTATTCATCATGCTGAACTAGGAAAATCTCAACGGAAATTAGCAGAAATACTTAATATTACCCGATCTGCTACTCAAAAAAATAATATTGAGGCATAAAACCGAGAATAGCGTCTGCAAAAAGTCGAAAAACAGCGAGAAAAAAAGTTTTACTGTTCTAGTGGATGTATTTTTTCGATATATGATTTATATTCTCCAGGTTAATAGTGTTCCCAAAAATAGGATTTTTTGAAAAAATTATCGCACTTAATGTTGTCCTTTGGCAGTAGATTACTGTGATGCTGTGGGGGCTTCATAGTCAATATACCTGTTAAATTATGCGTACTCGCGAGTTCTTTAATCCTATTACTGGTGTTTAGAATGCGCGTCGCAGCCAGATCAGAAATACGAAAAACACCTAAATTGGGAATTCAAAATGTCAGCATCCATAAAACTTGGATGTGGTAGAGATTTCGTGAAAATACACCTTTGGTCCCATACAAATTAATATGGAAACAAAGATCGATAGGTAGGCGCGGGTTAACGTTAACCGTAGGAGTTCCTACTCACTCTATTGGTCATGCTTAGGATCTGAAAATGACTTGGAACTGTTGGTTTTACTCGTGTGTTCCAATGATGATGTATGGAATAGTTGTGAATTTTGTTGGTGGTAATGTGCAGTTCAAGTTAAGGAACTAATTTTACTCCAACAACATTATGATTTATTCATTAGCTGATAAGATCTGAGGAAACACATGTTAATTTATATGTTAATTTGACTTTGGAAAGCGTAATACTGTCAAATCACATAAAAATTTTTAACAAATAAACCAAGCATTTTTAGATTTGTGATTTATATGAGAGACCATTTTCCATTTGTTAAACTACGGCTGACATAGATAAATGGGGAGTTGGTTTAATTTTTTCAACATAAGCGTATATGAAGTATCTCATCTAAACTTTTCTATCCGATTGGACCCAAATTTAGAAGTTTTTGTTGTGTGGGTTCGTATCGTCGGCTTTCCTTTTTCAAAAAGCATATTGGTCAGTAAGCTCGTCTCTAACGAGAAATTAATTAAAAATTAATAAAAAATGACCTTCGCTTAATAGGCAAAATTTTCAAATAAAAATAAAAATCAGCTAGAGCCAGGCTGGGGTTCGAACCCACGTCCTTGAAAAACACATGGAAAAAAGTGTTGTCACGGCGTGTTAGTGTTCAGAACCAAACTTATAACTTTCAAAGGCTACGCTAAGCGTTTGTCATGAAAGCCATACAAAGATTTGAACAAAAAATTCAACTTTGTAAAAAACAAATTGCATTTGAAAGAGGAAAAAAGTTAGATGATTGCGAAGCCGCCCCACAATCGATGTGTCTGAGGAGCCTTCCTAAACCAAAGGCGAAACATGTCATGTCACACAGTGGAGGTTGTGTGTGTTCGTATCGTCGGCTTTTCTTTTTCAAAAAGCATCTTGGTCAGTAAGCTCGTCTCTAACGAGAAATTAATTAAAAACTTTTCACTGTTTGAGGTCATATCAAAAACATCCAAAACACAAGTAAGAAAGTTTCAGTTATCTGTGCTGGCGGAGATATACCCTCAGCCACTGACAAAAAATCATTGACATATACCAAAAATTTTTAGTAACCAAACTTCTTCATAAAGGACTCGAAATATTAAATTACGTTAAACTAAGTTTGGACGAAAGTTTTAGAGTTATCTGGCACAATAGCCATTTTAGTGTACCGATATAGTCTAACTTGATACATGGCTGGAAGAAATAATACGATGTGCAGAAACTCCCTGCGAGAATTATTTCATTTCATTTCATGCGCACCAGCCAGACAGATGTACGGACGTGGCTAAATCGACTCCAAATTGTCTGAAACGAATTTCGTCCAAACATACTTAAACTCTATAACCTTTTTTGGTCGTATCAAAGTGTATATGGTAAAAATCAAATTTCTTTTGCAATTCCATGTAAAAAAATTTTAAATTTTTTGCGAGCACATCTTCGTTTTTTGGTATAGAGGTTATGGAAAAAAATCTGGTTTCAAATCTGTTCGCGTTCACAAAATTGGCCGATGCGCGTAAAAGTTATAGCGGTTTTTATTTTCATTTAAAGAAAAAATATTTAAAAATGTCTTCTTTATTTTTATGAGAAAACTAGGGGACCCGGCGAACTTCGTCTCGCGGTCTGTTAGAATTATTACTGAAGTCGATGGATTTGTTGTCGAGTTCAATTGCAAATATTTCTTTGTTTTGAACTATTTAGGACGATCTTTGACGCAGATGCCCATTAGACAATTGTACTTTCTATAATTGTCAGTTTGTCGAAGAAAGAGGCTACTGAGAGGCAAAGTGTTTCTATTTTCCTCGAATCTCTGTCCCATAAACTGACAATTGGGCAGCTGTAAATCGGGACTAAAATATATTTATTAAGCAAATAACATATTTTGCGACGCACATTTGAAACAAAGTAATATCGTAACGCCCCCATTCGTTTCATAATCAATGGTTTTCTTCTTATCAGTACCTCCTACTGGCTGGAGTGTCTGGCTGGTGTGCACGATAACTCTCGAACGGATCAACCGAACCGAATTTTGAACTTCGAAAAACCTTGCCCAAACTTAGTTGATCCATATTGGTCCATTCCTTCGGGTACCTCCCCCACAAAAGGGCGCAATCGATTTGGTCCAAACTATGCAAATCGTATTACTCCATCCGGATATAGATCTGGTTTGAATATGGACCATATCAATCTACTCCTTCGTGTACCTACCACACACCATAAATGAAGTTTAGGAGCTTCTCTCAGATAGTTTTGAAATTTTTTTCAGCAGTCCATACTTCCTGAGATACTGGCCTAAAAACTCCAAGAAACCCTGACGGCATCATCTAAACTGCCAAATCCTGAAGATAACTCTCGCAGGGAGTTTCTGATTGGTCCAAACTTTGCATATCGTATTATTTCACCCAGTCCAGTCCTTCGGGTACCTCCCACACAAAATTTGGGAAAAGTGGACTTTGAGGACTCGTCTCTATTTGATTTTTTTTTTTTGCAGAAGGTTGTTTTCACGATTCCTATAACAACGGTACAATTATTTTCCGGAGTAAGTCCATGACACCCTGCCGGCACATGCTTAAACTGCTAGTATGAAGGATAACTCTCAAATTTTTCAACAATTTTTTCCAAACTTGGTTTAAACTCGCTGTTTAAACTTGTGTTTGATTATTTCTTGTTTTTGGTGAAAGGCTGAGGATACAGCTGACTGATACTTTCTTACTTGTTTCTTTCCAATTTGAATATCATACTTTTTCGATATACATACATACGTATGTATTTGACCATTAGCAATTGCGTTCCAGCTCTGCGGGAATTAAACTGATTTTCAGTGGGGTTATCAATATATACCTGGTACTGCTCAAATTTTATACGACATAAATCGGAAGTTCATCTTTCGAAGATGTTTTTACTTACGGTTCAAAAGTATACATATGTATGGTATTATGGGGCGGCTGTACCACCGCAGATTTTCTTGAAAACTACAAATGCTACAAAAATACCGTTAAAAGGAAGTTTAGCGATGATATATCACATCCCAAAAGCTGGCATTTGTATCAAATATATGATTGAGGATGCAAGCAGTATTGTGTTTTTCAGGGTATTGCGAAAAAAGTTCATGGTAGGTATATTTTGTTACATCTGGTTTGCCTTTGGTGATATCCAAAATACATTTTATACCGTTAAAAGACAATTCCTACAGAATAGAAATCCAATTAATTTGTATAAAAAAATAATTATAAATGCCAAGATTATTCATATTATGAAACAGGTTGGGGCGCCTATGCCAGGATGGGGTGGGGTGGGTTAATGTGAGAAATTTGTCGTATTGACGTAATATTATATCTTTTGTATCGAAATTCAACATACCAACTTCAATTGAATTCTAGGATCTGTTTCTTGTTGTCAATTTTAGTATAATTTTTGATTTTTCAATAGATAAAACGTCCCTTTATTGTAAAATGTTGATATTTAAGGAAGAAGTATGGTAAATGAATATTTAGAGTCCCTTGGCGTAGGTATCCACGTCGGTGACAATTTTTAGACATTTTGTAAATACTCAAAAATATTTTAAAAACAAAATTATAAACATTTATATATCAAAACTTATAGCCAAGATATGCTTATATTTTTTCCAAAAATAATATTTGAAAAAAACTTTAACGGTGTTGATATTGGAACATTTTGAACAAAAACGTGGCACACCCTCCCCATTATACCATATATGCCACAACCTCATTTCCAATTAAATTACCTCTGAGATCTAGATTTTTCTAATAACCCACCAATTTTGTGGATTTTGTACTTTTTTCCCCAAAACAGTAGAAACCATTTCCAGCGTTTTCATCTTCATCTTTTTAATCGGAATCTGACCGAAGCCACTAATAATCTTTACAAACTCTAAACTAAACTCCCTCTTTTTAACAAAGTTTTCGCTGTTAATTTTCTAAAAATACGCTTAAAAATAAATGAAAATCGATTTGATTGTTAATAAAAATGTCTATACAACTTTTAAAAATTGACAAAACAGAGTAGTACAATGGACCCTGACAGTTGGTGCATATACAATTTCACCAAAACCTGTAAAAAAAGTGTCACGGTATACACGAAGCTACATAGAAATGTGTCAAACATTTTTTTGCAAACATTTTTTTACCCAAAAAATTACGATTTTTGTTTATTTTGCTAATACAGTCATTTTTTATGAATTGTAAAATATGAATTTGTAAGAACTGATCAAATATTCGTAGTTGATTTTAAAAACTAATTGTAAAACAATAATCACATACATACATATGTTAGGGTGTATATGCAAAGGAATTTTTAACAAGAACCAAACTGAATTCAATGGAAGCAAGCTATATATATATAATTGCATTGCTCCAAAATCTGCAAAAATCTCCTCTTTTTGGCAAATTTATAAAGGAACAAAAATTTCAACAGTAGTAGATTCTGTTCTGTGCAATTAACTGCGTTAACTTTTATATTGAGCTTTGTGCAGAAATTTTAAAAGTTTAATAGATTTGATTTTTAAAACTGTTTTATTGATTTGTTGACATCCTTAACGAATTTTCACATCTTGAAAAGTAAAAATTGGATTCAGAATTTCGTGAACTAAAGCTATTGGGTTCTGAGGAAATATTTGAAAATAACGAAACGGATTTATTTCGCATTTGTAATATTAGATTGGTGGTTCATATATTTTTCCAATAAGACCAAAAAGTTTAAAGAAGATAATGGTAGGTATTACCACATTCGTCAGCAAATGTTAAACGTGTTTTCAGCCAAGTAAATCTTCACAAAACGAAATATGTATCGAAATTCTCTTCATAAGGATTCAAGGTTGGGTATACTTAAGAAAACAAATTGTTTGGCACATTGATTAAACACGACATGTTAAGAATGTTAACTCAAATATTTTTTTACAAAATCGTTTATTTAATAATTTAATTTAATACTGATTTGAAGTAAAAACATGTCTACTAACTTGAATAACCAATTTATGTTTATTTTAATTAAAAATATATTTAAATATAACTAAATGTTCCCATTTAAATTGTTGACGATTTTATATTAAGAATTTAGTTTTATTAAGAATTCATTTAAGAATTAAACAAATATGAAATTTGATATTTTGCAAAAATTTTCTTAAAATTTGGTGCAGTAAAGTTTCTTGCATTGGATAGTGAGTAGCTGAGAGAATATTTAGAATAACAACAAAGTAAAAACAAAATATTAGTCAACAGAGTATCTATAATGGATACAATGGAAAACATTTCTCAGTTTTATAGTTTGATTTTTTTTACTTTACAGTGTGCGCCGTACTGCGATAGACTCTAGGTCCCATATCATTGAACAATATGAACCGAGGTACACTCATTGATATGTGAGAAGCCTCTTATTATATTATTACATATATTTATATATATATTAACATTTACATGTCATCATTTTACAGCATTTATGAACGCACTCATGACTTTACCTTGTTTACTTTTTCTAAAATTCGGCTTTAACCCTACGGTCTATATCCGTAATAATGAAAAAATGGCTGTAAAATCTTTAATAATAGAGACATTTACATGACACTTGTAGCAAATGGAACAGCTATACCTCAAGAATGGTTCATTCTAGGAAAAAATTATACAGACCAAACTTGTAGATAATTTTTCTGCCTACAATATTTACTTTAGTCAAAAAGTAAATCCGAAAACCTAAAAAACCCCTTTTTGACCTTTGACCCCAAACAACTTTTTTGCATACATGGGATCGATAGGGACTTTTAGGACGTTGCTTCTAATGGCAAACCCTAGCACTCCACCAAAATTCAGCTTTGCGGGAATTTTTGCTATTTCAATGTCTATTTTGATAAATCTTACCGTTTTCTAAAAAATCGATCTGTAGAATTCTGGTCGATATCAGCTAAACTATTGGGAGTTGAACCAAGTAACCTTCTACAAAAAAACTTCCAAATAATGTTCTTAGAAATTCATCAGAACATTCTGAAACTCTAAAATGCTTATTACATGTTGTTTCAGCGGTATTTTGTATCATATCTTCTACAACACTTATTTCAAAAACTGTTCACACGAACAGTTTATTCTCTCGCATTTGGGATTTATTGACATATTTATTAAATTGTCATTGAAAAATATACTCAAAACAAAGTGATAGAGGCTTTTTAAAACAATGACATGTTCTGAGGAATTGTGTATTACATTCCAGCGAATATTTCTCCAATAGAAAATATTGAGAAAAATTTTAACAGTTTTAGAGATATAGTGCAAAATGTATACAAATTATGGAATTTTTATATGGTAAAAACCAAAAATGTTTTATAATCGCTGAATCCGAGTTTTTTCACTCATTCAGAATTCGCGAACTCTTAACATATTCTGTATAGTACGACTGATATTCTTTAAAATGAAGTATTTTAGGAGGAGGAGGATGTCGGCCATTAAAAGTTATATATGTACGTGGAAGCTGTGTTGGCATCAATGTAGAAAAATGGGTTGAAGCCAACAAGTTTTTTATGTTCCCTTCCTTATATTTTATATTTATATACCTTATATTATGTACTAGGGGACCCGGCGAATTTCGTCTCGCGGTCTGTTAGAATTATTACTGAAGTCGATGGCTTTGTTGTCGAGTTCAATTGCAAATATTTCTTTGTTTTGAACTATTTAGGACGATCTTTGACGCAGATGCCCATTAGACAATTGTACTTTCTATAATTGTCAGTTTATCGAAGAAAGAGGCTACTGAGAGGCAAAGTGTTTCTATTTTCCTCGAATCTCTGTCCCATAAACTGACAATTGGGCAACTGTAAATCGGGACTAAAATATATTTATTAAGCAAATAACATATTTTGCGACGCACATTTGAAACAAAGTAGTATCGTAACGCCCCCATTCGTTTCATAATCAATGGTTTTTTTCTTATCAGTACCTCCTACTGGCTGGAGTGTCTGGCTGGTGTGCACGATAACTCTCGAACGGATCAACCGAACCGAATTTTGAACTTCGAAAAACCTTGCCCAAACTTAGTTGATCCATATTGGTCCATTCCTTCGGGTACCTCCCCCACAAAAGGGCGCAATCGATTTGGTCCAAACTTTGCAAATCGGATTACTCCTTCCGGATATAGATCGGGTTTGAATATGGACCATATCAATCTACTCCTTCGTGTACCTACCACACACCATAAATGAAGTTTAGGAGCTTCTCTCAGATAGTTTTGATATTTTTTTCAGCAGTCCATACTTCCTGAGATACTGGCCTAAAAACTCCAAGAAACCCTGACGGCATCATCTAAACTGCCAAATCCTGAAGATAACTCTCGCAGGGAGTTTCTGATTGGTCCAAACTTTGCATATCGTATTATTTCACCCAGTCCAGTCCTTCGGGTACCTCCCACACAAAATTTGGGAAAAGTGGACTTTGAGGACTCGTCTCGGATCTATTTGATTTTTTTTTTTTTTGCAGAAGGTTGTTTTCACGATTCCTATTACAACGGTACAATTATTTTCCGAAGTAAGACCATGACACCCTGCCGGCACATGCTTAAACTGCTAGTATGAAGGATAACTCTCAAATTTTTCAAAAATTTTTTCCAAACTTGGTTTAAACTCGCTGTTTAAACTTGTGTTTGCTTATTTCTTGTTTTTGGTCAAAGGCTGAGGATACAGCTGACTGATACTTTCTTACTTGTTTCTTTCCAATTTGAATATCATACTTTTTCGATATACATACATACGTACATATGTATTTGACCATTAGCAATTGCGTTCCAGCTCTGCGGGAACTAAACTGATTTTCAGTGGGGGTATCAATATATACCTGGTACTGCTCAAATTTTATACGACATAAATCGGAAGTTCATCTTTCGAAGATGTTTTTACTTACGGTTCAAAAGTATACATATGTATGGTATTATGGGGCGGCAGTGCCACCGCAGATTTTCTTGAAAACTACAAATGCTACAAAAATACCGTTAAAAGGAAAATTGTGAGTTTAGCGATGATATATCATATCCCAAAAGCTGGCATTTGTATCAAATATATGATTGAGGATGCAAGCAGTATTGTGTTTTTCAGGGTATTGCGAAAAAAGTTCATGGTAGGTATATTTTGTTACATCTGGTTTGCCTTTGGTGATATCCAAAATACATTTTATACCGTTAAAAGACAATTCCTACAGAATAGAAATCCAATTAATTTGTATAAAAAAATAATTATAAATGCCAAGATTATTCATATTATGAAACAGGTTGGGGCGCCTATGCCAGGATGGGGTGGGGTGGGTTAATGTGAGAAATTTGTCGTATTGACGTAATATTATATCTTTTGTATCGAAATTCAACATACCAACTTCAATTGAATTCTAGGATCTGTTTCTTGTTGTCAATTTTAGTATAATTTTTGATTTTTCAATAGATAAAACGTCCCTTTATTGTAAAATGTTGATATTTAAGGAAGAAGTATGGTAAATGAATATTTAGAGTCCCTTGGCGTAGGTATCCACGTCGGTGACAATTTTTAGACATTTTGTAAATACTCAAAAATATTTTAAAAACAAAATTATTATAACATTTATATATCAAAACTTATAGCCAAGATATGCTTATATTTTTTCCAAAAATAATATTTGAAAAAAACTTTAACGGTGTTGATATTGGAACATTTTGAACAAAAACGTGGCACACCCTCCCCATTATACCATATATGCCACAACCTCATTTCCAATTAAATTACCTCTGAGATCTAGATTTTTCTAATAACCCACCAATTTTGTGGATTTTGTACTTTTTTCCCCAAAACAGTAGAAACCATTTCCAGCGTTTTCATCTTCATCTTTTTAATCGGAATCTGACCGAAGCCACTAATAATCTTTACAAACTCTAAACTAAACTCCCTCTTTTTAACAAAGTTTTCGCTGTTAATTTTCTAAAAATACGCTTAAAAATAAATGAAAATCGATTTGATTGTTAATGAAAATGTCTATACAACTTTTAAAAATTGACAAAACAGAGTAGTACAATGGACCCTGACAGTTGGTGCATATACAATTTCACCAAAACCTGTAAAAAAAGTGTCACGGTATACACGAAGCTACATAGAAATGTGTCAAACATTTTTTTGCAAACATTTTTTTACCCAAAAAATTACGATTTTTGTTTATTTTGCTAATACAGTCATTTTTTATGAATTGTAAAATATGAATTTGTAAGAACTGATCAAATATTCGTAGTTGATTTTAAAAACTAATTGTAAAACAATAATCACATACATACATATGTTAGGGTGTATATGCAAAGGAATTTTTAACAAGAACCAAACTGAATTCAATGGAAGCAAGCTATATATATATAATTGCATTGCTCCAAAATCTGCAAAAATCTCCTCTTTTTGGCAAATTTATAAAGGAACAAAAATTTCAACAGTAGTAGATTCTGTTCTGTGCAATTAACTGCGTTAACTTTTATATTGAGCTTTGTGCAGAAATTTTAAAAGTTTAATAGATTTGATTTTTAAAACTGTTTTATTGATTTGTTGACATCCTTAACGAATTTTCACATCTTGAAAAGTAAAAATTGGATTCAGAATTTCGTGAACTAAAGCTATTGGATTCTGAGGAAATATTTGAAAATAACGAAACGGATTTATTTCGCATTTGTAATATTAGATTGGTGGTTCATATATTTTTCCAATAAGACCAAAAAGTTTAAAGAAGATAATGGTAGGTATTACCACATTCGTCAGCAAATGTTAAACGTGTTTTCAGCCAAGTAAATCTTCACAAAACGAAATATGTATCGAAATTCTCTTCATAAGGATTCAAGGTTGGGTATACTTAAGAAAACAAATTGTTTGGCACATTGTTTAAACACGATATGTTAAGAATGTTAACTCAAATATTTTTTTACAAAATCGTTTATTTAATAATTTAATTTAATACTGATTTGAAGTAAAAACATGTCTACTAACTTGAATAACCAATTTATGTTTATTTTAATTAAAAATATATTTAAATATAACTAAATGTTCCCATTTAAATTGTTGACGATTTTATATTAAGAATTTAGTTTTATTAAGAATTCATTTAAGAATTAAACAAATATGAAATTTGATATTTTGCAAAAATTTTCTTAAAATTTGGTGCAGTAAAGTTTCTTGCATTGGATAGTGAGTAGCTGAGAGAATATTTAGAATAACAACAAAGTAAAAACAAAATATTAGTCAACAGAGTATCTATAATGGATACAATGGAAAACATTTCTCAGTTTTATAGTTTGATTTTTTTTACTTTACAGTGTGCGCCGTACGGCGATAGACTCTAGGTCCCATATCATTGAACAATATGAACCGAGGTACACTCATTGATATGAGAGAAGCCTCTTATTATATTATTACATATATTTATATATATATTAACATTTACATGTCATCATTTTACAGCATTTATGAACGCACTCATGACTTTACCTTGTTTACTTTTTCTAAAATTCGGCTTTAACCCTACGGTCTATATCCGTAATAATGAAAAAATGGCTGTAAAATCTTTAATAATAGAGACATTTACATGACACTTGTAGCAAATGGAACAGCTATACCTCAAGAATGGTTCATTCTAGGAAAAAATTATACAGACCAAACTTGTAGATAATTTTTCTGCCTACAATATTTACTTTAGTCAAAAAGTAAATCCGAAAACCTAAAAAACCCCTTTTTGACCTTTGACCCCAAACAACTTTTTTGCATACATGGGATCGATAGGGACTTTTAGGACGTTGCTTCTAATGGCAAACCCTAGCACTCCACCAAAATTCAGCTTTGCTGGAATTTTTGCTATTTCAATGTCTATTTTGATAAATCTTACCGTTTTCTAAAAAATCGATCTGTAGAATTCTGGTCGATATCAGCTAAACTATTGGGAGTTGAACCAAGTAACCTTCTACAAAAAAACTTCCAAATAATGTTCTTAGAAATTCATCAGAACATTCTGAAACTCTAAAATGCTTATTACATGTTGTTTCAGCGGTATTTTGTATCATATCTTCTACAACACTTATTTCAAAAACTGTTCACACGAACAGTTTATTCTCTCGCATTTGGGATTTATTGACATATTTATTAAATTGTCATTGAAAAATATACTCAAAACAAAGTGATAGAGGCTTTTTAAAACAATGACATGTTCTGAGGAATTGTGTATTACATTCCAGCGAATATTTCTCCAATAGAAAATATTGAGAACAATTTTAACAGTTTTAGAGATATAGTGCAAAATGTATACAAATTATGGAATTTTTATATGGTAAAAACCAAAAATGTTTTATAATCGCTGAATCCGAGTTTTTTCCCTCATTCAGAATTCGCGAACTCTTAACATATTCTGTATAGTATGACTGATATTCTTTAAAATGAAGTATTTTAGGAGGAGGAGGATGTCGGCCATTAAAAGTTATATATGTACGTGGAAGCTGTGTTGGCATCAATGTAGAAAAATGGGTTGAAGCCAACAAGTTTTTTATGTTCCCTTCCTTATCTATATATATAAAAAAGGATGATGTTAGTTACTACGCTTATAACTCAAGAACGGCTGAACAGATTTTGACAATTCGCACCAATTCGGAATGGTCTCATGGCAGAAAAGGATAAAACCTAAAAAAATCGCGAAAATCTGCGAAAATTTTGCAAAAAAATGTTTGACACATTTCTATGTAGCTTCGTGTTAGGAGTATACCGTGACACTTTTTTTTTACAGGTTTTGGTGAAATTGTATATGCACCAACTGTCAGGGTCCATTGTACTACTCTGTTTTGTCAATTTTTAAAAGTTGTATAGACATTTTTTATTAACAATCAAATCGATTTTCATTTATTTTTAAGCGTCTTTTTAGAAAATTAACAGCGAAAACTTTGTTAAAAAGAGGGAGTTTAGTTTAGAGTTTGTAAATATTTTTAGTGGCTTCGGTCAGATTCCGATTAAAAAGATGAAAATGAAAACGCTGGAAATGGTTTCCACAGTTTTGGGAAAAAAGTACAAAATCCACAAAATTGGTGGGTTATTAGTGGGTTATCTAGAGCTCAGAGGTAATTTAATTGGAAATGAGGTTGTGGCATATATGGTATAATGGGGTGGGTGTGCCACGTTTTTGTTCAAAATGTTCCAATATCAACACCGTTAAAGTTTTTTTCAAATATTAATTTTGGAAAAAATATAAGCATATCTTGGCTATAAGTTTTGATATATAAATGTTTATAATTTTGTTTTTAAAATATAATTTTTGAGAATTTACAAAATGTCTAAAAATTGGCCAATCCGCCCCACCTCACCCAAGGGGCAGCTTTGTCACCGACGTGGATACCTACGCCAAGGGACTCTAAATATTCATTTACCATACTTCTTCCTTAAATATCAAAATTTTACAATAAAGGGACGTTTTATCTATTGAAAAATCAAAAATTATACTAAAATTGAAGACAAGAAACAGATCCTAGAATTCAATTGAAGTTGGTATGTTGAATTTCGATACAAAAGATATAATATTACGTCAATACGACAAATTTCTCACATTAACCCACCCCATCCCATCCTGGCATAGGCGCCCCAACCTGTTTCATAATATGAATAATCTTGGCATTTATAATTATTTTTTTATACAAATTAATTGGATTTCTATTCTGTAGGAATTGTCTTTTAACGGTATAAAATGTATTTTGGATATCACCAAAGGCAAACCAGATGTAACAAAATATACCTACCATGAACTTTTTTCGCAATACCCTGAAAAACACAATACTGCTTGCATCCTCAATCATATATTTGATACAAATGCCAGCTTTTGGGATATGATAGATCATCGCTAAACTCACAATTTTCCTTTTAACGGTATTTTTGTAGCATTTGTAGTTTTCAAGAAAATCTGCGGTGGCACAGCCGCCCCATAATACCATACATATGTATACTTTTGAACCGTAAGTAAAAACATCTTCGAAAGATGAACTTCCGATTTATGTCGTATAAAATTTGAGCAGTACCAGGTATATATTGATACCCCCACTGAAAATCAGTTTAGTTCCCGCACAGCTGGAACACAATTGCTAATGGTCAAATACATACGTATGTATGTATATCGAAAAAGTATGATATTCAAATTGGAAAGAAACAAGTAAGAAAGTATCAGTCAGCTGTATCCTCAGCCTTTGACCAAAAACAAGAAATAAGCAAACACAAGTTTAAACAGCGAGTTTAAACCAAGTTTGGAAAAATTTTTTGAAAAATTTGAGAGTTATCCTTCATACTAGCAGTTTAAGCATGTGCCGGCAGGGTGTCATGGACTTACTTCGGAAAATAATTGTACCGTTGTAATAGGAATCGTGAAAACAACCTTCTGCAAAAAAAATCAAATAGATCCTCAAAGTCCACTTTTCCCAAATTTTGTGTGGGAGGTACCCGAAGGACTGGACTGGGTGAAATAATACGATATGCAAAGTTTGGACCAATCAGAAACTCCCTGCGAGAGTTATCTTCAGGATTTGGCAGTTTAGATGATGCCGTCAGGGTTTCTTGGAGTTTTTAGGCCAGTATCTCAGGAAGTATGGACTGCTGAAAAAAATATCAAAACTATCTGAGAGAAGCTCCTAAACTTCTTTTATGGTGTGTGGTAGGTACACGAAGGAGTAGATTGATATGGTCCATATTCAAACCCGATCTATATCCGGAAGGAGTAATCCGATTTGCAAAGTTTGGACCAAATCGATTGCGCCCTTTTGTGGGGGAGGTACCCGAAGGAATGGACCAATATGGATCAACTTAGTTTGGGCAAGGTTTTTCGAAGTTCAAAATTCGGTTCGGTTGATCCGTTCGAGAGTTATCGTGCACACCAGCCAGACACTCCAGCCAGTAGGAGGTACTGATAAGAAAAAAACCATTGATTATGAAACGAATGGGGGCGTTACGATACTACTTTGTTTCAAATGTGCGTCGCAAAATAAGTTATTTGCTTAATAAATATATTTTAGTCCCGATTTACAGTTGCCCAATTGTCAGTTTATGGGACAGAGATTCGAGGAAAATAGAAACACTTTGCCTCTCAGTAGCCTCTTTCTTCGATAAACTGACAATTATAGAAAGTACAATTGTCTAATGGGCATCTGCGTCAAAGATCGTCCTAAATAGTTCAAAACAAAGAAATATTTGCAATTGAACTCGACAACAAAGCCATCGACTTCAGTAATAATTCTAACAGACCGCGAGACGAAGTTCGCCGGGTCCCCTAGTATTTTATATTTATATACCTTATATTATATACTAGGGGACCCGGCGAACTTCGTCTCGCGGTCTGTTAGAATTATTACTGAAGTCGATGGCTTTGTTGTCGAGTTCAATTGCAAATATTTCTTTGTTTTGAACTATTTAGGACGATCTTTGACGCAGATGCCCATTAGACAATTGTACTTTCTATAATTGTCAGTTTATCGAAGAAAGAGGCTACTGAGAGGCAAAGTGTTTCTATTTTCCTCGAATCTCTGTCCCATAAACTGACAATTGGGCAACTGTAAATCGGGACTAAAATATATTTATTAAGCAAATAACATATTTTGCGACGCACATTTGAAACAAAGTAGTATCGTAACGCCCCCATTCGTTTCATAATCAATGGTTTTTTTCTTATCAGTACCTCCTACTGGCTGGAGTGTCTGGCTGGTGTGCACGATAACTCTCGAACGGATCAACCGAACCGAATTTTGAACTTCGAAAAACCTTGCCCAAACTTAGTTGATCCATATTGGTCCATTCCTTCGGGTACCTCCCCCACAAAAGGGCGCAATCGATTTGGTCCAAACTTTGCAAATCGGATTACTCCTTCCGGATATAGATCGGGTTTGAATATGGACCATATCAATCTACTCCTTCGTGTACCTACCACACACCATAAAAGAAGTTTAGGAGCTTCTCTCAGATAGTTTTGATATTTTTTTCAGCAGTCCATACTTCCTGAGATACTGGCCTAAAAACTCCAAGAAACCCTGACGGCATCATCTAAACTGCCAAATCCTGAAGATAACTCTCGCAGGGAGTTTCTGATTGGTCCAAACTTTGCATATCGTATTATTTCACCCAGTCCAGTCCTTCGGGTACCTCCCACACAAAATTTGGGAAAAGTGGACTTTGAGGATCTATTTGATTTTTTTTTGCAGAAGGTTGTTTTCACGATTCCTATTACAACGGTACAATTATTTTCCGAAGTAAGTCCATGACACCCTGCCGGCACATGCTTAAACTGCTAGTATGAAGGATAACTCTCAAATTTTTCAAAAAATTTTTCCAAACTTGGTTTAAACTCGCTGTTTAAACTTGTGTTTGCTTATTTCTTGTTTTTGGTCAAAGGCTGAGGATACAGCTGACTGATACTTTCTTACTTGTTTCTTTCCAATTTGAATATCATACTTTTTCGATATACATACATACGTATGTATTTGACCATTAGCAATTGTGTTCCAGCTGTGCGGGAACTAAACTGATTTTCAGTGGGGGTATCAATATATACCTGGTACTGCTCAAATTTTATACGACATAAATCGGAAGTTCATCTTTCGAAGATGTTTTTACTTACGGTTCAAAAGTATACATATGTATGGTATTATGGGGCGGCTGTGCCACCGCAGATTTTCTTGAAAACTACAAATGCTACAAAAATACCGTTAAAAGGAAAATTGTGAGTTTAGCGATGATCTATCATATCCCAAAAGCTGGCATTTGTATCAAATATATGATTGAGGATGCAAGCAGTATTGTGTTTTTCAGGGTATTGCGAAAAAAGTTCATGGTAGGTATATTTTGTTACATCTGGTTTGCCTTTGGTGATATCCAAAATACATTTTATACCGTTAAAAGACAATTCCTACAGAATAGAAATCCAATTAATTTGTATAAAAAAATAATTATAAATGCCAAGATTATTCATATTATGAAACAGGTTGGGGCGCCTATGCCAGGATGGGATGGGGTGGGTTAATGTGAGAAATTTGTCGTATTGACGTAATATTATATCTTTTGTATCGAAATTCAACATACCAACTTCAATTGAATTCTAGGATCTGTTTCTTGTCTTCAATTTTAGTATAATTTTTGATTTTTCAATAGATAAAACGTCCCTTTATTGTAAAATTTTGATATTTAAGGAAGAAGTATGGTAAATGAATATTTAGAGTCCCTTGGCGTAGGTATCCACGTCGGTGACAAAGCTGCCCCTTGGGTGAGGTGGGGCGGATTGGCCAATTTTTAGACATTTTGTAAATTCTCAAAAATTATATTTTAAAAACAAAATTATAAACATTTATATATCAAAACTTATAGCCAAGATATGCTTATATTTTTTCCAAAATTAATATTTGAAAAAAACTTTAACGGTGTTGATATTGGAACATTTTGAACAAAAACGTGGCACACCCACCCCATTATACCATATATGCCACAACCTCATTTCCAATTAAATTACCTCTGAGCTCTAGATAACCCACTAATAACCCACCAATTTTGTGGATTTTGTACTTTTTTCCCAAAACTGTGGAAACCATTTCCAGCGTTTTCATTTTCATCTTTTTAATCGGAATCTGACCGAAGCCACTAAAAATATTTACAAACTCTAAACTAAACTCCCTCTTTTTAACAAAGTTTTCGCTGTTAATTTTCTAAAAAGACGCTTAAAAATAAATGAAAATCGATTTGATTGTTAATAAAAAATGTCTATACAACTTTTAAAAATTGACAAAACAGAGTAGTACAATGGACCCTGACAGTTGGTGCATATACAATTTCACCAAAACCTGTAAAAAAAAGTGTCACGGTATACTCCTAACACGAAGCTACATAGAAATGTGTCAAACATTTTTTTGCAAAATTTTCGCAGATTTTCGCGATTTTTTTAGGTTTTATCCTTTTCTGCCATGAGACCATTCCGAATTGGTGCGAATTGTCAAAATCTGTTCAGCCGTTCTTGAGTTATAAGCGTAGTAACTAACATCATCCTTTTTTATATATATAGATATAGATAGATACTAGGAGACCCGGCGAACTTCGTCTCGCAGTTTGTTAGGTACAGAACTTGATGGATTTGATTCAAACCTATAATACCATTATTGCTATCACCTTGTTCAGTGGCAAATATTTCTTTGTTTTGAACTGTTTAGGATGATCTTTGAAGCAGATGTACATTAGATAATTGTACTTTCGACAATTGTCACTTTGGCGAAGAGAGAAGTTACTGAGAGGCAAAGTGTTTCCGTTTTCTTCGACTCTCTCTCTCTCTCCTATAAACTGACAATAGCTGCGAGAAAATTAGCAACAATAAATCTGGACCAAGATATATTTTTTAAGCAAATAACACATTTTGCGATTTAAATAAAAATATTCGGTAGCATAGTTGAAGCAAAATAATATCATAACGCCCCTATTCGTTTCATAATCGATGGTTTTCTACAATTCTTGTTTTCACCACTGAACACGATATTTCACTCAAGTAATTGAATTCGTAGGAAGGAATGCGATAGTAGGAATTTGAATTTAATGCTGAATATAGTGCTCATTTAAATTAGCGTTTTAATCAATTAACCTATTTTGAGCAGAAAGATCCGATCGTTATCAGTTAACCACCTTCGTCAGCTTTTTTCTGACTTCTCTCCGAACATAGTTCTGTGAACTTGAATGTATTGTGTAAATTGACCGCTCTAGTTTATATTAGTCTCTCATTGTAAAGAATCGTTCGAATGAACTAAACAACTGTAAATCAAACTGTTTTCGGTATCCTGACTTGAAAATTCATAATATTTAGCTCTTATACGAAGCACATGCCGCATCTTTAAAAAGGTATTAACCGCCTGGTATTATGATTTCACTGTTCATCATGGGCCCCTATTCGTTTCAAAATCGATGGTTTTCTACAATTCTTGTTTTCACCACTGAACACGATATTTTACTCAAGTAATTGAATTCGTAGGAAGGAATGCGATCGTAGGAATTTGAATTTAATGCTGAATATAGTGCTTATTTAAATTAGCGTTTTAGTCAATTAACCTATTTTGAGCAGAAAGATCCGATCGTTATCAGGTAACCACCTTCGTCAGCTTTTTTCTGACTTCTCTGTTTAACGTGATCTCCCGAATTCTGCTTGCATTGCAAGTTAGGAATTAGATGCAATGGCTCTGGTAACACGGACAAATGCGCTAATTGAATTTTGACTGACACTGTACTATCCAGTACTTGGTACATTGATCCTTGTTAGCAGAGCTATTATATTAGTTGCCGTTCTCTGTGTGTTTCAGATGCTTGAAGTCTTGTCACACTAACACGTGGCTGTTGTCGATTACTTGGTCACCCTATATTTAATTTTCGACCAAAAAAATCTCCAGTACCTCCGATTTCTTTTTTTTTTTCTTTCCAATTTTGAATATCATCCTTTTTCGATGCACATACATACAGCCTTCCAGCTCTGCGGGAACTAAACTGGTTGAATTCATACACCTTTTCAGTGCGGATATCATGTTTTAGTATCATGACAGGATCTGAACAGTATCAATATATATCTGCTACAGCGTAAATTTTATACCGCATAAATCGGAAGTTGATCTTTTGAAGATGTTTTTACATACAGTTTAAAAGTATACATGTATGCCACAACCTCGCTTCCAATGAAATTACCTCGGAGCTCTTGATTTTTCAAATAACCCACAAATTTTGTGGATTTGTACTTTTTTCCTCAAAACTGTGGAAACCACTTTCGTCGTTATCATCTTCATCTTTTCAGTCGGCATCTGACCGAAACCACCACTAATCTTTACAAACTCTAAACTAAGCCCTCTCCTTTTAACCATTTTTCGCTAGTAATTTCCTAAAAAGACGCTTGAAAATAAATGAAAATCGATTTGATTGTGAATAAAAAATTCTATACAACTTTCAAAAATTTACAAACAATGGACCCCCACAGTTGGTGCATATACAATTTTCGCCAAAAACTGTCCAAATAAGTGTCAAGGTATACTCCAAACGCGAATCTCGATAGAAATTTGTGGAAAAGTTGACTTTCATGAAAAAATTTTTTTGCAAATTTTCGCGATTTTTTTAGGTTTTATCCTTTTCTGCCATGAGACCATTCCGAATTGGTGCAAATTGTCAAAATCTGTTCAGCCGTTCTTGAGTTATAAGCGTAGTAACTAACATCATCCTTTTTTATATTTAGAGTCCCTTGGCGTAGGTATCCACGTCGGTGACAAAGCTGCCCCTTGGGTGAGGTGGGGCGGATTGGCCAATTTTTAGACATTTTGTAAATTCTCAAAAATTATATTTTAAAAACAAAATTATAAACATTTATATATCAAAACTTATAGCCAAGATATGCTTATATTTTTTCCAAAATTAATATTTGAAAAAAACTTTAACGGTGTTGATATTGGAACATTTTGAACAAAAACGTGGCACACCCACCCCATTATACCATATATGCCACAACCTCATTTCCAATTAAATTACCTCTGAGCTCTAGATAACCCACTAATAACCCACCAATTTTGTGGATTTTGTACTTTTTTCCCAAAACTGTGGAAACCATTTCCAGCGTTTTCATTTTCATCTTTTTAATCGGAATCTGACCGAAGCCACTAAAAATATTTACAAACTCTAAACTAAACTCCCTCTTTTTAACAAAGTTTTCGCTGTTAATTTTCTAAAAAGACGCTTAAAAATAAATGAAAATCGATTTGATTGTTAATAAAAAATGTCTATACAACTTTTAAAAATTGACAAAACAGAGTAGTACAATGGACCCTGACAGTTGGTGCATATACAATTTCACCAAAACCTGTAAAAAAAAAGTGTCACGGTATACTCCTAACACGAAGCTACATAGAAATGTGTCAAACATTTGTTTGCAAAATTTTCGCAGATTTTCGCGATTTTTTTAGGTTTTATCCTTTTCTGCCATGAGACCATTCCGAATTGGTGCGAATTGTCAAAATCTGTTCAGCCGTTCTTGAGTTATAAGCGTAGTAACTAACATCATCCTTTTTTATATATATAGATATAGATAGATACTAGGAGACCCGGCGAACTTCGTCTCGCAGTTTGTTAGGTACAGAACTTGATGGATTTGATTCAAACCTATAATACCATTATTGCTATCACCTTGTTCAGTGGCAAATATTTCTTTGTTTTGAACTGTTTAGGATGATCTTTGAAGCAGATGTACATTAGATAATTGTACTTTCGACAATTGTCACTTTGGCGAAGAGAGAAGTTACTGAGAGGCAAAGTGTTTCCGTTTTCTTCGACTCTCTCTCTCTCTCCTATAAACTGACAATAGCTGCGAGAAAATTAGCAACAATAAATCTGGACCAAGATATATTTTTTAAGCAAATAACACATTTTGCGATTTAAATAAAAATATTCGGTAGCATAGTTGAAGCAAAATAATATCATAACGCCCCTATTCGTTTCATAATCGATGGTTTTCTACAATTCTTGTTTTCACCACTGAACACGATATTTCACTCAAGTAATTGAATTCGTAGGAAGGAATGCGATAGTAGGAATTTGAATTTAATGCTGAATATAGTGCTCATTTAAATTAGCGTTTTAATCAATTAACCTATTTTGAGCAGAAAGATCCGATCGTTATCAGTTAACCACCTTCGTCAGCTTTTTTCTGACTTCTCTCCGAACATAGTTCTGTGAACTTGAATGTATTGTGTAAATTGACCGCTCTAGTTTATATTAGTCTCTCATTGTAAAGAATCGTTCGAATGAACTAAACAACTGTAAATCAAACTGTTTTCGGTATCCTGACTTGAAAATTCATAATATTTAGCTCTTATACGAAGCACATGCCGCATCTTTAAAAAGGTATTAACCGCCTGGTATTATGATTTCACTGTTCATCATGGGCCCCTATTCGTTTCAAAATCGATGGTTTTCTACAATTCTTGTTTTCACCACTGAACACGATATTTTACTCAAGTAATTGAATTCGTAGGAAGGAATGCGATCGTAGGAATTTGAATTTAATGCTGAATATAGTGCTTATTTAAATTAGCGTTTTAGTCAATTAACCTATTTTGAGCAGAAAGATCCGATCGTTATCAGGTAACCACCTTCGTCAGCTTTTTTCTGACTTCTCTGTTTAACGTGATCTCCCGAATTCTGCTTGCATTGCAAGTTAGGAATTAGATGCAATGGCTCTGGTAACACGGACAAATGCGCTAATTGAATTTTGACTGACACTGTACTATCCAGTACTTGGTACATTGATCCTTGTTAGCAGAGCTATTATATTAGTTGCCGTTCTCTGTGTGTTTCAGATGCTTGAAGTCTTGTCACACTAACACGTGACTGTTGTCGATTACTTGGTCACCCTATATTTAATTTTCGACCAAAAAAATCTCCAGTACCTCCGATTTCTTTTTTTTTTCTTTCCAATTTTGAATATCATCCTTTTTCGATGCACATACATACAGCCTTCCAGCTCTGCGGGAACTAAACTGGTTGAATTCATACACCTTTTCAGTGCGGATATCATGTTTTAGTATCATGACAGGATCTGAACAGTATCAATATATATCTGCTACAGCGTAAATTTTATACCGCATAAATCGGAAGTTGATCTTTTGAAGATGTTTTTACATACAGTTTAAAAGTATACATGTATGCCACAACCTCGCTTCCAATGAAATTACCTCGGAGCTCTTGATTTTTCAAATAACCCACAAATTTTGTGGATTTGTACTTTTTTCCTCAAAACTGTGGAAACCACTTTCGTCGTTATCATCTTCATCTTTTCAGTCGGCATCTGACCGAAACCACCACTAATCTTTACAAACTCTAAACTAAGCCCTCTCCTTTTAACCATTTTTCGCTAGTAATTTCCTAAAAAGACGCTTGAAAATAAATGAAAATCGATTTGATTGTGAATAAAAAATTCTATACAACTTTCAAAAATTTACAAACAATGGACCCCCACAGTTGGTGCATATACAATTTTCGCCAAAAACTGTCCAAATAAGTGTCAAGGTATACTCCAAACGCGAATCTCGATAGAAATTTGTGGAAAAGTTGACTTTCATGAAAAAATTTTTTTGCAAATTTTCGCGATTTTTTTAGGTTTTATCCTTTTCTGCCATGAGACCATTCCGAATTGGTGCAAATTGTCAAAATCTGTTCAGCCGTTCTTGAGTTATAAGCGTAGTAACTAACATCATCCTTTTTTATATATATAGATAGATGCCCAAAAATGAATCACAGAATACTCCATGGGCAACATGATACTAGTGTATGATTTGTCGATATAACCACTGCATCCACCTAAAATTGATGCAGACATTTTGAAGCCGGAAATTCGGGGTTTTTTTGATTTTTTTTAATAATCCGGGCGTGCAACAAGATAATGTTCCAAATTCATGATAGGATTATAGAACACGTGATTTTACGTCGACTAATGTATATCTCATGAGTGTGCTCCTTACAGTTTCCTAGTAATTGGAGTGAGTCTAAAGGCCAACATTTGATGCGTGATTTTTTTTAAAACCTATTTATTGCGTTTAAAGTTTACACGTGTCATTCAATTTCCTTTGAACCCCGCGTGAATTTAGTATTTTTACGTGACGGATCTAATGAGCCCTTCCGCGATCGAATCCATCCTCTAAAATAGCGGATAGATACTATGGAAATTGGAAAATTAGCAAAAATATTTTGACAGATCCGCGTATTAAACCGCGATTTTTTTTTTAAATTTAAAATTTTTTACATAGATGGAATCCTTTATTCGCGATTATATTTGCGAAAACGCGTGTCATAAATTACAGAGATGCGCGAGTAATATGGGCCTTTTACGCAAAATAAAATGTGGAGGCACATCCGCGGTTCTTGAAGAATCTATTTGAAATAGGTGTATATTGACGTATTTTTGATGGGCGCTAATGAAACCGGATGCGCATCAAAATCGTATGCACATTGCGCGACTTTTACCCACTTTAAGATTTTTGGCATTGTGAGATGCAACTAACGGCACACAATGGCCGCTGAGTGAAACATCGAAATATGCATAGATATTGAAAGAGATTGATTCGCTGTATCCAAAATCGAATGCGCATCAACCGACTTTAACTAATTCGCGAATAACAGGCATTTAATTTTCATATTTTTTGAATGATTGTAATTTCAATATTACTCTTAATTTCCTATCTTTAAGCACAGTAAGCAGTTAAGCTTTCGCGATGGTAAACCACATTTCTTGATGAAGTTTTAGCAGTATACATTAATTATTGTATGGGATTTTAGCGAAATAATTGGAGAACTCACAAATATTTTTTCTAATTTGGAAATATATTTGGAATAATATTTTAACAATAAGTTTTTTATCTTTTGTTGTTGCTATAATATGCAATTTATAAAGCCAATGTTTATAATTTTTGATTTCATATTGTCTAGATTCTGTACGTATTTTTAATTTATTTTTTAGAGGTTTATACGGACTCTGAGGTAGTACAATTTAGAATTGCCTACAGATTTTTTTTAATTTTTTTGATTTTCTGGGAAAATAAAAACAAATTTATAGATTATGGTGCATCCACAGTTGGATATCAAATGCTGTTACTGATATATGCATACATATTCTCAATACAACAAATAAGAAATTTTAACATATTTTTTCTTTATAAGATAATAAAAATCGGTATAACTTCTGCGCGCATCGGCCAAAAAAAATTTAATTTGTTTCAAATGGAATTGTAAATGAAATTGGTTTTTACCATATATGCGACCTAAATTTTTTTTTGAATTTTAACTTTTATTTATTAAATTCTGAATTCCTTATGTTTGTGTTTTCCAATAATCTATATATATAAAAAAGGATGATGTTAGTTACTACGCTTATAACTCAAGAACCGCTGAACAGATTTTGACAATTCGCACCAATTCGGAATGGTCTCATGGCAGAAAAGGATAAAACCCAAAAAAATCGCGAAAATTTGTGAAAAATTTGCAAAAATATTTTATCATGAAAGTCAATTTTTCCATAAATTTCTACCGAGATTCGCGTTTGGAGTATACCTTGACACTTATTTGCACAGTTTTTGGCAAAAATTGGATATGCACCAACTGTGAGGGTCCATTGTACGCCACTGTTTTGTCAATTTTTTAATGTTGTACACAATTTTTTATTCACAATCAAATCGATTTTCATTTATTTTCAAGCGTCTTTTTGGGAAATTAACAGCGAAAAAGATTAGTGGTGGTTTCGGTCAGATGCCGATTGAAAAGATTGAGGAAGAAAGTAAAAATCCAAAAAATTGGTGGGTTATTTGAAAAATCAAGAGCTCCGTGGTAATTTCATTGGAAGTGATGTTGTGGCATATATGTATGTATACTTTTAAACTGTAAGTAAAAACATCTTCGAAAGACGAACTTCCGATTTATGCGGTATAAAATTTACGATGTACCAGATATATATTGATACTGTTCAGATCCTGTCATGATACTAAAAAATTATATCCGCACTAAAAAGGTGTATGAATTCAATCAGTTTAGTTCCCGCAGAGCTGGAAGGCAATTACAAATGACCAAATACATACATATGTACACTGGTATTGTTGATACACTGTATGTATGTACATCGAAAAAGGATGATATTCAAAATTGGAAAGAAAAAAAAAGAACAAGAAATCTGAGGTCCTGGAGATTTTTTTGGTCGAATTATCTGACAAATATTCTTTATCGGGCGAAATAAGTGATAAATACTTATTAAACGTAAATAAGTTTGTGATATTAATTTGACTATATTAGTTACGTCGAAATTAAAATTGACCAAGTAATCGACAACAGTCAAGTATTAGTGTGACAAGACTTCAAGCATCTAATGCATCTAATTCTGAACTTGCAATGCAAGCAGAATTCGGGAGATCACGTTAAACAGAGAAGTCAGAAAAAAGCTGACGAAGGTGGTTACCTGATAACGATCGGATCTTTCTGCTCAAAATAGGTTAATTGATTAAATCGCAAATTTAAATAAGCACTATATTCAGCATTAAATTCAAATTCCTACGATCGCATTCCTTACTACGAATTCAATTACTTGAGTGAAATATCGTGTGAAAACAAGAATTTTAGAAAACCATCGATTATGAAACGAATATGGGCGTTATGATATTATTTTGCTTCAACTGCATCTGATTCAAAGATCATCCTACACAATTCAAAACAAAGAAATATTTGCCACTGAACAAGGTGATAACAATAATAGTATTACAGGTTTGAATCAAAGCCATCAAGTTCTGTACCTAATAAACTGCGAGACGAAGTTCGCCGGGTCTCCTAGTAAAGAAATAAATTATTAAATCTATATATATAAAAAAGGATGATGTTAGTTACTACGCTTATAACTCAAGAACGGCTGAACAGATTTTGACAATTCGCACCAATTCGGAATGGTCTCATGGCAGAAAAGGATAAAACCTAAAAAATCGCGAAAATCTGCGAAATTTTTGCAAAAAAATGTTTCGTGTTAGGAGTATACCGTGACACTTTTTTTACAGGTTTTGGTGAAATTGTATATGCACCAACTGTCAGGGTCCATTGTACTACTCTGTTTTGTCAATTTTTAAAAGTTGTATAGACATTTTTATTAACAATCAAATCGATTTTCATTTATTTTTAAGCGTATTTTTAGAAAATTAACAGCGAAAACTTTAGTTTAGTTTAGAGTTTGTAAAGATTATTAGTGGCTTCGGTCAGATTCCGATTAAAAAGATGAAGATGAAAACGCTGGAAATGGTTTCCACTGTTTTGGGGAAAAAAGTACAAAATCCACAAAATTGGTGGGTTATTATCTAGAGCTCAGAGGTAATTTAATTGGAAATGAGGTTGTGGCATATATGGTATAATGGGGAGGGTGTGCCACGTTTTTGTTCAAAATGTTCCAATATCAACATCGTTTAAGTTTTTTTCAAATATTATTTTTGAAAAAATATAAGCATATCTTGGCTATAAGTTTTGATATATAAATGTTTATAATTTTGTTTTTAAAATATTTTTGAGAATTTACAAAATGTCTAAAAATTGTCACCGACGTGGATACCTACGCCAAGGGACTCTAAATATTCATTTACCATACTTCTTCCTTAAATATCAACATTTTACAATAAAGGGACGTTTTATCTATTGAAAAATCAAAAATTATACTAAAATTGACAACAAGAAACAGATCCTAGAATTCAATTGATGTCAATCGATACAAAAGATATAATATTACGTCAATACGACAAATTTCTCACATTAACCCACCCCACCCCATCCTGGCATAGGCGCCCCAACCTGTTTCATAATATGAATAATCTTGGCATTTATAATTATTTTTTTATACAAATTAATTGGATTTCTATTCTGTAGGAATTGTCTTTTAACGGTATAAAATGTATTTTGGATATCACCAAAGGTAAACCAGATGTAACAAAATATACCTACCATGAACTTTTTTCGCAATACCCTGAAAAACACAATACTGCTTGCATCCTCAATCATATATTTGATACAAATGCCAGCTTTTGGGATATGATAGATCATCGCTAAACTCACAATTTTCCTTTTAACGGTATTTTTGTAGCATTTGTAGTTTTCAAGAAAATCTGCGGTGGCACAGCCGCCCCATAATACCATACATATGTATACTATTGAACCGTAAGTAAAAACATCTTCGAAAGATGAACTTCCGATTTATGTCGTATAAAATTTGAGCAGTACCAGGTATATATTGATAACCCCACTGAAAATCAGTTTAATTCCCGCAGAGCTGGAACGCAATTGCTAATGGTCAAATACATACGTATGTATGTATATCGAAAAAGTATGATATTCAAATTGGAAAGAAACAAGTAAGAAAGTATCAGTCAGCTGTATCCTCAGCCTTTCACCAAAAACAAGAAATAAGCAAACACAAGTTTAAACAGCGAGTTGAAACCAAGTTTGGAAAAAATTGTTGAAAATTTTGAGAGTTATCCTTCATACTAGCAGTTTAAGCATGTGCCGGCAGGGTGTCATGGACTTACTCCGGAAAATAATTGTACCGTTGTAATAGGAATCGTGAAAACAACCTTCTGCAAAAAAAATCAAATAGATCCGAGACGAGTCCTCAAAGTCCACTTTTCCCAAATTTTGTGTGGGAGGTACCCGAAGGACTGGACTGGGTGAAATAATACGATATGCAAAGTTTGGACCAATCAGAAACTCCCTGCGAGAGTTATCTTCAGGATTTGGCAGTTGAGATGGGTTTCTTGGAGTTTTTAGGCCAGTATCTCAGGAAGTATGGACTGCTGAAAAAAATTTCAAAACTATCTGAGAGAAGCTCCTAAACTTCATTAATGGTGTGTGGTAGGTACACGAAGGAGTAGATTGATATGGTCCATATTCAAACCAGATCTATATCCGGATGGAGTAATACGATTTGCAAAGTTTGGACCAAATCGATTGCGCCCTTTTGTGGGGGAGGTACCCGAAGGAATGGACCAATATGGATCAACTAAGTTTGGGCAACGTTTTTCGAAGTTCAAAATTCGGTTCGGTTGATCCGTTCGATAGTTATCGTGCACACCAGCCAGACACTCCAGCCAGTAGGAGGTACTGATAAGAAGAAAACCATTGATTATGAAACGAATGGGGGCGTTACGATATTACTTTGTTTCAAATGTGCGTCGCAAAATATGTTATTTGCTTAATAAATATATTTTAGTCCCGATTTACAGTTGCCCAATTGTCAGTTTATGGGACAGAGATTCGAGGAAAATAGAAACACTTTGCCTCTCAGTAGCCTCTTTCTTCGACAAACTGACAATTATAGAAAGTACAATTGTCTAATGGGCATCTGCGTCAAAGATCGTCCTAAATAGTTCAAAACAAAGAAATATTTGCAATTGAACTCGACAACAAATCCATCGACTTCAGTAATAATTCTAACAGACCGCGAGACGAAGGTCGCCGGGTCCCCTAGTAAATAAATAAATAAAAAGAAAAAATATAAAAAATAGAGCTTTGTTTTCTTAATAAATGATCATTTAAAAAAATGTACCGAGAGGTTACTTCAGTTTTGGCCGACGCTGTATGTACATAACATATAAAATCCGTCAAACGCCATTTTGAAGGTAAAAATCGCCATGGATACACTTGTTTCATATATTTTTTTTTTTTTTTGGTAAATACCAAACTGTTCAAAAATCAATGAAACAACTAACAATGTGCTTAATATCAATAAACTTCTTCTTCATCTTTGCCTCAGAGAGAAAAATGATCCCTTTTGACATCTAGATTCTAGAACCCTAATCCTTGACATCCCATAACAGCAAAAGTTCATCCTCTGCTTTTAGTTCTTCAATCACGCTGCAGTGGTTTATTTGTATAATAATATTCTTTGTTCTGAAACTTTCATATTGTTTTTGGTTTATTTTCTTCCAAATTTCGGTGTAAATTTCATTTACCTGCTTTTTTATGTTGTTGTAAAATTGCTCCAAAAATTAATATTGATCTGCATTGATTTGTTTTCGCTAGCATTAGCAGTAAGAATATACAAACGTATATTAATAAATACATTGATTACATATTTACATTGCACGGCCTATTCGTCGTCCCTTCTGAAAGACACATCCCTGCGGGGAAATAAATTAGTTTATAAGCAGTTTATAACTAGTTTAAAAATAACCACAACTGGTTATTTTTCGATTATTTTCCTTTACGCCAACTATTTTAACATGGTGATGAGCTAGGCAGTGGACAATTGTCCACTTTGCATTACTTTTAACTAGTTATAAACCAATTATTTTTAACTAATTTGTATATAACTATTTTTTGACTTTTTGTAGTCAGTTTAAAAATGTTGTTTTTGTCTTAAAGAGAGTGAAAAAAAATATTTTTATTTTTGTTATTTTTTATTTATTTTATTTTTCTCTTTGGCTTTTATCTTAGGCTTTTTATTTTAACACCAGTTGTTTTTCATTTATGTTTCCTTGTTGTTCCTTTTTTGGTATACCGAGTCTATCAAAACTACCATGCGGGACTTTTCACAACCGGTTTACAAAATAGTTAGTTATAAATGCATTTTTCTACAACTAATTACAAATTGGTTGAAAAGTCATCTATAGATCAACCAGATTGAAAATTAAAAAAATGAACAACTGACTATCTCTGCATTACTTTGCAACTAGTTATTAACCAGTTTGATAATAGTAAGTTAGTAAGTTATATAATAATATTTTTTTCACTCTCTTTAAGACAAAAACAACATTTTTAAACTGACTACAAAAAGTCAAAAAATAGTAAGATACAAATTAGTTAAAATTAATTTGTTTATAACTAGTTAAAAGTAATGCAAAGGTTGACAATTGTCCACTGCCTAGCTCATCACCATGTTAAAATAGTTGGCGTAAAGGAAAATAATCGAAAAATAACCAGTTGTGGTTATTTTTAAACTAGTTATAAACTGCTTATAAACTAATTTATTTCCCCTTGTATAATTGTATGTTGCATTTATATCGAAATAATTACAAAAGTGTATATGAGAATTGTATGCGTCGAAAACACGCTAATGAACATTCAGCCTTTTCAACTGGTTGATCTCTAGATGACTTTTCAACTAATTTATAGTTAGTTGTAGAATAATGCATTTATAACTAACTATTATCAAACTGGTTAATTACTAGTTGCAAAGTAATGCAGAGATAGTCAGTTGTTCATTTTTTTAATTTTCAATCTGGTTGATCTATGGATGACTTTTCAACCAATTTGTAATTAGTTGTAGAAAAATGCATTTATAACTAACTATTTTGTAAACCGGTTGTGAAAAGTCCCGCAGGGATTCGTATTGATACATACTCCAGCATCGTCGCTTTGTCGTTTCCTCTAGTCCACAGCTCACCAACAACTACAAATGCAACCGCTCCGTTTGTGGTGGACACATACACGAGATTATCTCTCCCTCTCTCGACAAACATCGTGTGAGTTAATTCATTGCTTTCTTGTCAGAAAACAAAGAAGATGATCGGTGGTGAGAAATTTTGTTTAAACTCCCCTGTAGGAACGGAAACTGATTTAAAGTTAACTTAAAACTAGCTTTTTGTAAACATTAATGACTTTTTATCGATTATTCTCCCTTATGCCAACTGACTACTTTTACAAGGCGATGAGCGCCAAAGTAGTCAGTATTGTCCATCGCTAGATGACTTTTCAACTGATTATAAACTAACTTTTTTAGCCTATTTGTAGTCAGTTTAAATGAAAATGTGAGAAAAAAACCATTTTTGTTTTGTGTGTTTTTATGATTTTCACTTTTCATATTCTCTTTCTGTTATGTTTTGTTAGAGAGAAATTTGTATATATCCTTCGTGTTCCTTTTTTATAACAGAACAATATGAATAATATGTACGAATATGTTCAGTACATAACACTGGCTTTTATTATTCGATGCTGCATTTATATGAAAGTTATTAAATTCAAATTTTGTGTATTATCGACCTTTTTATGTTATTAAATTGAGTAATTAAGAAAATGCAACTGTGAATTATTTAAACATTTTCGCCTTATGTTCGGCATGCACAAATACTTTGTAGAAGGTACACGTTCTTGTTTTCAAAGTGGTTGATCGCGAGCCCCGTGGTGAAGACCATTGCTCTAGTCTAGCATCAGCCAACACGGCGCCCGCGGGCGATTGCTGTGTGCACAAACACAATCTCACTTGTGATGAGTTTCAATCTTACTCTCACCACCGATCGTTTCTACCCTCCAAACATTTGGAAGTTAAATATATCTTCACTCAGCAAATGCGTCTCGTAAAAGTGTCTGAAAAAGCGTTAAAAAGCGACTGTTGTCATTTTACAAAAACAATTTCATTGAACCATGCTCATTATCTCATTCTAACTTATTAAAAAAAAACGATTGTTTACATTTATTTATTTTGTACAAAGATTAACATATAAAGGCCATTAGTCCATCTGAGTATTATATGGAACGGTGGTGCAATGGATAGCATGTTCGGCTGGCATTCTGCATACCCGGGTTCTAATCCCGGGCCAGGCGACATCAGATTTTGAAAATGATAGAATTAATGTTGACGACAATTTCAGAGTAATTCAGCTAAGTATGTAAAATAGTAATCTATATATATAAAAAAGGATGATGTTAGTTACTACGCTTATAACTCAAGAACGGCTGAACAGATTTTGACAATTCGCACCAATTCGGAATGGTCTCATGGCAGAAAAGGATAAAACCTAAAAAAATCGCGAAAATCTGCGAAAATTTTGCAAAAAAATGTTTGACACATTTCTATGTAGCTTCGTGTTGGGAGTATACCGTGACACTTTTTTTTACAGGTTTTGGTGAAATTGTATATGCACCAACTGTCAGGGTCCATTGTACTACTCTGTTTTGTCAATTTTTAAAAGTTGTATAGACATTTTTTTATTAACAATCAAATCGATTTTCGTTTATTTTTAAGCGTCTTTTTAGAAAATTAACAGCGAAAACTTTGCTAAAAAGAGGGAGTTTAGTTTAGAGTTTGTAAAGATTTTTAGTGGCTTCGGTCAGATTCCGATTAAAAAGATGAAAATGAAAACGCTGGAAATGGTTTCCACAGTTTTGGGGAAAAAAGTACAAAATCCACAAAATTGGTGGGTTATTAGAAAAATCTAGAGCTCAGAGGTAATTTAATTGGAAATGAGGTTGTGGCATATATGGTATAATGGGGTGGGTGTGCCACGTTTTTGTTCAAAATGTTCCAATATCAACACCGTTAAAGTTTTTTTCAAATATTAATTTTGGAAAAAATATAAGCATATCTTGGCTATAAGTTTTGATATATAAATGTTTATAATTTTGTTTTTAAAATATAATTTTTGAGAATTTACAAAATGTCTAAAAATTGGCCAATCCGCCCCACCTCACCCAAGGGGCAGCTTTGTCACCGACGTGGATACCTACGCCAAGGGACTCTAAATATTCATTTACCATACTTCTTCCTTAAATATCAAAATTTTACAATAAAGGGACGTTTTATCTATTGAAAAATCAAAAATTATACTAAAATTGAAGACAAGAAACAGATCCTAGAATTCAATTGAAGTTGGTATGTTGAATTTCGATACAAAAGATATAATATTACGTCAATACGACAAATTTCTCACATTAACCCACCCCACCCCATCCTGGCATAGGCGCCCCAACCTGTTTCATAATATGAATAATCTTGGCATTTATAATTATTTTTTTATACAAATTAATTGGATTTCTATTCTGTAGGAATTGTCTTTTAACGGTATAAAATGTATTTTGGATATCACCAAAGGCAAACCAGATGTAACAAAATATACCTACCATGAACTTTTTCGCAATACCCTGAAAAACACAATACTGCTTGCATCCTCAATCATATATTTGATACAAATGCCAGCTTTTGGGATATGATAGATCATCGCTAAACTCACAATTTTCCTTTTAACGGTATTTTTGTAGCATTTGTAGTTTTCAAGAAAATCTGCGGTGGCACAGCCGCCCCATAATACCATACATATGTATACTTTTGAACCGTAAGTAAAAACATCTTCGAAAGATGAACTTCCGATTTATGTCGTATAAAATTTGAGCAGTACCAGGTATATATTGATACCCCCACTGAAAATCAGTTTAGTTCCCGCACAGCTGGAACGCAATTGCTAATGGTCAAATACATACGTATGTATGTATATCGAAAAAGTATGATATTCAAATTGGAAAGAAACAAGTAAGAAAGTATCAGTCAGCTGTATCCTCAGCCTTTGACCAAAAACAAGAAATAAGCAAACACATATTTTAAACAGCGAGTTTAAACCAAGTTTGGAAAAAATTTTTGAAAAATTTGAGAGTTATCCTTCATACTAGCAGTTTAAGCATGTACCGGCAGGGTGTCATGGACTTACTCCGGAAAATAATTGTACCGTTGTAATAGGAATGGTGAAAACAACCTTCTGCAAAAAAAAATCAAATAGATCCGAGACGAGTCCTCAAAGTCCACTTTTCCCAAATTTTGTGTGGGAGGTACCCGAAGGACTGGACTGGGTGAAATAATACGATATGCAAAGTTTGGACCAATCAGAAACTCCCTGCGAGAGTTATCTTCAGGATTTGGCAGTTTAGATGATGCGGTCAGGGTTTCTTGGAGTTTTTAGGCCAGTATCTCAGGGAGTATGGACTGCTGAAAAAAATGTCAAAACTATCTGAGAGAAGCTCCTAAACTTCATTTATGGTGTGTGGTAGGTACACGAAGGAGTAGATTGATATGGTCCATATTCAAACCCGATCTATATCCGGAAGGAGTAATCCGATTTGCAAAGTTTGGACCAAATCGATTGCGCCCTTTTGTGGGGGAGGTACCCGAAGGAATGGACCAATATGGATCAACTAAGTTTGGGCAAGGTTTTTCGAAGTTCAAAATTCGGTTCGGTTGATCCGTTCGAGAGTTATCGTGCACACCAGCCAGACACTCCAGCCAGTAGGAGGTACTGATAAGAAGAAAACCATTGATTATGAAACGAATGGGGGCGTTACGATACTACTTTGTTTCAAATGTGCGTCGCAAAATATGTTATTTGCTTAATAAATATATTTTAGTTCCGATTTACAGTTGCCCAATTGTCAGTTTATGGGACAGAGATTCGAGGAAAATAGAAACACTTTGCCTCTCAGTAGCCTCTTTCTTCGATAAACTGACAATTATAGAAAGTACGATTGTCTAATGGGCATCTGCGTCAAAGATCGTCCTAAATAGTTCAAAACAAAGAAATATTTGCAATTGAACTCGACAACAAAGCCATCGACTTCAGTAATAATTCTAACAGACCGCGTGACGAAGTTCGCCGGGTCCCCTAGTAAAATATAAATAAAAAAGTAAAAATATGGTATACATATATGCAATTATAATAGACAATAAAAATAAAAACAAGAAATAAAATTTCTTTTTTTCGTCAATGCCAATTTTATCGCTTTTAAAACTTCCAGTTGTGACGGAAGCGACAAGCCAGTAGGGACCGCAAAAGTGGAGCAGTTTCTTTAGTCATTTTTGTCTTTTCGGATAAAAATGGGACTGTCGCAGCAGACACCACAATCGCTTTTAAGACTTCCTGTTGTGACGGAAGTAACAAGCCAGTGAGGACCGCAAAATGCGACTGTCGCAGCAGACACCACAATCGTTTTTAAGTGACCTTTCCGTCAAGCAGGCGATAGAAAATGTTTGCAGGGTAACAAGAAATAAACAGGCTGTGGTTGCAGAGAGAGGGAGAATAACTCTCGTGGATGTGATTCACACAAACAGAACTTTTGCTTGGCTGACCCTGCTCTAGTCAGTCAATCAGAGGCTTGCATTCAAATATATACACACACCCGTGTATGTATATCGCATCGCATAAATATAGCATTTCTGGTCATTCTTATATCTGTCGTGTCTGTTTTATTGTACTGTCTCCCGCCGGTGTATTATTACACAGTACCCGTCAGTAAGTTAGAACTGTGACACACATTATTATATTTTATGGTAAATATAATAAATCGGTGTCATATAACATTTAAATAATATTTTTTGCCATTTCGTTATTGCGTGCACCCTGCAATCGGTTATTTGGACTTTTTCTTGTGTAGAGCGTATTCTAGCCACACTTTTTTCGAATTTTGTTTATATAGTTTTAAATTTACTTCTTATTTTTGAAGTAAGCCTAGATTAATCTCATATATGTTGTTTTCAAATTTAAAAAACAACAAGTTTTTAAAGGGTGTTTTAAATTTACTATTGTGAATTTTTAGACAAATAGGTTGTTCGTAGACTCTTATTGTTCTCAAGTGTATTTGTTTGTGAATTATTGCGAATTTTTGCGATTTAAATATAGTTTTAAATACAATCGGTAGTTTATTAGTTGTATCTAACTCCATATGTAATTTGTTACCATCGGTATTCTTGTCGAATTTCTAATTGTTTCGTTGAGACATACGTTTATTTGGTTAAACATTTAGTTTTACTAAAATTTGTCTACAACCTTTTAATTGTACATATCTGATTTCTTTGGTGCATTGATATTTCATTTGAGGATTCAATTGTTTTTTGTTAAGCCTTTGAAGAGATTTTTTAATTACTCTTTATATAAACAATTTCGTTTCAATCTGTGGTTACATTTTTTGGTCCTCCTCTCCTAACTCCTCACTCCTCAACATCTATTCCTTCGTGCTTCCAAGTCTATCGCGACATTCACTAACCACTTCTTAAGACACGCCGTTCGGACTCTCAGGTATCATATCACAGGTATCTAGTTCTCTAATATCGAATATTCGGAATCCTAGAGCAGACCCAAACTTTTTTGTTGATAGCACTCGAATTTGTTCAGTGAGGTTTATATAAACAAATCCCAGTTGACAGATATTAAGTGTCATCTGCTGAGTAAAACTAGTGGTGAGGCTCGAGAAATCGTCTCGAAGTTTCGTTTGACTCGTCGATAATCGACGGATGCATGTCCACAGCCAATTGAAATTGTTGTTTTCTCTTCCTGTGTTAGATCAGACTGGTTCGTAATATAAGGCAGTACAACGTAGGATCAATGCTGTCTTTCGGCAATTGCAATTTAAGAAATACCAACGGTTAATTGGGATCCGATCGTGGTTTTCATTTGTTTGCAAAAATTGCCTAAGATCATTCACGCTAAGATTATTCACGCGACTTTCAATAATTTCCCCAATTTAGCGATACCCTCAATACAGTCCTTCGACGGAATCATTCACGCTATATGTCGCAAAATACGGCAGGGCAAAATACTAGAACTACCGGTGCGTTATATTCCGAACAACTCTTAGTGATAATACCAACCTTAAGCCACTCATTCACTTGGTCTTCGACTGCACACTGATCGGGATCGACATTCGTCTGGGCTTTTTTGCAACAGGTACAATAATTTTCATTTCTGCCGGATGACTTTCAGTTTTAGCGGGCTACTAGGTTCTTCTTCTAAGTTATCAACTTCTAAGTCACCCTCGCTAAAATCTTGCAATATATCTTTGAACTCTTCGTTCAGTTCGGATATAGGATTAATGCCCTTCTGGTTCGAATCTTCATTCAAAGACGTCTTACCCTCATCTTCAATTGCTTGACCTCCTTTAATTGAAAATCTAGGTCCCTGTGAATCGATAACCATGCCTACATTCTGTAGTACATTCATCGTTGCCTAATATAACAGCGTATACTAAAGCCCAAAATGGCCCAAAAGCCGACAGGTGTTGTCTTTAAATACAGATTCTAATCTACCTGACCCCATAACAGAGAGAACAATTCTAAAAAATTGTCCATACTCCCCACCGTGAAAAGATCCTAATCTTTTAACAATTATATGGTTGTATGTTACTTTTTACAATATAGGGATATTATCATTAACATAATATAATATGTTTCATTTTCAAATTGCTGAAGGCATTACTTAGGTTCTAAATTAATAATAAAAATATAAAGAATTATAATATATTATGTCTAGGTGACAGCACCCAACACCTTCAGCAACCAGCTATGATGTGGTGGATCTTGCTTCCACCGATGAAACATTTTGAATATCCCATTTCTTTTTGTAGGATACTGCATTCCAATAAATCTTTCTTCATAACTGGACATGTTTTGGAGACAACTTCTGGCACCAGTTCCGGTAGCACCATGGCATGATGAACAACGTACAACTGTACGCTTCATACTATCTGCACCGGTAACTTCTTCGTCAACGGCATTACACGGCGACCTCGTTTCCCTTTCATAACAATTTTGGTTGATGATTTATGAGCTGCGTTCGTAACGTTGCGAGGGCAATAGAACGGATTGTCCTTACGTTCAATTCGCCAATCATTATTTTCCATCTCATTGGTACCTTTGTTTTGTACCGTTACCATCGGCTCATATTTAGAAACTTCGATGTCATCACTGCTGGTTATAAAATATTCCGTTTGGCTACTACCTGCTTCGCCACACAGTAGTTTGTCGTAGACAGGAACTTCAACCTCTAATGAATTCTTACTATTCGTTAATTCATGATACTCTTGCTGCTGTATCATTTCGTCACGTACACGTTGCAATTCAGCTTCCATATGTGCTACCTCAGAAGCGTTACGTGTACGTTCATTTTGGAACAATTTCTCCAAATCGCCATAGCGAGAATTTACTGCAGCGTTTGTAGATTCCAATTCATCAATTTGATAACTCAAGCTATTAATAGTTATCCGAGCGGCAGTTAATTCTTCGATAGCACTTGAAGCTGCAACGGACTCACGATTGGCTTCTGCTTGAAGATCCTTAACCTTTTGTTTATACATCATTTCAAGTTTGCGCATTTGTCCTTCGTGTTGTTCACGCAAATCTTGCAACGACTGTTCCAATTCGGCATCATAGTCTTGTTTCTTGACGGCACTTTCTTTAAGTAGACTCTGAATGTTGCTTTCCAAATCAATTCGTGTCTGTGTTTCATCTTGCAAACGTTTATGAGTCTCATCCAATTGTTTTCGTAGAAACTCCAACTTTTTTTTTGCAAGTTATTAAGGCCATCGACGGCTTTTCCACAATCAGCATTGGCAGCATAATATTTAGCGTTAATGTCAGCCAACTGTGACTCATACTTCTGAGCCTTTTCTTCAGCAATTCGGCAGTTCTTGGTTGCTTCATTTAATAGCTTGCGTAGGAACTCCAATTCCTTTTGTAAATCATTTAGATCATCAATAGCCGTTTGAGCATTTTCCTCGGCAATTGAGCAAGCCTTGGTTTGTCGATGTAATCTGGACTTCAGTTGCTCATTTTTCTCACGTATTTGGTTATTTTCGATTTTTAATTTTCGCGAAACATCACCGCGAACGTTTTCATTTTCAGTTTCCGTATGTTTCAAGATCTCAACAACTTCCTGCTGAATCCCTAGACTACCTAAAAACTGTACTTTATTTTATATTATCATCTTCTTAGGTGATACTCTGGAAATGTTCCCATATTTCAACATGAGGTAACAAATTGTTAAAAAATTGAAATTCTCAACGAGATCATCCTCTTTTGGAAATTCCCTCAAATATTCCATCAATACTGACGATGCAATATCGTATCTTTCTGTCATATATTCCACACTTGGAAAGTCAGTCCTGATTTCAGTTTCCAAGTCATTCAACATATATTCAAACTTTCTAATTAAACCACCTTTTAATGTTTTAGAATGGCGCAGTATGTGTCTATTTTCATACTGTTCCAATGGACTTAAGCTGTCAGCTATATATTTAAATCTAGAAGGAGTTCGCAACTCCGACGAATCCCTATTTGATTCTAAGCCCAAATCTATTCTAATCTGACCATCTAAATAGTCGAACTTTTTTATTGCATATCGCACACCTGAGGCGAATATGCTATGCATTTCATATGGAAATTTTCCCATATGCCGGAGCTTCCTATCATTGTCTAAAAAATCCTTTCTGGCTTCCGTGAAATAACTAACAATGACTTCACACTTTTCCCTAGTTTCTTTTGCTACACTTGTTTGAGCAATTTTGCTCATTTTTAAGTATAGCGACACAATATATTCGCCCAACATCTTTTGATGCTGAATGAATTCTCCAAAATTCATTTTGACGAAAAAATATTGTGCGCCTTTAAGAAAACAAATTCAATTTTTTTTTTGTTTCTTTAAATAAACATGTTACCAACCTAACGTAGTCACTTTTTTTTCGTTTCACTACGTGTCACTGTGATCCTAGCCTATCCTAGCGGATAAATACAACGCAGTAACTTTTTTTCTACGCGCTTATCTCGCTATTATCTATCTACGCGAACTATTACGTGTCTTTTTTTAAACACGAAACAATCACTGTGGGGTCACCAAAATGATGAGGTCGGCTCCTCAACCTCATCACTAAAAATGCAGCCCAAGAAAAACTAAGGAAAAAAAAGAAAAGAAAACACGCGGGCTGATGTTGTCTGTTTGATGGTTTTAGAGAAACTCAACTTTATTCACTAAATTATTTACAGATCTTAAAACTAACACACACACATACAATACATTTAGTAATGTACGCCCCTGCAAGCAAAAACTATCGCGGAAGTGACTTAGGCGTGTCGCCCAGGGCGATGAAAACAGTCGCGGCGATAGTCGCAGAAGTCACCCTGAAGTGACCTCCGTTGTGAAGAAATGAACCACGCCGGGGTGTCGTCTTGGAAGTCACTCCAGCGGCACTTCTAGAAGATCATTTCCGCGATAGTTCTAGAAATTAAAAAAATATATATTTTTTCTATTTATTTAAATTTTTTAGTTTTATTTATTTGTTTAATATTTATTTATTTTTATTTATTTTTTATTTCTCTTCTCCTTTAGAGAAATTATTCTTTGCAATTTCCGCCTACATTAATATTGTCATTTTAAAAATGTAATGTTTTTTGCCTGACTTGGGAAGCGAACCCGGACCTTCAGAGTGTAAAGCGAGTGTGCTTAGCACTGCACCACCGTCTCATATAATCATCAGATAGAAAATTTTCTATATTTGTTCAAATGTGTTGAATCATTAAATAAATGTAAGCAATCGCCTTGGAAGTCACTCAGAAGTCACTCCGAAGTGTCGGCATACGCGATAAAATGTAATCACAATAAGGCTATAGAAATTGTTTGTGTAATTCACCGACGATCTTCCTTGGGGTGTCTCCGGAGTGACCTCCTAGGCGAGGGAGTGCGAAACTCACTTCCAATTGCTGGCAGGGGCTGTGTACATAAATCAGCGTCGCCCATAATATTTCCATCAATACTACAGCATATGTGTTGCATTGGTGAAAAAAACAACAACCACATTATATTCATCGTTTGTTTATTTACACGTACACTGTACGTGAGAGAGAGAAGCAAATGCAAAACAACTCAGTGGGCGCCCTCACTATACTTCTTTGCAAAGACAGCGCGTCTCTGACATAAATGCACATTAAAAATACAACCCACGCAGACAATGCGTAGCGGTGATAAGATTACATATTTTACGATCGTCCCTTTTTATCTTAACTCAAGTGTTTTGGACGCGACTCGTTAATTATTTATGACCGACAGCTGTTGTCTTTAAATACAGATTCTAATCTACCTGACCCCATAACAGAGAGAACAATTCTACAAAATTGTCCAGGTATTCTTGCTTAAGTCATATCTGGTAAATGACTAAAGACCAATTTCGACCTAATTCAAACGTGATTCTGAAATCTTTTTATTAGGTCGAACTTGGTCTTTACCAGATATGACTTAAGCAAGAATGCCATGCTTCTTATGTGTCGAGGCCTATACTTTCTTACATTTTAGTTGCATTTTCTGTCTAAATTGGGTGCAATTTAGCATTAAGGGTTCGTAGTGATCAAAATACTTCTCCGCCAATAGTTGTGGATATATGTTCACCTTTTTGGTATAGCCCCTAAACAACGATACCGCCCAATTTCAAGTATTGTACAAAATCAATGGTACTTTCGTAACGGAAAGAAAACTAATTATTCCATATTAGTTAAGAATATTTCATGGTGAAGTTATTTTACTTGTTTTTCATTAGGTAAATACCTAAATAAAGGTTTTAAAATTTTGTATGTAAACACTATACGCATCACAAAAAAAGTAAAAAGTTGCGTATATCAGGAAAAATGTCTAAAATCGTCTTTTCCATTTCAAAAAAATCAAAAAAAAAAAAATTTGATACTACGTCTATGATTTTTGGTACATAGATTAAGAAAAAAATCGTCATTCCAAATCTGTTTTCTTTACCAACTTTGATCGTTGCGCGCAAAAGATATGACGGTTTTAATTATGCTAATTAGAAAAAATTCTAAAAAATCGCGGCTTAATATAGTAAGCTGTTTTATCCTATTATCGTTAACTGAATTGGCATCCTTTGCGATGATGCAAAAAAAAATCGAAAAGTTTCAATGGAATCGCGAAAAATAAAATTTGTTAAATAATTTCACGTATTTACAAACCTATTTTTGAAACAATAGCGCTTATGCTTACAAAAAAATTATAGCAGCATCCAAACTTTGTGAGGAATAAAATGAAACCTATGTAGTGATGTTTGGAGCTATAGTATTCATGTTATTTGCAAAAATACAAAGAAAATATGACGAAGAAATAAAAATCATGTTATTCTAAGTTTATTTTTTATGGTTTTATAGGAAAGTTGCAAGAAAAAATGTTTGAGTTCTTCGTCATTTTCGTCCAAATGGCACGCAATAATGAAGATATTCCGTTGCAAAAAATTTTTCGTTTATAGTTTTCCTATTGGCGAATATTTTTAGAACATTATATTAAATCACAAGGAATTCCAATTGTGGTATAACATTAAAATAATGTTATATTGAATATTGCAATATTTGAAACGCATATAAACCGCGTAATAGTGAAAATGACATGATGCGCCACGATGTAGCGTCTGTTGCATATTAGGGCGCAAAATACAGTTAGATGGTCATAATTTCCACGAAGTTCATTTACATTTTATACGCATCGGATTTCGATGATAAACTTTAAAAATACATCATTTGATGTCGTTTCATTGCGATCCATCAAGAACCGTGGATGTAGCATCGCACTTAATTTTTAGAAAAAATCAACTGTATCTCCGGATTAGCGATAGTTTTGAAATATATGTTTTTCGCAAATTTTAGACACGCATATAGCTCTATTTCAGTAAAAATTACACTTCCAAAACGCGTTTCAATGCGCGTAATTTTTAAAAAATTTCTTGCAGATTTTCGAAATTTGAGGGGTATCATATCCGCCGATCTAGTGGACGGATTTGGACGCGTCATGGCTTATTAGATTCAGAACGTAAAAAAACTAAGTTCACTCGGATTTCTCCGTCAATTTAATGGCAGTTGCAAATTCTGAATCAAAAAAACAGGTTTTTTATAAAAATTTACGCACAAAAATTTCGACTTTAAGCTGAGATTGTTGTGAACCTTTGAAGGCTACACGTCCGAGTTATAATTAAAAAAAATGCGTAATCGCGAGTACTACAATCTAATAATCAGTTTTTAAACGAGTACAGTTGCGCGTCCCGATTAGAGCAAAAATTCAAAAAACCCAATTTTTCAGTCTTCATAATGAGATTGATGTAGTAGTTATATTAAAAAATCATACATTAGAAACTTCATCTCTGAAGTGTATTCTTTAACTTCTTCTTTGAACATTATCGAAGTCTGGCAACGTTGCCATGAGCAGCTGATTGATATTTTAGCTCCGCGAAAAAAATAATTTTTAATAAAGAATTATTGTAGTTTTAAATTAAAGAAAATTTTGAATGTGAAGAATACGACATTCGATCATTGTTGCAGTTTTTGGCTGATGAATAACCTGTTGCCTATTGCCGTTTGGTGAAGTGGAGTGCTCTGCTGTTATTACTGAGTTGCTTGCATACGTTTGTTTTTGCCGCCATTTGGTTTTTGTTGTTTAGTAATGGCTCCAACAAAACATTATTCTTGCCCACTATGTTTGAGGAATATTACCAAAGGGGTGTATAGAGTGGGATGCGTTGGATGTGAGAATTATTTTCATCCCAGGTGCATCAATGTGGACATTGCTAAGATCAAAGACGACAAGTCGTTTAAATTCACATGCAGTAAGTGTCGTAAAGCCCCGAACCGACATGCTAGTACTTCGGGAGTTGTTGCGACTGGGAGAGAAAGTGGTCCTAAGCAAAGTGCGGGTGTTCCTAGCGTTAAATCAAATATTGGTGGTAGAACATCGAGTGGTAATACTGGTTCTTCGAATTTGACTTGCGTACAGCAAATGTTCGACAGACTTGTTATTTCATTGAGAGAGTCACTCGATGAAAGAATGAAAAAGTGTTTGGATGACTTTGCTTCTGTGGTTAGAGACCAACTAGATCAACGTTTGAATCAATGTTTACTTGATTACGAGGCAATGGTAGATCCATTAATGGCAGATATGCGATCCGAGTTTGCGGAATCTGCTAAAAAATTAAATGCCGAACTACTTGCCTGCAATAAGCGTTTATCTGCATTGGAGAATGATTTAAGCAGCGTTAAAAGAAGATTGTCAGAAATTGAGAGGTATGATCTTGTGTGTCAAAGACGTAATAATAGAGCTAACATATGAATAAATGGAGAGGTATATTCAGGGGTGAGCATGTGCTAGCACACAGGCAAATTGTGAAAACGTACTCTTATGGATACTTTACACGATATGTTTTTTGCATATGAGTTGTCACTTCTCCCATACAAAATGTATATGCAAAGTGACAACTCTCTCTCGATTTTGCTCAGCTCTGGGTATATCCAATCTTCGTGAGCCGGTTATGAAAATAGCAATGTTGCTCTTGGTGAAAAAGAGATTCAGCATTGTGCTGGTAAAATTTACAACGGTGCATATAAGGGATGTTATTATGGCAAATTATCACCGGCTTGGTCGTCTGTCGTTGAATGATGTGGCTGATACCCATGTTGCGTCACGTGTGTATCTTAACGGTCACCTTAGCCTTGTGACATCAAGATTTACAATGTTCGATTGCAATTTAGGCGATATTGTGCATGACAATATGTTTCTAAGATCATCTTCGAGTGCGTTAACTAATAATCTAAATATTGGGCATTTTAACTGCCGCAGTTTTAATCTCTCTTGTAGGTCACCAAAACTTTCTGAGATAAGAAGCGTTGTGGAGAAGAGTTTTTTGAATGTGCTTGGAGTTACAGAAACGTGGCTCAAATCCTCAATTCCGTCAAGCAAAATTGATATTTCTGGTTTTGCGTGCTGCAGAAATGATCGTCCTGTACAGAGCGGTGGCGGGGTAGCTTTATACGTTTCAAGGTCTATCAAATTTAAAGTTGTTTATAAAAGTAATCTATATGGGGAAGCGGAAAGCTTGTTCATTGAGTTGTTGTTGGGTAGGAGAAAAGTTCTAGTCGGTGTCGTTTATCTTCATAATGGTAACATGGGGCGTTTGAGCATGATGTTGTCGATTTGTTGGTAAGGTATCCTGAAGTTTTGATCATGAGTGATTTTAACAACGACTTATTCTGTCTTGGCACCTCGGTTAAGGTTAGAGATTCATGCAGAAGGCTAGGTGTTTCCATCAGACACAATTTTCTACCAACCCATTACAGTGTAGGGCATAATTCCACCTCTCTGCTTGATTTTTTTGCCCTTAACATGGAAGACAAAATTGTTTCTTGAGGTCAGTTTATTTGCCTAATCTTTCTGACCATGCCTTTATATTTTTGTACCTTTGGTATATCCGTTTCTCGTGTTGATCAATTCTTTGAGTTTATTGACTATGGTGCGTTGAGTCATGAGACTTTTTTTGATGCAGTTTCCGCATTTGATTTTTCTTCTATGTATAATAAAATTATGTTAACGTCTAATGGGAGTGTTTTGACACGTTTCTCAAATCGGTGCTTTCCATGTTCCCTATTAAAAAGAGGAGATTATCTAGGATCTGTGATAATACCTGGTATAACTCTTCTGATATAGCATACTATAACTCATTAAGGGATTTGGCACTAAGGCAATACATGCTAACAAAAGATATGTCTGATTGGAGAATTTTTTGCAAGGCCAGAAACAAGGCCAAAGCTCTTGTTCGTAAGGCTAAACAAATTGCACACTCGTCTCTTTTTGAGGGCCAATCTACCAGTAAGGAATTATGGAGCATTCTTAAGACTAATGGCTTTTCATCTGATAAGTCATATCAGTTTAATGGAAGTGTTGATGATTTGAATGCAAATTTTGCTGGTAATCAATTGGGCGATTTTCAGGGGATGGGCTGTGCTGATGGTGGGTTTTCTTTTCAATGTGTTGTTGTTTCAGACCTTGGGAAGGCTTTTGCTTCTATTAATTCCTATGCTGCTGGCTTAGATGGCTTCACTCTTAAATATTTGAAGATTATTCTTCCTTTTGTTTCCAATCACTTTGTTCACTTGGTGAATACCATTTTAATAACCTCAGTCTTCCCTGACGCCTGGAAGTTGTCCAAAATTGTGTCTGTTAAAAAGAAAAATGTAGTAGGGTCGATTCAAGAATTTCGCCCGATATCTATTTTGCCGATGTGCTCCAAAATAGTTGAATATATTTTAAAGATGCAAGTGACGTCCTATCTTGAGTGTAACATGCTTCATGATGCCCAGTGCGGTTTTAGGAGAGACTCTATTCGAAACGGATATGGCGGTACCAAATTTAGTGTCCTCCTGTCACGCGATTTGGTAAAAGCGTTCAACAGAGTTGACCATATTAAATTGGTTCAAAAGTTGCGTAACTTTTTTAATTTTTCTCGTAGTGCGTGTTCACTTATTGCCTCTTATCTGGTTATTAGAAGACAGCTGGTTTGTGTTGATAATAGATACATCTCTGTTCTACCTGTGAGGAGTGGTGTTCCGCAGGGATCGGTATGGGCCCTCTTCTCTTTATTATGTTTTTGAATGACCTTTTTCGGATTTGAGCTTTTGGTGTGAGCCTTATGCGTATGCTGATGATGTACAGCTGGTCTTCAAAGGTGATTGTCGCTTTGCATCAGTGGCTCAGGCTAAAATTTATAACGCCATGAAAGCATTGCGTTCTTGGATGATAAATAGCTTTCTTGACATTAATCCTTCAAAGACAAAGGCTGTATTTTTGCTACTTTTAATAACATCTATGTTTCGGTGGAATACAATAATGTTCTTGTTGACTTTGTCTTAAATGTTTTGTGTTTAGGAGTGATGCTTGATGACAAGCTAAATTTTGCTAACCATGTTAACATGGTAACATCCCAACTTAATTCCTCTATGCATGGTCTTTACACCACCGATCTGGCTCTGCCACTTTTTATTAGAAAGCGTCTGGCATCTGGCATTAGTAATGCCGATTTTCCTGTACTGTGTTGAGGTGTATTCTGGTACAACGGGAAGTAATTTTGATATTATACACTTAGCTGTCAATAGGATTATTTGCTTTGTATATAAGCTAAATCGCTGAGTTCATATCACTCCTTATGTGATTGATTTTTATGGTTGCACGTTTCAGTCACTTGTTAATTCTCGACTTCTCCTCAGTTTTTTCAAGACTATCAAACTCCAATGCCCTTATATTCTGGTGGACAAATTTGTTTTCGGCGCCTCAATTAGGCGTAATCAAATTCAAATTCCTATTGTTCACCATATCATGGATGAATCATTTCTGGTGCGTGTCGCACGCATATATGTACAATGACTTGCCTAATGAATTGAACATTTTCACCATGACTCCCTCTACATTCTCAAAATGTCTTCGCAATCACTTTGGATAACAAGTGATAGTTCAAACGTACTTATATTGTACTTAAAAACGTGTGTTCATTTCAGTCTTATTATTAACCCTTAATATTTTTTTTATCTCATTTTTTTTTTATAATATTAATATAGGATTTTTAAGTCCTGATTTTGGAGTATATAATAAGTAAATTTTCTACCAAAAGGCCGATATACACTTTTTCCCTAAAATGTTTTAAAGTTTATGGACTTTACCGTTATTCGTATTATGTAATAGACTTTTGTTGTATTTAATTTTATATATTAGGGATATTAAATAGAAATACGTACTTGGATTTGCATAAAAATGTTTCCTTATCCTTAAAACTCGAGATTTCTAGGGTGAATGTAGACTTTATTCTTTGACTGTATAATGCATCTTATAACAACAGTTTCTCGATTATTTTCGACAAATTCGTTCTCCATTTTCCTACTGGAAAGTACAAAAATGGTTGTTCGCTCACACAATTTTGTATGGCGACGAACAACGAACGAATAGAGAGTTATTAGAATGAACACTAGTACGTTAGAATTAGATACGGTATTAACAGTTAATTTGACTGCAAAATAACATCAGTGCTAAAAGTACGAAAGTTGCAAACTGCTGCTATATATCCTTAAAGCAATTTAATTTTCTACTTCAGTCGAATGCTAAAATATTTAACATAAATATGCAACTATTAAGAAGTACCGTTAGTGGTTTTTTAGTGTGCAAAATAATAGCAGTGCATATACACTAGCGTTCATCTGAATAGGTTTGAATTTTTTCTTTTTATGTTAAAGTATCTTCTGATGTGTTCGTATTGCAGATCCATACTATTTAGTTTTTGAGAGTCCTATACTATGCCTACATTCCCAAGAAAAAACTTGACGGTGTTGCCATATTTTCGGAAAATATCCCAATTATAATAAAAAATGTACAAAAAAGTGTCCAATTTTTGCGATCATCAGAATAGGTTTGAATCAAAAAAAAATTGAAAAATTGTACTTCCCAAGCAAATATTGCGCAGTTTTTTGGTTTAGTTTAGTAAAATTGAACATTCTGATAAATCCTACAACAAATTTGACCCGCTTTATTTGGAACGTGGGTTCAATTCTCAACATGGAAATGTTACCAAGAACTTTCAGATAAAACCATGAAATATCAAACAAAAACTTTTTTTAAACTTGCTTTAAATGACTTTTTGATTTCGTTAGATCTCTTCTGAGCTTCGAAAATTGTCTGAAAGCAAATACCAAGTGTAGCCATATTATTAGGATCGATAATTTAGAAAGGTCATTGAAAATGGTTGGTATTTTAGTTCAAGTTTTATTTTTTAACTAACCTTGCAGTACAAATTTGAGCATCATGATGCTCACAAATCCACTATAGTTGACCACACGTATCATAAATGTTCGAAAATTGGTCTGGAACAATGTTTCTTCGACGACAATAAAGAAGAAAATTGTAATTCAAACTTAACTCAAAAGGTCATGATATCGCCGACTTTTTATAGTATGGATCTGTAATACGAACACATCAGAAGATACCTTAACATATAAAAAGAAAAAAAAAATCAAACCTATTCAGATGACCGCTAGTGTATGTAAGCCAAGTAAAATGGACATGTAAGCCAAGTAAAATGGACATAAACCCAGAGAAAAAACAACTAAAAGTCAAGAAAAACGATGTCAAATCAAGATGAAACATTAATGAAAGTCTAGCAACGTAGACAATTCTTATTCTAACATTGAATGTTGATTTAAAAAATATTTGTGGACCCAATTTTGAATTTAAATGGAATTCTCTTTGAATTAACATTGAATTCCTCTTGAATCAAAGTGAAAATGTTATTGATTTAAGATTATTAATTTGATATTTAACATTTAAACAATGTTAAATAAAGAATGAAACAATTTTAAAACAAGGTTATTCAAATTTAATTTAATATTGAACCATTACGAAATTCTAAAAGCACAGTAGATGAAAAAATTACTTACCATATTTGAAATATCTATCTATATATAAAAGAGCTTAGTGAGTGAGTAACTGAGTGACTGACATATCATCGCCCAGACGAAACCGCTGAAGCTAGAAAGCTGAAATTTTGACTGTGGGTTGCTGTCGGTGTGTAGGGGTGAGATAAGGCTGGGTTTTTGGAAATTCGATTAAATCGACTAAATATGGTACCCTTTGTATTAGGCAAACGGGAAGAGCTAGAATTCTGAAATTTGGAATCAGGGTAACTGATGGAAAGTTAGAAGGATGTACCAAAGGGTTTTTGGAAATTCGACCTATAAGTGTACGAAAAGTTACTAAATTTGTTACCAATTGTATATTTTGAGCGGATATAGCTACAATCTTCATATTTGGTATGGGAATCAAGGTTGGGAAGTGGTGTTGCTGTAAGGAAATGATTTTGGAAGTTCGTACTTATATATATGTACAAGAGTACTAAATGGTACTAAATTTGGTTCAATTTGGATTTGGGTGAACGGATAGAGCTGAACACTTGAAATTTGGAATTTAGATTACCGTTGAAGTGTACGATCGAGATATGGCGGTAGTTTTGGAAATTCATACTTATGTGTACGAAAAGTACTAAATGGTACGGAATTTGGTACAATTTGGATTTAGATAGACATGGGAACCTGAAATTTGGAATTAAGATTACTGATGGAGTGAAGGATTGAGGTAGTTTTGGAAATTCTTACTTATGGGTACGAAAAGTAGTAAACGGTACTAAATTTGGTACAAATTGGATTTGGGTGAACGGATAGAGCTGGAATCCTGAAATTTGGAATTTAATTACTTTTGGAGTGAAGGATTGAGTTAGTCTTGGAAATTCGTAATTATGGGTACGGAAAGTACTAAATGGTACTAAATTTAGTACAATTTAAATTTAGGTGAACAGATAGAGTTGGAATCCTGAAATTTCGAATTAAGGTTACTGATGGAGTGTAGGATTGAGCTAGTTTTGGAAATTCGTACTTATGGGTACGGAAAGTACTAAATGGTACTAAAATTTGGTGCAATTTATATTTGGGTGAACGAATAGAGCTGGAATCCTGAAATTTCGAGTAAAGGTTACTGTTGGAATGTGGGATTGAGGAAGTTTTGGAAATTCGTACTTATGGGTACGAAAAGTAATAAATGTACTAAATTTGGTACAATTTAGATTTGGGTGGACAGATAGAGGTGGAATCCTGAAATTCGCAATTACTGCTACCGTTGGAGTGTAGGATTGAGGAAGTTTTGGAAATTCGTACTTATGGGTACGAAAAGTACTAAATTTCGTACAATTTGGATTTGGGGGAACGAATAGAGCTGGGATCCTGAAATTTGGAATTAAGGTTACTGTTGGACTGTGGGTGCCACCGTGGTGCAATGGTATGCACGCCCGCCTTGCACGCAGAAGGTCGGGGCTTCGATTCCCCGGTCATGCAACAACAAACATTTTTCAACGGTGGCAAAATACCCCTCTGTAATGTTGGCGACATTTCCTGAGTATTTCAGCCTTGAAAAACTTCTCCATAAGTGGTGTCTTAAGACACGCCGTTCGGACTCGGCGATATACAGTAGGTCCCATATCATTGAGCTAAATATGAATCGGGGTGCACTCATTGATATGAGAGAAGTCTCCCTTGTCCCGTATGGGATGTTGTGGAACAATGTTTTTTTTTTTTTGTTGGACTGTAGGATTGACTTAGTCTTGGAAATTCGTACTTATGGGTACGGAAAGTACTAAATGGTACTAAATTTAGTACAATTTATATTTGGGTGAACGGATGCAGCTGGAATCCTGAAATTTTGAGTTAAGGTTACTGTTGGAGTGTAGGATTGAGGAAGTTTTGGAAATTCGTACTTATGGGTACGATAAGTACTAAATTTGGTACAATTTGGTTTTTGGGAACGAATAGAGTTGGAATCCTGAATTTTGGAATTAAGATTACTGTTGGACTGTATGATTGACTTAGTCTTGGAAATTCGTACTTATGGGTACGAAAAGTATTAAATGGTACTAAATATGGTACAATTTAAATTTAGGTGGACGGATAGAGCTGGAATCCTGAAATTTAGAATTAAGATTACTTATGGAGTGTAGGATTGAGGTAGTTTCGGAAATTCGTACTTATGGGTACGGAAAGTACTAAATGGTACTAAAATTTAGTGAAATTTATATTTGGGTGAACGAATAGAGCTAGAATCCTGAAATTTCGAGTAAAGGTTACTGTTGGAATGTGGGATTGAGGAAGTTTTGGAAATTCGTACTTATGGGTACGAAAAGTAATAAATGGTACTAAATTTGGTACAATTTAGATTTGGGTGGACAGATAGAGGTGGAATCCTGAAATTCGCAATTACTGGTACTGTTGGAGTGTAGGATTGAGGAAGTTTTGGAAATTCGTACTTATGGGTATGGAAAGTACTAAATTTGGTACAATTTGGATTTGGGGGAACGAATAGAGCTGGGATCCTGAAATTTGGAATTAAGGTTACTGTTGGACTGTAGGATTGACTTAGTCTTGGAAATTCGTACTTATGGGTACGGAAAGTACTAAATGGTACTAAATTTGGTACAATTTATATTTGGGTGAACGGATGCAGCTGGAATCCTGAAATTTCGATTAAAGGTTACTGTTGGAATGTGGGATTGAGGAAGTTTTGGAAATTCGTACTTATGGGTACGAAAAGTAATAAATGGTACTAAATTTGGTACAATTTAGATTTGGGTGGACAGATAGAGGTGGAATCCTGAACTTCGCAATTACTGCTAGTGTTGGAGTGTAGGATTGAGGAAGTTTTGGAAATTCGTACTTATGGGTACGAAAAGTACTAAATTTGGTACAATTTGGATTTCGGGGAACGAATAGAGCTGGGATCCTGAAATTTGGAATTAAGGTTACTGTTGGACTGTAGGATTGAGGAAGTTTTGGAAATTCGTACTTATGGGTACGATAAGTACTAAATTTGGTACAATTTGGTTTTTGGGAACGAATAGAGCTGGAATCCTGAAATTTGGAATTAAGATTACTGTTGGACTGTATGATTGACTTAGTCTTGGAAATTCGTACTTATGGGTACGAAAAGTACTAAATATGGTACAATTTAAATTTAGGTAGACGGATAGAGCTGGAATCCTGAATTTTAGAATTAAGATTACTTATGGAGTGTAGGATTGAGGTAGTTTCGGAAATTCGTACTTATGGGTACGGAAAATACTAAATGGTACTAAGTTTGGTACATTTTGGATTTGGGTGAACATATAGAGCTGGAATCCTGAAATTTATAATTAAGATTACTTATGGAGTGTAGCATTGTGGTAGTTTTGGAAATTCGTACTTATGGGTACGGAAAGTACTAAATTTGGTACAATTTATATTTGGGTGAACGAATAGAGCTGGAATCGTGAAATTTCGAGTTAAGGTTACTCTTTGAGTGTGGGATTGAATAAGATTTGGGTACGATTCGTACTTATGGGTACGAAAAGTAATAAATGGTACTAAATTTGGTACAATTTAGATTTGGGTGGACGGATAGAAGTGGAATCCTGAAATTCGCAATTACTGTTGGAGATAGCTATTGAAATTCGTACTTTCATACGAAAGTGTTAATGGTATTATGGATATTATGGAATTCGGAAATTAGGTATTATAGCCGCTGTTGGTGTGTATGGTTTAGATATGGATGTGGTTGTGGTTGTGGATATACGTACAACAAGTGTACGAAAATTACTAAATGGCACAGAATTTGGTCCAAATTATTATTGTGTAAAGGGGTAGAGCTGAAATTGTGAAATTCGGTATTAGTATAGCAGTTGACGTTTAGAGTGGAGATAGAGAGGAAGTTTTGGAAATTCGTACTAATGTATACGAAAACTACTAAATCGCTGTTTGGATATAGTTTTGGATAAAAGGAAGTAATTTTTGAAACTTATACATACTATAAGTACTAAATTTGGTAGCAGTTTGGTGTTGCATGATGGGATATAGGTGGAATTTCGAATTGTTGTATGAGGGATTGTGTTGGTGTTTAGATACGGATTTTTTGAAATGCATACAAATTCTAAAATTAGGCTGAGGGTTGGATGATTTATTGAGAAATACGAAATGTACTAAATGCTATTAAAATTGACGCTGGGTGTAGCAATGAAGATGGAATTACATCATTAGTGCGTGAAAAGTTCAAAATTGCAATAAATGTGGTATTGGGCTAAGGAATAGAAGTGAAATTCTGATATATTATTGATTTGTCAGGTTCATTGTTAGAGGTGGTCGTACAATAAGTGTACTAGAAGTATTAAATAATACTAAATATTAAAGCACTGGTACTGGGTGAATCGATAAATGAAATTTGTTATGAGGATAACTGTTGAGAATGTTTATTAAGCCTTTAAGTGTATGAAAGGTTTCTACATGTAATACCATTGACATTGGGTGAACAAGTAGAGCTAAAACTGCAACATATGAGAAAAGGTCCTGGATTTTAAAAATTGTACTGAATAATGTACTATTGTTTCTAGGTTAACACGAATTCGGTTTCTAAATAATGTACTGAAATCAAAAAGTCAAACGTACCTTTTCAACAAAATTGTTTTTATCTTTGTTGTCTATTCTAAACGTTATAGTAAGTTCATATGAAAGGGTAGATCTATGCGGCTAATGTTTTACAAGAAGGTTTTTACATCCTGAGAAAAAAAGGCCTAAAATAAAATGTCTCAAAAATTAACTGTTATAGGGTAACATCTTCTGAATAATGGTTTTCTACATTTTGATATCACAAATTCCAAAATTCGGTTGGAAAATATGGATAAAATTTTCAAAATACCCATACCGTTCTAATAAAACATGGACTGTTGAAGTGTAGAGGTCTTTTTTTTGAAATTCGAACAAAACGTATACGAGTAGTTCTTGAAAGAAATTAAATATGAATTCAAATAGGTATTAGTACATCAAAATGTTCAGTATTCTCCATATTAAATATTGTTTATTTGTATATTATTCCTTTTCCGCTTACGAAGTAGCGGGCATTTTGCTGGTAGCTAATAAATGAAAACAACAAATGTAATTTTATTCCAATAGTAATACATATATATATTAAAAAATACTTACATATATATTTTGATATTATTTCAAATATGTACATAAATATATACATCTAAGCTACACATTTTTGTCTTACATATGTTTTACCATTACATAATGGATATAAATGAAGAGGTGAAATATTCAAGTCTGAAAATAATTTTATATATAAATAATCAATAGGAGATCCTATTTCATAAGCTTGGAAATGGGAACAAAATTGTTTTACAGAAATTGGCTGGCACAAAATTTAAGCAATGCAAAAACATTTTTATTTAATATAAATTAAATGTACTCCCGGGTATTTTAGAAGACAAGTAATAATCTCCTTTGTATTTTGTTCCTTTATAAAAAAGTTCATAGAAAACTGTATATTTTTCAAGTCGATACCATCTGTTTGTATTATCTTAGAGAAAAAGTTTTCTTTTGTAAGATCACAAAATGTTAATGCTTCTAAGCACAAGAAATGGTCCACTCCAATTTCGTTATCTAGCAAAAATTTTGAAAATTTTATTCCCGACTTTCAGCCAATGAATAAGATGGAATTATTCTTGAATTTGAGTTATTGAAATACAACTTAGCTTCTGTATGCTTTGCTTCAAATCGCATTGACCAAACATATTTCAAGATTTTCCAGATTTTCTTATTGGCGAATTAATAAAAGGGGGGACCCTCTATTTTTCTTTTCTTTACTCTCGTATTAACGTATTTTGAGTAAAGATTTCCGGAAGGGTTATTTTTTCCTTTTGGCGGTATAAAGTAATAATCCTAAAATAAATTAATGTATTTTTTTAAATGTATTTATGTTTATCTTTCTTACCTGAGTATGCATGCTCTTCCTTAGGAAATAGTTTACAGATCTCCGCTGCAATAGAATCAAAGTCATGAGGTCTAAGGTGTATATTTTTGGCGATAATTTCTTCAACTATTATGTTGATAAGTTAATTCCGATTACAGTTGTGGAAACTCTGTTTTGTAGCATAAACTTCCAGTAACGACTTTCCCTTCGATGTTTCTTCTAACAACGTCGCCAAATCCTATACAACATACGTGACACCTTAGTAGCGTTGATGACACATTAAAATTGTTTTCTATTTTACTTACTTTTTGGAGACAGCACGTGATAATTCAACTACAGGAGATGCCACTGAAGATGTGCTGCTGCTGTTTTGAACCGCATCTTCGAATCTCAGACTTGAGCGAGTCTGTGTCGTCTTCTATCCCGCTGCAAAATAAATTATGTACATCAAAGGGCAAAACCTACAATGTTCTTTCTCCATGCGCAGACCTTGCTGCGGAACTTTGCACGGGCTCCTATGGCTGGAATAGCCTCCTTTATATCCTCCCTGTCTAAGTATTGCAAGCTATCAAAAGTAACCTTGACGGCTACGCGGGTATGGTAATACTGAGCCTGAACGATGATAAAAATCAAACCTTTTAAATAAGGGAAAACTTCGGACAATCCGGCCTCTTCTAGCCACTCGATCAATTTTTTGGTATTTTCATTTTCCAGTATTTTTGTAGAAATTGTTTGTTTGCATACAGTTTACAAAACTTACATCAGCTTCAGTAGAGATGCATTGTCGTTTTGCGCGACGACGATATTTTCATATATCAATGTCGCATTATTTCCATTTTCACTACCTACAATTGTCACGACTTCTCCACTTTCTGCGTACAATACACCATTGACTAAAATTAATTTCACTGACATTATTCTAAGCGTCCACAAAACGCGAACCACTGAAAAAATCAATTAAGAACAGTTATTTAAAATGCTGCCTTGTTGATTTAACAATGTACGTTCTTAATTTAAGGTGGATTCCATGTTGATTCAAAGAAATCCACGAAATAAATATAAACAATCTTAGTTTAATGTTGTTCAACTTAATATAACATTTTTCAACTTTAAATCAACGTTGTTGGATTATAATTCAAGTAATAAGTGGAAACAATATTATTGTGAAGTTTTATAAGTTGAAAGGTCGGAAAGACACCTTTCAATTTATCAAATGACATTGAAACAATATTATTTTAAAATTGAAAATCATTAATTTAATGTATTTCAATGTTATTTCTTTGTTACATTGAACATTATAGATTTAAGTTCGTCGATCTTATTTTTAAGTTGCAACTTTTCCCTGAGTGTACACTTAAAGCTTTTTACGGTTGAAAAGTATTTTGGAATAAAGACAAGACGAAATACAGAAAAATGTGGATAAATGTGAATCGTTACTGCTTTTAGTACATCACTTCAGCTCATGAGCATATGTATAAAAATGTAAATTTCACAAGGAAAAACTTACGACCTAATAAAAGATATTTGTGGTATTTTCTCCAAATGTTTTATTGGTCGAAAATTTTCCTATGTATCCTTAAGAAAATAATATCCATAGTACAGATACTAATTTTGGAATTTAAGGTAAAAATAATAAAACAAAACTGAAAGAGGTAAGACCAAATCTTCTGAAGATAATGTTGAATATTGTAATCAATCAACTGGCTAATTTTAGTTTATGTTTATAATTTGCCTCATACATCGGAAACCATTGTATTATATTTTTTGCACCTTTCGCAAACTTGTAGCTCTAGTTCTAGGGAACAAAAATGATAGCCATGCCAACCCATAAAGGTAGTTATTTAGCACGATTGCAGAAAATTTGATCTTATTTCTTTCAGTTATTTTCTTTTTACATTAAATTCCAAAAATAGTATCCGTACTATGGATGTTAGTTGCTTTGGGGATATGTAGGACGATTTTCGACCATTAAATGATTTTTGAGAAAGTTATACCCATATCTTCTACTAGGTGGTAACTTTTTCCTGGGGAAGTTTACATTAGCGGTATTCACTTATGGTGGTAGGTCTAAAATTCTTGTATATGTACTAGGATTTTCTACAAGGAAGTATGAATATTGTAAACAAATCAAAACATCTCAAGCTGAACGTCAGTCGATCTTTTAATTTTTGTTTTATTACGCTTTTTTCCAAATTAAGCTGTTTCTTGGTCTCCATTCATTCTTTTTTTTTTCATTTTTTCACCACAAAAAAAAACACACTTATATAAAATAAAAGTCAGACCATAATGGGGCAAAACGATCAGCTGCTCGCGCTACACCCCTGTAAAAACAAAGTACAATGTTTACAATACTTGTTGGTGGGGTAAATTTAAAACCCAGTGGTAAATTAAACGTTTATGTATTTTGTTGCTGTGGTAAACGGTTGTATATCTACAATATTAACAAGATGTATTAGATATACAATACCACTTTACCACCTTTAATGAATACAGCTATTTTTATATTATTACGGAATTAGATTTAACTAATATCCGTTTTAATGTCCGGTTTATTTACTTTATTACACTTATTCAAAACCGACTTTAATTACCACTCACACAGCTTTCCTCTACTTCTTTACTGATCGATAAATACAAATCGCGTTAAAATTCATAACTGACAGACTTTTTACCAATCTCCTGGTATTTATGTATATCCCGTCGCTTTTCGTTGTTGAAAATTCTAGAGAATCTGGCAACATCTAGAAACCAACTAAGCAACGAACACACAGATGACCACTAGCACTAGTCTACAACAACAACACCACACAAAATAAACAGGAAAAGAAAGAACTTGGAGAAATGAGAAAATTCTAAAATTCTCATCTAAACTAACTTAAACCTATCAGTTACATTATGTTTATGACCATGTGTGCTGGCTGCAGTGGTGTAATAAGGGCAATGGCGATCCACATTTGTACACATATCGCTCATTTACTCAAAGAGTGACATAACTAAAAAAAATGCGTTTTCTGAGTTAGTAATTTCTATTTTATTTAATTCTACTTTATCTTGTGTCAAATTTTCATGCTGATATCTCAAAAACTCGACGAGTTACAGCTCATTTACTACGAGTTTCGCATAATTCAACACAAAAGTTTTTTGAGTTTATGAAGCACTAAAACACTTCAAATCATGCTTGATCATGCACAGAAATTTAGCACTGATATCTGGCTATCTGGTTGCAAAATATGGTCCAAGTAGTTATTTTAGTTTTAGTGCAATAATCTTTTTAATTTGGGAAGTCAAATTTCAATCGCCAACTTAAAACGCATTTTTCTCGAAACTTGATTTTTCGAGATGTGTCACTCTTTGAGTAAATGAGCGATATACACTGCACCCCGGTTATTTACCTCTCTGCTTAACTGCCTTTCCCGTTTAATTGCCTCACAATCTGAATCCCCAAAGTTTTTTCATATAAATGAGTTCAAACTCTCCCGCTTAACTACTTTTCTATAAGTACCCAATTCGGATATTTGCCCGTGAAATATTTCCCCAAAAAGAATATTTAACAATGTTTTTCTCGGTTTATTACCCCCACTGGTGTATTTATGAGAAAATCAATTTCGACGACTACGCAAATTGTGATGAAGATGTCCAGTGTTATGTTATGGTGTTATGCTCACCGATGACTAAATTTCTTATTGATTAAATAATATAACTTATATATTCTTACCCCCATTATTATAAGTCTTCTTTTGTTATAGTTTGGATTTACCGAACAGATTTACAGCATTTCGGTTAACTTAAAGTTAAAAGTGATGATTGAATTTCAAGGAGGAGCTTCAAATCATTAACTTTCAATGTGAAAATTATATTTTTAATTCCTCCAAATTAGTTTATTTTGCATTTTCCATCCATCCATCAGATAGTAAAAGAACACATGTAATAATGGCCCATAGACTTTTTTACTATAGACCGTTTTGTTTTTTGGCGATTATGTTCTAATTGTTGTCATTTTTTGTAAGGCTGAGATGAGATTTTTATAACTACCCACATGAGGTAGTTATGAGGGATTTTCGTAAATGCCTTTCCCGCATAACTGCCTCAATTTTTTGGAATTTTATGAAAGGTAGTTAACCGGGGTGAAGTGTATAAATTTCCTCTTTTTTTATTCCAAATTATTTTCCAACTGTAAAGAGTAATAAATGTATAGTTTTTAATATGTCTATTTTACTTGGCTTACATGCATTGCTATTATTTACACACTAAAAAAACAATATTTGCATATTTGAACATGTTATGTCAAAATTTTCTTTATGTTGTTGGGGAAATTACAAAAAAAAATTATTAAAGGACTAGCAAAATGCCCGCTACTTCGTAAGCGGAAAAGGAATAATATACAAATAAACAATATTTAATATGGAGAATACTGAACATTTTGATGTACTAATACCTATTTGAATTAATATTTAATTTCTTTCAAGAACTACTCGTATACGTTTTGTTCGAATTTCAAAAAAAAGACCTCTACACTTCAACAGCGGCCTACATTCTAAATTTCAGTCCATGTTTTATTAGAACGGTATGGGTATTTTGAAAATTTTATCCACATTTTCCAACCGAATTTATGAATTTGTGAAATGTAGAAAGCCATTATTCAGAAGATGTTACCCTATAACAGGTAATTTTTGAGACATTTTATTTTAGGCCTTTTTTTCTCAGGATGTAAAAACCTTCTTGTAAAACATTAGCCGCATAGATCTACCCTTTCATATGAACTTACTATAACGTTTAGAATAGACAACAAAGATAAAAACAATTTTGTTGAAAAGGTACGTTTGACTTTTTGATTTCAGTACATTATTTAGAAACCGAATTCGTGTTAACCTAGAAACAATAGTACATTATTAGCACTGATATCTGGCTATCTGGTTGCAAAATATGGTCCAAGTAGTTATTTTAGTTTTAGTGCAATAATCTTTTTAATTTGGGAAGTCAAATTTCAATCGCCAACTTAAAACGCGTTTTTCTCGAAACTTGATTTTTCGAGATGTGTCACTCTTTGAGTAAATGAGCGATATATAAATTTCCTCTTTTTTATTCCAAATTATTTTCCAACTGTAAAGAGTAATAAATGTATAGTTTTTAATATGTCTATTTTACTTGGCTTACATGCATTGCTATTATTTACACACTAAAAAAAAAAAACAATATTTGCATATTTGAACATGTTATGTCAAAATTTTCTTTATGTTGTTGGGGAAATTACAAAAAAAATTATTAAAGGACTAGCAAAATGCCCGCTACTTCGTAAGCGGAAAAGGAATAATATTCAAATAAACAATATTTAATATGGAGAATACTGAACATTTTGATGTACTAATACCTATTTGAATTAATATTTAATTTCTTTCAAGAACTACTCGTATACGTTTTGTTCGAATTTCAAAAAAAAGACCTCTACACTTCAACAGCGGCCTACATTCTAAATTTCAGTCCATGTTTTATTAGAACGGTATGGGTATTTTGAAAATTTTATCCACATTTTCCAACCGAATTTATGAATTTGTGAAATGTAGAAAGCCATTATTCAGAAGATGTTACCCTATAACAGGTAATTTTTGAGACATTTTATTTTAGGCCTTTTTTCTCAGGATGTAAAAACCTTCTTGTAAAACATTAGCCGCATAGATCTACCCTTTCATATGAACTTACTATAACGTTTAGAATAGACAACAAAGATAAAAACAATTTTGTTGAAAAGGTACGTTTGACTTTTTGATTTCAGTACATTATTTAGAAACCGAATTCGTGTTAACCTAGAAACAATAGTACATTATTCAGTACAATTTTTAAAATCCAGGACCTTAGCTCAAATGTTGCAGTTTTAGCTCTACTTGTTCACCCAATGTCAATGGTATTACATGTAGAAACCTTTCATACACTTAAATGCGGATTTTAATAAACATTCTCAACAGTTATCCTCATAACAAATTTCATTTATCGGTTCACCCAGTACCAGTGCTTTAATATTTAGTATTATTTAATACATCTAGTACACTTATTTTACGACCACCTCTAACAATGAACCTGACAAATCAATAATATATCAGAATTTCACTTCTATTCCTTAGCCCAATACCACATTTATTGCAATTTTGTACTTTTCACGCACTAATGATATAATTCCATCTTCATTGCAACACCCAACGTCAAATTTAATAGCATTTAGTACATTTCGTATTTCTCAATAAATCATCCAACCCTCAGCCTAATTTTAGAATTTGTATGCATTTCAAAAAATCCGTATCTAAACACCCACACAATCCCTCATACAACAATTCGAAATTTCACCTATATCCCATCATGCAACACCAAACTGCTACCAAATTTAGTACTTATAGTATGTATAAGTTTCAAAAATTACTTCCTTTTATCCAAAACTATATCCAAACAGCGATTTAGTAGTTTTCGTATACATTACGAATTTCCAAAACTTCCTCTCTATCTCCACTCTAAACGTCAACTGCTATACTAATACCGAATTTCACAATTTCAGCTCTACCCCTTTACACAATAATAATTTGGACCAAATTCTGTGCCATTTAGTAATTTTCGTACACTTGTTGTACGTATATCCACAACCACATCCATATCTCAACCCTACACACCAACAGCGGCTATAATACCTAATTTCCGAATTCCATAATATCCATAACACCATTAACACTTTTCGTATCAAAGTGCGAATTTCAATAACTATCTCCAACAGTAATTGCGAATTTCAGGATTCCACTTCTATCCGTCCACCCAAATCTAAATTGTACCAAATTTAGTACCATTTATTACTTTCCGTACCCATAAGTACGAATTTCCAAAACTACCACAATGCTACACTCCATAAGTAATCTTAATTATAAATTTCAGGATTCCAGTTCTATCTGTTCACCCAAATCCAAAATGTACCAAACATAGTACCATTTAGTACTTTCCGTACCCATAAGTACGAATTTCCGAAACTACCTCAATCCTACACTCCATAAGTAATCTTAATTCCAAATGTCAGGATTCCAGCTCTATCCGTCCACCCAAATCTAAATTGTACCATATTTAGTACCATTTAGTACTTTCCGTACCCATAAGTACGAATTTCCAAGACAAAGTCAATACTACAGTCCAACAGTAACCTTAATTCCAAATTTCAGGGTCCCAGCTGCATCCGTTCACCCAAATATAAATTGTACCAAATTTAGTACCATTTAGTACTTTCCGTACCCATAAGTACAAATTTCCAAAACTACCTCAATGCTACACTCCATAAGTAATCTTAATTATAAATTTCAGGATTCCAGCTCTATCTGTTCACCCAAATCCAAAATGTACCAAACATAGTACCATTTAGTACTTTCCGTACCCATAAGTACGAATTTCCGAAACTACTTCAATCCTACACTCCATAAGTAATCTTAATTCCAAATGTCAGGATTCCAGCTCTATCCGTCCATCTAAATTTAAATTGTACCATATTTAGTACCATTTAGTACTTTCCGTACCCATAAGTACGAATTTCCAAGACTAAGTCAATATGACAGTCCAACAGTAATCTTAATCCCAAATTTCAGGATCCCAGCTCTATTCGTTCCCCCAAATCCAAATTGTACCAAATATAGTACTTTTCGTACCCATAAGTACGAATTTCCAAAACGTCCTCAATCCAACACTCCAACAGTAACAGTAATTGCGAATTTCAGCATTCCACCTCTATCTGTCCACCCAAATCTAAATTGTACCAAATTTAGTACCATTTATTACTTTTCGTACCCATAAGTACGAATTTCCAAAACTTCCTCAATACCACATTCCAACAGTAACCTTTACTCGAAATTTCAGGATTCCAGCTCTATTCGTTCACCCAAATATAAATTGTACCAAATTTTAGTACCATTTAGTACTTTCCGTACCCATAAGTATGAATTTCCAAAACTACCTCAATCCTACACTCCATCAGTAACCTTAATTCGAAATTTCAGGATTCCAACTCTATCCGTTCACCTAAATTTAAATTGTACCAAATTTAGTACCATTTAGTACTTTCCGTACCCATAAGTACGAATTTCCAAGACTAACTCAATCCTACACTCCAAAAGTAATTAAATTCCTAATTTCAGGATTCCAGCTCTATCCGTTCACCCAAATCCAATTTGTACCAAATTTAGTACCGTTTACTACTTTTCGTACCCATAAGTAAGAATTTCCAAAACTACCTCAATCCTTCACTCCATCAGTAATCTTAATTCCAAATTTCAGGTTCCCATATCTATCTAAATCCAAATTGTACCAAATTCGGTACCATTTAGTACTTTTCGTACACATAAGTATGAATTTCCAAAACTACTCCCATATCTCGATCGTACACTTCAACGGTAATCTAAATTCCAAATTTCAAGTGTTCAGCTCTATCCGTTCACCCAAATCCAAATTGTACCAAATTTAGTACCATTTAGTACTATTGTACACATAAGTACGAACTTCCAAAATCATTTCCTTACATCAACACCACTTCCCAACCTTGACTCCCATACCAAATATGAAGATTGTAGCTATATCCGCTCAAAATATACAATTGGTACCAAATTTAGTAACTTTTCGTACACTTATAGGTCGAATTTCCAAAAACCCTTTGGTACATCCTTCTAACTCTCCATCAGTTACCCTCATTCCAAATTTCTAGCTCTTCCCGTTTGCCTAATACAAAAGGTACCATATTTAGTACCTTTTAGTACTTTTCGTACCCTTCTAGGTCGAATTTCCAAAAACCCTGCCTTATCTCACCCCTACACACCGACAGCAACCCACAGTCAAAATTTCAGCTTTCTAGCTTCAGCGGTTTCGTCTGGGCGATGATATGTCAGTCACTCAGTCACTCACTCACAAAGCTCTTTTATATATATAGATTTGACTTTTCATATTCGAACAGCTGGTGTGATACCACTACCTGGGTAATTGTGCCATGCATTCGACTGAACTAGAAAACACAACATTTTTTGAGCGACATTTTTTGAGCGAACAATATTTTTTTTTTCTTCATTAGAAAATTTTGACTATTAGGGCGAAGATCATTTTAATATTAGTTTTAATTAATTTATCGTTGAAGTCGAGCTTATTGACCGATGATTTCTTGCAAGTGAAAAAGGAAAGCCGAAGATTCGAACCCACACAACCACATGTTTCGCCTTTGGCAGAGGCTCATAAGACATATCGGCTCTGGAATGGCTTCTTTGTCATCGAACTTTCCCTCTTTCAAATGCAATTTGTTTTTACAAAGATTTTTGTATGGCTTCCATGACAAACGCGTAGCGCAGCCTTTGGAAGTTATGAGTTTTGGCTCTGAAAGCTAACACGCCGTGATAACACTTTTTCATATGTTTTTCAAGGACGTGGATTCAAACACCAGCCTGGCTCAAGCTGATTTTTATTTATTTGGAAATTTTTGTATATTCGGGTGAAGATGATTTTAATATTAATTTTAACTTTGTTTTTCAAAATTTTATTAAAACAACTTTAATTTATTAGTGGAAAAAATTGGGGATGTTTACCAAGGGGTAAGGCATGAATTAAGCCTGACTGTTTTGTAAAACAAAATAAAAGTCATCAACCCAAACAAAAAACCCCAAACCTCCTAATTAATTTGAATTATTTTGTTATTGTTCAGTTTAATTTATTCTCCGAACAAAGATCCAGTTTGTTCCATCTTTAACAAAAGAAAAAATATTATTGCAGGCCAAAATAAAATGCATATAAAACAAATATTTTTAGAAGTACTGCGGAAATGAACTGAAAATTAAAAATTATAAAAATTTATTGAAAACACAAAAAAGGTATTGTAAACAAATATTGAGGCCATACTCTTCTTTTGCTGTCATTTTTTGCATGGAACAAATATAACAATAACAAATATAGCAAATTATTTTCTCATATTTTAAAATTGAACTTGCAAATACACAAATATTATTGTTAGAGAAGACATTTTTAGCATTTATTTTTAAATAAAACAACATGTTTTATCACAAATGACATTAATATTCACTACTTTATAACCTTCTTTATTGCACCATGATATCGCCCATTTACTCAAAGATTGTCACATCTCAAAATATACAAGAAATAAAACTAATACTTGGATATTTTATTGCACCATGATATCGCCCATTTACTCAAAGATTGTAACATTTCAAAATATACAAGAAATAAAACAAATACTTGGACCATGTTTTGCAACGCGTTAGCCATTTATCAGAACTAATTGCCTGTGCAAGTCAAACTTGATTTGAAGTGCTTTAGTGTTTAATAGAATCAAACAACTTGTTGAATTATGCCAAACTTCTAGTAAATGAGCTGTACATCGAAAATTTGACACAAAATAAAGCAGAAGTCACAGAAAAAACAGAAGTTGTTTACTCCAAAAAAACTTTTTTTTATTTATTCCATTCATTGAGTAAATAAGCGATATGTACTATGTTGATATGAATTATGCGGTATGTTCTATGCATAACGACTGTCACTTTTTACAAATCTGAATTTTGTACACATAGTGTGAACCATACAAAATTGTTTATGCATAAAAGTGATATGGGTATACATATACATTTTTTACGAATAGAACGCGTTCTATTCTTGTCTATACAACAAAAGGATAACAGCTGGTTCGTTTGTTCCCAATATAAAAAACGACAACAACAGAAAACGAATAAAAAATAAAATTTTGCTGCGCAGGAGGAATTACATATGGGCGAAAAGACAGTGACAGTTGCTATGCATAACATGTATAAAACATACCTTGTAGAAGCCACTTTATATGCGGCGCTCAGCGCCAAAACAAAGATTTAACGGAAACCTTTTGAAATAATTTCTAAAAAAATCCATATTGCATTATTTTAGAAGGTAGTATTACCTAGTCTTACTTAATGAAATATGGGATTTTTTAGTAGTTATTTAAAAAGGTTCTGGTTAAATATTTATAGTCTGTTTGATTTTTTTGGGCATGTGGGTTAGGCCGTTTTGGCGATGAGCGCCTCATATATACCGTGTCGTATGAACCGATTAATTCGGGTACGTAATTGTGTTGTTACTGGATTAACAAGGCACAAAATGACATTAACTTGGTATGGCTTTCATTTGGCATTTGAACTTCTTTCCATCACTTTCGAATGTCCAAATAATAAATCCATAAATGCTTTGTTGAAATCCTATATATGGGTCAGGGGGTGCATGACAGCAGCAGGGTTTGGATAATTGGCATTTATGGGTTCAGGCACATAAGAACAACACTTGCCACTGAATTTCTTCCACTCAAGCACGATACCAAAGACCCTAGTGTAGATAAATTGGGCAAATATCCAAGGTGTATGTAACATATGGCCAGGGATCTGATGCGTTCTCCTATATTTATGAATGAAATGTTGCTATATTTTATTCCTATATATAAAAAATCACTAATCATAGTCTCTAGATCTCAAATCCATTAGGTACTTACAGAAAAAATTGCAGAAAGTTAAACAAATGAAAGTCATACCAATTTAAAAAAATCTTACGTTCTGCTAGGGTGTTAATTTTCTTTGGTCACGTAAAATTCTGGGTTAGTTTTTAAACCTTCATTTTTTCTCTAATGAAATGAAACATTGTTTAAAATGTTAGGTGCTAACTTTCTTTTGACTCTGATTGTACATACTGTTACGAATGTGACTGATAGGTTCAAGTTAATTTAGTTTAATTTCCGTTAATTTAAAAATTTGAATTGTAACGTAAAATTTTATTACACAGTTACTTTATTTAAGCAACAAAACCTACCATGTTGAATTCTTTTCATCATTCTAGTTCTTACTTTACCTTTAATTAATGTGCTTTTGTTTCGCCATAATCATGTAATTATCGTTTAGTTTGCTACTCTTGTATTTCTTACATTTGTTTGTTGTTGTAATTACGTCATTAGTGTGCTTGTCCACTTGTATTGATCTTCGCCCATTTATGTGAGTATGCTTGTTCGCTTAGTGTGAATGTGCGTCTGTGTGTTCGTTGCACAGATTCGAGGTGTTACCAGATGTTCTGGATAAGTCTCGAACAGGGATATTATGGGATAAATACAGGTGGAATCAGCTACGGCGAGTTAGCTGTGTTTTAAGCGTTGAACTGAACAGATCAGTTAAAGAATAGCTGCGTGCTAACTAGAGACAAGCTGTGTGCTTAGTAATTAAATTCGAGTCCGAATAAGTGTAATAAAGTAAATAAAGCATTGTAGAAACGTAATCTGAAACGAACCCTGTTTTATTTGGTACAAATCGTCCGTAACAATACATACTAATAAACGCCCAGAACAATTGACGGATATTTATCAGAAATTATATTCTACCAATACAATATTAAATTTATAATCTATTAAAATGTTTTCCAGAGTGTATGTCGGAAGCATATCGTTCGAATTGAAGGAGGACACCATTCGAGCTGCATTCCTGCCATTTGGGCCAATTAAATCTATAAACATGTCATGGGATCCAATTACCCAAAAACACAAAGGGTTTGCTTTTGTTGAGTACGAAATACCTGAAGGAGCACAACTTGCATTGGAACAGATGAACGGTGCTCTGATGGGAGGACGTAATATCAAAGTAGGACGTCCAAGTAATATGCCACAAGCCCAACAAGTTATAGATGAAATCCAAGAAGAGGCAAAAAGTTTTAATCGCATTTACGTTGCTTCTATTCATCCGGATTTATCAGAAGAAGATATAAAAAGTGTTTTTGAAGCTTTCGGTCCCATAATGTACTGCAAACTCGCTCAAGGCACATCACTACACACACATAAAGGATACGGATTTATTGAATATGCCAATAAACAAGCAATGGATGAAGCGATTGCGAGTATGAATCTTTTTGATCTTGGTGGTCAACTGTTAAGGTAACCCATTTATTTAAGTTTTCTTATTCGTTTTAATAAGTGATACAGTATTTCTCTCTTAATAGCACTGAAACATGTGTAAATGGTTGTAAATGCTTCAAAACACATTGACATTATTTCGACATGTGCAATCCGCTTATATCCACTCAAAATTTGGTATTCACTTTGTATAAGTTTGATACCTTCCAACTCAACTTTCCGAGCTCAGTCGATCACGGATGCTGATTGACAACATCAGGCATGTCCTCTGCACGTTGCCTCTGCGGACACCGTAGAGCGCAGATGCCAAAGAGCTGTGGTTGTTAAGTTTTCTCTCATTGGAATATGTAATTGTAGTAGTATAAATCGACTCGATCCTCTGCGATCGCTGCAATCCTCTGCGATTGCAAGAACATCTGCCTTCACATGTCGACCAGCTTTTGGAGAGTTAACTTGTCGCGCATTAACCCAAACGTCGTCGCGTTTACTAACCGGCCTCTATCGCCACCACAGATTACAATTAGTAATCCTAGTTGATATTAACAGGCCTCTGTCGCCACCCCAGATTACAGAAGGTAATCTTTGTTGTTGTTTGAAAAGAAATACGATCAATAAACGGCAATCATTTATTATATTTAAACTGATACTGCTTTTGGTGTTTTATTTTATTCTTTTCACCCCCACTGCTCATCATTTCTTAACTGAGTTATCGAAGCCTATGGATTTCCCCTCCTTCATCTAAACATTTGGTCCTTCGAGCCGGATTCATCCAGCTTTTTGTTGCTGCTAAACATTTGGTCCAATCGAACCGGATTAATCCAGCTTTTTGTTGTTGCTACACATTTGGTCGCATCAAGCCGAATAGAAGCCAGCCTTGTTGTTACCCCTCTCTTGAACAAGTTGTTGTTCCTTGCACGGACAAAATATTAGATCAACGACGATAACTTCCAATCGTCGTTTATAGCCTTGCAATTCCTGATTGTAGCTAAATGTCAATTTGGTTGACTATTGTCATCACTACTTGTGTTAATTATTTCATTCCTCCACATAAAACCCCTTAGTTGTTCCTAAACTTGCAAATACTTTGTCGTTGTACTGATCACCGTACATCAAGTTGATCATACAAAGCATTCAGTGTTGTTACTTCGTAAAATTCGAATTGTGACTCTTCTCATTCTAACTGAGAACTTTGCGAATATATTTTGTAATATTTGCAATAACAACATCGGTAAATTCCAATCACTCTTGCTCTCGTGTTGTTAAATTATTACACGCACTGATCTAGCTCTCATTACACTTATCTGTCTGAGTGCTGATCATTTGAAATTTATTTGTTACTGTTGTTATTCCCCAAGGTTCTTTTCTAACGAAGACCTTTTCTTGAAAATTAGTTTTGGCAAATTTAACAACAACACACATTGCGACTGCACATTGTAGTTTGGTTTTAGTTTGTTGGTACGATCCTTTCCATCAAAAAAAAAAAAAAAAAAACATTTAGCGTTGTTATTCCCCCTCGGTTTACATAAAACCCTTTGAAAATTTGCACAGCCAAATTTACAACAACAACGCAGCATCAAAATTCTCTCTGCATTTGATTTCGTTGTTGTATAGATCGCCCATCGCCATCCAAACACATTCGTTTGTTCTATTCTCCCACCTTTTGTACAGATTTTGGTTTTTTTTTACAGATTTTGTCCCTTTTCCAAATTCTTCATTTAGAGGTTATGTCACAAAATTGGTTACACCATGTTCATCCGCAAATTTCCGCAGCTAACTTATACATTTTTTAAATCTTGACACCTAAAGCTAGAAAAAAATGCTAATGAGGCGGCGTAGATCGGTAGCGATACTAGTTAAAGCTTATGGGAAGTTAGTCAAAAAAACCAAAATATTACATATTTTAACATACATATTTTGTTGGCTGTTATTATTAATACACAAGGATCACTATGCACTGGTGAAATTATTTAGAAAATAAGTTCATATCTTGAATAACCTTCCATTTTAGAAATCTTTATATATATTTGATTTCATTTATATTTTTGTTTTATTTGTAAAGCACTTTATTTTTTCCGTTTTCAACGCACTATTTTTAAGAATGAACACATATTTGTATGATGGTCCCATCAGAAAATACCGTTATAAATTGTCAAAACATTGTTAGTACAGTGAATTTTGGTATGTTTATAACACTTTTACGCTCATAAAAGTGTTATACGCAGACATAACATTTTTCATTTTTGTCCTATGGGCGCATCCACTGTACATTCCTTGTAGTTTGTTTCAATTTTAATTGTATATTTTCTGTGATTTTTGGGCATTTAAACTTCAAAATGTCTGTCACCCCACTCACTAGTTTTGTTAGAGCTTCGGAAATATTTTTTAAATGTGTATCATCATTTGAACGGATTAATGAGTCCACATATAATGTCTATAATCTCGAAATTCGTAGTTCAGAATTTAAAAAATTATAGAACAAAGTCAAGTGTGCTTATGACGAATGCAAAAACTACCTCACGTCATCCTAGACTGCACAAGCTGATGTTATTGATATCGTTGAGGGAAAATATGGCACATCCTACATTGCCTATATCCGGTGTTTGTCTACCATTGACAGGCAACTTGAACGCCTTAAATCTTCAGACACAAATTCTCCATCATCTGCTACAGGTTCTCCAATCTCACCACCTCCACCAAATGAATTGTTGAACGTTTCAAAAGAAACGCAATCTCCAGGTTTGCTATCGAGTAAATCTTTAGCTTCGTTTTTCCCCCCAACATGCTTGCACAATTAGAAATCTCACCACCTCGTACAAATTCGTTGAATCTTCCCGAAGTAGCAACTCCACCCAATTTATCATTAGACGAACCTGCCTCGTCGGTTCCTGTGCAGTCTACTTCTCCCTCCGTACCTGCTCCATCTGAAACTTGTTGCAACACTTGCAATTGCTCTAGTGACCCTGTAGGTACTCATAGCTTTTTGTTGGCACCCCTTGATATCGAAGTCTTTAGTGAAGACTTCGTGTCTTGACCCACCTTTAGGGATCTTTTCACCACACTTCTTTTTACAAATTTGCGACTTTCAGACATTGAACGTTGTGCTACTTAGTACAGAAAACCGTCTCGTCATTTCCACTCACCAATTGTAGTTGAACTTTAGCATAGAAAGCTTTGACTGATACGTATAATAGACGTATCATGGTGAATAATTACATCCAGCAATTGTTGAATCTCCCTTACATTGATAAAGAAACTTGTTCTGGTTTGAAAACTATCCAGCGTGGGATTACTAGTTGTCTTGCTGCAATGACCGTCTATGGCGTCGTCACGGATCAATGGGAACCAATAATTATTTGTATTTGTTTACAAAGGTTGCCAAGGTTAACTTTAACTCTGTGGGAGCAAAGTATGAAAACAAGTCTTTGTTGCCTTGGAAAGACTTAGATGCTTTCCTCACAGAGAGGATACAACATTGATGTGTATCCAAAACTTGTATGGAAATCAGGTCACAAAGGTGTCACCCAAAAAACTTTGCTCCTCAAACAAATTGTCCAAATCAAAATTTGCACCTAATAATTCATTGCTGAAATCTATTTACGCCATTTGTCCTAATCAGAGCCATGTTCTACGCATCTGCCCCCAGTTTATAAAACTATCATTTGAGGACAAATTCTTGATTGTGAAAAAGCATAATTGTTGCATAAATTGTTTATCTCGTGGTCATGCTGTTAAAAACTGTAACAGCAAACATAGTTGCAAATCATGCTAGCAAAGGCATAACAGCCTTCTCCACCGACCACATATTAAGAAAGTTGTTGCTTACCCATCTTAGAAGACCTCTCCGGCTTTTACTGCTGTCCGCTCCGGCTTTTAAACATGTCAAGATTCGAGGCTTTGATTGTAAGTTGTCGCACCCAAACTCCTCTCCGGCTTTTACAAAGGTCAAATGTCGAGTGTTTACCTCTTCTTTGTTGCGCCAAGTCCCTCTCCGACTTTTACAAAGGTCAAAAGTCGAGAATCTACTTGTACATCGGACAAAAGCAAAATCAATCGTCCGGTTCCTAACTCCCCCAAGATAATAATGTGCTTTTGGAAACCGCGAAAGTGAACATAGTTCATAATGGCACATCACACACTGTCCGTGCTATCCCATCCCCATCGTAGGAAATTTCAATTGTGTCAAAGAAATTTAAGAAAACTATTGAGTTTTCTACTTGCCCTGCCAGATCTTCCTCTAGTAAATCCAAATCAGGTAACCCATGAGAAGTTTGTTCTATTCAGTTGTCTTCCCCTAAAAATAACTCTAGAATTGTTGAAACTAAAGCGTTGTAAAGGGAAAATCGGTCTTGCCTCCACATATTTGTATCTGGAAATCTCAGATTCCTAATCTTGATTTAGCGGATTCGTTTGATAACAGCATAATAGATTTACTACTTGGCGCTGATCTATACCCTAAAATTCTCGAAGCTGAACCGCCAAAAATCGTTTTGGATTCTCTTGCTTGCCCAAAAATCTATTTTCGGGTACCTCCTCACCGGTTCAGTTCCTCCCGTATCAAGTATCTAATATCGCACACGAAATTGAAATCGAGCACTTTAGAAATCACCAAGTGAATAATTGTTAAACTTAATTACTTAAATCTCTCGTACATAGCTCACTTAGGAATCTGAATTTACGTTCTTTCCTAACATTTAAATGAATTATATTCCAATTTCGGTATAGATTGCTAGACACTTGGTCTATCAAGGGAGGCGGAATGTATAAGTTTGATACTTTCCAACTCAACTTCCCGAGCTCAGTCGATGACGGATGCCGATTGACAACATCAGGCATCTCCTCTGCACACACCGTAGAGCGCAGATGCCAACGAGCGGTGGGTGTTGAGTTTTCTCTCATTGTAATATGTAATTGTAGTAGTATAAACCGACTCAGATCCTCTGCGATCGCTGCAATCCTCTGCGATTGCAAGAACATCTGCGTTCACTTGTTGACCAGCTTTCGGAGAGTTAACTTGTCGCGCATTAACCCAAACGTCTTCGCGTTTACTAACCGGTCTCTATCGTCACCACAGACTACAATTGGCAATCCTAGTTGATATTAACAGGGCTCTGTCGCAACCCCAGATTACAGAAGGTAGTCTATGTTTTTATTTAAAAAGAAATACGATCAATAAACGGCAATCATTTATTATGTTTAAACTTGTACTGCTTTTGTTGTTTTATTTTATTCTTTTCACCCCCATTGCTCATCATTCCTGTACTGAGTTATCGAAGCCTATGGATTTCCCCTCCATCATCTAAACACACTTTTTCATTTTTGCTCAAAAAGTTCGTTTATATGCACCGACTCAAAATAATGTGGATGACAGTGAAATTATGTGAAATATCACGTCCGATGAAGAATTTCAAATCCTAAAGCAATCGTACCGAATTGACGCGAGCCCCTAGTGTTTCGCCCAGTAGCTGTGAACGCAGCATCAAACCTGTGCTTCTACGAGATTTCTTTGCTGCTAAAAAAACAAGAATTTCAAAATCAGATAGCACGATCTGATAACCTGCGATCCTTTAGAGAACTAAGGGGCGAATATATTATCAAATGTGTTATTTAAATTATCGACACAGTAAAAAACTATTCTTTTAATAACAAGTAAAAGACGCGTTAAGTTAGGCCGGGCTGAATGTTGTATCTGTGTCTTAAAGTTACACTATTCAACACGAAAATTATTAACCATATTCTGACACGATATCTTAATAGATGACCAAAAAAGAGAAGACTTGTCTTGCCGTTTTTTTCTATCTCATCATCTTTTGCGATAATAAGACTCCAAAGGTTTGAAGCTTTGATGTCAAAAGGGATATTTTTATCAGGACTATCTCTTCCAAACCGTAAAGAAATTTGAACTAATATCATAGGCTCTTTTTAACAAGAACAAATACTGTGAACACATAAAATCTATCAAACTTCATCTTCATGATCATAATCGCCAAGGTGTAATTTCTTTTTACATTTTTTTTCTCGGGTTTTGGTCTACAGATATCAAACCGATCAAATTTGAAGCAAACAAGCAACTATAAAAATGTACTTAGATCTCAATAAACATCTTTTCAGAACATACGAAGTCGACAGGTCAAAATAGCAAACAAAATGAAGAAACCCCCTTTCTAGCAAATATATCAGTTAACAACTTTTGGGAACATACAAAATGTCAGCGAAAGGTTCTTAAAGATCAAAATTGCAATACACTTTCAAAAATATTCGTATTTTAATCCACTTAGCGCCGAAATTTTTTGCGAGAAAACTTAAACTTCTTTATGAAAATTATATTTTTGAGATTTTTAGCATTTTTTCTCTAAAACGTAAAGTTTTACTGCAATCTGGCCTTCTTTTTAAAGTGCCAAAAACTTTGGAGGGTAATACAGGTGTATCCTTATACGCCAATCCCATGGTTTTTCATTGAGAAAATACTCTTAATATATTCCTAACAAATCCCTGACTTTATATGATTCTAACATTTATGATTAAATTTTTATCGCATATTAAAATTTTTCTTCAAAAGTCGAAAATTCTAAAAAAGTCGATTTTTTTTTGAATAGCTTGGGTTTTAGGCCAATTTCGTGGGAATGCATAGATTTAATGAAGCTTTATAAGCGTGAAATGATAGATAACAGGCAATACTATAGCAAAATGCAAAAAACCCCACAAGAATATTCGAAAAAACTAGAGTTTTACTCCAATTTTTGCAACCATTTTTTGTAGCGTTTAAACTACCACTGGCTTTATCTGGGTTAAGTTTTTTCTTCGATTCTGATATATAGATACGAAACCGTGCAATAATTAAAGATACCGTCCACTACAAAAATGTACCTAAGATTTCAATAAACTACTTTATACGAGGGCAGTTCGGAAACTTATTAGCCTAGCACAAAAAGCGCGGTATAAACAGAAAAAAGTTAAGTGTATTGGAAACTTCCATCTCTGTTATGAACACATGTTACATTTTGTTTCGATCTGGCAACTCCTTCATATAGAAACAGGTGTTCAAAAAAGACGCATCCGCAATTTTTTTACAATGGAAAAATTAGAAATGCGTGCTGTCATTAAATATTTACATAAAAAAGGTTCATCGGGACAAGAAATTCATAATGATATGTGAATGTGTTAGGTGAAAGTGCTCCTTCATATGCAACAGTAAAAAATTGGGTTGCTGAATTTAAACGTGGTCGTACAAGCATTGAAGATGAACCACGTAGTGGACGTCCAACAACAACAGAAATTGTAGCCAAAGTGCATGATATGGTATTAAATGATCGACGAATAAAAGTGCGCGAAATTGCTAATATCATGGGCATCTCAAATGATCGAGTCCATTTAATTTTGCATGAAGAACTACAGATGAAAAAGCTTTCTGCAAGATGGGTGCCACATTTGTTAACAGTCGATCAAAAACGCATAAGAATGAACATTTCCCAAGCTTGTTTGGATCGTTTTAAGCGAAGTAAAATGGATTTTAAGCGTCGTTTCATAACTGTTGATGAGACATGGATTCACCACTATACTCCAGAGACAAAAGAACAATCCAAACAATGGACTGAAGCTGGAGGAAGTGCCCCAAAGAAGGCAAAAACAATTCAATCGGCTGGTAAGGTTATGCCAACGGTTTTTTGGGACTTCAAAGGTATTTTATTGATTGACTATCTGCAAATGGGTAAAACAATAAATTCAGAGTACTATTGCAACCTTTTGGATCAATTAAATGTACAAATTCGAGAAAAACGTCCTGGCTTACAACACAAAAAAATAATTTTTCATCAAGACAACGCACCAGCGTACAAGAGTGTTTAAACAATGGCTAAAATCAACGAATTAAAGTACGATTTGCTTGACCACTCACCTTATTCTCCTGATTTAGCTCCCAGTGACTTTTACTTGTTCCCAAATCTAAAAAAATTCCTTGCTGGCAAGCGTTTTACCTCAAATGAAGATGCAATTACAGTTGTAAACCACAATTTTGAAGACCTTGAGGAAAACTATTTTAATCAAGGGATAGAATTGCTAGAAAAGCGTTGGACTAAGTGTATTGAAGTTTCAGGAGATTATATTGAAAAATAAAAATATTTTTGAAAAACTAACTATTCTCTTTCATTGATAGGCTAAGAAGTTTCCGAACCGCCCTCGTAGAACATATGAACATTCTGGGATTGATTTTTTAAGCTGAAACTCAAAACAATTCAGTTATTGTTTCCTTTTTTCCTTGCTCAGTAGTGCGATTCTGTAACTCCTTAACGACAGAATTAACGACGAATGTCGGTAGTTAACGATAATTTTCGGTAAGTGCTATTCTGTAACCAATTTTAACGATTTTTGTCGGTAAATATTGTCGTTAATTACCGAAAATTATTGTTAAGTTAACAAGCAAAAAAATTAGTTGTTAAGTCTTAACGACAGTACATGATTGCAATATTTAGCCGATTTCTCTTAACAAAGGCGTTTTTATTTGAACATATGTTATGTTAATAAGAAGGGTATACAAGATAAATTCCGCTTTATTGAGAAAAAATCTTCTTAAGTCATTAACATAAGGGTTAACTATGTAGGATACATGGGCAGCTCCGCCACTGTTGATCTTTCGCCAGCGCCGCTTTTATTGAAGCTACATAAAGATCGTCAAAGGGAAATTTTTAGATCTTCGACAGTCTTTATGTAGCATCAATCAAATTGGTACTGCCGAAGCCCATTTTACAATACATATGAAGGCTACGCTAATATTTGTCTTTATTTTTAAAGAGGGAAAACGTTAGCTAAAGTTTTAAAAGAACTCAAGTGTGGCACTTTTATATAAGACCTATACCAATGCGCTTAACACAATCTTTCTAGGAGACTTTCGTTGGCTTTAATGCCGTATTGAGGCCAAAATATTTTTGAAAAACTAACTATTCTCTTTCATTGATAGGCTAAGAAGTTTCCGAACCGCCCTCGTAGAACATATGAACATTCTGGGATTGATTTTTTAAGCTGAAACTCAAAACAATTCAGTTATTGTTTCCTTTTTTCCTTGCTCAGTAGTGCGATTCTGTAACTCCTTAACGACAGAATTAACGACGAATGTCGGTAGTTAACGATAATTTTCGGTAAGTGCTATTCTGTAACCAATTTTAACGATTTTTGTCGGTAAATTTTGTCGTTAATTACCGAAAATTATTGTTAAGTTAACAAACAAAAAAATTAGTTGTTAAGTCTTAACGACAGTACATGATTGCAATATTTAGCCGATTTCTCTTAACAAAGGCGTTTTTATTTGAACATATGTTATGTTAATAAGAAGGGTATACAAGATAAATTCCGCTTTATTGAGAAAAAATCTTCTTAAGTCATTAACATAAGAGTTAACTATGTAGGATACATGGGCAGCTCCGCCACTGTTGATCTTTCGCCAGCGCCGCTTTTATTGAAGCTACATAAAGATCGTCAAAGGGAAATTTTTAGATCTTCGACAGTCTTTATGTAGCATCAATCAAATTGGTACTGCCGAAGCCCATTTTACAATACATATGAAGGCTACGCTAATATTTGTCTTTATTTTTAAAGAGGGAAAACGTTAGCTAAAGTTTCAAAAGAACTCAAGTGTGGCACTTTTATATAAGACCTATACCAATGCGCTTAACACAATCTTTCTAGGAGACTTTCGTTGGCTTTAATGCCGTATTGAGGCCAAAACGTGTATAGTGTTCTTATAACCTACTTTGTTCTGTGGTAATCTTATAGATTTAAACTCGGCATCACTAACAATAAGAATGCTAAAAATGGCGTATAAGTTCGGATTTCCGAACTTTTCATACTCTCCACTATGAGAAATTCTGTTTAATGTGGGCGTGAGATGAAGATCTGAATATATAAACTATATATAGGAGGGTTGGCGTTTTTTGTTTGGGATGACGACTTCTATTTTGTTTTTCAAAATAGTCAGGCTTAATCCCATAGTCGTTGTTTTAATATTTTATTAAAACAACTTTAATTTATTAGTGGGAAAAAATTGGCGATGTTTACCAAGGGGTAAGGCAGGGAATACTATAGTTTCAGATCTCGCCACAGATCTTCATCAGTTCCCTTATTTCTTGTTTTTCAACAAGAAACTTTTTATACCCAAGTGTCAATTGCTAGCTCAAATAGATACGTGCGCAAAGAAACACTCTGATCGAGAATTTCTTTGGCACTACCTAAACTCTAGCAACTTCACTTGCAAACAAAACCAAATTTTTCCCACTGCTATGCGTTCGTCGATTCTCGACGAAAAAACACATAACTAATTTGTTGGTATTGCATACTACAACAATAAACAACATTTTGACGGTGCCCGGTCTCACAATTAGGAGGGTTGGCGTTTTTTGTTTGGGATGACGACTTCTATTTTGTTTTTCAAAATAGTCAGGCTTAATCCCATAGTCGTTGTTTTAATATTTTATTAAAACAACTTTAATTTATTAGTGGGAAAAAATTTGCGATGTTTACCAAGGGGTAAGGCAGGGAATACTATAGTTTCAGATCTCGCCACAGATCTTCATCAGTTCCCTTATTTCTTGTTTTTCAACAAGAAACTTTTTATACCCAAGTGTCAATTGCTAGTTCAAATAGATACGTGCGCAAAGAAACACTCTGATCGAGAATTTCTTTGGCACTACCTAAACTCTAGCAACTTCACTTGCAAACAAAACCAAATTTTTCCCACTGCTATGCGTTCATCGATTCTCGACGAAAAAACTCATAACTAATTTGTTGGTATTGCATACTACAGCAATAAACAACATTTTGACGGTGCCCGGTCTCACAATTAGGAGGGTTGGCGTTTTTTGTTTGGGATGACGACTTCTATTTTGTTTTTCAAAATAGTCAGGGTTAATCCCATAGTCGTTGTTTTAATATTTTATTAAAACAACTTTAATTTATTAGTGGAAAAAATAAAATAAAAACAAGAAATAAGGGAACTGATGAAGATCTGTGGCGAGATCTGAAACTATAGTATTCCCTGCCTTACCCCTTGGTAAACATCGCCAATTTTTTCCCACTAATAAATTAAAGTTGTGTTAATAAAATATTAAAACAACGACTATGGGATTAAGCCTGACTATTTTGAAAAACAAAATAGAAGTCGTCATCCCAAACAAAAAACGCCAACCCTCCTAATTGTGAGACCGGGCACCGTCAAAATGTTGTTTATTGCTGTAGTATTTGAGCTAGCAATTGACACTTGGGTATAAAAGTTTCTTGTTGAAAAACAAGAAATAAGGGAACTGATGAAGATCTGTGGCGAGATCTGAAACTATAGTATTCCCTGTCTTACCCCTTGGTAAACATCGCCAATTTTTTCCCACTAATAAATTAAAGTTGTTTTAATAAAATATTAAAACAACGACTATGGGATTAAGCCTGACTATTTTGAAAAACAAAATTAAACTATATATATAAACTTAAATGACAATAACGTGGATCCACGAAAATCACTGAAGGGACATGCTTAAGTCATGTTATATTTTAAACCTCAATCTTCATCTAGTTCTTCTTTTTATTGCGCTATTCAGAATTTGCTTTCAAAGCGCCACAATCCAAAATATGACCCTACCTTTGTAATTAGAAAACAAAAATAAATAAAACAGCGCTTTAAATACATACATATAAGATTCTACATTTATATTTTTATATCACACACACATGACCTTTTGAGCAACGATTCTGATTACATATATCTATTAAACATATACATATAATGAATCTTCTTTCACTGAAACACAGAGGGTGTATACTTTCTGAGACTGCAGGCAAATTTTTTGGTCCACAAGACAAGTTCCTGTCCACTTAAAACACATAAATCGGAGATATTCTATATTTTGCGTTGTGGCCCCTTTACGTGGAGATTAATGCAAAATATTCTGGAAAAAAACACCAAAATCTATGATATGTATGTACTGTTCATTTATCTCCTAGAAGTCTTACATACAAACTTTACGTTGAAGTTACCCTTGGTAAACGCATTGTTGGGATACTTGCAATTGTAGGCACATTACTTCCAAAAAGAGATATGTTTTCTTCCTTACGCGTTTTGTCTTCTGTACTTGCGAAGAAATAACATTTTCAACTTAAAAATACAATTATAAATATTAAAATATAATTTTGACAATTTGTCTTTCTATCGATATTTGTCGGTATGTGCTACCGATTTATACAATCGGTAACATAAAGTTACAGAATAGCACATTCGTTAACTCAACCGAATATTTTCGTTAACTAACGATGTCGGTTCGTTATTAAAAAAAGTTACAGAATCGAACTACAGGTCTGAAAATAACAAACTGTTTAAAATTCAAAGAAAATTTAAAGGATTTGAATTTACGGAACTGTAGTGCAATTCTGTAACTCCTTAACGACAGAATTAACGACGAATGTCGGTAGTTAACGATAATTTTCGGTAAGTGCTATTCATTAATTACCGAAAATTAAGTTAACAAACAAAAAAGTACTCGTTAAGTCTTAACGACAGTACATTATTGCAATATTTTGCTGATTTCTTTTAAGAACGGCATTTTTATATGCACATATGTTAAGTTAATAAGGAGGGTACACAAGGTAAATTCCGCCTTATTGAGAAAAATCTTCTTAAAGTGTTTACATAAGTGTTAAATATGTAGGATAACATGGGGCAGCTTCGCCACTGTTGTGTTGCATAATCGATTTTATTAAAGCTGCATAACGAACACCAAAGAGAACGTTATAGATATTCGGTTAACTCTTTCCCTTGGATGATCTTTATGTAGCATCAATTAAATTGGCGCTGACTTTAACAGTGGTGTAGGTGCCCCATGCTAACCTACATATGAACGCTCCGCTATTCTTTGTTTTAATTATTAAAGTGGAAAAACGTTAGCTAATGCTTCAAAAGAACTCAAATGTGGTACTGCTATGTAAGACCTATACCAATGTCCTTAATACTTAATACTATCTTTCTAGGAGGCTTTCGTTGTCTTAATGCCGTACTGAGTCTAAAGTGTATAGTATTTCTTTAAACTACTTCCCAGCAAAATGTTCGATGCCAAAGATGTCATTCAATCATGGGTGAAAGTGATCTGGCATGTCATCTTTTTAGCATCTTCATCGATGAATTTTATATGAGTGTGGACCCCAAAAGATGGTATTCATTTTTGGATCCAAAGCATGTCATTTACACCAATGCTTTGACATGTCACCTTCACCAATGCTTTGGCATGTCATTTCCACGCATGCTTTGGCATGGCATTTTCACCAACCCTTTGCAATGACATTATCATTACGACGAGAGTTTTAACAACGTTGGTTGTGATTTCGAGTCTCCGACAACATCAAGCCTATTGTAAATAATTAATCTTATCTATTTAAAAAAATGTGTATAATTAAAAACACAAAATTCTTCTCTATTGGATCGATGGAATGAGTTCAAATGCCGATGAAAAGATCGGATCTTTCACGACTTCCTTTGCATGGGTGCAAATGCTGATGAAAAGATCGGATCTTTCACGACTTCCTTTGCATTGGTTCAAATGCTAATGAAAAAATCGGATCTTTCACGACTTCGTTTGAACCAATGCAAAAGATGCCATGATCACGTCATCGCATGCAACCCATTCCTAAAAATTTTGCTGGGTTTGTTCTGTGGTAATCTTATACATTTAAACTCATCATCACTAACAATCACAATGCTTGGATTTCTGAACTTTTCATACTCTCCGCTATAAGAAGTTCCATTTAATGTGGGCGTGAATTGAATATATAAACTCAAATGACGGTAACATGGATCCACGAACATCATTGAAGGGGCTCAAATTATGTCAAATTTCAAAGCTCAATCATCATATGGCTAAGCTAGCTCTTTTTGTACTGCTCTGAATTTCCTTAACAAGCGCCACAACCCAAAATATGACCCCAACTTTCAATTAGAAAAAATACAACTGCGCTTTAAATAAAGGATTAAGGGTTTTAACAATTTTATTATTTTTAAATCACACACACAATAATAATTGATCTTTAGGCCAATGATCCGGAATGGTTATATTTTATTTACTTATTATCATAGAAAATTCAGTTGTATTGCTCAAAACATCTTAAGAAATGCTTCTTTACTGGCATCGGTAAGCATGCAAAAGAAGTGATCATGCTAAATTGACAGCATCCTAGCTGCAACGCAAAACCGTTGTAAAAATAATGCCTTTTTTTACTTAACAAGATGTAGGCTCGATTCACTTGCACTCATTATTCTACTACTTTTTTGGCTACAAACATTTTGCTGGATATTTTGCTTGCAGAGATATTACGTGATGGCTAATGACATGTTTATTCATATCCTGAAATAAAACGACCAACATCTATGGCATAAATGTATTGGTCATTTAACTCCTAGAAATCCATAAATACATAGAGATTTGACGCTTTAGAAATTGAAGGTATTCTTGGGTTACGCATGCTGGACATTTTGTCGTCCTTAAACGCATTGTGTTTTGTATTCGCGACGAAATAATGTAATAATTGACATAATTGACATTTTACTTCAAATCGATATTCGTCGGTATGAGTTAACGATTTCTACAATCGGTAACATAAAGTTGCAGAATAACACAATCGTTAATTCAATCGAATATTTTCGTTAGCTACCGATGTCGGTTCGTTATTAAAAAGTTACAGAATCGCACTACTAGGCATGAAAAATGGGACAATTTTTGTATTTTTTTGTATTCTTGAATTTTGAAGCGTTTGGAATGAAATCGAATATTTCTTAAAGTATTTTGCTATTTTTACCTTTAAGAATCTTCGCAGACAGTTTGAATTTCCCAGAAAGTTGTATACTGATATATGGTAACATGGGGCGGCTATGCCCCATGTCCGTTGAAGACAAAATTGTTAGTTTAACGAAGATCTATCATCTCTTAAAAGTTGTCAGTTGTGCCATAGGCATGATAGCGGAAGCACGTCGTTTTATATTTTCAGGGAATTGAGAAAACAAAGTATAGAAGGTATGTTTTGTGATATCTTATTTGCGTTTTGTAATATCAAAAACCTATTTTACACCGTTAGAAAACCACTACTAAAGAATCGAAATCCCAATACTTTGCATGAAAAAAAAGCAATTGCAAATGTCAATATATTCATATTATGAAATACAAACCTGCTCAAAATAAAATATGGTAAAAACCAAAAATGTTTTGCAATCGATGAATCCGAGTTTCAACATTTCAGAATTGGCGAACTGTTTAGATATTCTATATAGTATGACTGAAATTCTTTAAAATGAAGTGTTTTAGGAGGGATCCCATAATGTCGACCATTAAAATTAATTTTCGTGGAAGCTGTGTTGGCATCAGTGTAGAGAAATGGGTAAAAATGAGTTGAAGTTTTTTTATGTTCCCTTCCGATTTCTGGCTTAACCTTACATTTTGTAGACCTATGCCCGAAGAAAGAATGACAGAATACTCCATGGCCAACATAATACTAGTGCATGATTTTTCGATATATTCACTACATCCACCTAAAATTGTTGCTGACATTTTGATGTCGGAATTTCGGGGTTTTTTGAATTTTTTTAATAATCCGGACGCGCAACAAGATAATTTTCTAAACTCATAATAGGATTATAGAACTCGCGATTTTACGTCGTTTAATTTAAATCTCAGTATTCTAGTATTTGATGCGTGAATTTTCTTAAAAAACCTATTTCTGCGTTTAAAATTTACAAGTGTCATTCAATTTCCTCTGAACCCCGCGTGAATTTAGTTTTTAAGCGACGGATCTAATGAGCCGTTCCGCGATCGAATCCATCCACTAAAACGCGGATGTAAATACCTTGGAAATAGGAAAATCTGCAAAACTATATTTTGACAAATCCACGTACTAAACCGCGATTTTCTTTAAAATTTTTTACATTAATGGAATCCTTTATACGCGATTATAATATATGCGAAAACGCGTGTCATAAATTACATAGATGCGCGAGTAATATGGGTCTTTTACGCAAAATAAAATGTGGAGGCACATCCGCGGTTCTTGAAGAATCTATTTGAAATAGATGTATATTGACGTATTTTTGATGGGCCGGATACACATCAAAATCGTATGCACATTGCGCGACTTTTACCCACTTTAAGATTTTTGGCATTGTGAGATGCAACTAACGGCACACAATGGCCGCTGAGTGAAACATCAAAATATGCATAGATATTGAAAGAGATTGATTCGCTGTATCCAAAATCGGATGCGCATCAACCGACTTTAACTAATACGCGAATAACAGGCTTTTCAATTTTCATATTTTTTGAATGATTGTAATTTCAATATTACTCTTAATTTCCTATCTTTATTAGATACCACAGTAAGCAGTTAAGCTTTCGCGATGGTAGACCATATTTGTTGATGAAGTTTCAGCAGTATACAATAATTATTGTATGGGATTTTAGCGAAATAGTTGGATAACTCCCAAATATTTTTTCTAATTTTTTAATCGAACCAAAAATATATTTGGAATATTATTTTAACAATAAGTTTTTTCCCTTTTGTTGTTGCTATAATATGCAATTTATAACGCCAATGTTTATAATTTTGGTTTCATATTTTTTTTACGCGTTGTCTACGTATTTTTAATTTAGTTTTAGAAGTTTATACGGATTTTTATTTATTTATTTTTTTTATTTACCGCGAAAATAAAAACGAATGTTAGAAATTATGGTGCATCCACGGTTGGATATCAAATGCTGTTACTGATATATGCATACATATTCTCAATACAACAAATAAGAAATTTTTAAAATATTTTTTCTTTATCAAAATCGCTTTAACTTTTGCGCGCACCAGCCAATTTTGTGAACGCGAACAGATTTGAAACCAGAATTTTTTCCTTAACCTCTATACCAAAAATCGTAGATGTGCTCCCAATTTTTTTTTATTTTTTTTCAAATGGAATTGTAAAGGAAATTTGGTTTTTACCATGTACACCTTGTACATTTTTCTTGAAAGTTAAATAGAACAGTTATATTTATTTTAAGAAATTGAAAATATGCTTTTTCTTATACCTCAATGTCATAAAAGTATAGCAATCAACAACCAACCTAAGTTTCATTAAAAATGAATTAAGTTTGGGTAATGTTTCAACTAAGGGCAGTAGATTTGCTGTTCATAATAATAGATAAACTTCAGTTATAATCGGAAATAATAAACTTTTATTAATTGTGCATGTAGTAGTAGCTGCTATTTTCGAATTTTATCCCTACCACTTTCCTGAAAAATTTTGGTATACAGGACCTTACTTCTTCACATATCCCAGGTGACATTTCGTAGGGAAATAATATTAAATTCTGAAGGGAAATAATATTAAATGAAATAAAAATCAACAAAAATAGGAATCCAAATATTTTTATGTGAAAAATTTTGAGTCCTCTAAATATTCTACATCCTCATCGTCCCTAGGGCGAAACAACGTATCCACGAATCAGGAAGTAAGGTCCTGTTTCCAAATTTTATTAGGAAATCGGTAGGGTAAAATTTGAAAATATCAGCTACTAGACCATTGTGTTATTATCAACAATATTTCACATGCAAAATTAATAAAAGTGTATTATTTCTGATTATAACTGAAGTGTATCTATTATTATGAGCAGCAAACCTAAATTCAAGGTACATACTTCAATGAAGCGCAATCTGTTTCTATTTGTGAATTTTAAAAAAAAATTATTTTTCAATAGAAAACATGTTTATGGTGAAGGAGGCTTCGCCACACTTTAGACATTTTGTACAAAATTGTGGGGGAAAGCATTGCGGCCCCCAAAGGCGACTAAGTGAAAATTTTAGCCAATTCTGTTGGATAATGTGGCAAAATCTTTAAAAAGTTTGAAGTTACTTGTTTTCGTCCATTAGACATTGCCGTTATTAAACAATAACAACATGCTCATTGCTTTATACATGTGTATATGGGTGAATATTGCGAAGACTTGTTTTGCGGGCCGAAAACGGCAAAGTGCGAAAATGGGTTTAAATAAATATTTTTCGGCTTATACTGTTTTATAAGACAATTTTATGCATTAGTTAGCGATGGGCCATTTTTTTTATTTTTGTCATTACCGTAGTTAGAAAATACCCATGGACCCATGGTAATGAGCAAACGGTGGTGGTGGAAACGTGATTATTCTGGGATTTAAATGTGCAAATCTTGAAATTTGTTTAAAAAATATAATATAATTCAATGAAGGCTTCAGAAATGAACACACCATTACGATAAATTTGGAAATTATAATATAAATAACGAAAAAAATACTCCCCACGGGAACGAGAAAATGTCAGGAACATGTACAAAAAATACTAAACACTTTTACAGTTCTCAAACAACTGGCTATATTTGTCATTTCTGTCGATTATCTTTAAAACTAACGGGAATTGTCGTTACATTGACAGATTACATAACAACAAAAACCCGGTTTAAAGAATTTTTTCTTAATAAACAAGTTGGACCCACGGGAATGAGAAAAAAATAGGGACACGACTAAAATGTCTCAAAATCATAATTTAAAAAATTAAATTATATTTATGAAATTAAAATGGACATTGTTCATTCTTCTAGAATAACTCGTCGTACTTCATTTATCTATATTAATAAAAGCGTAAAGTGATTGACTGACTGACTTACTGACTGATTGATTCATCAACGCCCAGACGAAACGGCTGAAGCTAGAATCTTGAAATTTTGTGTGTGGATGACTGTTGGTCCGAAGGGTCAGATAAGGGTTTTTGGAAATTCGAACTAGAAGCGTACGTAAAGTACTAAAAGGTACTAAATATGGTACCCATTGTGTTAGGCAAACGGGAAGAGCTAGAATTCTCAAATTTGGAATGATGGTCACTGGTGGAGAGTTAAAAAGATGTACTAAAGGGTTTTTAGAAATTCGAACTATAAGTGTACGAAAAGTACTAAAGTGTACTAAATTTGGTGCCAATTCGCATTTTGTGAACGGATAAAGGTTAAAGATTGAAATTTGGTGTGAGAATCAAGGTTAAATGGTACGGTTGACATATGAGGTGGTTTATGAAAAGTGTACACATGTGTACGAAAAGTACTAAATGGTACTAAATTTGGTACAATTACGAGTTGGGCGAACGGATAGAGCTGGAATCCTGAAATTTGATTTAAGGGTGCTGTTAGAGAGTAGAATGGAAGTAGTTTTAAAAATTCGTACCTATGGGTACGACAAGTACTAAATGGTACTAAATTGGGTACAATTTGGATTTAGGTTGAACGGATAGAGCTGGAATCCTGAAATTTTGAATTAAGGCTACAGTTGGAGGGTAGAATGGAAGTAGTTTTGAAAATTTGTACTTATGGGTACGAAAAGTACTAAATGGTACTAAATTTCGTACAATTACGATTTGGGCGAACGGATGGAGCTGGAATCTTGAAATTTTGAACTAAGGCTACAGTTGGAGGGTACAATGGAAGAAGTTTTGAAAATTCGTACTTATGGGTACGATAAGTACTAAATTTGGTACAATTTGGTTTTTGGGAACGAATAGAGCTGGAATCCTGAAATTTGGAATTAAGATTACTGTTGGACTGTATGATTGACTTAGTCTTGGAAATTCGTACTTATGGGTACGAAAAGTACTAAATGGTACTAAATATGGTACAATTTAAATTTAGGTGGACGGATAGAGCTGGAATCCTGAATTTTAGAATTAAGGCTACAGTTGGAGTTCTACCCTCCAAGTAGTTTTGAAAATTTGTACTTATGGGTACGAAAAGTACTAAATGGTACTAAATTTCGTACAATTACGATTTGGGCGAACGGATGGAGCTGGAATCCTGAAACTTGAATTAGTTGGAGGGTAGAATGGAAGCAGTTTGAAAATGGAAGTAGAATGGAAGTAGTTTTGAAAATTCGTACTTATGGGTACGAAAAGTACTAAATGGTACTAAATTTGGTACAATTACGATCTGGACGAACGGATAGAGCTGGAATCCTGTAATTTGATGTTAGAGAGTAGAATGGAAGCAATTTTTAAAATTCGTACTTAGGGTACGAAAAGTACTAAATGGTATAAATTTGGTACAATTACAATTTGGGCGAACGGATAGAGCTGGAATCCCGAAATTTGAATTAAGGCTGCTCTTTGAGACTAGAATGGAAGTAGTTTCGAAAATTCGTACTTATGGGTACGACAAGTACTAAATTGTACTAAATTTTGTACAATTTGGATTTGGGTTGAACGGATGGAGCTGGAATCATGAAATTTTGAGCTAAGGTTACTGTTGGAGAGTAGAACGGAAGTAGTTTTGAAAATTCGTGCGTATTGGTACGAAAAGTACTAAATGATGCTAAATTTGGTACAATTATGATTTAGGCGAACGGATAGAGCTGGAATCCTGAAATTTTGAATTAAGGCTACAGTTGGAGGGTAGAATGGAAGTAGTTTTGAAAATTCGTACTTATGGGTACGACAAGTACTAAATGGTACTAAATTTTGCACAATTTTTTTTGTACAGTTTTGAAAATTCGTACTTATGGGTACGACAAGTACTAAATGGTACTTAATTTTGTACAATTTGGAATCCTGAAATTTTGAATTAAGGCTACAGTTGGAGGGTAGAATGGAAGTAGTTTTGAAAATTCGTAGTTACGGGTATGAAATGTGCTAAATGATACTAAATTTGGTACAATTACGATTTGGGCGAACGGATAGAGCTGGAATTATGAAATTTTGAACTAAGGCTACTCTTGGAGAGTACAATGGAAGTAGTTTTGAAAATTCATACTTATGTGTACGAAGTGTACTAAATGACACTAAATTTAGTACAATCATGATTTAGGCGAACGGATAGAGCTGGAATCCTGAAATTTCGAATTAAGGCTACTGTTTAATTGGGCAACAACAAATTCTCCAGTTCGATTGGATAAAATGTTGAGGTGAGGGAGGGGAGATCCATAGGTTATATTTCTCAGTTACCGTATATGATGAGCCGTGGAGGGAGAAAAGAACAAGTGAAATAAAAACAACCAGTATTAATTCTTTATATAAAAATGATTGCTGTTTATTGGTGTATTTCTTTTCTTACTACAACAAAAAAGATTACATTCTGTAATCTGGGGTGGCGACGGAGGCCAAAGGTTGATCGACAAGTGAACGCAGAGGTTCTTGCAATCGCAGAGGATCTGAGATTTATACTACTACATTTACATATTCCAATGAGAGAAAACTCAACAACCACCGCTCGTTAGCATCAACACTCTACGGTCTCCGCAGAGGGAACTTGCTGAGGTGATGCACGATGATGTCAATCAGCATACGTGATCGACTGAGCTCGGGAAGTTGAGTTGGAATGTATCAAACCTAAACATTCCGCCTCCCATGCTAGACCAATTGTCTAGCATTTTATTACAAAATTTGAATATATTCGATTCAAATGTAAGGAAAGAACGTAAATTCAGATTCCTTAGTGAGTTATAATTCAAATTATTAACTTCAATAAGTGACCGATTCAAAAGTACCATGTAGGTGAGTTATTAAACGATCTTAGTTGCAAGAAATAGTACGAGTAATTTTTCAAAAAACAGTGGTCGTTTTCAATTATATTACTTACTACAGGTGGGAGGAACCGAACCGGTAAGGATGTACCCAAAAATAGATTTCTGGGCCAACAACGTACCTAAAACGACTTTAGGCGGTTCAGCTTCAAGTACTTGGGGGTAGAGATCAGCACCAAGTAGCAAGTCTATTGGGCTGTCATCAAACGTATCTGCTAATTCCAGATTAGGAATTTGAGATTTCAAGTTAGACATGGGTGGAGGTGAGAACAGTTTCCCCTTGACATTAGGCAGGACTAATGCCTTAGTTTCCAAAATTTTAGAGTTATTTTTTGGGGGCGACAACTTAAGAGAACAAACTTCTCTTGGGGTACCAGATTTTAGTTTACTGGAACACGATCCAGCAGCGCGAGCAAGAAAACCAATAGTTTTCTTAAGTTTCTTAGAAACAATAGAAACTTTCGACGATGGATCTATGATAGCACGAACGCTATGCGATTTACCATTATGCACAATATTTACTCTCGCGGTTCGCAGGAGCACATTGATATTTTGAAATGTATTAGTATAAGGATGATTGCTTGACCGTTTGTTAGAAGAAATAGTCGACATAGTATACTTCAACTCTCGACTTTTGACATTTGTAAAGGCCGGAGAAGTGCATGGGGATGACAAAGTATGACTGTCCGTAGGATGTCTTGGCTGCAACAAAACATAACTAGAATCTCCTCATTTGACATTACCAGAAGACGGAGACAGTTCTGATGTTGCCGGAGCAATAACTCTTCTAACTTGTGGCCGGTGAAGAAGGCTATGATGCCTTTGCTTGCAAGAACTGCAACTATGTTTACTGTTACAGTTTTTAACATCATGACCGAGATAAGCAATTATTACAACAATTGTACTTTTTAACAATGGAGAAAGTTTAGCAAACTGGGGGCAGAGACGCAGAACATGTCTCTGAGTAGGACAAATGGGCAACAAGTTTTCAAAGTACTAGACCGAAAGGTTGATTGATTTGGCGACAATTTTTTAGGTGAATCAAGGTTTGACCTCAATGAGTTATTGGTGCGATTAGATGTAGCAATATTTCTAGGTGCGTTTGTGACCTGATGTCCGAACAAGTTTTGGATACACATCAATGTTTGTATCCTCTCTGTGAGGAAAGCATCTACAGTGAGTGTCAAAAATATTCGGTTTTCAATTTCACCAATAATAACACCTCAGTATTTTAGAAGCCCATGCCCGATATCCAAAAAACCAAATACCTAAAAAAATGTTGGTCCTATGGCAATTAAAAAGTGTATGCAACATGGATCCATGGCAACCCTATAAGCGAGAATAACAAAGAAAACGTTGTTAACCCTGTTTTCTATGCGTCAAAAATATTCGGTTTTTGTAACTTTTGTTAAATATTTTGCCAAAAAACTGGTCATTATCGAACTTTTTCTGCAATATTAGTATACATTTTGATAATTGCGAACAGAATCTTTGTTCCTGAGTGCAAAAATATTACATTTTATAGCAAATTATTAAAATTTAGCGCTAAGGAAAAACGCTATCCCAGTAAAGGGAAAACTGGTCATATTTTATTATAAAAACAGCAGAAATAAAAGGAAATTTTGCTTATTTTTGAATATTTAGTCGAATATAGTTGAAATAATGTGCAAAAGTCTCGAAAATATAGAAATAATCGATTTCGTGAAACACATAAGCTAGCCAAACCTATGAACTGGGAGGGAAGGTAAAGGAATCTCCTGAAAAATTACGGCTAAACCGCCCTTAATTTTCTTGAAATTGGTCACTGAGTCCTAAATGACTTTCAGAAGATAGAAAATATGCACTTACATTACAAAAAAATCGTAAGGATAAAGCCTTTCATGGCCTTGTAACACATCACAAACCATAGGGTTATTTACGTAACCAAAAATCTAGTTCAAGTTTCGCCTTGATGTACCTTCAAAACTTGATTCACATCAGAAACTTGGTGAAATGGAGTTAGTTTCGAATGCCTAAGCAGGAAAATCAGTTTACCACCAAGTTTCCGGCCTTTCTGTGTACTCCCACACAAAAAGTACGAAGGAGCTGCTAGGGACATGTGTTTATCAATGACTTATGATGTGTTACAAGGCCATGAAAGGCTTTATCCTTACGATTTTTTTGGAAAGTAAGTGCATATTTTCTATCTTCTGAAAGCCATTTAGGACTCAGTGACCAATTTCAAGAAAATTAAGGGCGGTTAAGCCGTAATTTTTTAGGAGATTCCTCTACCTTCCCTCCCAGTTCATGGGTTTGGCTAGCTTATGTGTTTCACAAAATCGATTATTTCTATATTTTCAAAACTTTTGCACATTATTTCAACTATATTCGACTAAACATTCAAAAATAAGCAAAATTTCCTTTTATTTCTGCTGTTTTTATAATAATATATGACCAGTTTTCCCTTTACTGGGATAGCGTTTTTCCTTAGCGCTAAATTTTAATAATTTGCTATAAAATGTAATATTTTTGCACACAGGAACAAAGATTCTGTTCGCAATTATCAAAATGTATACTAATATTGCAGAAAAAGTTCGATAATGACCTGTTTTTTGGCAAAATATTTAACAAAAGTTACAAAAACCGAATATTTTTGACTCATAGAAAACAGGGTTAACAACGTTTTCTTTGTTATTCTCGCTTATAGGGTTGCCATGGATCCACGTTGCATACACTTTTTAATTGCCATAGGACCAACATTTTTTTAGGTATTTGGTTTTTTGGATATTGGGCATGGGCTTCTAAAATACTGAGGTGTTATTATTGGTGAAATTGAAAACCGAATATTTTTGACACTCACTGTAAGTCTTTCCAAGAAGGCAATAAAGACTTGTTTTTGATACTTTGCTCCCACAGAGTCAAAGTTAATTTTGACAACCGCTGCAAACAAATACAAACAATTATTGGATCCCAATGATCCGTGACGACGTCATAGACGGTCATTGCAGCAAGACAACTACTAATCCCACGCTGAATAGTTTTCAAACCAGAACAAGTTTCTTTATCAAAGGAAGGGAGATTCAACAATTGCTGGATGTAATTATTCACCAAGATACGTTTATTATCATACGTATCCGTCAAAGCTTTCCATGCTAAAGGGAAACTACAATTGGTGAGTGGAAATGACGAGACGATTTCCCGAGCCTCACCGGAGGTTTTCTGTACTAAGTAGCACAGACGTTCAATGTCAGAAAGGCGCACATTTTTGATGTACAGAGTGGTGAATAGATGACGAAAAGATGGCCAAGATGTAAAATCGCCAGCGAAAACATCAATGTCGATTGGTGGCAATGGTAAGATGTGGGTATCGACAGGTGATGTTGAGTTAGCAACAGGGTCACTAGAGCAAGTTGGGATGGGGGAAAAAGTTTCAGGTGGAGCAGGTACAGAGGGAGAAGTAGACTGCACAGGAACCGACGGGACGGATTCGTCCAATGATATATTGGTTGGAGTTGCTACTTCAGCAAGATTCAACGAGTGTTTGGGAGGTGGTGAGATTTCTAAAGATTTACCAAACCTGGAGATTGCTTTTCTTTTGAAACGTTCAACAATTCAGTTTGTGGAGGTGATGAAATTGGTGAAGCTATAGCAGATGATGATGTTTCAGTGCCTGATGATTTAAGGTAGACAAACATCGGATATAGGCAATGTAGGATGTCCCATACTTTTCCTCAACGACATCAATAACATCAGCCTGTGCAGCCTCGGATGTCGTGAGGTAGTTTTTGCACTCTTCGTAAATGCACTTAACTTTGTGCCACAATTTTTGAAATTCTGAACTGCGAATTTCGAGATAATGAACATTATTTTTGGATTTAATACGTTGTTCAAACGATACAGCACATTTCAAAAAGATGTCTGAAGCTCTAACAAAACGAGTGTGTTGGGTGACTGACATCTCGAAGTTTAAATGTACAAAATCAGCGATAATCTACAATTGAATTTACAACAAACTACAAAGAGAGGCGACAAAATAAAATTCAAGTTGAAGAACAAATGGCTGTAGCTCAATAAATAAAAATAAGAAATGTCCACCCAAAACCTCCAAAATTTTAAGAATACAACAGAATCTTAGGTAGGTGTAATTATATTTGAAATTAAAGTAGGGTGAAGTAAGAGAAAATTTATAGAAACTTCCTCAGAGCGAACAAAACTACTTTAATTTGGCCATTAAATGCAAAAAAATATACGAAATATATATGGTGTTGCCAAGTGTAGGGTGTACAGCAAGGTGAGGTATACCACTGCTAAGGTGTATTTGTCCAAAATTCTACAACAAATAAGTAATTTGTACGAAAAAAAATAAACTTTTTCGCCAAAAATCAAAGAAATTTTATGAAATATATTTTGTTTGGGTTACAAATTGGAGCAATATATGCCGAAAGTAGGGTGTATTTGTCCAACAAGATCAAAACCCCTACGGAGACTCAAACAATTTTCGAAAATATGCAAATATAACTACCAAAAAAAAATCTAAAAATGTTGAAAAACGAATATGTTTCACATGAATTCTCTGCTCTAAATAGGTGCACTAAATGTTGAATGTAGGGTGAATTTGTCCAAAAATTCCAAAAACCATACTGCCAATCAACAATATTTTAAAAAATTATCGAAAAGTAATTTTGGCTAACAATTATTAATTTTTAGTATTTTACCCCACTGTACTATTTGTACTATCTAACCCCACTGTGCTGGGACATCAACGGATATAGCACAAAAGAGAATGAACACACAAGCAGAGAAATGACCATGCGTAAGCAGCGAAGCTCCCACTGAAGAACAGACGTTGCAAACGATCAAACAAGTGAGTGCTGCAGATCAACAGAACTTTGTAAGGGACGCTTAAAATGGCGGAAAAATTGTTGGTAGAATTACCATGTAATTTCTCAAATTAGCATAATTATCTATTAGACAAAGCTAGGAGAATAGAACAAACGAATGTGTTTGGTTGACGATGGACGATCTGTACAACAAATAAACCAAAGAAGCGAGAATTTGGATGGTGCATTGTTATTGCAAATTTGGCCATGCAAATTTTCAAAGGGTTTTTATGTGAAAGAGGGAATAACAACGTCAAATATTTTTTTGGTTGGAGAGGATCGTAATAACAAAGTAAACCAAACGACTGTAGGCAATGTGTGTTGTTATTGTAAATTTGCCACTGCAAATTTTCAAGAAAAGGTCTTCGTTAGAAAATAACCTTGGAGAATAGCAACAACAATAACTGTTCTTGGAATGATCAGCACTCAGACAGTGCGTGTATAAATTCAATAACCAAGAATTCGAGAGCGAATGGAAGTTGACGATGTTGTTATTGCAAATATTACAAAATATATTTACAAGTTCTCAGAAGAGCCACAATTCTAACTTTACAAAGTAACAACACCGAATGCTTTCTTTGTATGATCAACGCGACGTAGGGTGATCAGTACAACGAAAAGAAAATAGCAAGTTTAGCAACGACTAAGGTGTTATGTAGTGGGAAAAGCAAGTATTAACACAAGAAGTGTTAATATGAGCCGACCAATATGAATTTTTTTGACGACAATAAAAGGCGTTTAGAAGGAGTGTGTTTGTTGTTATGGTGAGAACTAATAAGTTAGACCAATCGAACTATAATAACAACACGGATTGTGAAGTGTATGATCAACGCGACGTCGGATGATCAGTACAACAACGATTTCAACAATATTTGTGTGGACTGTATTGTATGGTGGGGGAATAAAGGCAACGAATTTAATGCACTCGCGTAGGGAGATTGAAATTCGACCAATGATTTATTTTTATATTAATTCTCAAACGGAAAACGAACCGAAAAATACTAACACTCGCGTAGCTCACTTTTTATGGAAATCTGAGTTTACGTACCTGGTGTTAGTATGGTGATTTGTTGATGTAATAATATCAATGATATGTGGAGTGAGATGATCCAATGATTTCTCCGTGCAAAGCAACCACAAAACTTTCAATTCTCGATCAAGAGAGGGGGAACAACGACAATCCGGTTCGATTGGACCAATGTTTAGGTAAGGGAGGGGAAATCCATAGGTTTCTTCGATAACTCAGGATTACACTATGCAGCACTGAAAATGCAAACAAATTCTAGTATGCATATTTTTAAAGTACATATTTAGACTACAAAAACCGTAGTAGGGTTTTGTCCTGTCAGATCCAGTTCGGATTTTATGGCCTCATCTAAACCGGGCTAAATGTACACTTTTTTGCATTTGTCAGGCCTTTATCTCAGAAACAAATAGGAATTTTGTCTCGCTGTCTTTAGCAATATTGTAGCCCTCAACTAGTAGAACTTATCTTTTGAAAAACCCATATAAGAAAAACTCCATCTAGGGCATCAAAATCTATAAAATATAGAAAATTTTGCATAATTTCTGAAATTCTGTTCAGTATCGGCTAAACTGTTGGGAGTTGAACCAAGTACCCTTTTGCAAAAATCTTCCCAATAAAGTTCTCAACAATTCTTTAGAACATTCTGAAACACTAAAATGCTTAATTCATGTTGTTTCAGCGGTATTTTGCATCATATCTTTTACAACACGTATTTAAAACACAGTTCACACCAACAGTTTATTCTCGCATTTCTGATTTCACTACATTATTGACATTTTTATTAAATCGTCGTTGAAAAATGTACTGAAAACAACGACATAGAGGCATTTTACAACAATGACATGTTCTGAAGAGTTGTGTATTACATTCCAGGGAATATTTTAAAATATTCGGAAAAAATTAACGGTTTTGGAGATACGGTGCGAAATGTATAAAAATTGTGGAATTTTTGCATATATTTTGAAATTTGAGGCAATAAATGTAGTTTTTCGAGTTCATTATTTCTACAAATATTTTATTCTTGTCCTTATCTACTTTGCTTCGGAGGTCAGAAGAAGATTCGCATTGGTTTCAGAGATATAGCCCCGAATTTCTTTAAAAACTCAATATTTAATCATGATTAGATGGGGCCATAAAATCCGAGCTGGGTCTGACACAACAAAACCCAACTAGGGTTTCTTGTCGTTTGGGTCTGTACTATCAAAAAATCCTCAGTTCGAATTGTTTGCACAAGATCACCTTAAAAATGATGCACAGTGTGACCGTATGATGAGCAGTGGAGGGAGAAAATAACAAGAAAATAAAACACAAGCAGTATCAGTTTTAATATTAAATAATATGCTGGTTTATTGATGATGTTTATTTCTTTTCTAATACAACAACAAATATTACCTTGTAATCTGGGGTGGCGACAGAGGCCGGTTAGTAGCAACAAAGATTACCTTCTGTAATCTGGGGTGGCGACGGAGGCCGGTTAGTATAACGCGTAGACGTTATGTTAAAGCGCCACAAGTGAACTACCCAAAGGTTGATCGACAAGTGAACGCAGAGGTTCTTGCAACCGCATTGGATCTGAGCCGATTTATACTACTACATTTACATATTCCAATGAGAGAAACCTCAACAACCACCGCTCGTTAGCATCAACACTCTACGGTCTCCGTAGAGGGAACTTGCTGAGGTGATGCACGATGATGTCAATCAGCATCCGTGATCGACTGAGCTCGGGAAGTTGAGTTGGAATGTATCAAACCTAAACCCGTTCGTACTTTTGTGTACGACAAGTACTATATGGTACTAAATTTTGTACAATTACGATTTAGGTTGAACGGATAGAGCTGGAATCCTGAAATTTTGAATTAAGATTGATGTTGTAGTATGGAATAGAGATAATTTAGAAATTCGCTTTTATGGGCTACGAAAAGTAATAGAGCTGAATTTCTGAAATTTGGAATAAAAATTGCTGCTGGAGTATAAGATTGGCTACTGTTGGACTGTAGAATGAAATTTGTTTTGAAAATTCGTACTTAAAGTTACGAAAAGTTCTAAGTGGTACTAATTTTGGAACAATTTGTATTTAGGGTGAAATTTCGAATTAACATTGATGTTAGAGTATGGGATTGAGATAATTTGGGAATTCGTACTTCGTAGGAGTGTAAAATGGAAGTAGTTTTGAAAATTCGTACTTATGGGTACAAAAAGTACCAAATTTAGATATGGGTGAACGAACAGAGCTGGAATAATGAAATTTAGAATTAAGCTTGCTGTTGGGGTGTAAGATGGAGTTAGTTTTGCAAATTTTTACTTAAGGGTAAGAAAAGTACAAAATTTGGTACAGTTTAAATTTGGGTGAACGAATAGAGCTGGAAACCTTAAATTTGTAATTGAGATTAATGTTGAAGTGTAGGATTGAGGTAGTTTTGGAAATTCGTACTTATGGATACGAAAATCACTAAATTTGGTATAATTTGGATTTGGGTCAACGGATAGACCTAGAATCCTCAAATGTGGATTTGAGATTTCTGTTGGAGTTTTGGGAATTCGTACTTATGGGTACGAAAAGTACTACGGACAGAACGGATAGAGCTGGAATCCTGGAATTTGGTAGGACTAAGGTTGGAGTGCAGGATTGAGACATGGAGGTAGTTTTTGAAAGTCGTACTCATGGGCACGAAATATACCAAATGGTCAATTTGAATTTGAGTGCACCGATGGCGCTGGTGAAGTGAAAGATTGAGGTAGTTTTGGAAAATCATACTTATGGTATTAGGAGTACTTAATGCCACTCAATTTGTTGTTGGGTGTAGGGAAAGTGCTGGAATCTGTATTTTTTGGATTTAGTGTGAGTATTGGTGCGCAATGTTGACTTCACTGTTAACATGTAAGGGTGAGATACGGCTGATCTTTTTGAAAATCGAACTAAAGAGGTACGAACAGTACTAAAATAACAATAAATTTTGATTAAAATTGGTATTAGTGCAATAAAATTTTCAGTGTTCGCCATTTTCATATTTTATATTGTTTATTTGTTTTTTATATCCTTTCCGCATACGAAGTAGCGGGCACTTTGCTAGTCTATATATATAAAAGAGTAAAGTGATGACTGACATATCTACAACGCCCAGACGAAACGGCTAAAGCTAGAAACTTGAAATTTTGTGTGAGGGTTAGTCTTGGGGCGAAGGTGCTCGATTGGGCTGGTTTTTTTGGAAATTCGTCCTAAAAGGGTGCGAAAAGCACTAACATGTACTAAAAATCGTCTCATTTGTGTGGCTGACCGCCTAATAATCAACGCCCACACGAAACGGCTGAAGCTAGAAACTTGAAATTTTGTGTGAGGGTTAGTCTTGGGGCGAAGGTGCTCGATAAGGCTGCGTTTTTGGAAATTCGTCCTACAAGGGTACGAAAAGCACTAAAATGTACTAAAAATGGTCTCATTTGTGCGGCTGACCGCCTAATAATCAACGCCCAGACGAATCGACTGAAGCTAGAAACCTGAAATTTTGTGTGAGGGTTAGTCTTAGGGCAAAGGTGCTGGATAAGGCTGGGTTTTTGCAAATTCGTCCTACAAGGGTGCGAAAAGCACTAAAATGTACTAAAAATGGTCTCATTTGTGTGGCTGACCGCCTAATAATCAACGCCCACACGAAACGGCTGAAGCTAGAAACTTGAAATTTTGTGTGAGGGTTAGTCTTGGGGCGAAGGTGCTCGATAAGGCTGCGTTTTTGGAAATTCGTCCTACAAGGGTACGAAAAGCACTAAAATGTACTAAAAATGGTCTCATTTGTGCGGCTGACCGCCTAATAATCAACGCCCAGACGAATCGGCTGAAGCTAGAAACCTGAAATTTTGTGTGAGGGTTAGTCTTGGGGCGAAGGTGCTCGATGAGGCTGGGTTTTTGGAAATTCGTCCTACAAGGGTGCGAAAAGCACTAAAAATGGTCTCATTTGTGTGGCTGACCGCCTAATAATCAACGCCCAGACGAATCGGCTGAAGCTAGAAACCTGAAATTTTGTGTGAGGGTTAGTCTTGGGGCAAAGGTGCTCGATAAGGCTGGGGTTTTGGATATTCGTCCTACAAGGGTGCGAAAAGCACTAAAATGTACTAAAAATGGTCTCATTTGTGTGACTAACCGCCTAATAATCAACGCCCAGACGAAACGGCTGAAGCTGGAAACCTGAAATTTTGTGTGAGGGTTAGTCTTGGGGCGAAGATGCTCGATGAGGCTGGGTTTTTGGAAATTCGTCCTACAAGGGTGCGAAAAGCACTAACATGTACTAAAAATCGTCTCATTTGTGTGGCTGACCGCCTAATAATCAACGCCCAGACGAACCGGCTGAAGCTAGAAACTTGAAATTTTGTGTGAGGGTTAGTCTTGGGGCGAAGGTGCTCGATAAGGCTGGGTTTTTGGAAATTCGTCCTACAAGGGTGCGAAAAGCACTCATTTGTGTGGCTGACCGCCTAATAATCAACGCCCAGACGAATCGGCTGAAGCTAGAAATTTGAAATTTTGTGTGAGGGTTATTCTTGGGGCGAAGGTGCTCGATAAGGCTGCGTTTTTGGAAATTCGTCCTACAAGGGTGCGAAAAGCACTCATTTGTGTGGCTGACCGCCTAATAATCAACGCCCAGACGAATCGGCTGAAGCTAGAAATTTGAAATTTTGTGTGAGGGTTAGTCTTGGGACGAAGGTGCTCGATAAGGCTGGGTTTTTGGAAATTCGTCCTACAAGGGTACGAAAAGCACTAAAATGTACTAAAAATGGTCTCATTTGTGTGGCTGACCGCCTGATAATCAACGCCCAGACGAAACGGCTGAAACTAGAAACCTGAAATTTTGTGTGAGGGTTAGTCTTGCGGCGAAGGTGCTCGATAAGGCTGCGTTTTTGGAAATTCGTCCTACAAGGGTACGAATAGCACTAAAATGTACTAAAAATGGTCTCATTTGTGTGGCTGACCGCATAATAATCAACGCCCAGACGAATCGGCTGAAGCTAGAAACCTGAAATTTTGTGTGAGGGTTAGTTTTGGGGCAAAGGTGCTCGATAAGGCTGGGTTTTTGGAAATTCGTCCCACAAGCGTGCGAACAGCACTAAAATGTACTAAAAATGGTCTCATTTGTGTGGCTAACCGCCTAATAACACTGCTCAACAAAATTGAAAAAGTTGAATGTTTCAAACGAAGTTGCAGTTGTTTCTAGATGAAATCGGCGAGTTATTTTCAAATCCGGTCCCGGGTTTTCTCCATCAGCTCTTGTTTTTGAGATATAGCTCAAAATCGGTTTTTACGAGTTTTACCCAGACTTTCGTTATTTTCGGATACAAACAAATATTTTTTGTGGGTTTTTCACATTTTTATTAAGGAGATGTTGTACGCTCGATACAAATAATTTTTGAAATAATTATGGTGAGTATATATCAAAAAATATAGAACATATACGACGGATCTTGTAAAAAGTTCATATTTTGAGTACTTTAAGCTGTAATTACGTCATCAGGGGAAGTCATAGGATCTTCATATGGTACTCCGGATATGCTTAGGGTGTCTACTATATAATCCAGTATTCAAATGTATAATATAAAGTTCATAGCGCCCATGATTCCGCCATAACCTAAAAACCATCATGAAGACTGCCATTGGAAAGTAAATGGCTTATGTGGTAATGATATCACTGGTAAATGATTTCCCTTTAGAAGTCTTCATGGCGATTTTTAGGTTATGGCCGAATCATGGGCGCTATGAACTTTATATTATATATTTGAATACTGGACTATATAGTAGACATCCTAAGCATATCCGCATTGCCATATGAAGATCCTATGACTTCCCCCGATGACGTAATTACAGCTTAAAGTACTCAAAATATGCAATTTCTAGAAGGTCCGTCCTATATTTTCTATATTTTTTGATATATACTCACCATAACTATTTCAAAAATGATTTGTATCGAGCGTACAACATCTCCTTAATAGATTAATGTCGAAAAACCCACAAAAAAATATTTGTTTGTATCCGAAAATAACGAAAGTCTGGGTTAAACTCGTAAAAACCGATTTTGAGCTATATCTCAAAAACAAGAGCTGATGGACAAAAACCGGGACCGGATTTGAAAATATCTCGCCGATTTCATCTAGAAACAACCGCTACTTCGGTTGAAACAAAAGTCGTGTTGAGCAGTGTAATCAACGCCCAGACGAAACGGCTGAAGCTGGAAACCTGAAATTTTGTGCGAGGGTTAGTCTTGGGGCGAAGGTGCTCGATGAGGCTGGGTTTTTGGAAATCCGTCCTACAAGGGTGCGAAAAGCACTAACATGTACTAAAAATCGTCTCATTTGTGTGGCTGACCGCCTAATAATCAACGCCCAGACGAACCGGCTGAAGCTAGAAACTTGAAATTTTGTGTGAGGGTTAGTCTGGGGGCGAAGGTGCTCGATAAGCCTGGGACTTTGGCAATTCGTCATACAAGGGTGTGAAAAGCACTAAAATGTTATAAAAATGGTCTCATTTGTGTGGCTGACCGCCAATAATCAACGCCCAGACGAAACGGCTGAAGCTAGAAACTTGAAATTTTGTGTGAGGGTTAGTCTTGGGGCGAAGGTGCTCGATAAGGCTGCGTTTTTGGAAATTCGTCCTACAAGGGTGCGAAAAGCACTAAAAATGGTCTCATTTGTGTGGCTGACCGCCTAATAATCAACGCCCAGACGAATCTGCTGAAGCTAGAAACCTGAAATTTTGTGTGAGGGTTAGTCTTGGGGCAAAGGTGCTCGATAAGGCTGGGTTTTTGGAAATTCGTCCTACAAGGGTGTGAAAAGCACTAAAATGTACTAAAAATGGTCTCATTTGTGTGGCTGACCGCTTAATAATCAACGCCCAAACGAAACGGCTGAAGCTGGAAACCTGAAATTTTGTGTGAGGGTTAGTCTTGGGGCGAAGGTGCTCGATGAGGCTGGGTTTTTGGAAATTCGTCCTACAAGGGTGCGAAAAGCACTAACATGTACTAAAAATCGTCACATTTGTGTGGCTGACCGCCTAATAATCAACGCCCAGACGAACCTGCTGAAGCTAGAAACTTGAAATTTTGTGTGAGGGTTAGTCTTGGGGCGAAGGTGCTCGATAAGGCTTGGTTTTTGGAAATTCGTCCTATAAGGGTGTGAAAAGCACTAAAATGTTATAAAAATGGTCTCATTTGTGTGGCTGACCGTCAATAATCAACGCCCAGACGAAACGGCTGAAGCTAGAAACTTGAAATTTTGTGTGAGGGTTAGTCTTGGGGCGAAGGTGCTCGATAAGGCTGCGTTTTTGGAAATTCGTCCTACAAGGGTGCGAAAAGCACTAAAAATCGTCTCATTTGTGTGGCTGACCGCCTAATAATCAACGCCCAGACGAACAGGCTGAAGATAGAAACTTGAAATTTTGTGCGTTTTTGGAAATTCGTAATACAAGGGTACGAAAAGCACTAAAATGTACTAAAAATGGTCTCATTTGTGTGGCTGACCGCCTAATAATCAACGCCCAGACGAATCGGCTGAAGCTAGAAACCTGAAATTTTGTGTGAGGGTTAGTTTTGGGGCAAAGGTGCTCGATAAGGCTGGGTTTTTGGAAATTCGTCGTACAAGGGTGCGAAAAGCACTAAAATGTACTGAAAATGGTCTCATTTGTGTGGCTGACCGCCTAATAATCAACGCCCAGACGAAACGGCTGAAGCTGGAAACCTGAAATTTTGTGTGAGGGTTAGTCTGGGGGCGAAGGTACTCGATGAGGCTGGGTTTTTGGAAATTCGTCATACAAGGGTGCGAAAAGCACTAACATGTACTAAAAATCGTCTCATTTGTGTGGCTGACCGCCTAATAATCAACGCCTAGACGAACCGGCTGAAGCTAGAAACTTGAAATTTTGTGTGTGGGTTAGTCTTGGGGCGAAGGTGCTCGATAAGGCGGGGTTTTTGGAAATTCGTCCTACAAGGGTGTGAAAACCACTAAAATGTTATAAAAATGGTCTCATTTGTGTGGCTGACCGCCTAATAATCAACGCCCAGACGAAACGGCTGAAGCTAGAAACTTAAAATTTTGTGTGAGGGTTAGTCTTGGGGCGAAGGTGCTCGATAAGGCTGCGTTTTTGGAAATTCGTCCTACAAGGGTGCGAAAAGCACTCATTTGTGTGGCTGACCGCCTAATAATCAACGCCCAGACGAATCGGCTGAAGCTAGAAACCTGAAATTTTGTGTGAGGGTTAGTCTTGGGGCGAAGGTGCTCGATAAGGCTGCGTTTTTGGAAATTCGTCCTACAAGGGTACGAAAAGCACTAAAATGTACTAAAAATGGTCTCATTTGTGTGGCTGACCGCCTAATAATCAACGCCCAGACGAAACGGCTGAAACTAGAAACCTGAAATTTTGTGTGAGGGTTAGTCTTGGGGCGAAGGTGCTCGATAAGGCTTGGTTTTTGGAAATTCGTTGTACAAGGGTGCGAAAAGCCCTAAAATGTACTAAAAATGGTCTCATTTGTGTGGCTGACCGCATAATAATCAACGCCCAGACGAAACGGCTGAAGCTAGAAACCTGAAATTTTGTGTGAGGGTTAGTCTTGGGGCGAAGGTGCTCGATAAGGCTGGGTTTTTGGAAATTCGTCCCACAAGCGTGCGAAAAGCACTAAAATGTACTAAAAATGTTCTCATTTGTGTGGCTGACCGCCTAATAATCAACGCCCAGACGAAACGGCTGAAGCTCGAAACCTGAAATTTTGTGTGAGGGTTAGACTTGTGGCGAAGGTGCTCGATAAGGCTGGGTTTTTGGAAATTCGTCCCACAAGGGAGCGAAAAGCACTAAAATGTACTAAAAATTGTCTCATTTGTGAGGCTGTCCGCCTAATAATCAACGCTCAGACGAAACGGCTGAAGTTAGAATCTTGAAATTTTGGGTGAGGGTTAGACTTGTGCCGAAGGTGATCGATACGGCTGGGTTTTTGGAAATTCGTCCTGGAAGGGTGCGAAAAGTACTAAAATGTACTAATAATGGTGCTTTTTGTATGGCTGACTGACTAATAATCAACGCCAAGACGAAACGGCTGAAGCTAGAATCTTGAAATTTTGGGTGAGGGTTACACTTGTGGCGAAGGTAATCGATAAGGCTGGGTTTTTGGAAATTCGTCCTAGAAGGGTGTGAAAAGTACTAAAATGTACTAAAAATAATAATCAACGCTCAGACGAAACGGCTGAAGCTAGAATCTTAAAGTTTTGTGTGAGGGTTATCTTCGGTATTACGTGAACGGATAGAGCCAAAATCTTGAAATTTGGAATGAAAATCAAGGTTTAGAAGACGAGTTGATATAAGGAAGTGGTTTTGAAATTGTGTACTCATGAGTACGAATAGTACTAAATGGTACTAAATTTGGTACAATTTGAATTTGGGCGAACCTATAAAGTAGGAATTCTGAAATTTGGAATAGCTATTACTGTTGGAGTGTAGGTTTGAGATATGGAGGTTGTTTTCGAAATTTGTACATATGGGTACGAAAGGTACTAAATAGTACCAAATAAAGTACAATTTGGATTTGGGGGAACGGATGGAGCTGGAATCCTGAAATTTAGAATTAGGATTACTGTTGGAGGATAGAGGTATTTTGGAAATTCGTACTTTTGGGTACGAAAAGTACTAAATGGTACCAAATTTGGTACAATATGAATTTAAGTGATCGGATAGAGCTGGAATAGTGAAATTTGGAATTAAGATTACTATTGGAGTGTGGGATTGGGATACTTTTGGAAATTCGTACTTTTGGCAACGAAAAGTACTAAATTCGTACTTGTGGGTACAAAAAGTACTGAGTTGTACTAAATTTTGTACAATTTGGATTTGGGTGAACGGATATAGCAGGAATTCTGAAATTTGGAATTAGGATTACTGTTGGAGTGTAGGATTGAGGTAGTTTTGAAAATTCTTGGTTATGGGTACGAAAAGTACTAAATGGTACCAAACCTTGTACAATTTGGATTTGTGTGATCGGCTAGGACAGGAATAGTGAAATTTGAAATTATGATTACTATTGGAGTGTGGGATTGGGATACTTTTGAAAATTCGTACTTATGGCTACGAAAAGTACTAAATGGTACCAAATTTGGTACAATTTGGATTTGGGTGAAATTCGAAATTAAGATAACTGTTGGAGTGTTGGATGGAGGTAGGTTTGGGAATTCGGACCTATAGGAACAAAAAGTACTAAATGGTACTAAATTTGGTACAATTTAGATTTGAATGAACGGATACAGTTTTTGAATTAAGGTTACTTATGGATCGTAGGATTGAGGTAGTTATAGAAATTCGTATTTATGGGTACCGAAAGTACTAAATGGTACTAAATTTGGAACAATTGGATTTGGGTTAACAGCTAGAGGTGGAATCCTGAAATTTATAATTAAGATTACTTATGGAGTGCAGGATTGAGTTAGTTTTGGAAATTCGTACTTATGGGTACGGAAAGTACTAAATGGTACTAAATTTTGTTCAATTTAGATTTGAAGGGACAAAGCTGGAATCCTGAAATTTTGAGTTAAGGTTAATGTTGGAGTGTAGGATTGAGAAAGTTTTGGAAATTCATACTTATGGTTATAAAAAGTACTAAATTTGGAACAATGTGGAGTTGGGTGAACGAATAGCGCTGGAATCCTGATATTTGAAATTAAGATTGCTGCTGGAGTGTAGGTTTGAGGTGGTTTTGGAAATTCGTACTTATGGGTATGGAAAATAATAAATGGTACTAACTTTGGTTCAATTTGGTACGGAAAGTAATAAATGGTACTAACTTTGGTTCAATTTGGATTTGGTTGATCGGATAGAGCTGGAATTCTGAAATTTGGAATTTAGATTACTGTTGGAGTGTAGAACTGAGATAGTTTTGGAAGTTCGTACTTATTGTTGCGAAAAGTACTAAATGGTACTAAATTTGGTACATTTTAGATTTGGGTGAAGGGATAGAGTTGGAATAATGAAATGCGGAATTACTGTTGTTGAAATTCGTGCTTTCATACGAAAAGTATTAATGGTATTATCAATAGAGATGGAATTGGGAAATTTGGTATTAGTATAGCAGTTGGCGTTTTGAGTGGAGATAGAGAGGAAGTTTCGGAAATTCGAACTTATGTATATGAAAAATAATAAATCGCGGTTGGTATATAGTTTTGGATATAAGAAAGTAATTTTTGAAACTATTACATATTCTAAATACTAAATATGGTACCAGTTTGGTGTTGCATGAATCGATTAGTTGTCAATGAGAGCCGTAAAATTTTCTGATTTTTTCAAAACATTTCGAAGCTGAAAAACGTTATCTTGTGGTACTTTTATAGCGGCTCTTAAAATAAGGGACGAAAAGGACATTGCAGGAAGCGAGTTAGAAGGTCGAAGAGTTCTACGAAAAGAATCCTTATTCGATTTGACTGAAGACATGTCATCCCAAAAATAAGCTAAAGCAACAGTGAACAAAGATATAACGCTAATTCCTGATGGCTTACAGGGTCTCTAGCAAAAACTTCATCACGCCATAACGCGGAAGTTCGACTCACGGCGGGTCTGTCCTTCGGGGTTCTTAATATACTCACCAAGGCCTTTCTTCCATATGGAATTTTCCGTGCCTCAGACTTTCACCTCCATTTTGTTGCACAGTGTTATTTATTTGTCAGATTCATTGTTAGAGGTGGTCGTACAATAAGTGTACTAGAAGTATTAAATATAGAAGCACTGGTATTGTGTGAATCGATAAATACAATTGTTATGAGAGTAACTGTTGAGATTGGATCAGAATGTTTATTAAAATCCGCCTTTAAATGTATGAAAGGTTTCTACATGTAATACCATTGGCATTGGGTGAACAAGTAGAGCAAAAACTGAAAAATTTGAGGTAAGGTCCTGGATTTTAAAAATTGTACTGAATAGTATACTATTGTTTTTATGTTAACACGAATTCGGTTTCTATATAATGTACTGAAATCAAAAAGTCAAACGTATCGTTTCAACAAAATTTGTTATATAGGGTAAACTATTTTGAATAAAGGTTTTCTACATTTTGATATCACAAATTCACAAAATTCGGTTGGAAAATTGGGATAAAAAAATGTGGATAAAATTTTCAAAATACCCATACCGTTCTAATAAAACATTGACTGGAATTTCAAATGTAGGCAGCTGTTGAAGTGTAGAGGTGCGATAAGGTATTTTTTGAAATTCGAACAAAAGGTGTACGAACAGTACTTAAATAAAATTAAATATCAATTCAAAAATGTATAAGTGCATCAAACTTTTCAGTGTTCACCATATTAAATACTGTTTATTTGTATATTATTCCTTTTCCGCATACGAAGTAGCGGGCATTTTGCTAGTATAATATATTTTGAAATATTAATGCATATCAGTGTTTTTTGAGTACAAAACGACTGGGGACAACCCACGGTAATCAGTATTTGCACCTTGCGACCATGTTTTTCATACATAAATGATGAGAAATAGTGGCGGCGGTAACAATGACCTTTGATTCCGAATAACTTCACCTCCACACATGCGCTCGATGGGGACTTTTAGGACATACTATTATGTACAGAAATATTTGTACATAACTATTAGTTATTTCAGTGCCTTATACTACGCAAAGTTTTAATTGTTTCGCCTTTGTTCTAAAGAAATAAATAAATTGTAATTTTAAGAGTAATTTGGATGGAAGTGCATTGATTGTGTTCACATGCGCAGTACAATTAAATTTGTCATGCCGTTTGTAATACATCAAAATATTCGTCGGATATGTAATTTGATTAAAAGTTTCTATTACTCTTAGGATTTTTGGTACTGAAAATGAGATATATCGGTCCACGTGTTTTTCGATATTTTGAAGGTTGTAGCCTCATTATCACACTGAAATGGCTGTAATTTGGTATTTAGTTTTCGTTGGGAGTACAAAAACTTCCACCTGCAATTTCTTGGTACAGTTTCACGTTTTCATATAGCCCCCATAGAACGGTACCTCCTGATTTTTGGTAGTTTGAAAGTTGTTTCCTCAATACTCCACCGAAATGGCTGAAATTAGTATTTAGTCTTCGCTTAGGGGAATGAAACGAGGCGTGTAAATTTTGAAAACATGTGGTAACATTGGTGCTTTTCATTCATGATTTGGTAAAAACATTGCCACATATAAGTGTTTTACAATTTTTAACACATTGGCAACGATCAACCAGGTAAAATCCTTGGTGTAAGTAACACGGTCGTTTTCGACCCGGTAACGTTACCTATGGATTGAAATTATGAAATTTTGCTTACACAGGGGATATCTATGAACTCATAGATAACTAAGCGTAGAAATTACGAGCATTAGTCAAATTGTTCTAACTATCTTGTGTTCCCAGAAGATAGACTCGCAAAAAACTATCCATGTATATCTGGGTTTTAGTCTAGCCGGTATTTCCCAATTTTATGTATTTCGAGGGCATTCTGTCAAATTTTCAAACCGATATTGTTGTTATTTAATACTGTGTGTTGCCAAATGATAAAACGCAAGGATACTAATTGTTCCTATTCACTTCAATACAGTTCATGGTGGAGGGTAAAAGAAGTTCGGCCCGGCCGAACTTAATGCCGTTCTTACTTGTTATATATGCAATGATTGTGCTTATAAGCGGGAGCACTGATTGCTTGCATTCTCCGCAGTGCTTATATCCGGGAAATACTGTACCTTAATTTCTATTATAAATAAAAACACATTGATTTATTCTTATTACAGAGTTGGGCGTTCAATTACACCTCCAAATGCTCTTGTTAGTCCGGCCACCAATTCCACAATGCCTACGGCAGCAGCTGTCGCAGCTGCAGCTGCAACTGCAAAAATCCAAGCTCTAGACGCCGTTGCTAGTAACGCCGTTCTTGGTTTGTCTGCCGCTACACCAGCCCTAGGTATATCCCCGCTTGCTAATACCAAAGTAGGAAATTTGCCTTTGACGGCTGCCCCAAATGCATTTCATCATTCTATAACTCTTCCAGCGACGACTGGACAGGCGTTTTTAGCGGCTAGTATGTTTCAGAATGCGACTGTAAATCCTAGTTTGTTAACTGCCACAGCTTCTACCTTACAAGCCGTTACCACTCAGGCTATCAGTTGTCCTAACAAAGCCATTATTGCCAATCCCACAGGAGTTACTGTACCACCAGTAGTAGGTAAGATTGGATCTATAACGCCTGAGTGTCTCGTAGCACCGCAACAGCCAGCAATTGTTAACGCCATACTGGCAAAAAGCTCTCTATCAACAGCAAATCAAAGTGATAACCCAAAAAAAGCACACGAAAAACAACAAGAAGAGCTACAGAAAAAGTTGATAGAAGATGGCGAAACACAAACATTACAGCAGCAAGAAAACATGTCTATTAAGGGACAGAGTGCCAGGCAATTCGTAATGCAACGCTTAATGAGACCTCAAGAATCTCGGGTAATAATTCTCCGCAATATGGTTGGGCCAGAAGACGTCGATGAAACACTACAAGAAGAAATTCAAGAGGAATGTAGTAAATTTGGAACAGTTAGTCGTGTAATAATATTCAATGAAAAGCAAACTGAAAATGAGGACGATGATGAAGCTGAAATAATTGTCAAAATATTTGTTGAATTTTCACTTCCGGCAGAAGCAGAGCGCGGCAAAGATGCTTTACATGGACGATTCTTTGGTGGCCGCCGAGTTATTGCCGAACTATATGATCAATCACTTTTTGACCACGGAGACCTTTCTGGTTGAATGAACATGCATGACACAACGTTTTAAATCCTTTTATAATCTATAATTAGCTACCCATAATAAAAATGTGTCACAATTTACATGGATATAAATATATATATTTAATAAAGTGTACATTGCAAAAAAAACAAAATCTCTTCAGTCACAGTGTAATATTAACATTACTACAGAACGTGCAAGACTTTAGTATTCCAAAAAAAAATCGAGTGGGCCTATAGTTTGGGCACGGCAAATAACAAAATACTACTACATGATTTGATATTGTATGGGTGAGTGTCATGTTCGTTGCGCACTAAACAAAAGCAAGTCATAGAAGATAAGGCTCGCCCATCTCTGCTCTCGCTTTGCTGCTTCCTCCATAGCTAAAGGCACGTAAGTAATCCCAAACAGTTATTTCTCGTATATATTTCCATACATACTGTTATTAATATTACAGATTAGGTCTGTCTGGTACAGATTAGGTATTTGTTTTCTCTTTTTGCAACTTTGTTCTTCAAATAAACAACACAATTAGGCTTGCTATTTCCACAATAAAATGATTTTTTTATTAATTTTCTCGTTTAGAGTTAAGCTTGATGATCGGAAATTATTTGCAAGTGAAAAAGGAAAGCCAAGGACTCGAACCCACATAGTCACCAAATTACATTACCTGGTTTCACTGGTGATAAAGCAGATCTTCGGACGTATCGACTATGTAGTGGCCACTACATATCGGAGATCTGCTTTAGAAGAAATTTGTCCAGCAAGAATTTGCAAACTCTCAATAAACGAACTGTCAAAATGTCTCTCTCGAATCGCTCTCTTTTGCAGACTTTTTGTGTTAACAGACGACTTCCAGCAACAATTGATACAAATTGTTAAAAATTTTAGGGTAACCAGACAGACATATTTATATTTAAGTAAATTTTGATGACTTTCCGTTAATTTTAGAATTTGAATTGTAGCGTAAACTTTTATTAAGCAGATTTCCATACCAACACACTGCAGGAGAGAAGAACATTCCCTGTAGGAAATGTCAATATCAAATCTATACTGACTTACCACTCAAGTAATTTCCTATAGACATATTGTATGAACGTGTCATTCGAAAGTCAGTAGTGACATTGGAACTTGTATGTCAGTAGTAAGTCAGTAGTTGCTGAGGCACCATGTGTTGACATTGGAGGTAGTAAGTCAGTATAGACATTGGATGTAGTGAGTCAGTAGTAGATACATTGGAATTAGTGAGTCAATTGAGACATTGGAGGTAGTGAGTCAATAAATTTGTTTGCCTGTATGGAGCTTCTCATAGATTAAAAATCTATATATGTAGTACGTTTAATAAGACGATGAACATAAACTTTTGTTTAAATAGTATATTTTATTAACGAAAAACATAATATTTAAAATGATAAAAAAGTAAAAATTGGGCATTACAGCATTTTTATCTTTATAAATTGCTAAGCCAAAGATTTCACATAAGCACATAATTAGTAAATAAAGCCAATGTTTTCAAGCCAGACTTGAAAGCATTTTAACATTTAAAAAAATAAAATTAAACGTTTTCGTGGTCAGAAATATCATCTCATTTTTATTTTCTCTGCGATAAGACTGTTGTGACGTGTCTGCTTAAAATATTTGTCCTTCTGCTGCACTTAACGTTTTATCAATCGATTCGCCGAATGTTGATATAACATATAGGAATTGAAAAGAATAAACATGTACAAATAAACAAAATTTCTTTAAATTTGCTTACCTATTACAGCTGTGTAAACATTGGAAAAAATTAAGCACGAACATGCACGAACACGGAACAAAATTTGTATGCATATTCACGAACAAACAAGGCGTTTTTCAAGAAGGCACGAACACGCACACTCACGCACGAAATTACAAAAATAGATATTCATATAGTTGTACAATTATTTGTTCAAAAAATATTCATATGTACTTCTAAATAAAATATACATATTGAAAAATTACTTATAAACTAATATTTACATATTCTTATTTAAAACATTATTTCCAGATGTGGAACAAATCTCTCGCTCGTTTCTGAGCAAAAATTTGCCTGGCTAATTGTTTTAAAAATTTTAGATTAGACTCTTTCCAAAAGTTTATAACATCAGTCGGGCTAGATACGCACTCGCTAAATATGTATCAATTTCTTTATCAATTAGAGACTTGTCTATTTTTCGTCTTTTTGCCAAATTTTGGTCCAAAACTCTGAAAATTCGTGTAAATGTGGCATTGTAATTTTCTGCTCATACTTAGCACACTCTTTGTTCTCACTTTGTATATCAATTCGGATTTTAATCGACATTTTGTGGTTTGGTAAAAAAATTGTATTCTGGATTACATAACACAACAGTGGTGGTATAATGGCTAATAATAATACTTCATCGGTAAATGATAATGTGGCTGAAAATGTAGCTGCTAACTTTTCCTTGTGTTTTAAGAAAGTGGCAGCAATTAACAAGCAAATTAAAAATATTAATGAGCGTCTTAGTGCAGATGAAGTGAATAAGTTGGATGAAGCTGATCTTTCCGTACGCCTTGATTATGTTGAAAGTTTAAATCAAAATTTTGAGGAATCAGTTTTAATTTTGGAAGAAAATAGTGATGGTGATGTGGACGATACGATTCGATCGGATTTCTTGGGATCGTATTTTGAGGTTAAAGCCAAGTTGAATCGCAAATTAGGCATCAACAACAATCAGCGTTCAATTCCTCGATCTTCAACTCTTCGTCAATTTTCTGTGGATGAACCAATTATTGTACGCAAAACCAGATTGCCAGAATTACGTATACCCCAATTTAGCGGTTCATACACAGAATGGCCTGATTTTTTCGCCATATTTTCTACCGTCATTGCAAATGACATGGAATTATCTAACCTAGAAAAGTTTCAACACTTGAAAGCAAGTTTGTGCGGTGCAGCATTGGACACAATTTCTTCTTTGGAACCAACGGACTCGAATTATGAAAAGGCCATCGATTTACTTAAACATCGTTTTGATAATAGGCTACTTCTTTTCCAGACTCATATTAAGGAAATATTTTCTCTGAAAAATGTGGAAAGGAATTCGGCGTCAAGCCTTCGACAACTCAGTGATAAATTAAATGCTCACGTAAGAGCCCTGGAAACAATTTGCAGTAAAGAAGAAATGGCTGATGGTTTTTTAGTGTATTTAATTACATCGAAACTTGATTCACAGGGTCAAGCAAAATGGGAAGAGCAGTTACATAATGACAAATTACATTCGTGGCCTTCTTTATCATCTTTTCTGGACAAAAGATGTCGTATACTGGAAAATTTGGAAAGTTCTATAAAGCCCAAAACACACAACCAACAGGTAAATAAGAAATCTAATTTTCATGGACGAAATGTTCTTATCGCTTCAGGAACAACTCTCCACACCTGTACATTTTGTGATGCAAACGATCATTACATAACAAATTGCCCATTATTTAAAAACCTATCGCCATCATTACGCTTCAAGGAATCGAAGAGATTGAATTTATGCCTAAATTGTTTGAAGAAAGGCCACAGACTTTGGAAGTGTAAATCGGGAGCATGTCGGTTTTGTAATTTAAAACATCATTCACTTCTTCATATTGGAAACAGTGGTCCTGATTCTAATCCAGTGCTTTCCCAGGACAACACGAATGTGGTACGTGAGCCAGTATCAACACAAGCAACCCAGTCTTCCCTTGTATCTTCCAATACAGTTAGTAACAATTCGGAAGCTACACTCGGAGCCAGCGTTTTACTAGCTACTGCTGTCATTTTAGTGAAAAATAAATTTGGTGTATTTGTGCCCTGTCGTGCAATTTTGGATTCAGCTTCCCAGTTAAATTTCATAACTTCACGCTTCGTTAACCAGGCTCAACTGAAGGTAAAGCGTTCAAATATATCTATATCAGGCATAGGAGAAGGTAACATAGTTGCTGACAAAATAACGGACGTCGAAATTAAGTCATGCCACAGTAATTACTCTGCATCATTTGCTGCCGTCGTTATACCATCTATTACAGATTATCAACCTAATCCTGAGTTTGATATTGGCCAATTGATTATTCCTGATAATATCAAGCTAGCAGATGCTGAGTTTTATAAAAGAAGTCGTATAGATATTTTGATTGGTGCAAGTTTGTTTTTCGAGCTAATGAACGCTCAAATTCGTTGTGGAAACATGTCAGCGGTATTGCAAAAAACCCATTTAGGTTGGGTTGTATCTGGTGGTGGCGTTTTCCAGACAAAGGCCCACTCATTGGCAACTACACGTAAGTCAACTTCATATGGTGAAAGTGAGTCTCTGATTGATATTGTGAAAAGCTTTTGGGAAATCGAGAATAATTACGATGCTTGTGAGGTTATCATCCCTGAGGATAAATTGTGTGAGTAACATTTTGTTCAAAATACTATCCGGCTGCCCACAGGTGAATATTCTGTTTCATTGCCAAGGAAATTAGACACATATACGCTTGGTAATTCGTATGACCAAGCACTTAATCGATTTAAAAATCTTGAGAGGAAATTGAATAGAATGCCGGAAGTAAAGAGCAAATATAATGAATTCATGAAGGAATATTCGGATCTGCATCATAGGTCACTGGTAAAATCTATCCCCAATCATGCAAAAGCATTTTTTCTTCCCCACCACTGCACATTGGGCCCAATGACAGGTTTTTGAGGCAACAAGTCACTGGAAGCAGCTAGAGCTACCAAATTTCGTTCCAATGTTTTTAATGGGCATAAAAGTACTTCTGCAAAATTTGGTAAGAATCGGTTCAGATATAGATATAGTTTTCATGTATATGTTTCATCCGATTTAATCCGATTTTATTTTTAAGCCCCACAAAGGTCACAATTTGCATCCGATCGCCTTAAAATTTGATATGGTAAATCCTGTTCAGGTTAGAATCAGGTCCTGAAAATTTGGCTCTGATCGGTTCAGATATATATCTACATATATATAGAAACCTTTTCAGGTATACCATGATGTTCGAAATATAAATCTTCTGAAATGGCTGGACCGAATTTGATAAAATTTTGTTTGTAGATTCATAAGGTCTGAGAATAGATCGTATGGTACTTTTTATACCGAAAAATGGAGGGGGTGGGGGACCTCCCCCACAACAAGTTTTAGCCAAACGCGAAATCTCAGAGATTATTAGACGCATTGGTATACAAAACAATAGTAATTGTGACCTCTATCATTAATTTATGTTTTGGAAGTAGAAAACCGCGATCGCGTCCGTTATTTGAAAACTTTATAATTACAGGTTAAGATCTTGAAATTTAGTAGGTGTTTGTAGTACCAGTTATTAAATTTAAAGATCTAGAATATTGTAGATTTCAATGCTTGGTGTAACTCGGATAAGATTACTATAAAATTTGGCGACTTGTGTCATATTGAGCATCGTCCAGTCCCAACCCAGTCTAATAAATTAAAATATCCACATTTTTAAGTGTCACGCTATATGTAAGTAATTTTCTATAAGTATTCGGATCCATACGGACATGAAATTTTTTTACACATATAGTACTCACTATTACCTTCTATCAGATATATATAGTTTCGACAATACGTCGCAATACCGCGAGTTTTATTCCAAAAACTATTTAAACTACAATACGAACTACACAAAAAATACACCACAAGTCTACTTCAAATATTCCTTACCAAATCTAACTTCTTTTATTTCTTAATCAGAATATTAATTTATATACCTTTACACGTTTTATCCATTAAAAAAACTGTTTATTAAATCAGCGGTTTTTAATTGCCGAGCGAAACAAATTTGTTCTTCGTTGGATAAATTTTTATACAATTTTACAAAGTAACATGCAATATCTTTGACAGCTCGGTATGTGACCACGAAGCGTTGCCAGGTTGAAATGATTTTGTTTCTAAGTGGTTCAAAGTGTTAAGAATCTAATCCCGTTACTAATTTACACAAATATATGACTTCAAAACTAGACTTTTTGCCTCAGAAACCTGCCATTTGGGCCCAATGTGCACTGTGTTCATAAGGAAGATAGTACGACAACTAAGCTTAGAGTTGTCTTCGATGGCTCCGCCAAATCAACTTCGGGCGTATCTCTTAATGATACATTATATTCGGGCCCAACTATACAACCAAAATTGTTTAATACATTACTAAGATTTCGATTTTTCAGAGTGGCTTTGAGTGGAGACGTATCTAAAATGTATCGGTGCGTACGAATAAACACTCCAGATGATTGTCTTCAATGCATTCTATGGAGAAATGCCGCCGATGAGGACATACAAATTTATAAACTTGATACCGTGACTTATGGAACCAAACCAGCAGCTTTTCTTGCCATACGTGCTATGCAGCAACTATCAATTGATGAAGCAAGCAGTTTTCCAATTGGGTGCCGAAATCATAAGAAGAGATTTTTATGTCGATGACTTGATCTCAGGTGGAAGCTCCATTGAAGAAGTCGTAAATATTCGAGAGCAAGTCACTGCATTATTAAAGCGAGGTAATTTTGATATTCGTAAATGGTGTTCAAATGAAGATTCAGTATTAAGCGGTGTATCATCTGATGAACGAGAAACATTTCTTCAATTTCATGACGACACCGATATTATCAAGACCTTTGGCCTAGCTTGGAATCCAAAATGCGATAAATTTATATTTTCTTTTTCACACTTCAATGAACCCCAAACCATATCCAAGAGAAGTATTTTACCGTCGATATCTCGCTTTTATGATCCACTTGGTTTAATTGGTCCGGTTATTACCAAAGCGAAAATATTTATGCAAAATATGTGGAAAATTAAATTGGACTGGGACGAGAGTTTGCCTCAAGATCTACATACATCATGGCTTCAATATGTATCAACATTTTCAAATATAAACAAATTTGAATTTCCCCGTTATGTTTCCATGCCAAATGCTGATGTACAAATACATGGTTTTTGCGACGCCAGTCTAGCTGCTTACGGAGCATGTGTTTACGTTCGATCAGAGATGGACGGTGAAATAAAAATAACATTACTTTGTTCTAAATCTCGAGCAGCGCCGTTGAAGGTTTTAACTGTGCCTAAACTGAATTGGTAAGCGGAATGTCAACTACACTAGGAGATAAATTCAAATTTCATTGCTGGTCCGATTCGATGGTTGTTTTGTCGTGGCTGCAAGAAGAGTCGTCAAATTATAACGTTTTTGTGGCTAATAGAGTCAGCCGTATTCAAAATATGACGAAAAATGTGATTTGGCATCACGTTCCCACTTCCTCCAATCCAGCTGATATTTTGTCCAGGGGCGCAACACCAGATGAATTGCTGAAACACAACATTTGGAAAGATGGACCAAACTTTTTATATCAAAATTCCGAATTTTGGCCAAAAACATTTGAAAAGGTAAACACACTCCCAGAATTTCGACGTGCAGTGCTGACCACATCTACCAAAATCACAGATTTTTCTGCAACGTGTAAATATCGTAATACGTTTCCTAAACTTCAAAGAATTTTCGCATATGTTTATCGATTTTTGAACTTCACAACTGGAGTGAAGAATTTTGGAAAGTTGACAGAGAAGGAGATGAACATGGGTATCAATATTTTATATCGCAATATTCAATTCGTATATTTCGCAGCTGAATTTAAAACACTCAAGTCGAACCAGAATGTGCCCAAATACAGTAAACTATACTCATTGTCGCCGTTTATGGATAAAGAAAGATTAATAAGTAGACATCGGATTTTGCATATTTGCATATTTTTTAATAATAGAGATACGAAGATTCTGATTGGACCAAAATTCGTTTCAAAGAAATCTAAATTCAATGGCAGGGTCATATTTTGTATTTATTTTGCATATTTTGCATATGCACAAAATATGCAAAAAATATGCAAAATAAGCAAAAAATATGCAGAATATGCAAAATATGCAAATAGTTTTTGGCCGAAAATCGTCATAAAAGTCGTAAAATTGACAATTAAAGTTGGGAAAAATCATCAAAGTGTCCTAAATTAAAATTGTTGGCCGTTTAACGTTGCTTTTTTAGCAGATTATTATGCTATTGAGACCCCTTACCACAGTGTGGATATAAAAATATGTATATTGTATATGTATATGTATATTGTAATACCATTTTTTATTATTAACCTATTAAAAAATATAAAATGTGTTAAATTGTCAAATATTTTATTTAAAATTCAATATTTTCTTTGTCTTAATTTGTTGCATTAGTCTGGTTTTAACTCAAAGGGAAAACATCGATATCGGATTTTTTTATGCGGCACTCCCCTAAAGTGTTTAGTTTGGTTAGATTTTAAGTTTGTTAAAGTTTGAGCACAATTGGAATATGTTAACACATGCCACTGGGTCTTCGTAGTTATGAAAATCTCGACTTTTTGGCTATTTGACGACTTCAGCTACCCATATCTATGAAACGGTTAAAACTATTTGCACGTGTTATGCATTAAATTAAATGCCATACTATTCTTAATATTTCTAGTCGAACAACAAAATAAGTAAGTAATACTGAATTCAAGATAATAAAGCCCGAAAACGCCTTAGGGTGAAAATGGAGTCTATTGTGAAAAAACCCTTTTTACAGTGTTTAATTTAACTTGCTTTTGTGTCTGTTTAGTTCAAATCTAGTAACTTATTTTCCACACAGTTGTAGTTGACCAATCGAACTAAAACTTTGCACACTTTTCAGACTTGGATGACAATACATGAATATGAAACCAAAACCAATATGGGTCCATTTTCTTCTTAGAGCCCCCATATAGCGGTACCACCCGATTTAAAGTATTTTAAGGATTCAGGTAAAATTTTTAGGCCGAATTGGCTATAACTTGGCATTTGGGGTTCCCAATGGTACAGAAACTTCCTCACTAAAAATGTTGGACTCAGGTCAAGGTTTTGGTATAGCCCCTATATAACGGTACAACACGATTTCAGGTATTTTAAAGTTTTTATCTACATTTTCGGCCTAAATTGCCTATAATTTTGTTATGAGGTTCCCAGTGGTCAAACAAAATTAAATGCTGAAAAGGTAAAAATAAAAAATAGTTAAAAAAATAAGTTACAGTGTTTTATTTACAAATGCACTTAAAACTAGAAAATATTTTTTAATGATTAAATCTCTCAAATAAAACGCTTGCATTTGAATTAAAAATTGTGGCAATATTAAACGGCCACCAGCGTTTTATTTGAGAGAATCCATCATTAAAAATTATGTTCTATTTTTAAGTGTTTTTATAAATAAAACATTGTAACTTAATTTTTTAAATTATTTTTTATTTCTTCCCATATTATCAATTTTTGGGAATGAAAACAAATGCCTTTTACATTTTGTTCATATTTAAATTTATTTAGGGGGCTGACATAATGTGATTTTGGAGACATCTGGGTAAAGATGACTACTTGGTGATGAACTCGACTCCTTGCTCTGCTATGTCTGTCGTTCACAACTTTCAAGTTGTTTAACATCCTTTACCCTTCCTGGTAATTGATGTTCTGCGGTCACGTTACAGGATCTTTTTCAAGAAATTCGGAGTTAGTGCTTAATCTCTTGAACAACACGTAAGTATACCCTGTAATTACGCCTGGTAGACTTTTTCTGGAAATTTCGGCAGTTGTTATTTTGTAATACCCCGGTTACACTTAAACGGATTAACCCAGTGGGTTTGGATTTCAAATGTCAATTCCATAGCGCAAAAGTCAAATAAATCCTCTCGAAGTGGGTTAACCCGGCAAAAAAACTCTAGTGTAACCGTACTATTAGTTTGGTTTTTTCCATCTTCTTCTGCTTGCTTTGTTAAGATTTTTGTTGCATTTGTCTCTTTACGATGGTTTGAACTATCAGATCAGGCCAACAAGTTCAGGACTAAGATACCACAGATGATATATCATTTTGTTATTTCCTTTATCTGATATTTGCTTCGTATTTCAATAAATCTTCAATGCGGTTTAGGTCTTTTTTTTCGGCCTAAAAATATTTCTGAATGTCGCTTTCACTATTTGTTGTATTAAACTCAATCTATTGTCTCTAATCCTTTTCAACCTATTGATTATGTTTGCCCAATCCATCCAATATTATATCTACATAACCATTATATTGTTCATTATAGGGTTTGTAAAATCAATAACCCACACTCTCATTTATAACACTCAGTTGTTGTCCTTTGATACAAAATAAATAAACAAAATAAGAAACGTTCTGGGCGCGTTAAACCGGGCTCGAAAGATGAAAACACAAAGTGCTTCTACGACCTCTTGTTCTTGGGAAGTCAGCTGGGAAGTAGTTTTAAAACATGCTCGCCTACATCGAACTTGGATTTGTCAATCGCAGACTATTCTTATAGAAATCGCGTGAATATGTTTGTTTGATGTCCGGACGTGCTGCCAAACTTGCAGTCAAAAATCCCTCTCAACAATACTTCTTATAAATCTGTACGCAGGTACAGAAACTCTCGACTTAATATCTGCTCAAGGTGGTAAGACCCCATTATTCTAGGTATTCGTACACTGCTAAGTCTTGTTTCTCCCCTGAGCTACTGTCAGTTTCAGGAACGCCCAGGAGTTGTTCTTTACCCCCATACCAGATGATACCAGAACAGCAACTCGTTCTTTCTGCACTGTTTTGGGAATACCTGGTAATAGTTTTCCATGCCAGTGCACGCAAATGGCCTTGTTTTGGGGTATCTTCCTTGAAGTTGTTGCTAGTATTTTTCGCTGTTTATTCTCCGAAATAAACGGATAAAGCTTCTAAAGATCATATATTTTTTGTGGGTCCTGTCCGAGAGCTTCTACTGTAGAAAAAATGATACGACTAACGTTCCTATACTTTACAGGGGTCCAGCAGCAATGACAATTTCACGGTTAGGAGTTCTTGTTGAAGCCGCGCTTGATTATTTTCGGGACAGATGGTTCTTCAGATTCTACGAAGCGTTTAGCATCAAAAGAAGACCTAGACCTCATTGAAAATCTATTGAAATACGAAAACATAGAAAGAAAAAGGAAATAAAAAATGATAAATCACCTGTGGTATCTTAGTCCTGAACTTGTTGGCTTGGCATTGTTTGTTCCGACAGTACAAAACACCGTAAAGGTCAAACTGCGACAAAAATCTTAACAAAGCGAAGATGGAAACTTCTCCGGAAATATTCGACCCAAACTTACAAAAGAACAACTGTTCGAAATTCATAAAAAAGTCACATTAACTCCGAGTCGAGCTCACCACAGATTACAACTAATTAATTACAAAGGACGAATAACTAAAACAATGAGTTCTCCAAGTAGTCGGCTATACCCAGATAGGCTCCATTTTCGCCCTAAGGCGTACGTAGTCACGTTAATCGGGACAATGGCTTTCTATCTCGAATTCAGTAATACGTACGCATTTTGTTTTTGAATATAAAATAAACAGAATGGCCTTTAATTTAATGCATAATACTGGCAAATAGCTTTAACCGTTTCACAGATATCGGTCGCCGAGAGAGACGAGATTTTCATAACTTCGAGGCTCCAGTAGCACGTGTTAACTTATTCCAATGGTGCTCAATTGGCAATCTTAATCTTAAATCTATCTAAAATCTAATCTAAGTAAACAGTGCAGGCGGCACCCCCTCCTAAAAAAATCCGACATCGATTTCTTCCCTTTGAGTTAAAACCAGCCTAAAGCTACAAATTAAGACAAAGAAAATATTAAATTTACATAAAATGATTGATATTTTATCAAATTTTATATTTTTGCATAGTTTAACAATAAAAATAGTATTACAATACCATATACCCTACACCACACCGTCGTAAGAAGTATCAATAACACAATAATCTGCTAAAAAATCGACGTTTGAATGGCCAACAGTCTTAATTTAGGACACTTTAAAGTTTTTTTGATGATTTTTTCCAACTTTAATTGTAAATTTTACGACTTTTTTTCGATTTTCGACCAAAAACTGTTTGCATATTTTGCATATTTTTTGCATATTTTGCATATTTTGGATATTTTTTGCATATTTTGGATATTTTTTGCATATTTTTGATATGACCCCAAATATCGAAAAATTGACCCTCAAATCGCCTAGATCCAAAATTTGAGTCCAATCGGATGAGAAATAAAAAACATGCAAAAATCCGATGTCTATTAATAAGGGTTGGAGGACGTCTTCAAAATTCATTTCTAAATCAAGATGCTCAACATTCGATAATTATACCAGGTAATCATCCAGTTACCACATCACTTATTCTTCATTATCATCGAAAACTACTTCATGCTGGACCACAATGTTTGTTAGCAAACATTCGTCAACAATACTGGCCGATAGGAGGTCGAAAGTTAGTAAGCTCTGTTCTTGGAAGATGTATCAGGTGTTTTCACGTCAAGCCGAAAATCGCAGAACATGTAATGGGCAGCTTACCCGAGGATAGAGTGAGGCCAAACAGAGCATTTTTTACAACAGGCGTTGATTTCTGTGGACCGTTTTTCTATAAATCAGAAGTTAGAAATCGGCCACCAATAAAGTGCTATATCTGCCTATTCATATGCTTTTCAACAAAGGCTACGCATTTGGAAGTAGTAGCCGATTTATCAGATCTCCACATTTTGGCGGACTCTGGGAGGCGGCTGTTAAGTCAGCCAAATATCATTTCTACCGCACTGTGGGCCGACAAGTTCTCACATTCGATGAATTGCGAACCTTGGTATGTCAAATATCCGCTATACTTAATCAGGGACGTACGAAGGGGGGGGGGGGGGGGCACGGGGGGCCCGGGCCCCCCCCGAAATGGTTTGGTCCGACAAAATTTTTTGAGCTACTTTAACAAATTATTACGATTTTGTCCCTAAAATAATTATTATTTTTGAAATTTCAAATGAAAACTGATATTGTTCTGAAGGTTCTGTATTGAAAATGTACTTTATCAACATGTTGTCTGAAAAAATATTTAAAATATTTTTGTTTGAATACCCTTTTTGAGAGAAACTTCCAGTAAAACTGAATTCCTTCTTTATTCCATGCCAGTGTTTTGGAATTCCTTAATGAGGCTTTCAACTCATTTTGTTTTCAAAATGATTACAAATTCAGTGTTGTGCGAATTAGAAGTACATAAAATGAAATGTCTTTTGGACAATATGTACGACATATCAAGGGTTTTCGGTGGAGTACATATATCTCGAAAACCAATTAGAAAATTGATTTACTGCCTTAATCAACATTTTGTATTCCTATTTTATATCAACTTGTTGCTAAATAGTGGGAGAAAATAATGGAGAAAAATTTATTATTGTGCATCATAAAGTGATAATATCTGCTATAAATAGCATGTCCATCTGAATTTTTTCTTATCAGTAAAAAAATTTTAGCTGAAAACAACCGTAATCGAAATTAATGCTCAAACTTTGGTTATTTGGTATTGTATTAAAATCTGCTGTTATTTGTAAATGAAAAAAGCTTACACCCTAGATGAAAAAAAATCGCATTTGTAGGTTTTTTTAGGTTTTGCTAAAGAAAAAGTTGTAGCAGTGAAAATTCTTGTTCTCTTATGATATTTTCGTACGTTTTACAATTTTTGAGATATAGAAATTCAAATTGGGACAATTCACAGACAGTATCGCCTCATTATAAATTAATGTCATGACTAAAATTTCCCAACTTAAGTTTATATATCTCAAAAATGGTACAACCTAGGAAAAAAATTAGGATTTCCAATCTTGTAGAGAACTTTCTGTAGTCCCATTTCGAAAAGACCTACTGTTTTGAAGCAAATCGTGAAAACCTAACAAAAAACCTAAAAATGTAACCTGAACTTCTATATCTCAAAAATGGAAAATCCTAGGAACAAATTTTCATAGCTACAACATTTTCTTTACCTCATTTCGATAGGACTTGCGGTTTCCAAGCAAAATCGCGAAAACCTAACAATGTGAACTTTGACCGCGATTTATTTAAAAATCCCTACGGCGATTTTTTCTTGTTTTTGGATTTTTCTCATCTATGAAGATTGCTGTTCCAGAATCCGCAAGATCTTCCCAGTTGTAAGCTCCTTTTATTTAACGTTGGTTCAAGATCACCGTGATATTCTAATCTCAGCCGTTCGGCTAATGATAAAAATGTAACACGCGTCAAACAATTTGGAGTCGCTTTATCCCAATTAGTTCGTCCGTCTGTCTGTCTGACTCGAGCCCATTATAACTTTCGAACAGGTCAACAGATTTTGTCAAAATTTTGGATCTCGCAATATTTTGCTCAAACTTCCTTTGGACAATTCCCCAGCCAGACTTCAAAATGTTTCCCTAAAATCTTGAGCAAAGTCCAATTCGATTTTTTCGAGACCTAGAGTACGTTCGAATATGGATCGATTCACTCCTTCAGGTACCTCTAACACAAAATTTCAATTATCAGATTTGACCGAAACTTTAAACATCCTCAAATTACTTCCAAACGTTCATATTTCAAGTACCAAGAGGGTCTATTTGGGACAACATCTTCGGATACATCCCTCACAAAAGTCCAACCTCAGTGTAGTAGTATAAGGGCCGTTCGAGGAGCCATTGTACATTTTGATCAATGTTACTTCTTTAGGTCACGTTTACAGCGATATTGTATTTTTCGTGGGTGAGTCCACGGTTTTGTCAGGATTGGTCCAAAAGCTCTAAATCTTACGCCGACCAACTAAATTGACTTCCAAAATTAAGTCCACTTCCAAATTATTGTCGGAAAGTTTATACGTCAAAAAAGGAGACGAAATTCTGAAACTTCCTGGCTACCATTTACAGAAAAAAATTGGCTATGCAGACCGTATTCGATCAGTCTATATAAAAGTCTCAGCTAACACAGGGTGAGGGCATATCTCTGTAGGCAAACCCGACTGTTACTTTTTCTTGTTTTCCAGAAAACAAAAGTTATGAATTTTCATAAGTTTGCCTCCGCTGTGCCGACAGAAGGGATTGGTCGTTGGAAACCATTGATGTATCAGATGGAGTTTTTCGACTTATTCTATTTTTTCAGGATTTAGCTAAAATGTTGCCGGGCTTTTTTTAGAGATATTTTTTCGATCATGTGTTTGCGAAGTCTCAAACAGTACTGCGAGTAGTATTCGGAGTCTATGAGTCGTAGATTGCATCGCCCGGCTCCTGATTTTTTTTCTTTTTTTAATATAATTTTCTAAATTTTTAGTTGGCTTTCACTGACTCTATCACTTCTGGTAAAATAGTAAAGTTTTGGAGTTTTAATGCACTTAAAGAATATTATTTTCTTACAATAATACAAAACTTTTTTAATTGCCCTGAAGTTTGTGTATAATATATGTACTTTAAAGAAGAAACGGCGTTATGTTCGTGTCGAACTGTTTATATCCTCCATACACTGTATACATCTATTCGACATATTCGCACTTTTTGCATGGAAGTTCTTCCACCAAAAGGATTTCCAAAATCCAAAAAAATTATTCTAATAACCTCGAATTACAAAAAATCTTTCGAAAGCTTTCGCTGTGGGATTTAGAACCCAAAATGCCAAATAAGAGCTAATGTGGTTGAATTCTGGGCAGTATACATTTGAAAATTTCATTGGAGAATTTGATTAAAAACTTCTGTATGGGGACTATAACGAACGTGGTCTGATATGGTTAATTTCAATTCTAACTTTGTGACAATATTGAATATGCATAAAATCGTAAAAAAAAACTTTAAAATAGCTTTACATAACGATACACAACATTTTTAATTTTCAAGATTTTTGGTCAAGTTGGGCCCCCCCCGAAATGAAATCCTGCGTACGTCCCTGTACTTAATTCAAGACCAATATGTCCAATTTCAAAAGATTCAGACGACCTTGAAGTACTTACACCAGGTCATTTTATGGTGGGATCTCCCTTGGTAACATTTCTTGAACCTGATGTTACGGACTTAAATCTTAACCAATTAACTCGATGGCAAAAGGTTTGCTACATGCATCAACTTTTTTGGAAAAAGTGGAGTAGTTCCTATTTGACTTCGCTGCAGGAGCGCTCAAAGTGGAAGGCGCAACAGAAAAATATTGCAGTCGGCGATATGGTGCTAATTAAAGATGAAAACTTTCCACCCTTGAAATGGCAATTGGGTCTAGTGACAGACGTCATAACAGGAAGAGATAAAGCTGTCCGAGTAGCTATGGTAAAAACATGAAATGGTATTAGTCGGCGATCTGTAGCAAAATTAGCGATCCTTTCCTTTGAAAATGATGGTGTTGAAAGGCATAACCTTCCATCGGGGGGAGGATGTCAAGCTACGCTACTGATCAAACAGCAGCAATCCTAAAAACACCTGCACAAAGAAGAGACAAAAAACCCAAGCAAGCAGTCGTCATCAAACGCATCAATATGTATATCAGTGCGTTTACCCATTTACATAGTGCTGAGTACATCATAGACAGTGAGAGTGCTGAGTACATCAGAGACTGTGGGGGAGTGCTGTACTTCGGTTCCGGTGGACTTCGGTTCCGGTTCTCGGGGTCACAGTAAGGGTGTTCAGCAGCATGGTCTCAAGGTGTTGCAGATTAATCTGCACCACTGTAAGGCCGCAGCTGCTGAACTCCTTCTCTCCCTCACAGACTCTGCTGTGGATATTGCTTTGGTCCAGGAACCCTATTTATATAAAAATAGGGTTTCTGGGCTAAACAATAAGCACTTTTCACTATTCCACGCGAATAATGGAGATAAAGTAAGAACTTGTATTGTAGCTAGAAAAAGTTTAAATCTTATTCAACTCTACAATTACAGTGATGGTGATACGACTGTGGTGAGACTAGACGAGGTTACCGGTAGGGCTTTAGTCTTGGCCTCAGTCTATATGCCGTATGAGGCACCCGACCCACCTAGCGAATTGGTGCGCAAACTTGTGGAGGAGACGGCGGGCAGTTGCAGATTGGTGATGGGCTGTGATGCAAATGCTCACCATTTCACTGGGGAAGCAGAGATACCAATACGAGGGGTGAGTCCATATTCGATTTTATTTTAGTTAATAATCTGAGAGTATGCAACAGGGGTGACACTGCCACCTTTCATAATAGGGTAAGGGAGGAGGTCTTAGACATCACTCTTACAAATATGGAAGATACTTCCATAATGGACTGGAGAGTATCGAATGAGTGTTCTTTTTCAGATCACAGGGCGATACACTTTCGAGTGCATTATGGAGGTAAAAGGCAACCACCTCATAGGAATCCAAGGAGAACAAGCTGGGAAATCTACAACTCCCTTGTTTCCGCGAGGTTGTGCGAGTTCCCCGAACCACGTACAACGGAGGAAATAGATGGCCAAGTTGAAGATCTCACGCGTGTCCTCCTGTGTTGCTATGAGAAGTCCTGCCCATTAACTTATCCTGGTAGGAGAACACAACCAGTTTGGTGGAATAAGGAGCTGGCTAAGCTTAGGAAAAGTTGTAGGAAAGCATATAATAAAACTAACAGAACAAAGTCTGATACCGACTGGAACCTCTATAAAGAGAGTTTCAATCGGAATAAGAGTGAAATCAGGAAATCTAAAAGGGACTCGTGGAAAAGCTCCAGTGAGTCGATAGAAGGGGTTAATGCAGCGGCAAGATTCCGTAAGGTGATCTCGAAGGACCCAAAACCCTTCGGGAGCATCAAACGGGATGACGGTACCTGGACTAACTCCGCTCTGGAGACTTTAGATCTGCTGACAGGAACACACTTCCCTGGGAGTGAGGATGCCAGCTCGAGTGTGTGTATGAAAGCAGGAACCGCACGCCCGAGGAGGTGGCTCTTGTCAACAGATTAATAAGCTATCCCAAAATCTCATGGGCGATAAGTACTTTTCAGCCATATAAGTCGCCTGGACCTGATGGTGTCATTCCAGCGATGCTTCAGAATGCACCGGCTGTGCTGATAACCATCCTTCAGAAGATTTTTAAGGCATGTTTACTACTATCGCACATTCCGGCACTATGGAAAGAGGTGACAGTGACCTATATTCCCAAAGCTGGGAAACCAAGTCACTCGCTGCCTAAAGACTATAGGCCGATTAGTCTTTCCTCCTTTCTCTTAAAGACTTTGGAAAGGTTGTTAGACTTAGAAATTAGAACTTTCTTCAGCAGTGACCTTATAAGCAATTCGCAACATGCTTATATTAAAGGTAAATCAACAGAAACAGCGCTACATTGTGTCGTAGGTTATATAGAGAAGAATATGGGGGATTCGAACTTCACCCTGGCTGCCTTTCTGGACATAGAGGGTGCTTTTAATAACGTGAAGCTCGAATCCATTCATCTCGCTCTAGAATCTCTGGGTGTCCCCTCTATCTTGATAGAATGGATTGATAGCATGCTTAGAAGCAGACTTATCAATTCTAATATTGGGGAGAGCTCTATTAGGAGATCTGTCACCATCAGCTTAGATGGAAAAGGAACACAGAGGAGCGCGCTAAAAGGGGTCTAATTGCACTCTATTCTTGCAAGAACTCGATAGGTAAGAGTTGGGGTCTGAGACCAAATGTCGTACATTGGTTGTTCTCGACAGTGGTATGCCCCATTTTGACCTATGGGTGTCTTGTTTGGTGGCAGGCCCTGAATAGTAAGTCAAATCTATCTAGATTAGCTAGTGTGCAAAGATCTGCTTCAGTACTTATTACGGGGGCAATGAAGAGCACCCCTCAAGCAGCACTGAGTGCAATACTGAACATCCAGCCTCTGGATGTTTCTGTTCAGTATCTAGCATCCCGTAGTGCCTTGAGGCTCAAGGAGCTTAATCTATGGCGTTCTTCAGGGTCTGGACATGCTAGCATTTTACATCTTAGCAGTCAGATCGAATTACGTGACGGAGGGTCTGTAACAGACTACATCTCGCCTTCGCTGGACTTTGACGCAGCGGAGGTCTATATCCCTGACAGAAGTGAATGGGAGCATGGCAGGCCACTACCCGATAGCCTCTTCATCTTTACTGATGGCTCTAAGATGGTCGAAGGTACTGGTGCGGGGGTGTACTGCGAGGAGCTGAACGTTACACGCTCTTATAAGCTTAATACGAATTGCAGTGTTTTTCAAGCGGAGGTCTTTGCAGTATTGAAGGCCTTAGAATTTATAATAGTAGGACTGACGGACGAAACAGGTAGGGCAGTTACGATCTACGTAGATAGTCAGGCCGCCCTTAAGGCGCTAAGGTCGTACACTATTAAATCTAGGATTGTTCAAAACTGTAGGTCCTTATTAAAAACATGTAATTTACGCGTTAGGCTATGCTGGGTACCAGGGCACTGTAATGTTGAGGGAAACGAGATTGTTGACGAACTAGCAAGACGGGGCTCCCAGTCCTCTAACCTCGTGGTGGAGGACTACGTTAAACCACGGCTTTGTTACTTCCTCGGCAAGCTTAGCCAGTTCTACGCAGAGAAAACCGAAAGGATATGGCAGGACGTACCTGGCTGTAAGGTATCAAAGTCAATCTGGCCGGCAATCTCGAGGCGTAGAACTGCGTCCCTTCTCTCACTTTGCAAGTCGGAGATCAGGACCGCCACAGGAGTCATAACTGGCCACTGTGGCATTAGATCTATGACATGCAAGTGGGATGGCAACAGCATTGAGTACTGTAGGCTATGTGAGGATGAGGAGGAAACGGAGACAATTGAGCACCTTCTATGTAAATGTCCTAGACTAACTGTCAAAAGGCATTTATTTTTTTGGCGTACATGTGATTGAATCTCTTTCCTACTTCTCTTCTGTCAACCCAAAAATTCTGGTAGCGTTCTGCAAGAGCCTTAAGTCGCTCTGGGGCAGGTCAGTGCAGACTTAATTTGCATCCGTATGTAGTATATCTATATTTACATGTGTATACATATATCTATATCTATATTTTCCTTTACTTTGATTTACTCTTCACCCTCCTTTTGACTATTACTAATTACTTTATTTTCTTCTTCCTCCTCTCATCTATTCTGTACATTTCCATTCCTCCTTCCTATCCAAACCTCCTACCTAACCAACCATCTCCCAACACATAGCATTGGAACCCCCACATCACCAACACTGCTCCTGGCAAACCAAATTAATCTACCTACCATCAATAAACATCATCATGCACACAATCACCATATATTCAAACACAATAACCGGATACATCTAATCATCACAACACAGAAACTTAACTACATCACAACAACCATACCATCAATCACCAACAACCGCACCATCAATCACCAACAACAACAATAGTCTGGATGATCACAATGGACCTCAAGGTCTCCGATTGGAGTGGCTGCCGGCATGGCAGTCACGCATCCTAAACCTAACCTAAACTTACCCATTTACATGCGTTGGTACGTATGTGCCAAACCAACCAAACCAGCACTAGACGAACAAGAACATATGTACGTTGATGCAGACTTACCAGCCACCAGTCAATATATTGCCCAGTGTGTGTATGCATTCACATACTTATTATTCGCACTGGCTAGGCATCAATATGTATGGTTTTAGAAAAGAAATGTACGTAGAGAAATATGAGTAGCCATCTAATGCAAAACCATAAATGTAAATATGTATATTTTTGTAGTTTTATGATGTTTAATGATCATTAGAAATTGCATTTGCTTTTTGGAATTCCCTTTTTTGCAATTTAAGATCATTTTGTATTTTTAGTTGGCATAGCAACAGCAAATAAAGAACATCGATTTTTGGAAGCAGAATTCGCTGCTAGTTGTTTCATTTTTGCTAGTTGGTATTTTTTCGCATCATCTTATAAAAAAGCTTATAAGATCGAACACTTCTAATAAAAAAAATCATCTCCTTTAATGGCGGAAATAAAAACATCTCTATAAGATGAGCCATTGCTGGTTCAAAGCGTTTAAGCAATGTAAACAATCATTGCTTTCAAATCTTTCATGAATTGAGAGTCAATGGTATCAATTGACCAAACTTTCAAAAGTTTTTCAGACCAAAGGGCAAAAATGTGCATTGTAGGGTATTTTTCCGAGCTTAATTTTTCGGAACGCTTTTTGCATATTTTGAGAAAACCCAATAGAGGTTCTTGCAATGAAAACTTTAAGTCAGATATACGATCAACATCATTCTTTTCTAGCAAAATACTCTTAATCTCATTCTAGACTTTGTATATGCTCTCAAGCATAATATATGTTGAATTAACGTTTTCGACAATTTGTTGTTTAGCTCCGAGTGTTTAAAATATCTTACAAGCTTTTTTGAGCAGTCAATCAGTTTTCCCAATGCGGGAAGAGGATGTTTTTCAACAACATCATCCATAACTAAGTTCAAATTGTGGCAGGCGCAAGGTATACTTTTAAATCTTTTAAAATCCGAAACAACGTTGGAATCATTGTCGGTTACAAATACATTATTTCCCAACTTATCTTCAATACCAAATTTAGCAAGATAAACAACTGATTTTCAAGGACAGTATATTGCGTTAACCCCCTGAGTTGTTTTTGTATTTGCTTCTCTCTCACGAACAAAACAAATGGCAAACAAACATCATCTTTTTGTTCTGGCCACTCCATAACAAAACGACAAAAAGTACAAGACTACAAAAACGAAGCAAATAATTTTAGGAAAACTACAGTTGGTGAATTTTCGGTTTTATATTCTTGTTCGATTTTTGTGTTTAGTATGGTCTCTTGCACGACTTCTAAAGGGAGCCCAAAAATTTAGCACGATCGTGGCACATAGTGCAGATCGTGTTTGATTGTGTCGTGCAAATTACAACAACTCATTATTTGTACTGTCAACTAAAGAATTGCAAAATTCACAACTGTTCAGTCTTTCACGGTATTTTTCGAAAACGCATTATTTGTACTGTCAACTAAAGAATTGCAAAATTCACAACTTTTCAGTCTTTCACGGTATTTTTCGAAAAGTTGGTTCTAATATTTCGTATGCCCACCTTGGGCATCTATAACAGGTTGTAAACGTCTCTGAGTTTAATAAATAAGTTTCGGAATGTCATATTCCAATGGTATTTTTTTTGCCATTCTTCTTTAATGCATTTTATTTAGTCCCTCCTGTTAGTGGGCGACCTATTCCCGACTTGTCTCTTCAGGTGAATCCATGAATTGTCGATAAGGTTAATATATAGACTTTGAACTGGGGTGTCAACAACCACCAAGTCCTACATAAATAACATTTATGCTTAGGATCGTTGTCTTGGTAGTACTTATATTGCAACTTGCTTGAATTTCCAGAGTCAACAGACCTAAATTTGTTGACGATGCACAGATGCCCCAGTGGACAAAAATCGAAAAATGTGTTGTTGACTTTTTTAAAATTTTATGATTTCATTTTATAGAGAACACTTCAAATAGGACATTTCTGAAAGAATTTTGTCGATATATGGTGTTACTATAAAGTTATAGCCCCCCAAACATATAACATTTTTCGTTGGTAATTTATATTGAAATTTATATAAAAACAGACCACATGTTCAACGAACTGTATTTAAAGAAGTTAATGGAATTATTACATCTTTTGAAATGGGAATTAAAGAGTGGTCAATGGAATTCCTCTTTGTGAAAAAAATGTTTATATATAAAGTACCGTTATGTTGATTGAAGCAATACCATTTTATACAAAACTAATGCATTTCGTTTCTTTCATGAAGCGTATCTAAAAATTAGAGCAAATTGCAGCTTCGGCCATTTCGTACATGAAACAGATATCCCTTTCGAATAAAATTATGCAAAAATTACATCCGACAAAATCCGATTCTTTGAGACACAACCAGATTATCATAGACAGTTTGAACGAAAAATCCATGTTTTCTTATTTTGCCTCACTTTACCAATTCACTTTATTTGACTAATTCGTTTTATATTTGTTAATGCATTTTTGCGTTGTCTGAACCGATTTTTCTCAAAATCGGTAAAACTAATTATGGGCTTATGAAAATATCACATATTTAGTTTGAAGGCTGTTCGATCAAAATTGGCTGAGATATAGCAATATCGGGGAAAGATATATATGGGGGCTATATCCAAATCTGAACCGATTTTTCTCAAAATCGGTAGATCTAATTATGGGCTTATGAAAATATCACGTATTTAATTTGAAGGCTATTCGATCAAAATTGACTGAGATGTAGCAAAATCGGGGAAAGATATATATGGGGGCTATATCCAAATCTGAACCGATTTGGACCAAAGTTTGAATTTTTCATTCCTATGCGTACGTCATAAGTACTTGTACAAAAATTCATTGACCTAGGTCAACTCCTTCTATTTTTGTCCATCTTTACAAGGGAGCGGCACCACTGTGCGATGTTGGTTAAATAATTTTTGTAAAACATCTAAAAAAACCTACTTTGTCATTGTTTCCTCCAAAATATGGATGTTACCAACGTCACTGCATACCATAACTGAAAGTTTTCCGAACTTTACGGTATGTATTAAATTTTTGTTTTCCATGGTTGTAAGGGTTTTTCACAATACTTTTTGGGGTCAATCTTTATAGAAAAACATAATTTTAGTCTCATCGGAAAATATTACGTCATCACAATACTAAAGTTTGCGTGAAAATTTGTCTCTAACAAGTCTAAATAGTTTCTATATATTGTGCTGGGAGGAATGAGCATATTGGACGCAAAGGTGTGTCCTCCTTATGGATTTTGGGTAGTCAATATATTTTTGGGGGGACTGCACATACTTCAAAATCTTTTTTAATTAGAAAAGTCAATTTTGTGGTACTGCTTTGGGGTCTTTCGTCAATTTCCTTTATCATTCTCCTGTCAATTCGTGGGATTACTATTTTGGGCGTGCCATGTAACTTCTTTAGTTTGAGCCTGCCTTCTCTCTCGGTATGGTATAGTATGTTGTATACAGTTCTTAGCTTATGAGAGACAATTTTAGCGCTTTCTCTGGCGGATTTTCCGAAATCCGTTTACCTGACTTTCTCTTTTTCTGAATATACCGTCTATGTTACACACACAACAATTAATTTATCATCAAAAATTATCGATCTAAATGTCCGCATATCATGAAATTCCTTAATTGCAAAAAATCTTACGATTTTATTGCACATTTATTCATCTTACAATTATTTAGTTGACACCACAAAAACAAGGTACCTATCCTTTTTGCTCGTTGTTTTCGTTATTTCCACCGATTTCTGCATTTATTGGCTTGATGTTTTCATTAACAGGTAAATCAACAGATATGTACAAAAACCCAACATTATTGAAAAATTTCTTGTAGTAATTCCTAATTAAAAATCTAAATTTTTAAAAATTCATCGTTTGCATAAATTTAGTTGACTAACTGTATTTGTCAGGCTCCACAATCTTCTCTTAAGGTTCCACAAAATGTCTAATTGTCTAAGTTTCACCAACTGTGTTGTCAGCGCCCTCATAGTAGACAAAGTAGTGACATGTCGACACATGACCCCATGCTTCCCACAGGGTTTGTTTTTGTTTTGAAAAATTGTGGCGCACTTCATAAACGCAACATGATGCAATTCGTGATATCGTCTTGACTTCATAAATGCAGTGTATTTTTATAGACAACGCCTCGAGTTCATAAATGTCACGCGACGCGTCACATTGCGCAGTATTTGCAAATTTGTGCTGTGTTACGATTTGTATTGCGCTGGCAATTGACATTTATTTAGTGCTGAAATGGTATGTGTTATATATTTAATATAATAATATGTGTTATGTATTTAATATAATATAATGCATTTATTTTCAAAAAACCGAATTTTATCAAATGTAAACAAATCAATATGTGCGTTACAGTAGAATTACATGTCCTATGGCGCGACAGCTTCTATGGACATTGATGCATTCTTCAGGAGCTAGCACCAAACCTTAGCTTAAATCCACAGGGGAAATTCAGCGACTATATATCACCAGTCCAAATATGTGAAGATATTGAAGTCTGGCTTTCTACACAGGCGGTTCCAAGATGGAAGGTACCGGAGCTGGTGTCTACTGCGAAAAGCTTTGTTTCAACACAATTCATAAATAACAAGCTGATTCACTCTTTCTTTGTGCGTGATTAGTACCAAACATAGACACAATTGTCTCAAAGCGTTCTGTATTACCTTTTGTTCGTGGTTCGTAACAAGCATAAACACAACAGTATTAAAGCTCTACACCTGTCACATTAACATTCTGTTAATCGAAATTGAAAGTCTCTTGCTGCCAAAGATACTTATCAAAATGAGTTGTTCACATGTAAACTGCCGAATTACTGATATCACCGAAAGAATGATTTCATGCTGGCTCTGTCTTGATGCTCAGCACATTAAATGTGTTGAGTTAAATCCACGAACTGCTGATCATCTAATGGAGAATAAGGGTTTGCGATGGTGTTGCCCTAAATGCCGAATATATGATACAGAGTTTTACTCTTTCTTCAAGAAGACACGCACCGAATTCAATCAAATAATCCTTGATCTTAATTCGTTGATGGACAGATTTATTAAATATAAAGAGTTATTTTATAAAGCTTCCCCCTTAGAAGATCTCATAGAATCTCCGTTAGACTCCATTAGAAAAAGGAAGAAGCCATCTTATGATACGACTGAACCATTTTATGATACGTCTGAATCTTCGCAGAGTGCTTTAGCCAAAACAATTCCGTCGATTTTAATAAATGATACGCCTTCTAAAAGTACATCAACTAATTTACCAATAGAAAGCCGTAATCTTTCAAATGAAATAACTCCAACTCCGTCTTGTTCAAAATCATCATTCTTTTCGCCTCAGGCTACACCTAAATCTCCAAATATATTAAGGACACCTGTTTCTCTAAGTCCTACCAATTTAAGAGTGGTTGTACCTAAACGAACTATATTCGCCGATCGATTTGCTGCTGATCAAATAATCTCATATGTAAGAAATAAGTTAAACTCTAACATTGAAATTATAGCTCAAAAATGCAATTATGCCCAAAGGCGAAGCAAGGCCTCTTTCAAAATTATTGTTCCTGAAGACGTATTTAAAACAGTTGTTAATCTATCATTTTGGCCTCCGAAAGCAATTATTCAAGAATATATTTATAAAGATGTTCCGCAATCCGATATATTATATCTACCACCTGTCTCATCAAAAAACTAAATACTGCACCTACTGTTAGTAATCATGATTTTAATATTGTACATCAAAATGTCCGAGGTTTGAACTCTAAATTATCATCCCTGTTCAAGGATAGTTACGATTTAAATCAAGATCTTATAGCATTTACTGAAACATGGTTAAAACAAAATATTTATGATTCTGAAATTCTATGTCAAAAATTCCAGATTTTCAGACAGGATCGTAATGACAATTCAAAAAACAGAAGCGGTGGTGTTCTCATTGCTGTCTCTTCACAATATCCTTCCGAATCAATATCTTTCCCCTTAGCAATTGATATTGAAATAGTTGGCGTGAAGATTCGTCTAAATAATTTATGTATTTTCGTGACTTGTTCATATATTCCTCCTGGTTCAAACATTGACATTTACGTAAAACAAACTAATTCTATTATGCATGCTTTTCAAACAGCGAACCCGAATGATATTCTGGTGGCCCTTGGAGATTTCAATCTACCAAATATTAAAAACCTACCACTTTGAGTAAAAGTGAAAATGATTGCATTGGTCCTTTACTGAGTTCAGGTTTGTCCCAAATTAATAATATTTACAACTACTACCATAAACTACTTGATCTAGTATTCGTGAATAACTCTTGTGATAGTTTGATATCTCTGGCCGATCCAATTACACTACCAGAAGATAAATATCATCCGACTATTAACATTCAGATCCCATTATCCTCACAATTTACCAACAAAGTTAAACACTGTGCCCACAAATACAAATACTGTTTTTCAAAAACTGATTATTTTCAACTGAACCTGCTTTTGAGTAAAATTAATTGGTCTAAACTCCTCACATTAAATTCATTAGACGATATGTTGGATATGTTTTATTTCACTCTTGAAAATTGCATATCAAAAACTGTCCCTAAAATCGCAATCTTTAATAACGTAGGGCCACCTTGGAATACTACTACATTATCAAAGTTAAAAAATAGAAAGAGTAAGTTATATAAAAAGTTTAAAAGAAGTAGATCCACTTTAGACTATGCAAATTATTTAATTGCTAGATCCAAATATACATTATGCAATAAACAACATTACAACAACTACATTACAAAAATTAAGAAAGAATTAGTACTCAATCCTAAAGCTTTTTGTGGTTTCATTAATACAAAACGCCGATCTAGTGTCTGTCCTAAAATCCTAAAATTTGGAAGTATTGTTGGAGAAGACGACACAGGAATCTCTAATATAACAACTTATTCCACCAAAACACATGACGATAATTTTGAGTATCCTTATAATATTTCTGAATGCTCATGTATAATGATAAGAAATTTAGATTCCTCCATGGTGTATAACAATCTAAAAAGCTTAAAGAATACTACCTCTCCTGGACCAGATGGAATCCCAGCTTGTATATTAAAACACTGTGCCGATAATCTGGCGCTACCTCTATCGGTAATGTTTGATAAATCACTAAATTCTGGATATTTCCCAGCTATTTGGAAGGAATCTTTTATTGTTCCCCTTTTTAAGTCAGGCAATAAAGCAGATGTATGAAACTATAGAGGCATTGCAAAATTAAATGCCATACCAAAATTATTCGAGAAACTTATCACTGAACTGTTATGTTTTCAAGTATCCTCTGTTCTATCAAAATACCAACATGGGTTCCGAAAAAATCATTCTAAGGTAACAAACTTGTTAGAATTGACTACACGTGTAAATGCTGCTTTTATAAAAAGGAGTCAAACTGATTGTGTGTATACAGACTTCAGCAAGGCATTCGACAAAGTAAATCATGGTTTATTGAAAAAAAAGTTACATCGTATGGGTTTCAGTGGTCTATTGTTGAATTGGATAAAGTCATACTTAATCGATCGAATACAAGTTGTAAAATTACTTCAAATAAAATGTATGTAACTTCTGGTGTACCACAAGGTAGTCACCTTGGACCAGTGTTGTTTACATTATTTATCAACGATTTGCCAGACATAATACACTATTCTAATGTCCTAATGTATGCCGATGATGTAAAAATATTTTATTCCCTGAATCATCCTTCTGATCAACTGAAACTACAGCATGATCTTGACAGTTTTTATCAATGGTGCAACATCAATCTATTGGAATTAAATATTCTAAAGTGTAAACTCATGTCATTCTACAGATTACAAAAAATCAACACAAATTACTACTTTAACGAAAATATGTTAGAATCTGTCGATAGTATCAATGACCTTGGTATCCTCTTGGATCGTAGATTGGACTTCAGGGAACATATTTCATTAATTACGAATAGAGCATATAAAAACCTTGGCTTTATCAAACGTTGGAGCAAAGAATTTTCCGATCCAGCTGTTACTAAAAAGCTATATATCTCATTTGTTCGTTCTACTTTGGAATATGGATCAGTAGTTTGGGATCCAGCATATTCCATACACTCCAATTCTATTGAATCTGTACAAAAGCAATTTTTAATGTTCTGTCTTAGAAATCGAGGTTGGAACCCACAGACATTGCCATCTTACGAATTTCGCTTAACTTTGATTAAATTACCAACTTTAAAAAGTAGACGCAAGATGCTAAATGTTACATTTTTACTATATGTCATTCAGGGGACGATAAAATCAGAATTTATTTTGGAAAGAATTTATTTAAACGTTCCTTTCAGGCCAACTCGTCATTATCAATTTCTACAAATAAACTATTTTACCTCCAACTATGCTAATAACGATCCTTTGCGACGTATCTTTGTCGAATTTAATAAGTTTTATCATCTCATTGATCTGTCTGAAAATCGACATTCGGTCAAAAATAAAATAATATTATTCCTAAATACTTAAATTGTTCATACTCTGTTAATAAATTCTGTATATAGTTATTTTGTATTTAATGTAGTCTGTAATGATTTTTGTAATCTATAGGCTTAAGCAATAAAAAAAACACTCATACATGTTGAACAGCGACTGTAGCGTTTTCCAAGCTAAAATCTTCGAACCGGTGACTATCTTCATTGATAGTCAGCCGGCTCTTAAAGCCAACAAATCCTCCAACATCAAGTCTGAGACCATGCTTGAGTGTAGAACTGCTTTGGAGAACCTCACAAACGCTGTCCGAATCTGCTGGGTACCGGAATCCTGTGACATTATGGGAAACGACTTGGCAGATGAACTGGCAAGGCATGGATCGCAACCGACAATTCTAGCAACCACTGATTCTATCAAACCACCCATGTGTCACTTTTTCCGGAGCGTGGAAACGTTCTTTGAAGAAGGAGCCAAGGAACTATCGCACAATGAATCAAGGAGCAACGTGTCAAGGGCCATTTGGCCGACTCTATCAACAAATAGAACAACTTCAATCTTAAATTTGAGCATATCAGAAATTAGGGTATTGACGGGGGTCATTACCGGTCATTGCAACATACGAGCATTTACCACCAAATGGCAGGATGATGGCGTGGACTATTGCAGGCTCTGTGAAGATGAGGAGGAAACGGAGACTGTTTAATTACAAATAGTTTCCGTTGTTCTGTTTAATTATAAATAGTTTCAAAGTGATTTTCTCTTTGGATTTTCGTCCACCGAAAAACACACCAATTGTAAATAAAAGGTAAAGATATTGTTTTCCAAACAATATTTCTTAAATGAAGGATTTCTACATATTTTTTTTATAATCGAACTGATACTGGTGTTTTTCTTTTTATTGCCTACAAAACATTGGTCCTTCGAGCCGGATAGATTTTGGTTTATTCAACAACAACATCTAATTAGTATTTTCTTTGTTTCACAAAATGCGCACTGACTCCGTGAGCATCAACAACACCTCATCATCATATTCAACAATTCATCAATAATCATCCTCATCAAATTTCATCTAATATTGTTTAAGGTGCGTGCCGTCAATATTAGTGAGCATTCGCGTGTGTTTTTTGCATTTCCGCTACCAAAAAAAGTGTTAATTTTTTTCAAAGTTCATAAATAAATACGTCCGTCTTACAACACCGTCGCGAGTTTTTGTTGTTATTTTTTGCAAATAACTGGGCACATTGCATATTCTCAGTAGGCAAGAATAACACTGTGCAACATTTTTAAGTTGATCTTGTGCAAACAATTCGAACCGAGGATTTTTTGAAAGTACAGACCCAATCGACAAGAAAACCTAGTTGGGTTTTGTTGTGTCAGATCCAGCTCGGATTTTATGGCCCCATCTAAACATGGTCAAATATTAAGTTTTTTAAGAAATTCGAGGCTATATCTCTGAAACCAATGCGAATCTTCTGCTGACCTCTGAAGCAAATTTGTAGATAAGGACAAGAATAAAATATTTGGAGAAATAATGAACTCGAAAAATTACATTTATTGCTTCAAATTTCAAAATATATGCAAAAATTCCACAATTTTTATACATTTCGCACCATATCTCCAAAACCGTTAATACATTTGTCAACGACGATTTAATAAAAATGTCAATAATGTAATGAAATCCGAAATGCGAGAATAAACTGTTGGTGTGAACTGTGTTTGAAATACGTGTTGTAAAAGATATGATGCAAAATACTGCTGAAACAACATGAAGTAAGCATTTTAGAGTTTCAGAATGTTCTGGAGAATTGTTGAGGACTTTATTTGGAAGATTTTTGCAAAAGGTTACTTGGTTCAACTCCCAATAGTTTAGCCGATACTGAGCACAATTTCAGCAATTATGTCAAATTTTCTATATTTTATAGATTTTGATGCCGTAGATGGGGTTTTTCTTATGTGGTTTTTTCAAAAGATAAGGTCTACTAGTTTAGGGCTACAATATTGTAAAGACAGAAAGGCCAAATTCCTATTCATTTCTGAGATAAAGGCCTGATAAATGCAAAAGGGTGTAGATTTAGCCCGGTTTAGATGAGGCCATAGAATCCGAACTGGATCTGACAGGACAAAACCCTACTAGGGTTTTTGTAGTCTAAATATGTACTTTCAAAAAATGCATACTAGAAGTTGTTTGCATTTTCAGTGTTGCGTAGTGTAATACAAGAAAGTGTAATAAATAACCAAAGGCAAAAAGTGCAGTGAACTTTTCAATAATAGTTGTTGGTGGCAAAATTATTATTTAAAATAATATTAGTTAATGTTTTTTTAATCGATTTTTTTTTTTGTTGAAGAATTTATAAGAGCGAAAAAATTATTAAACGGGTCGACTTACGGTGCACCCTACACTCGATATAAAGTAAAATCAAATAAGTGAATAATTTCGAATATTTTTCATTATTTATAAATACATTTCTATATTTATTTTAATTTTTATAAAATTTATTTAATTTTTTGGAATTTTTATTGTTGTTGTTGATCGTTCGGGTGTATCTTACAATCCGAGATTTTTTGAACTTTTTTCATTTTTTCGGAATTTTTTCCCTTTCTTCGTAAAAAATAATTGGGTTGTGTATTTTTCGATACATCTAACCAATTTTTTTGATACACTGTGGAAAATTTTGTTCTCTTCGGTACACTGGGAAAAATTTATTCGTGATTTTTGAATTTTCTTGGGTTTTCGATACATTAAAAGTAAAGTCGGGTATTTTTCGATACCGATTGTAAATATTGTTGGATTTAGGCAACTTTTTTCGAATTTTTGGAAGGTTTTCTATAAATTTTTATTTACATTGGTGTTTTTTATCTTAGAATTTTTTATTCGAAAACAGAATTTTGTGAATTTATTGGAATTCCTTTGGTGTTTGGTTACATTTTTTTCGAGCGATTTTACAAGATTTTTTAGATTCAATTAATTTAAATTATAATCAAAATGTTGCTTACTTCTTTAGACTTTTTATTAGAGGACCTTTTATTCTCTCCGAGATGAAGATTTTAATGTTTACATTCTTGAGGCGCAAGCCGTTGAAGTAAAGCAAATGTGGGGAAAAGTGAAAGATAGGTCTGATGAATGTCTTAATTGCCTAAAAACTTCTGATCATCCTGATCCTACAGAGGTTACCTCGACTGAGAGCAAATTACAGGTAGCGCTTAAGGCATTCATAAATAGCATTGTCATGATTAATAGGAAATTGCATAAATTTAAAGCACCAAAGTCCTCTTCGTCCAATATCGGGCAAAATGGTAGTAGTACCCAGCGATCGGAGTGCAATGGTTCCGATGATAGTTTATCTATTTATCAGGTTTCTCATCGTACGGGAACATCAATGGGAGCGCCAGCGTACGTAAGTGAAAGCAATTTTCATAATTTGCATCTGCCTCCCTGCGATATTGATGTTTTCAAACGGGGATTTTCTTTCCTGGCCCATAATCAATTGAAATTATTATTCGATCTTCCGGTCCTTGAAAACGAATCTTGTTCAGGCTTGAAAAATTTACAAAGAGGAATAAATGGTTGCATTTCTGCAATGGCCATTTATGAAGTTTCTACTGATGATTGGGACCCAATACTTGTTTCATTTGTACTCAACGGTTGCCCAAAAATACGGTGACGGTGTGGGAACATACGGTAAAGGATAAATCCGCATTGTCGACATGGAAAGATTTGGATTCTTTCCTTTCGGAAAGAATTCAAACTCTTCAAAGATTCTTCCAAAAAGGTGAAAAAAGGATTCGATCTCATTTAACTAAAGCGTCGAATAAATCTTCTTCCGCTCCTTCGGTAAAGTTCTGCATTCTCTGTCCCAGATCTGTTCATCCGTTACGTTTATGTCCAGAGTTCATCAAACTGACAGTCGAAACTCGCTATTCGATGATTCGTAGGCATCAGTGTTGTATGAATTGTTTAACTGTTGGGCATGAAGTAAAGAAATGCATTAGTAAATATAGTTGTGGTAAGTGTAATAAGCGTCATCACACGCTTCTTCATAGAGAATCCTCAAATGTTTCAAACTCTTCAAGATCGGCTGCTCCTTTACAAACAAATTCGAATTTATCTTCAGTCCCACCGTCTTCTTCTGCAATTGATCCAAATTTCCCAAGGACTTCGTCAGGTTTAACTTCGGGTCAATCGAATAGACAAAATAGAAATGTGTTATTAGGAACAGCAATGGTAAATATTATTCACCACGGAATTAACTATCCTGCTCGTGACCTCATCGATCCCGCGTCTGAAGCTTCCTTCATAACTGAGAAATTGCAGAGACAGTTAGGAATTTCAACAAGTTCCACTCTTGCCACGGTCTCAGGGGTAAATCAGACGGTTTCCACTACTTCGAGGAAGATATGTTCGCTGAATATTGGCTCTCCTATACAGGATTCGTTGATATTGCAGTTAACTGCTCTAGTGGTCCCTAGTATTTCTGGAAATTTACCCCCGTTTTCAGTTAGTCCTGAGTTCGCTTCACGTTTACCAAATCTTTGTTCGGCAGATACACAGTTATTCGACTGTAGACCGGTAGATATGTTAATAGGAGCAGACTTATATCCAAGGATTTTGTTGCAAGGAACACATATTAATCTGTTAGATTCATTAGTGGCACAGAAGACTGTTGGGTGGATAGTTACAGGTCAAGTTCCAAATTCTAGTGTGAGAGTGTATTCTACTGCAATTTCCTATTCAGAAGAGAAACATCTAGACAAGACTTTGTTACGTTTTTGGGAGTTAGAGGAATCCCCTAAACGGTCAATTTTCTCTCTTTCGGACAAATTTTGTGAGGAGAATTTCAAGTCTACTACAATAAGGGACTCTGATATGTTGTCACTCTCCCTAGTAAGCCCGAATACTTAGGTCAAGCGGTGTTAGGTCATTCTAGGACGAATTGTTAACGACAATTCCTTCGTAATGAGGCTTCACTATTACGAAAACCAAGTATTAAGGAGGTGTACGATGGGGTAGTAAAATAATCGTGCATGTTCTGGAATTCACGGTGTATCCATTTCACATCACACATGCACTTCACCTGTGAAAGCAATAGATGTTCTGTATTTCACGTGAAAAGAGCTTTCATATTTCACGAAAGAACTTTGGAAAGCTTTATTACAGCTTTCAAACTTTATCATTAACAATGAAAAAATATCAGTCTGTGTTGGCGCATCAACGAATACACATGCGTGTGTGGGTATCTACGCTTTGTTCTTTTGATTGTTTACGAAACAGACGCAAACAAAGAAACGAACTTCTACAAGAGCGCGTACATGTTAAATTTGATACTTTAAGAAAAAATAAATTTTTTAATCATATTTTGTTAAGAAAATTAAATATTTTTTTAAATGCTAATAGAAAACACATTAAATTTTAGTCCTGTGCAGTTTTTTGTAGAAAATTTCAATTAGTTTCTTTAAAAAATAAGGATTCACTCAGCTCTCGCCATCAAAATTACAGTGTGAGGAATACACCCCAACTAGGTGTAAAGTGTGTTGCAGAACAGCTTTAGGTGTGTCCGATACACGTGAGGTGCAGAGGTGAGTGCCAGAACATGCCTGAATATTTAGAATTATGACATATGAGGCCTGTTTCTTCTCCTTCAACAATTCCAATGGTTTGCTATTTGCCTCATCACCCTGTTATAAATTCTGAAAATCCCACTAAGGATTCACTCAGCTCTCGCCATCAAAATTACAGTGTGAGGAATACACCCCAACTAGGTGTAAAGTGTGTTGCAGAACAGCTTTTGGTTTGTCCGATACACGTGAGGTGCAGAGGTGAGTGCCAGAACATGCCTGAATATTTAGAATTAGGACATATGAGGCCTGTTTCTTCTCCTTGAACAATTCCAATGGTTTGCTATTTGCCTCATCACCCTGTTATAAATTCTGAAAATCCCACTACCAAACTAAGAGTCGTTTTCAGCGCCTCTAGTGGAATGTCAAGCGGCAAAAGTCTTAACGACATTTTGTATGTGGGTTCCACCTTGCAATTAGATTTAGTTCTTCTTATTTTGAGATGGAAACTCTTCCAGTTCGTCTTCAACTGCGATATCATCAAAATGTATCGCCAGATTAGAGTCAGTTCAAAGCACACACCTCTTCAGAGGATAGTTTTCAGGGATTCTCCTGACAAAGATATTCAGGATTATGAGCTCCAAACAGTGACTTTCGGTGTTAACTGTGCACCGTATTTAGCTATACGGACTTTATTACAATTAGCTGAGGATACCGAAAGGGAATTTCCCCTTGCTGCCCACATCTTACGCAGGTGTATGTATGAGGATGACGTTATGGCAGGTTATCACGATTTGGGTTCCGCCCAGAGGGCACGTGATGAACTAATTCAAGCTTTATTATCACCCAAATTCGAATTAAGAAAGTGGACGTCGAATGACCGTACCATATTAGAAAGTTTGTCCCCTGATCATTTGTATGACACACAGCTTCTGACTTTCGTAGAAGCGAGTAGCTCTAAGCCTTTAGTAATTCGATGGAATGCGCAAACAGATTTGTTCTATTTTAGTGCGAACCCTCTCGCTCAAAAAGATAAATACACAAAACGGGAAGTTTTATTTACTATCGCGAAGTTGTTTGATCCTGTAGGTTGGTTAGGGCCAGTGATAGTGGTAGCCAAAATTATAATGCAACGGGTTTGGCAAGATAAAATTGACTGGGATGATGCACTACCGTCTTCGACGGCAAGTGAATGGCAAAAGTTCGTTGACACCTATGAGGATGTTAATTCCATTAATATTCCTCGATGGGTAAGTATGCCCCAGATTTCCAACCCGAACTTCACGTTTTTTCAAATGTCACGATTAAGGCGAGGGTGATATATATTCGTATTGTCACACCGAATGGACAAATTTACTCTCTTGTAAGACCAAAGTGCAGCTCACTTCTCACTTCTCGACCTATCACAAATGACAAGGGAGGAGCGAAAAAAAGTGAAGAAGGGTTCATAAGTTGGAAAATTGAAAATAGCGCCGCATTTTGTGAACCCTTGAAAATATAATGTGTGTTGCCATACCGTTATTTTATTTACAAATAATTTTGCAATAATTATATTCATATTTTTTTATAAAACGCTACTTTATTTTAAATTAAATAAATATTTCTAAAACGAAAAATATTTGTTATCTTTGCTTTAAAAATACTTGGTAATTGATAAGAAATTAATAAATGTTTGATATGTGGCAACATCTGTAACAGCTGTTTTTTGTTTTGACAGATATATGAAAATTGTTTTATTTACACCCGAAGATTTTCTGCAATTTGCAAAAAAGTAAACAAATATCGTCTAAAGGTCATTAAATGGCAAAAAGAAATGAAAATATTAAATATTGAATTTTAGATGATGGCCGAAACGACAAACGCTGAGCAATACAAAGAAAAAAAGCAACATTTGGTGGAAGTTGTTTCATGCGAAACCAATATTTCACTGCATATTTTGCATTGGTTCAAATGAAGTCGTGAAAGATCCCACCTTCAGAACTTGAAGGAATTTCAAGAATTGTAAATACAATACATGAAACATCCGATATTTTCTCCAGCATTAGGACCAAATCGTATTCCTTTCTTCAAGATTTAAACCAATTTCATGAATTTAAAATACAATTTCAATAAGAATAATACAATGTTATCTTTCTTTTTGTTATGATTTTATTTATAACATTTTACGGAGGGTTGGCGTTTTTTTTTTTTATTTGGGATGACGACTTCTATTTTGTTTTTAAAAATAGTCACGCTTAATCAAATAGCCGTTGTTTTAATATTTTATTACAACAACTTTAATTTATTAGTGTGAAAAAAATTGGCGATGTTTACCAAGGGGTAAGGCAGGGAACACTATAGTTTCAGATCTCGCCACAGATCTTCATCAGTTCCCTTGTTTCTTGTTTTTCAACAAGAAACTTTTTATACCCAAGTGTCAATTACCCGCTCAAAGAGAGGGTTGGCGTTTTTCCCAAATAAAAAAAACGTCAACCCTCCTAATTGTGAGACCGGGCACCGTCGAAATGTTGTTTATTGCTGTAGTATGCAATTCCAACAAATTAGTTATGTGTTTTTCGCTGAGAATCAACGAACGCATAGCAGTGGGAAAGATTTGGTTTTGTTTGCAAGTGAAGTTGCTCGAGTTTAGGTATTGCCAAAGAAATTCTCGATCAGAGTGTTTCTTTGCACACGTATCTATTTGAGCGGGCAATTGACTAGCATCTTTGCGAAACTTAGCGAACAAAGAACAATTCAAAATCACTTACGATATGTCACTTATCATCTTGTATGCACATTGTTCTATCGAGGAACAACAATTGCAGAAAGTGGTTGCTCCTGATTGTGTCCTCTTCCATTCCTTTTGTCATCCTATGATTCTGAACCGCTTCCCATACCTGAAAAATGTAGGCCAACTTCAAATCCTCCTCCAAATTACGCCAAACTCGATTGAGGTCTTCGTTGCTTTATTAATACACGGATGAACATGTGTAGTTGCCAAAAGAATTTCTAATCGTTTTTAATTGTTACGATAAAAAAAGTTTTTATTTGAACTTGTGGTCATAAGTTTATTTTTATTTGTTCTTCATTCCAATATTTCGCAATTATAAAATTGCATCTTCAGGGAAGATCTACAAAAACAATAACAATGTTTGTTACTTAATAGATTATATCACAGACCGATATGCTCATCGGCTGCTCGATGATGGAGTTTCCTCTAATATTGGGTGGCTTGTATTGTGTTCTGAAACATAAAAGATGATTGATATAATAAATATGCATTGTTTTGGTTTACTTAAGCTTCTGTTGACTTCATGCGTTTATATAACGATAGTATGTAGTTCTTCGCCCTTTGTTTTTGTTCGCAGGTTAAGCATACTTTGATTCGTGGATCCAAGAACACAGCTGCGTTAAGCAGTTAATTTTCTAAAAGTTTATCCTTTCTTATCTTCGAGGACTCCTTGAGAAGGGTTTTCATGTTGCTATCCGGTAAAGCGTCAATTGGAAATGTTAAATCCATAACAATAATGTATAGTTCACTATAGCACAACTGTTCGCTTTGTAACTTCATGACTTCATGCGTTTATATAACGATAGTATGTAGTTCTTCGCCCTTTGTTTTTGTTCGCAGGTTAAGCATACTTTGATTCGTGGATCCAAGAACACAGCTGCGTTAAGCAGTTAATTTTCTAAAAGTTTATCCTTTCTTATCTTCAAGGACTCCTTGAGAAGGGTTTTCATGTTGCTATCCGGTAAAGCGTCAATTTGAAATGTTGTATCCATAACAATAATGTATGATTCACTATAGCACAACTGTTCGCTTTGTAACTTAATGGTAGCATTGTAAATAGGTTTAAATAGTCCCAAGAATTCAGTTGCGAAAGACCATTCTTCAGATTCAAGAAATAAATCAGGATAATCCTTGCTTAGTGTATTTATAATATCCTTCATTTCCAGGATTCTTTCAATCATTTTATATGTTGAATTCCAACCTGTTGCACAATCAATGATAGGTTTTTTGTAGAGTTCACTGCTTAGAAAATTTAAAATCATTTACTTCTAAGTTTTTTTACCACGAATCGTATCTTATCGACATTGTCTTTTATTGCCGACTGTTTCAGAACATCGTTTTCACACAGTTGGAGAGTGTGAGCACCACAACAAGTGCTAGTAATTGTGTTCGATGAGATGTTAAAATCAATTGATTCAATTGTGTCAATAGCTATTCGACAATCGATATAATCTTCATCTTCTTCGAAATCCACGGCATCATTATCTATCGACAATTGCATTTCAGAGTTCAGGATTCGTACAGTTTTGAGCATATTTGATCCGTTGTCGGTTGTAATCGTTAAAATAACATCATATTCCTTTAGAACATCCAATATAACTGTTTTTAAATATTCAAAAGTGTGACTTGATCTAAGTTCCTTTATAGCCAACGTTTTAACAACGATTTTACGATGTTTAATGAACAGCATACTTAAGTCCAGCCTTGTTGCGACATCCATCTTAAGGAGAATAATATCCCTTTAAGATCGTTTGAAATTTCCGTTTTAATATTTTTTGAGAAAGCGATAATTCGTTCCATTACGTTATGTTCATTTACCGAGTACACTTAAAACAGGTTCTATAAGAACTTTGAAGGCTTTATCTTCGTCCATATGTAAAGGACGTCCATTGCTTTGTAAGCAGTTCCACCAATGCTGTTCAATGTTTTTTGGATTCACACTTTTTTAATAATACTTTGATGTCACTTTTTTCTTTTACGTTTTCCCGCTTTTGATGAATATAGTTCGCATACAAATCGGAATGTACATTTTTTCAAATTTCGCTCTAAAATTGCGGAATGCCAATTTAAAACATTGTTGACGAAATTTTGTAAATTACACACTGTTTGATTTGATTCGTTTGTACTGAACATATCACGAAGAATATTTTTTGGTCTTGGCATTTTTATAATTATTTTCACTTAACGTTTAAAAATGAACTAAATAGCATTTGCGGGGGTTATTTTGCATATATAGTTTGCAAAAAATTAATTTTCTTCAAAATTAAATTACCTGCAACTATTCCAAAGGGAAATTTTCCATAAATTATACAATAAGACTACGAGTGTAACAAACTCAAAAACTAGATCATTCATGTGGTAATGGTTATAATTTATTACAATACACAAGAAAGGTAAAAACCAATATTGTGGTTTACAGTTTTTTTAACTCATAATTTTTATGATGTCAAAAAGAAGGGACAGGTACTTTATGGTTTTGGTGTGCGAGGAATAATATTTCTACCTAATTCTGTCTTTCTAACTTATCAAAACCAAAATTCCGATAATTCTACCTGTAAACAAACTTTAAAAATATAGCAGACCCAAAGAACGGATGTTGCCTTCAAAGATAGGTACCAGTCCTTGGGTACCTCAACGGCAACTCATAATTTGGAAAAACACAAAAAAGCAAAAAGTAATTCTTATGGTGGTGTTGTAGCATTTCTTTTTGTAAGATGATGTTGATACTGAAAACAACTTACTTGAAACTCTTCTTCGATGCTTTCTAGGCATTGCTAAAATTTGAAAATGAACCACCTGTTTTCACAATACAAATGATACGATTTTTAATAATAAACAACTCTTTTATAAGCTACAGCCCTATAGCAACCTTTTGAAAAATGTCAAGATTTTAGATATTCGATGAGAGCGTTTTGTTTAGGCATTATTAACTTCTTGCATAAGTATTTATGACATTTAAATAATGACATTTATAGTCCTAATTAATTGAAGATACATATTCATTTATATTTACTTGTATTTCATTTGTATGTATTCCACAAAAATTAAAGTTAATATGTTTAATACCTTCTTAGTAAACCAAATGTCGGATGTCCGACACGTCTGAACAATTTCGGAAGCAACGTCGTTCAGATTTCGTCCCGATTTCTAAACGATTTTTCAGAGCGGAAATAGTTCAGATTTTGTACCGATTTCGTTCAGATTTCGGAACGAATGTCGGAAAGAAATTTCCTTTCCGAATTTCCCAAGTGTTTTCTTTTACCACGAATCGTATCTTATAGACATTGTCTTTTATTGCCGACTGTTTCAGAACATCGTTTTCACACAGTTGGAGAGTGGGAGCACCACAACGAGTGCTAGTAATTGTGTTCGATGAGATGTTAAAATCAATTGATTCAATTGTGTCAATAGCTGTTCCGGACAAATCCCTTGAACTCCTTTGGCTCAACCAATATCCAAATCGAGCTAAAGGTACTCCACCTGTTGGCTAAAATCACTTGGGCGCACACAACAAATGTTCACACTTTTATGACAGCCTCACCGGGGGCAGAGAAACACCAGTTGTTTATTAACCGTGGTTGGTAGTCCAGTTGGGACAATTGAGACAGTTTTTATGAGGATCTACTTATCAATCCCACGGGGATCGTTTATCTTACACTGGTAACAATTGAAAAGCCTGGACAATTTTCGCCCGCACAGAAACATTATCACGTTTATTTAGGTTTACCCGGCTATTTCAGTCCATATAATTAAAAACACTGTTCCTTTTAGTTTATAAGCACAAGGTTTATTGATTAATTCACGAGGGTTACAGCGAGTAATAAATTGTAACTTCAATGATGGACAAATGAAAAAGGCAACTAACAAGGGCTAAGTGGTCTGCACGTAGACAACAACCGGCGCGATCTCTTTCACTTTAACAACTAACTAGAAAAATGAAAAAAAAGAAAACTAGAAAAAACGAATGTAAACAAACCAAGGCAAGAGAGTATGACTGACATTTGCAGCCAGTGTTGGCAACGTGGAGTTAATGTACACAGGGATGGCAAATTAAAGCAAGTTTACACTGAATCTAATTATTATCATTAAACCCAATTCCTGTGTACATTAACATACCGCCTCCCTTTGACCGTCAGGTCAAAACAAACAAAAATACAAAATATTTTCCCTTCATGGGACAATGAGTGATTGTGCGTTTAGATGATAATTCAGGGGTAATGAAATTTAAAGTAAAATTATATAGATAATATTATAATACTAATGAGGTAAAATGTTGGAAACGCCCACCTGGGGCAAATATATGCTTATACTTATCTAAGAGGTAATTCATAAAGTTGGAGCTTGCTACCAAGCAATCCCTTCAGGGACAGACGAAAATCGATGGCAATGGAATTCGGATGAGATACATATCCTATTGTTTGTTGATGTTTTTGTTGTCCGACAAGAAGGCTTCGGCAAGTGCTTCACTCTCATGGTCTGTTGCCAGGGCACCGAAAAAGGCAAAACCAAAAATTGTATTTTGGACATAAGTAGGTCCCTTCCGCTCCTGCGGCAACCCAAGGTAGATGGATTTGGAGACATCTTTTCCAAGGACAATGGAGCAGCTGTATGGCAGATAAAAAGAGGTGTCTGCTACGTCTTCTATATTATGATGTTGCCACACAGCTTTCGGCATACAGTGGGCCTTGGGGGTATCTTGGCGTCCATGGTAGTTGAGCTTTAGCTTCGCTGTAACCGTTCTTACCTCACTGTGGCGATCAATAATTTGGACTTCATAATCCGTGACATCATAGTCCTTGCCCTGCATGAACGGCAATCTACACCATGGGGGAGCGAGGTAGCTCTCTGAGACATTGGGGTCCAACAGAATTCTGACCATCCTCTTCTCACTGTTTTCTCCCGGACAGTACACCAGAGCCTGAGCTGTCATTTGGAGCCATTGGTACTTGGTCTCGTCTAACGGGTGTAGTAGGGTGTGATGCCCCAACCAACAAATTCGGCATGCTGACCCAGATCGGCAGTCCTTTATCGTATGAGAGAGACCCAGGCAATTCTCACAGATTTTTGTATTGCGCACATAGGCGTTTCTCTCCTTTGGATGCATTGCCAAAAAACACCGACAGAATCGTAAGGCATGACGGGTGTTGCACAAAGGACAGCGATATTCATCCATAAAACGGAACATGTTGTTGTCTGGTAAAAATAAAAACGTTAGTGTTTAAGTAATGATAAAAGTGGTGGTAAGTGGCTAGTGGTTGGGACAGGAAAGGAATTATACTAATTGGATCGAGGAAGCAAAACCAATTTGTGAACCGGATGCCGTATGACACCCGTAGGCGTTTTTAAGTCAACGACTCTGACACGCCCATCGGGGCCCGGATACAATTTCACAATGCGTCCCAAACGCCATTCGTTCGGGCTTCCCATTTCTTGTGATAAAACCACGAGATCATTTAAGCGTAGATTTTCTGACGGACGCTTCCACTTATTCCTTTTGTGAAGCTCCTTTAAATAGTCGGATTTCCATCGGCGACAGAATTCTTGTTGAACTACCTTCAGCCTACGACAGCGATTCAGGAGAGACGTCTTTGAAGAAACTTCCTCGGGCTCGGCAGGGGACAGTAATGAAGACCCAACTAGTAAGTGCTGTTAAATCGTCGATATCTTCAGAGTGAGGAGTCAGAGGACGAGAGTTCAGGCAGGATTCGATGGTTGCTAAAATAGTGGTGAACTCCTCGAACGTGTAGTGGATTTGCCCTGCAATCTTCTTGAGGTGAGGTTTGCAGCTTTTAACTCCCCCCTCCCATAATCCCCCCATATGCGGAGACGGATGGTTGCCAACATTAACTGTGGCCCACCGTGTAGCGTCATTTCATGGATAAATGCGACATACAGCTTGGCCAATTTACTTTTATGGGACAAAATATATGGGTGCCTTTCACTATGGGACAGAGAAGAAGTAGACCCTAACCGCCCATTGGCTCTAATTATTCCATCCTTATCAAGATATGGCGTTAGCGTAAGAAGATTACTGGTCTTATGGATTGGTTTACCTTGGGACAGTGCTACGTATTCATCAGGGAAGTACGCCTTTTGGGACATCATAATTAGATACCTGCGACCAGCTAATAATTCATGTGACGATAGTCGTGTACCTTGATACCGGTACGTCTTCTTTGAGTCAGGATGACAGGATCGGATAAATCTTTCCATATATCCAAATGCATGAACTGCGGTAGTGAAACGATGTAAGTTTTTTTAATGGACTTCTGGGTCATCCTCATATACTGCTTTCGATTTCATTGGTGGGAGTTCGGCCTCCGCAGATCTTGCTACATGCACTTGAGAAGTTTTACTTTCTAGGTTAATCTCCGGAATACTAATAGCCGACGGCCAAAATTGCTCGTCTTTCTGGAGCCATGTCGGTCCAAACCACCACAGATCTCTCTCCTTCAAGTCTGATGGAGTCACCCCGGGTTGCAAGATCTGCGGGGTTTTCATGTGTCGATACATGTTTCCAATTATTTCCTACTTTCTCTTGTATTTTTGCCACCCTGTTCGCAACAAATGTTGTCCACGTATGAGAGGGTTTTTTAAGCCATGCTAGGACAATTGTAGAGTCCGACCAGAGACATAAGGTGTACTTTCCTACCACTATCTGAGGCAAAAATGTGTGAATAACGTCCGCTAGCAATAGAGCTCCACAGAGTTCTAATCGGGGCAGAGAAATCTTTTTGATCGGCGCCACTTTTGTCTTCGAGACCAATATATTTGAACAAAAACGATGTCCTATTTTCACTCTCGCATACAAGACAGCCGCGTACGCTAATTCCGAGGAATCACAAAACCCATGAATTTGTAGCGTACATTCTGGCGAATATTGCACCCACCGGGGTATATTAATTTTGTGAATATCCGAATACTCTTTCAAAAAGGATTTCCATTTCATCAGAGACAGAGGTTTTAGCTGATCATCCCACTTTACGTCATCTAACCAAAGCTGCTGCATGAATATCTGACCAAAGGGTCAAAGAGGCGAGCTATTATTGATAAAACCTCTCTTTTGGTAAATGAGTTTTTATTATTTATTTCCTCGGTCACAAAATAGAACGTATCTGAGGAAGCGTTCCATCTGATTCCTAATGTTTTTGCCAAACTCTTCTCATCAAAATCTAGGAAGTCTCCATTCAGAAGATGATCCCGGGGCAGATCTTCTATAATTTCTTTACAATTCGATACCCACTTACGTAGGTCGAATCCGGCAGTTTTTAAAATGGCTATTAGCTGCTCTTTTGCTGCAATTCCCTCAGAAATCGAATGTATGCCTACCAGGGCATCATCAACGTACATATTTTCTCTCAATATCTTAGCCCCTATGGGGAACCTATGCTCCTCGTCTTGGGCCAGCTGCAATAAAGTTCTTAGGGCCAAATATGGGGCACAACTGAGACCGAATGTTACAGTATTTAACTGATAATCCTTTATCTCTTCATCTGGGGAAGATCGATAAACAATTCGTTGATATTTGGCGTGATTCGGATTAATCAGTATTTGTATGTACATCTTTGATATGTCTGCATTAAAGACATATTTGTACAGACGCCAATTCAGGACTAAAGAAAAACTACTCTGAGTTTTGTTGTGACACTTTCCGGTTTGTAGTCGCCGTGATGGGTCAAATAAAAACACGGGCCAGAGTCCGATATTTGTGAGTCTAATAGCTGCATATGTCCTAGGGACAAATATTCTTGAATGACCTCGTTATACATCAATTTAAGCTCTGGCTTCCGGGACATTGATTGTTCATTCCGCAAGAACTGACACAGAGCCACGTATCTATTAGGACTAAGCACAGATTTTGACGGTTCCTCCGTCTTAAATGGCAAATCGACCATGTATCTCCCATCGGTGCTCCTTTTCACCGTACTAGTATAAATTTGTTCACAAAGTTCGTCTTCCTCTGAAACCTTATGTTTGGTTGGAATTTCTTCTATCTCCCAGAACCGGGCTAATTGTTTGTCTATCGACACTCTTGTACAATGCGATGATCTGACTATGTGTCGTGTTACTCTGTTGCTTGTCGGCCCCGTCACGATCCAGCCGAAGACCGTTTCTTGGGCGACCAGTGACCCCAATATCCCGTGTTCTACTCCTTCGAGTAAAATTACTGGATACAAGTTTCCTCCTATGAGGATATCTACTGGGGCACTTCTATAGAACTCAGGGTCCGCAAATTTCAAGTTTGGCAATAACCTCCTATTAACGTAATTAAAGAAGTGGGTTGGAACATTTCCCGTTACATCGGGGACAACAAGAGCATCGATTTCCATTGAAAATTTGGGATTTACGAGTGAGGAAACTTTAAATATCGCTGCTTTGGAACATCTTGCTAGGCTTTCGCCGCCAAGACCACTAATATGTGCCTCTATGGGCATTGTAGGTATGTTTAACAATTTCTGCATTCTCTCAGAGATAAATGAGTCATCCGAACAGGGATCAATTAAAGCCCTAGCTCTATGTGACATACTGTCTTTGACGATCGTAACCCAAGCAGTGGCTAACATCGTTTTACTTGCTACGGAAGTATGGAATTTTCTGCCATTCTCTGAAGTTGATGGCACTGCTGTGGACTGTGAATTCGATGTTTGAGAAGACTGAGAAACCTTTTCCTTCTCTTTCTGTTTATTATCTCCTCTCTGGGGCATATCAGATTTGTGTAAGAGAGTGTGATGTTTCGGATTACACTCAGAACATCTATTTTGGCTAGTACAATTTGCCAATAAATGGCCCTGGGACAGACAATTTAAACAATGTTTGTCGCGTTTTACAATGGACAACCTGTTTCTGAAGTCCATGCCCAAGAACTTGGGGCAGGAGCGTAAAATATGATTCCCTTTACACAAGGTGCATCTGGGATTGTTTACCTTAGTGTGGTGGACTTTAAAATTCTTTGAACGCTCAAAATTATTGAAATTTTTGTTGCTGGGTCATAGTGGAACGCGAACCTTGTGGGCCATAAATGTCAGAAACACTTTGTAGTGCCTGAAATCTTTCGGTCAAAAATGTATTTAATTCTTCCCATGACGGCATTTCCGTTTTCTTCGCAATGGATTGTTCCCACAGAGACAGTGTTAATCTTGGTAACTTTGAGGAGCAATGAAATACAAAAATAGGATCCCATGATCTGATATCTACTTTGTATAATTTGAGAATGGAAATAGCGTTATTAATATCCCTTTGCAATTTTTTCAGGGAACTCGCGGATTCTTGCGTGCATTGGGGCAGATTGAATATAGTTCTCAGTTGGTTATTTATAAGAATAAGTTTATTTTCATATTGACTTTTTAAATTTTCCCACGCAATTTCAAACCCTTCCTCTGTCAAAGGTATGTGCTGAATTATTTGTTTCGCTTCTCCACTCGTTTTTTGAAAGAGGTAGTATAGTTTTTCCACCGAACTAAGTTTTTTATTAGTTGCGTATATCGCAGTAAACAAATCACGAAAACTGGGCCAATTTAAGTAATCTCCGTGAAACACTTCTGTGTCACACGGTGGGAGAGTAACTGTCGAACCAACTTTTTGATTAGTTTTTGAGGATGATGCTTTCGTCCTATCTTTCGCGTCACCTATCAGGGTGAGACATTTCATATAGCTCTTATGAACTATAGCCTTATTGGTTTTTAGGGTTGTTTTTTCTTTCTTCTGAGAATCTGGGTCAGAGATACATTTTTTGTAGCAAGATTTCCATTCTTCCCATAAGTTTTCCAGTTCTTGCTTTTCAGCGTCTAGAGCCATGTCATTGTATCCTTTCAGATCAGCTTCTTTTAGCTGACTCTCAAATGAGGTAATTTCCTCACATTGAAGTAAAAATTCTTCCATTATGCTCATAACGTGCTGAATCAGTTCAATAAATTAAATATTTTTATGCTAAAAAATATGTATTTAGTCGCTGATTCGACGTACGGAAGAGGTTTACAACGAAATTTTGAAGAGTATATAACTTATTGAAAATAACCTTTTTCCTCAATTTAATTATTAAAATTGGGAGAAGAGAATTTAAATTTTTAAATCGTTGTTTTTCTTATTATTTGAAGGAAAAATTGTTCTAAATACATATGCAGTTTATGGGCTCGTAATTTCCTCTAATCCGGGACAGAAAATATATAGAAAGACGATTTAATTACTCTGTTGAGCAAACTTTTTAAACCCAATGTTCCAGAAAAAATTGAAACTAGTTTTCAAAAATTGTAAAATTCCGTCGATATTCCACACTTCAGAGATAGTAAAAATAAAAAATGTGCTTTATTTCCAACACGATATCGCAATTACTGATAATTATCGTTGAGCAATTTATTGTTCAGCGGGCCAATATCTTCCACAGAAATTTTTCCTCAAAATCTATATTCGTCTCTACTTTTTTTCTTCAGCACCACTGTGCCCAGTTTCTCCATATTATGCTCTACGATTACCCTCAAGCAAATTTATGCTGATGTTCAGCTGTTCAACAGTTCTCTCAATTGGAAGAGACAGAGTTAAACTATAAACGCCAAAAGGAAAGTAACAACACAATACTCCCTATCGTATGTGTATGTTTTTATGTATGTGCATCGCCTTGCGAGCACCAAATCTTTCGAATTAGTTTAAGAGACAATTCTAATTTGTTCCAACAAACAATGCAGATTTTGTGTTCTAAAATGATTGCAATAGATTTCCAAACATAAAGGTGTTTTAAATTGCGTCAGCTTTCATCTTGTAAAAATCCGACTGTTGTCTACGTATTTCCATTCTGGGTCAATAATTGTTGAAAAAAAATTTAATTGTTGTAAATTTTCATCTGACACACTGTGTTAATTTGCCATATTGTGAATCAAGTGTTATTTATATTATTCCCTTCAGGGTCAGTAATTTTTAAAATCAGTAAATACTTTATAAATTTTCTTCTGACACACTGTGTCAATTTTGCCAAAACTTTTTCCAGTGTTATACTATCTGTCTCCCTGCTTTTGTTCTATGATGTAGCAGAGACAGACCAATTAGATAAACAAACGTAATTAAGTGACACTAGTGCTATTCCAATAGAACACAAATATATCTCTTTGTAAGAGAATGTCTGCTTAAGAGACTTGGTACCAAAGAGACAGTAACCGAGAATTGTTGATATTAGAAATCCAACCCTTTCTCTTGCCAACAGTGTATCGTTTTGCTTGCAGAAGGTATGTAGCAACCAAAACGTTAAGTTACTATTCCAATTTAGCAAAAGAATAACATGCGCTTCATAAACATATGTATAGCTAATATGCCGCAAATTTTCTGTTTGTTATTTTTATTATTCCTCGTAGAGGGACAGTATGATTTCTTCTCGCCAAAATATTAAAAAAAATTTAAATTGTCTTCTATCAATCGGCGTACACCACAGTTTGAGTTTGTTTTTGTTATGTTTCTTTCCTCCTTGACAGAGACAAAATGGACAAAGAGCATCAATATCAACAACAATGCAATTTTGCTACCCCCATTGTACATATGTGTGTGCCTACATTTATCTGTAGCAAATCACTCAATCTCTTGGCGCTGTTTTTGTTTTTTCTCGTTTTGCAGAAATGCCACTGACCTACTCCAACCAGATATTTTGGAGTAACCGTATATTTCGCAAATGTTCTCCAGTAAAATTGAAATTTTGCAACGCCGCAAAAGGCAAGTGGGAAAGATTTGGGAAAGGTGATGGGATATGCTATTGATGAATTTTATAGCCACAAATTTTCTTTACGCACCACAAATAAAAAATATGGACGTACGTACCTTTATACTCGAACGATATCTGCCAGGTACTTTATATCCGTTTTCCGCTGACTCCTTGATGGATCGATAGGACCATATGTTCCGGACAAATCCCTTGAACTCCTTTGGCTCAACCAATATCCAAATCGAGCTAAAGGTACTCCACCTGTTGGCTAAAATCACTTGGGCGCACACAACAAATGTTCACACTTTTATGACAGCCTCACCGGGGGCAGAGAAACACCAGTTGATTATTAACCGTGGTTGATAGTCCAGTTGGGACAATTGAGACAGTTTTTATGAGGTTCTACTTATCAATCCCACGGGGATCGTTTATCTTACACTGGTAACAATTGAAAAGCCTGGACAATTTTCGCCCGCACAGAAACATTATCACGTTTATTTAGGTTTACCCGGCTATTTCAGTCCATATAATTAAAAACACTGTTCCTTTTAGTTTATAAGCACAAGGTTTATTGATTAATTCACGAGGGTTACAGCGAGTAATAAATTGTAACTTCAATGATGGACAAATGAAAAAGGCAACTAACAAGGGCTAAGTGGTCTGCACGAAGACAACAACCGGCGCGATCTCTTTCACTTTAACAACTAACTAGAAAAATGAAAAAAAAGAAAACTAGAAAAAACGAATGTAAACAAACCAAGGCAAGAGAGTATGACTGACATTTGCAGCCGGTGTTGGCAACGTGGAGTTAATGTACACAGGGATGGCAAATTAAAGCAAGTTTACACTGAATCTAATTATTATCATTAAACCCAATTCCTGTGTACATTAACAATAGCTATTCGACAATCGATATAATCTTCATCTTCTTCGAAATCCACGACATCATTATCTATCGACAATTGCATTTCAGAGTTCAGGATTCGTACAGTTTTGAGCATATTTGATCCGTTGTCGGTTGTAATCGTTAAAATATTACGTAAATCAACATCATATTCCTTTAGAACATCCAATATAACTGTTTTTAAATATTCAAAAGTGTGACTTGATCTAAGTTCCTTTATAGCCAACGTTTTAACAACGATTTTACGATGTTTAATGAACAGCATACTTAAGTCCAGCCTTGTTGCGACATCCATCCTAAGGAGAATAATATCCCTTTAAGATCGTTTGAAATTTCCGTTTTAATATTTTTTGAGAAAGCGATAATTCGTTCCATTACGTTATGTTCATTTACCGAGTACACTTAAAACAGGTTCTATAAGAACTTTGAAGGCTTTATCTTCGTCCATATGTAAAGGACGTCCATTTTTTTGTAAGCAGTTCCACCAATGCTGGTCAATGTTTTTTGGATTCACACTTTTTTAATAATACTTTGATGTCACTTTTTTCTTTTACGTTTTCCCGCTTTTGATGAATATAGTTCGCATACAAATCGGAATGTACATTTTTTCAAATGTCGCTCTAAATTTGCGGAATGCCAATTTAAAACATTGTTGACGAAATTTTGTAAATTACACACTGTTTGATTTGATTCGTTTGTACTGAACATATCACGAAGAATATTTTTTGGTCTTGGCATTTTTATAATTATTTTCACATAACGTTTAAAAGTGAACTAAATAGCATTTGCGGGGGTTATTTTGCATATATAGTTTGCAAAAAATGAATTTTCTTAAAAAATTTAATTACCTGCAACTATTCCAAAGGGAAATTTTCCATAAATAACAAACTCAAAAACTAGATCATTCATGTGGTAATGGTTATAATTTATTACAATACACAAGAAAGGTAAAAACCAATATTGTGGTTTACAGTTTTTTTAACTCATAATTTTTATGATGTCAAAAAGAAGGGACAGGTACTTTATGGTTTTGGTGTGCGAGGAATAATATTTCTACCTAATTCTGACTTTCTAACTTATCAAAACCAAAATTCCGATAATTCTACCTGTAAACAAACTTTAAAAATATAGCAGACCCAAAGAACGGATGTTGCCTTCACAGATAGGTACCAGTCCTTGGGTACCTCAACGTCAACTCATAATTTGGAAAAACACAAAAAAGCAAAAAGTAATTCTTATGGTGGTGTTGTAGCATTTCTTTTTGTAAGATGATGTTGATACTGAAAACAACTTACTTAAAACTCTCCTTCGATGCTTTCTAGGCATTGCTAAAATTTGAAAATGAACCGCCTGTTTTCACAATACAAATGATACGATTTTTAATAATAAAAAACTCTTTTATAAGCTACAGCCCTATAGCAACCTTTTGAAAAATGTCAAGATTATAGATATTCGATGAGAGCGTTTTGTTTAGGCATTACTAACTTCTTGCATAAGTATTTATGACATTTAAATAATGACATTTATAGTCCTAATTAATTGAAGATACATATTCATTTATATTTACTTGTATTTCATTTGTATATATTCCACAAAGATTAAAGTTAATATTTTAAATACCCTATTACCCAAACAAATGTAAGTGTACCCTACCAACACTTTCTTTCTAAAGGTACATTATGATGTACTCTACGTGGTTTTTTAATGTACGCGCTGATGTACGCAACCTTTTCGGTTGGGTACGTGGTTGTTACATTACGATGGAGGTTGCGTACCAAACATGTGTGTTTGAAGAACTTTTCGAATCTCGTTGGGTACACGTACATAAACACTAAAATGGATTTTTAATGTATGTGTTTAGGCGTTAGCTCAGAAAGGCCGCAGAGAATAATTGTTGTTTGTGGAGATGAGAATGGTGATACAAACCCGAGTGTTACCGATAAATATAAGAGGAGAAAATAAAACACAAAGGGTATTTAGTTTGTATAAATAATAATATTGGTGTGGGTGATTTATTAAGGCGAAAAGTGCTGATGACTTTACCTGGTGTGGGTGAGACGCGTTACAATTCGCGTGTATAAACAAGGATGTTTAGGTGAGAAACCGACTTATAAAAATGTACATACGTCTGTACAGGTGAAGAGATGACTTATAAGTGATTTGTGTATAAACCGAAAGTGAATCAAGGCTGAGGCAATCACTGCTTATTGGAAAGTTCTCACTACGATCCGAACTGAGCGAATACAGTTCCAGGGAGAAATTGCAGAGAAATTCCACTACCAAGAGAGTACTCTCTACGATCCGCGCTGAGCGAACATAGTCTCTGAGAAGATTTGTAGGGCAATGATTGGAAATATCACCCTACGGTCCGCCGTAAGCGAACATAGTTTCTCAGAGGGTTTGTAGAGAACACTTAAGGAAGGGAGGCCTCTCTGCGATCCGAACTAGGCGAACAAAGGCTCCCTGGAGATTTGTAGTGAAAATACCAATAGAGAGTTTCTAACTTAAACATTAGCCGCCAGCCTTGAAACACATAGGGGTGTTTCAACATAAAATGGGTGAACTTAAAGTAACTTACAACTAGGAATCCAAGTATGTAAATTCAGTTAGGTGAGCTTTTCCGATTTCAAATTATCCATTTTTTTGGACTGTAATAAAGCGATAGCCGTTCCGTAGGTAATAAAAATGGCGAAGGTGAAAATAAATCTTATGTTAACGAGGAGAAACCGATAGAAAATACATCCTGGTGAGAATAATAAGGAATTCACGATTTTTGGTTGTCTGGTGGTGCAGTCGTTTGAACGTAATTAATTCGAATGATGGGGAGAAGAGGACATTGGACCAGTTAGGATCCATCCGAATACCGTATTTTGTGCAAGAAGTGAACCGAGTATATTTGGGTGAATTCCGTCTAAAAGGATTTTTGGGTATAAATCAGCTCCGATCAATAGTTCTACGGGTCTACCATCAAAAAAGTGTGGATCAGCTAACCGAATGTTTGGTAAACGATGTGTTATATCGGGATCTATTGAGAAAGATGGAAGATCATCCGATATCCGAGGGAGAATAAATGCTTCTGTTTGAAGTACCAACGAAGAATTGATTCTTGAACCGATTTTCAGAGAACAACTCTTCTGAGTATTAGCTGATACCGTTCCCGTTACTCCTGAAATACGAGCTAGAGCAGAGCAAGTAGGCAAATGTAACCGATTTTTAATTGTTTCAGAAATGAAAGAACCCTCAGATGCTGGATCAATCAGAGCTCTAACTGGATACTCTTTACCGTTATGGATTAGATTCACTATAGCAGTTCCCAGAAGAACACTACGATTCTGTGATGTATGGAAAACTTGTTGATTTGCTATAGTTGGATTGGCACCAGTGGAGGTGGAAGCTATGTTGTCATTGTGGTGAACTACAGAATGACGGGAAGAGGAAGGTGTAGAATTTGATGAAGAAGGAGTTGAGGGAGGTGAATTAGTAGAACGGTGGAGAAGGGTGTGATGTCTTCCACGACATATATTGCAATTATGGGCGCTAGTACAAGTTTTAATTGTATGACCCCGTGAAAGACAATTCCAACAACTGCCTTGTTTCTTCACCGTTGAAGATTTTTGGTCAAAAGGCAATTGTTTAAACTTTGGACAAGATCGCAAAGAATGAATTTCCGTAGGACATAGAAGACAAGTCATCGTGGCTGGTGATTTGAATTTTTTATAAACCGAATTGGGGGTGATTGGTGATTTAAATTCTTTCGAAGTAGACTTTTTATTGGGTTCAGGGCCTTTGATATCCCGCAAACAGTCAAGAGTCTGAATTCTTTCAGAAATAAATGAATCCAAGTCTTCCCAAGAAGACAAAGCCGATTTGTCTCTAACACTCTGTTCCCATAGAGTGACAGTTATTCGCGGTAAACGCTGAATACAAATGAAGACTATGATAGGATCCCAATGTACTGTGGTGATATCATATACGGTCATAGCAGATAAACAACTATTTATTCCGCGCTGAAGGGTTTTCAATCCCGAACTAGTTTCACGATCGATGTATGGAAGTTCAAAGAGAAGCTTCAAGTGACTATTGACAATAACCCGTTTATTGTCAAACCGATTTTTGAGAGCTGTCCATGCTAAGACGAAGCTACGGTGAGTTAATGGGAACTTAGATACAATTTCTTTAGCTTCGCCGTCTGTCTTTCTAATTAAGTGACAGAGTCTCTCAATGTCACTAAGACCAGAATTATTTACATACATCGCGGTGAAAAGGTCTCGGAAAGATGGCCACGACAAGAAATCACCATGAAAGGTTTCTATGTCGCATGGAGGAAGTACAAGGTTGTGTACGCTATCCGGATTTGGTGCAGAAAAGATTGAGTCACGAGTATGACAACTGTTTTGAACGAAAGGAGGATCCACCTGAGTGCCGATTTCCCGCGACGCCTGTGTCGAAGTACTCATATTATTTGCTTGGTCACCGTGAAATTCTTTTGCCGAGAAGTCCGAACTATTTATAGAGGTGTGAGGTGAAGATTTGGATGATTGAAGAATTTTGCCCAATTTGCGATTCATAGTTGACCTACAAGTAATGTAAGTGTGATGACACACTTCGTATTTACTATCCAACGAATCTATGTCATCCTTTTTCGAATCTACCGCCGACATTAAATAATCGAGGCAACGATCGAATGTTAATTGGACCTTTGACCACAGCTTGTCCAATTCTGTGCTACGAAACTCTAAGTCGTATTGATCTAACTGATCATCGCGCATTTGGTTGAAATGGGAATCGAATTTGATCAAAGCATCCGATGCTCTGATAAAGAGATCTAAAGGTGTGACTGGCATTGTAGAGAATTTCTTTGTTCCGAAAAAATAGACAAATTTTCACGAATTTGTTGGACTAATTCACAAAAATGTGCAAAGAGTTGCAAAAATTCAATAAATTTTATTATTTCTGCACGAGGTGTAGGGTGAATCAAAGACTAAAAGTTCCAAAACAAATTGATTTAGGTGAAGAGGAAACACAAATAAACCAAATGTCCGAAAAATGAAACAAATTCCCGAGAATCTGTTCAAAAATTGCAAAAAAACAACAAATTTCCAAAAAGCTGCAAAAAATCAATTGAATTTATTGTTTTCGCAGCGAGGTGTAGGGTGAATCAATGACTGAATGTCCAAGATCGATTAATTTTTGTGAAATGGGAAAACACAAATTGCCAAAATATCGAAAACCGAATAAATTTGGAATTTTCCTTGTGAAAAATGAAAATTTTAAATTCCAAAGGGACCAAATGTAGGGTGCACTACTTCAGAACAACCAAAAAAGCAAAAAACCGCAATCGAAAATTCAAATATGTTAATAAAAAAGGTGATTTTAGTATAAAAATATAAATTTATATTGAATATTTGAATAAATATATATGTTATATTTACTAAAAATATAAATATATAATGCCGATTGTAGAGTGTACGATGTCCAAAAAACCGTTTATACCGAATACCGATTATTTTTTTTTTAAATATGCAAATATTTATTTTTCCGAAAAAATATTAAAAAATAATTTATATAAAAAATAATTGTTCCACCTGCGACCCACTGTAACCGTAGTAATAACGAATGTGTACAACAAAACGAAATAAAACACAACTAGCGTCGCAGTAGACGTATGCTGCTATGTACTAGTAGGTAAGCAGGTAGAGAGACCACAACGTATTGAATTGTTGTTGGTAGGTTTTTTTTTTCGTTTTATTAGGTGACGCTAAAAAGGCGGGTGATTTGTAAGACGTTTGTTGTTGCAATTCTCACTAAAGGGCTCTCCCTTTGGAATAATTATGGACGTAGGGATAGTGAGAAAAATAACCGAAATAAATAAAACAACAACACGTATTGGCGATCACTACACTTGTTGGTGAATAATAAAGAAACACAGTATGCCGTATATTAGATTTATTAAATTCACAAAATAAACGATATTTTGCTAATATTTCAAAGGGAATGCAACCGTATTTTGGTGAGAATTTTTATTAAATGATTTAGTGTGTGGACTGTATGAAAATAATTACCGACCGATAGGGTGAATAAAAGGCGATCAGTATACCGAAATATTTTTTGTGCAAATAGAGATAAAAAATTGAACACTCGCGATTTGCTCACTTATGGAAAACACTGAATTTACATACCTGGTATGATTTTTGATGAAATATTTGTTGTTGGTGATGCGATTGGATGGTTTTTTTGATGAGGATGATGGTGAGGGGTGATTGGGGGAAACTTTTGTGTGGTGAAGAAGAGAACAAAAACTCCGATTAGCACAAACAACACCGTGTAAATTATCCACTAATCCGTCTCGATTGGATGAAATATGGGTGGACAACAACAAAATCCAAAGGAACTTATCTGGCTCGACTGGACCAAATGTTTAGGCGTTAGCTCAGAAAGGCCGCAGAGAATAATTGTTGTTTGTGGAGATGAGAATGGTGATACAAACCCGAGTGTTACCGATAAATATAAGAGGAGAAAATAAAACACAAAGGGTATTTAGTTTGTATAAATAATAATATTGGTGTGGGTGATTTATTAAGGCGAAAAGTGCTGATGACTTTACCTGGTGTGGGTGAGACGCGTTACAATTCGCGTGTATAAACAAGGATGTTTAGGTGAGAAACCGACTTATAAAAATGTACATACGTCTGTACAGGTGAAGAGATGACTTATAAGTGATTTGTGTATAAACCGAAAGTGAATCAAGGCTGAGGCAATCACTGCTTATTGGAAAGTTCTCACTACGATCCGAACTGAGCGAATACAGTTCCAGGGAGAAATTGCAGAGAAATTCCACTACCAAGAGAGTACTCTCTACGATCCGCGCTGAGCGAACATAGTCTCTGAGAAGATTTGTAGGGCAATGATTGGAAATATCACCCTACGGTCCGCCGTAAGCGAACATAGTTTCTCAGAGGGTTTGTAGAGAACACTTAAGGAAGGGAGGCCTCTCTGCGATCCGAACTAGGCGAACAAAGGCTCCCTGGAGATTTGTAGTGAAAATACCAATAGAGAGTTTCTAACTTAAACAGTATGTGTACGTGTACATAAACTTCATAATTTTTTAGTGTTTGTGTACATGTACGGTACCTTATGATAAGGTACTGTTTGTTTCCGAACACTGGTTTTCACAATACAAATGATACGATTTTTAATAATAAAAAACTTCTCCATAAACTACAGCCCTATAGCAACCCTTTTGAAAAATGTCAAGATTTTAGATATTCGATGAGAGCGTTTTGTTCAGGCATTACTAACTTCTTGCATAAGTATTTATGACATTTAAATAATGACATTTATAGTCCTAATTAATTGAAGAAACATATTCATTTATATTTACTTGTATTTCATTTGTATATATTCCACAAAAATTAAAGTTAATATTTTTAATACCTTCCCAGCAAACCAATCGTACCGACATCTTAACGAAATCGTAACAAAATTCGGACGATACGTCCGATGTCTGATCCGAAATCGTAACGATATCTTAACGAAAGTTGTATGAAGTGGTTGACATAATTTCGGAACTAAATGTCGGAGCGAAATCGTATCGATTTCGATCCGATTTCGTAACGAAATCTGAAGAAAATCCTTGGGGAATTCGGAAAGGAAATTTCTTTCCGACATTCGTTCCGAAATCGGAACGAAATCGGTACAAAATCTGAACTATTTCCGCTCCGAAAAATCGTTTAGAAATCGGAACGAAATCTGAACGACGTTGCTTCCGACACGTCTGAACAATTTCGGAAGCAACGTCGTTCAGATTTCGTCCCGATTTCTAAACGATTTTTCAGAGCGGAAATAGTTCAGATTTTGTACCGATTTCGTTCAGATTTCGGAACGAATGTCGGAAAGAAATTTCCTTTCCGAATTTCCCAAGTGTTTTCTTCAGATTTCGTTACGAAATCGGATCGAAATCGATACGCTGTCGCTCCGACATTTCGTTTCGAAATTATGTCAACCACTTCATACAACTTTCGTTAAGATATCGTTACGATTTCGGATAAGACATCGGTCGTATCGTCCGAATTTTGTTCCGATTTCGATAAGATGTCGGTACGATTGGTTTGCTGGGTTATTAAACAAACAAATGTAAGTGTACCCTACCAACACTTTCTTTCTAAAGGTACATTATGATGTACGCAACCTTTTCGGTTGGGTACGTGGTTGTTACATTACGATGGAGGTTGCGTACCAAACATGTGTGTTTGAAGAACTTTTCGAATCTCGTTGGGTACACGTACATAAACACTAAAATGGATTTTTAATGTTTGTGTACGTGTACATAAACTTTATATTTTTTTAGTGTTTGTGTACATGTACGGTACCTTATGATAAGGTACTGTTTGTTTCCGAACACTGCAGCAAACCCATCGTACCGACATCGTAACGAAATCGGAACAAAATTCGCACGCTACGTCCGATATCTGATCCGAAATCGTAACGATATCTTAACGAAAGTTGTATGAAGTGGTTGACGTAATTTCGGAAAGAAATGTCGGAGCGAACTCGCATCGATTTCGTTCAGAATTCGGAACGAAATCGGAAGAAAATCCTTGGGAAATTCGGAATGGGAATTTTTTCCTCCGAATTTTTGTACATATTTCTGAACGATTTCGGAATAACGTCGTATGAAAATCTGAGGTACTTTTCGAACTTTCGTAAAGATTTCTGAACGATTTTGGAATAATTTCGTATGATTATCGAAAGAAAAAAATTTTCTCTGATGCCTCTTTTTTATTGATCAATTTTTTTTGTTATGTTTTTTATTGGAAGATTGTAATTTCAAAGGTATCTAATGATTTTCACTGTTATGATTTTGTAGTTATACTAGAACAATGTAAACATTGTGTACGATTATGTTGAGTCTATCAGCACTAGCTTGAATTATTATATGTTGTATTTATATTTAAAATATTTAAATACTGTATATGCGAATTTTATAACCAACCATTTTGTTTTTCGACAACAAACTAAAATGCTAAAATGTTTCTTGTTAGATATATACAAAAGGTGGTAGTTGTTCGAAGGGAAGTTTGTTTCCAACATATCGATCCGAATTCGTAACGAAATCGGAAGAAAAACATTAGCATATTCGAAGGGAAATTTACTTCCGACATTTTCTCCGAAATCGGAACGAAATCTGAACGAATTCCCCTACGAAAAATAGAAATCGAAAAGAAATCTGAACGATTTTGCTTCCGAAATTGTCCCGATATGTCGGACATCCGACATTTGGTTTGCTGGGTATGCATTGTATTAATTAGTATTCGTTACATTTTTGGTAGCTGCCATTTTGCTTAGACCATATCGCTCATTTACCCAAAGAGTGGCATAACACAAAAAATGCGTTTTCGGAGTTAGCAATTTCTATGTTTTCCAAGGCTTCTATTTTATCTTGTGTCAAATTTTCATGTTGATACCTCTAAAACTCATCGAGTTACAGCTCATTTACTACGGGTTTGGCATAATTCAACAAAAAAGTATTTTGAGGTTATGAAGCACTAAAACACTTGAAATCATGCTTGACCTTGTGCAGAAATTTAGCACTGATATCTGGCTAGCTGTTTGTAAAATATGGTCCATGTAGTTATTTTATTTTTTGTGTAATAGTCTTTTTAAGTTGGAAGGTCAAATTTCAATCGTCAACTTTAAACGCGTTTTTCTCGAAACTAGATTTTTTGAGATGTGTCACTCGATATTTATATTAGGCAATTTTCCTTGCGGCAATTGTCAGTTTGTGGGAGAGAGAGGTGAGGCATATGGTAACCCCTTGTCTCTTAACACCCTCTCTCACCGACGAACTGACAATTGCCGCAAGGAAAATTGCCTAATGTAAATATGGACTTATGATTAACTTCCCAGCAAAATGTTCGATGACAAATCATGAGTTGAATCATGTGTGCAAGTGACATGTCATGGGTGAAAATTTAGGTGAATCACCAATGACGTTTACAAGGGAGTGACACACACTTTCACCAATTCATTGTCATAGCATTTTGCACCAGTTCATTATCATAGCATCATGCACCAGTTCATCATCATAGCATCTTGCACCAGTTCATTGTCATGACATTTTGCACCAGTTCATTGTCATAGCATCTTGCACCAGTTCATTGTCATGGCTTCTTGCACCAGTCTATTGTCATGGCTTCTTGCACCAGTTCATTGTCATGGCTTCTTGCACCAATGCTTTGGATCCAGATTTTCGCCAATCAGAAATAAAATTTGCAATACAATTTTCTAATTTGTTGAACCAATAAGAATACAATGCACAGATGATTTGTATCGCCAGATGTTATTTTTCTATATTTTGTATGTAATTTTCAAAATTATATATTATATTAATCTGCAATATCATATTTATCTCTTCCGATGGCTGCAAGATATTTCTTTCAAATTGGGGTTCCGTTTTTCCAATATCCGATAAATTATGTGACAATCTCTGAACCAAGCTCACCATTTGGGAAATCTAGCATAAATTTGAATTCTTTTATGTTGTTTCAAAAGAAAAAACTTACCCTGTTATAGTTACCATGTTATGGTCTCTTTCATAATTATTTTACCGATCTTCTACTTTGCTTCTTTAACTGTGGATACCATGTTTTGTGATATCATATTCAATTTGGCCTTTCCATGTTACATGGCTCGTATTCATAGCCGGTGGCATCTCTTTCCATCCTGTTAACATGGCCCAGCCAACCCAATAATTGCTTTACTTCTTCTTTTTAATATCCACAAAACGAAACAGGTTTCCAAACACAAAATATACAGCCCTATTCTGAACGCATGGGAGTTGGGAATTTTTTCCCATTCCCCCATTTTCGTATTCTGAATAAAATTTTGTGGGAGTTTTTTTTTCCCCATTTCCCATCTCCCCTCATTCTGAATGAAGTTCGAATTGAATGAATTATTCCCATGGGAAAAAGTATGTATTCTCTATCTTAAATTGTGGGAGAATTTTGTGTCTTTTTGTGGGAAAAATCTCCCCAGCAAACTTGTGTGGGAGTTTGAAAAAAAAAAAATTCAAGAAATTTCATATTTTTATGACATTTCATATTTTAACACACCTACACGACAAAATTATTGCAAATATTTATAATCGTCATGTGTTTGCTTAATAAAAGCATACAAAATGTACTGTAAAATATGTCATTAGTACGGATTTTGCATATTCTTATATGATACAAAAACCTGCAAGAATCTAACATGTTTTACACCGATAAAAAATTTTCCTTTATGTTATCGAACAAAACAAAAAAAAAAGTATTACAAATTTTTTGATTTTTGCAGTTCTGGAACAGACCATATATATTGAAATACGAGAAAAAGAGTCATGGTTAATTCTATTAACTTTTTACAACTTTTATTCATTTTCGTAATATAACCTTCGGGTTTTTTAAATCAGACGACTAACGTTCTATTGAAACCGTGTTAGTCTCCTCAACGACACGACAACGATCACACAAACATACATACATATATGCCAAATTATTGCAACGCTATTCCATTTTCCGAAATGCCTTTTCTTGAATAGGATCGCTATTTTTGAACGTAGAAGCTTGAAATTTTGCAAGGGCATGTGTTTTAGTTTTAATCATATTTATTCAATCAACAACCTATTTATTTATTTTTGTTTTTTGAGATACGTCTTCGGAAATTTATGGTGACGATATGGAAATAACACGCAAAAATATGTAATAATCGAGAAAAATATCCGAACTTATCTTTTTGAATTTTTTTTAAAAATATGCAAAATACGAGTTCTAGCGATCATTAGGAATAAGTAAAACTAGCGATATACTCGTTAAATCCTTAACTAATGTCCAATTTACATTAGCAACTTTTTCGTCATTTGGAGCTGTTTCGTCATTTATTTGCTAAAACAGGCAACATTTTGCGTCATTTACCATACAAAAATAAATGACGATAGCTGCGTCATTTATTCTAAACAACGCACGAAAACACCATACTATTATACGCAACCCTGCTTTTTGGTCATAAACTACCAAAAAATGCAACTGTTTTATGATGTCTTTGTTTGTTTGTGCGTGTTGTAGAAAAACAAAAATACTCAAACGATGACAAAAGTGAAAATAAATGTTTAAAAAACTTGCAAAAATTATGTTTTTTTTTGTTTTTGAAATTAATTTAAGTTATTTGATACACATTTGTGTTGTGAAATTCCTATTTTTCTGAATAAATATATTGTGTGCGTGTGTTTGTGTTATTGTATAAGTGTGTATGTGCGATTGTGTGCGTAAGCAAATGACGCAAAAAAACAGATGTAAATACACTTCAATTGATTCTAGGATTTCGTAAAACGAAATCATTTAATATGCATATGTAAATTGGACTTAAAATTACTCCGTATTAACATACTATTTTTAAATTCGTTACAAACTTAAAAAGTTCCTGTTACTTCCTTCCTATTACTTTATACACAAAAATTTCTGTTTGCCTACTAATTAAAAAAATGCTTACACCAATTCGCACATTCTGAGTTAAATCCGGTTTAGATAATCCGGGTTTAAATATGTTAAATATGAAATATGGGAAAGTGGTAGGAATTTTCAATTTTTTCCAAAAATTACAGAAACAAGCCTCAAAACAACAAATTTAAACAAAAGTACAGCTAATTGAAACCGATAACCGATATTCCGTTGTTGCTTTTGTTTATAAGGATAATTATTGTTGTTGTCATCCCATCCTCTCTGTACATAACAAAGAACAACTGGATACAAAATATTATAGTATGTTTATATATAACCGGATTTCAATTCCTTTGGGTATACGTCCGTATATTTTTATCTGTGCGTTAGGAAAATCGTATTTTACAACAACACTGGTTGTAAATAATAAGCGAAATTCCTGCTCCACATAAGCGTTTAACATTTTGCTTTGGTAAGTTCATTACTAATTCTACGAACATAAAAAATCTATTAGTTTTGCCATTCTTATAAGTTTATACTTTTTTCATTTCATACACTATTTAAAGAAAACATGTAATGTATGCAATTCATTTGGTAAGTATCTTTTTATTTTCATTTTAATTTTCTTTTTTATTTTAATATTAATTTGAGTTTTCCTTGTTTGTTTTATTTAAAACATTGGCATTCATTTTAATTGTTTTGCAATTGATTATTTGTGTTTTTAACGCTGTAACGCTATTTTATTTATTATTTATTATTAAATTATTTAAGCAAAATTATAATTAAACTAGAGAACATCTTAAATTTGCTGTTACAAACTAGACTTGTATAAGAAAATGATCGAAAGGAAAAGAGGAACAGAGTCAAAACATAAATTCAGATTTACAGATAATTTACATCAATTATTACGAGGGTAGATTTATTTTGTTTCTGTTCATATTTGCCTTTCGTGGCAAATAGTTTCGGCAGTTGAGAACACCTGATTACAGTCGGCTGTGAGTACAGAGTTAACAAACCCGATAAACCTTCATGTGACTCAAGCTATTCTCTGCTGCAGTCCGAACATAATTTCAACTAAATACTAAATAATTATTAATTTATTTAAGAAAGAATGCGTAGATCAAAATACCTTAAGTAAATAATAAAAAAAAAATGGAAAAATAAATGTAACAAAAATTGTGTGTGCTTTTTGAGGAGTTCTGTTTGTTCACGTGTGATCGACGATACTTTGACGATGATTCCTTCTTCTGAAATGAAAAGTAGAGTCGTAGGAGCAGAGAGCCAGTTGGTCTTCTATTCATTCTATGAAAAATGACTTTTTGTTGCTTGGGTGGTGGTGTGTGTGGCATTTAGTGTGTAATTGAAGAGAGTTTTTGCGCAACTCCATTCACAGTCTTTGATTTCAGGACATCATTTTCGTATGAAAATACAGTTTCTTTGCCATTTACATATACCCTGGAAGTGCAAATAAAGTGCAAAAAGTGTATATGTGTTATATGTGTTACGATGTAACCTAATCAGCCCCCATATTCAGTAACTTTTTAACAACTTTACTCATTGTTTATTTTACAACAATTTCATTTGTTTGTTTTGTAGTTGTTACAAAAACAAAAGAAATTTTAACAACTTTTCAATCGATAAAAGTTACAGAATAGGCCTACAGATCCACTTCTATCTATAAGATTTCTGTTGTTACTCACACTTACCGTTTAGTCATTAACTTTTTGCCATTGACAAACGTCGTTGATGTTGATGTTCGTTTAATGGCGTTTGTGCCCCATTTCAAAAACTGAAAAGCCAATTGATAATTCCCTTCGCCGGGATGAAATCATGATATTGGTAGCGATCAGTAAATTTTGCAAGCTGTCAGTGCGTTTTGTAAACATTTTTCTCTGCAAAAGAGGAAAGTGATGAAGTTAAGCCAATGGGGGAAACTCCAGACTTAAACAATCATATGATTGAATCTTCAACTAAAACAAAACAAACAAAAAACAGCGAAGGCTCGCGCAAAACGGAATTTTGTAAATAAAATTCCAACGACATACTCACAGGTAACTGTGTTGATGTTATTTCAACTTAACAGAAATCGATGATTTCTTAGTTGAATCGTGCTGTCAGCTTGCAAATATTTTGTTCTGGTGTTTTTTTGGGAAAGCCGAAAAGTGAGCATCATTCTCATTAACATGAGAATACTCGATGCTTAAAGAGTTCAGGGTTTCACTAAAAAATCATCATTTCAAAAACTGAAAAGCCAATTGATAATTCCCTTCGCCGGGATGAAATCATGATATTGGTAGCGATCAGTAAATTTTGCAAGCTGTCAGTGCGTTTTGTAAACATTTTTCTCTGCAAAAGAGGAAAGTGATGAAGTTAAGCCAATGGGGGAAACTCCAGACTTAAACAATCATATGATTGAATCTTCAACTAAAACAAAACAAACAAAAAAATTTAAATTAAAAAAAAAAATGTTGTTCCCGTGCCCTAGATTGGCTCCTGTCCATAGGAGAAAGTCTTAAATCGCCGGCCGAAGGCCGGCCACTTACAAAAACTATACAATTTAAAAAAATAATTTTCGGAACGGGGGGGCTTTGCATGGGAATGAGAAATGTGTTTGGTAATTGTGGAACTTTGAAGGCCCATAACTCTGGAAGTATGGACTTGTGCAAGACAAAATTTATATCGTTATATTCAGGAACCCAAGGGCTATGTGTGGTATATATATCATCAAAATCCGGGACCGGGCCCTAAACTCAACTTGTTCCAATATCTTTACGGAAAGCGTGGGAATGGGAAAATTTTCAGGGCCATAATTGCCATACTTTATGCCCAATCGCGTAAAACACTCAGCACTGGATTAAATATAGAATGATGTAAAACAGCTAATAATAAAATAGAAAATGAAAAACCACAAATCAAAATGATACATTGACGCGTCCCTTTATCCTTGTCCTCCTTGATTTTGCGATGACAGATTTTAATTTGATTTTGAGCAGCCTTATTGCTGGGTTCCAAATTATGAATTTTCCCGAAGAAGCTTTCGATGAAACACCAAGAATTGACAGTTGAAATCGAGTGGATTTCGTAAGTGTAAACTTGCCATTAGTCGACTATAGCCGCCGTTTTGTATGGGAGCCGTCGCCGACCGTGAATACCTTTCGGCTTCGTTCTTTGATCATGGCCCAAATTCCAATAATTCCATAATATGGAAATTCCAGATCTTTCTTTATTCCCTTTTGTGTTCTCATTCGTATATAATCTGGGAAGGAAATAGAATGAATGGCATGGGGCCATCAAATTCGAACGCAGATAAATTTCCTTTAGAAATTAGATAAAACGCGTAAGGCGTGAGCGAGACAGATATAATAGATAAATTGTTGTGGAATGGAATAGAATGGAATGGAATAGTGGAGATAATATTTGATTTTTCATTTCGTTTTCCCATGCGAATGTTCAGAATAGGGTTGATATTTTTCTTTTGTTTTACAGTCGAAATCGCTTATAACGTCGGTCAAGGGACCGACCAAAATCGGACGCTATAAGCGATAGTCGTTATAAACGATATTAATGAAAGAGGTGAAATTATATTATGATAGTGACTTTTGGGTATAAGTACATTGTTTTATTAAGTAGAAAAAAATTCAATACATTTTTTTACTTTTTCATTCTATATACATTCGTAGAAAATACTTAAAAACAAAACAATAATAAACGATATGAAATTAATTCTTCAGCAGATATATTACATTAATATAGGATATGGTTCTATTTAAAATAGTCTGTTATTTTAGTTTGGGCTTTTGAATTTATTTATTTGTTTATTTTTACCGGAAGAACAAGACAAAGTCTTATAAGTTACAGTTCAGGTTTTTAATATAAGAATCACATCCATCTTAATATAAATCGAATACAATCGAATCGATAAGTAAAAAAATGTAATTTAAAAGTATATTAAATTAAAAAAAATAGTTTAAAAAGTGTAAAAAAGATTTTTTTATAATTTTATAATAACTGTTATTGTTTGCTTTGAAAAATGTTTGTATTGAAAAAGTGTTCCAGTTATTGCATGTTTTGATGCCTTGTAAATTATGTGGAAGAGTATTCCAAAGACGTGTAGTGCCAATAAAGAAATGCCATTCGGAGACGAGACTTTTTCTCCTTTTAGGTATGTCGCTGGCTGCGACGTGAGTTTCTCCTGGGAGGGATAGCGAATTTAACCACTAGCAACAAACCCAAACGACCAAACAGAAAACACCAACAATTTCCTTTAATATGGGTTTATTGCTTAACGTGTTTATTTCTAACAAAAAATATGAAATTAAAAACTAATATAAAAAAAATAAACAGAGCCACTCAACTTACAGCAGTCTTTATCCCTCACGAACTAAATTTATTAAAAAAGGGCGAAAATAATAAACCACAAAATTCTACTGCATTGCAAATTTCTAACGGTTTTGTTGCAACAAAAAACCTGTTTGAGTGACAATCAATGCAGTAGAATATGAGGAGAAAAGGACTGCGGTTAACAAAAAACATAACAAAGGCTCAATGATCAGTTAAGAGAACGACTCAAAACAAAATAATATCAAAAACATAGAAACACACACACATGCGAACATATGGATGGTCATGTCAATGACGTCACACCATCATCCATATGTTGCTGTGTGAGACTGAGATCAACAAAAATGTAAACAAAAATAAAAAATATGAGCGGCAGCGACATCCCCGCCCCCGTGAATCGACCCGATTCACAATTCAATATCTAAGACGGCAAGTTTTGAGACGGGGCGCTTCAAGACTCCAGTCGATGTGGCAATGTCAGCTTGTCGGACTACACCATCTTTGCCTAGGTACACCTCTTGCACTCGACCTCTTCTCCATTCACGACGAGAGACATCAGGATCACAAATTAAAACCAAGTCACCTGGGGATACGGGCTTTGTGTACTGGCACCATTTAGCTCTTCTCGTCAGTGTGGGCAAATATTCGGCGATCCACCTTTTCCAAAAGTGGTCACGAAGCTGTCGTGAGATACGCCACTGTTTCTTCAACACAGCTGGTTTGTCGACAATTGTTCCGGCTGGAGTTTCTGGCATATTTGGATGGCCCAACAAAAAATGATTCGGCGTTAATGGTTCTTCTTCATCGGGACCAACAGGCAGATGGGTTAAAGGGCGTGAATTGACTATATTTTCCGCTTCAATGAGAAAACTATGTAACGTGTGCTCTCTGGGGGCGACTTCCTTCAACGTTACACGCAATACCTTTTTGACACATTGAACCATCCGTTCCCAAATGCCTCCTTCTGATGGATTATATGGGCAATTGAACTGCCAGTCAATGTCCTTTGTAGACAACTCAACCTTCACTCGGACCACATCGAAAACTTCTTCAAATCTCTTGGCTTCTTGGTCTGCTCCAACAAAATTCTTGCCATTGTCACTCCGTATTCTTATGGGGGTTCCTCTGCGATTTATAAAATTGCGTATAGCTAAAATGCAGGCATCGGTTGACAGATCAAAGGCAATCTCCAAATGTATGGCTCTTATCGTCAAACATGTAAATAGAGCCACCCATCGTTTTTCATGACGTCGACCAATGGTGATGGTAATTGGGCCAAAATAATCTATAATCGCTAGGCAGGGAACCCATAAATGGCGGCGTTGGAGAGACACTACGTAACTTGCAGACATTACATTTGGAGATACAGCTTTTTAATAGTTTTCGAAGTCGAGGAATCCAATAACGTCTTCTTATGGCGGCAATAGGGGCTTCAAAGTTTTGGTGCTTCATAAGTTTATGCTCATGGACAACAATAAGTTCGGCTAGGCGATGCTTTGGCGAAAGTATAATGGGACGTCTGGTTTCAATAGGCAAACAAATGGCGGCATCAATACGTCCATAAACTCGCATCAAATTATTCTCATCAATATAGGGCGACAGACTATACAACTCGTTGCTTTTCGGAATGGAACCACCAGACTTTAAAACATCTAATTCGAATGCGAAACTTTCGCGTTGAGATAGGCGGCAAAGAACAGTTTCGGCATCCTTCAATTCGGCGACTGTTAGACAACTTTCAACCTCTCCAATTTTCTTCTTCAAATATCGTTCGACAAATCTCAGGACATAACCCATTGTACGTTTTATCCTGAGAAAAGAAGAGAAACGATTAAAATCAATAACAACATTTGTACTGACCGTTAAAACAAATTTCGAACGAAGCTCTTCTTCAGGCGGCTTATCATTGGAGGTTGAAATCATTTCGGACCAGTCATCCTCCGGCTGATGCAAAAATTGTGGACCTTGGTACCAGCGAGAATTAAAAGAGAAATCCATATTTCTTTTCGCTCTTGTTGTTTCATCGGCAACATTCAAATTTGTGGGCAACCATTTCCAATCAGTAGGACATGTGGAATCCAAAATCTCTGTGATTCGATGGGCGACAAATGGCTTATATCTTCTGTTGTCAGAATTTATCCAATTGATGACAGTTGAAGAATCACTCCAGCAAATTCGTCGGGAAACCTTGACCGAATGTTCTTTCTCGATGGTGCACAGCAAACGAGTTCCCAATACGGCAGCTTGAAGTTCAAGTCTGGGAATGGTCATTGATTTCAACGGAGCACATTTGGTTTTTGAGGTAATAAACGATACTTCAATCTCACCATCTGACTTTATAGACCTCCAATACGACACGGCACCAAATGCGTCTTCGCTGGCATCGACGAAAATGTGCAACTCGACTGTTTCAGGCAATCCAATTCTAAAGTAGTATCTAGGAACACTCACTTGGGCCACATTCTTCAACTCATCACGCCAATTATTCCATATGTCAAACAGTTCATTTGGGATATCTTCGTCCCACCGAATATCGTATCTCCAGACTTCTCTCAATAACAATTTAGCAGTTACCATGAAGTGACTTAATAAGCCCAAGGGATCGTATACCGACATGACAACACTCAACAATTCTCTTTTTGTCGGGCACCTTTCTACACTGATGATGTCTGGTCTCACTCGATGAAATTTCAGCTCAAACTTAAATGCGTCGTCACCAGGATGCCAATACATGCCCAGAATCTTTTCTGTGGAAAACTGAACATCGGCTAAATCATCACAGAAGTTCACATTTCTTCCCAAATTACCCTCCAGAGCCACGACAACCTCTTTTGAATTCGATGTGAAATTGCGCAACTCGAAACCGGCTGACTTATGTATTTCACGCACTTGCACCGATATCTCTACGGCTTTCGCTGAAGTTTCGAAGCTGTCGACAAAATCATCAACATAATGGTTGTCGATAATTGCCTTCACTGCTCTGGGGTAACGATCACGAAATTCTAGGGCATTGATCTCTTTCACATACTGGGCAATACAAGGCGAGCAAGCGGCTCCAAACGTCATTACAGTCATCTCATAAACATCTGGGGGGCAACATTCATTTTCACGCCAAAGAAATCTTTGAGAACACCTATCTTCTTCGGCAATAATAATTTGGTGAAACATCTCTTTGATATCTGCGCAGACAGCGACTTTCCCCATTCGAAAATTAAACAAGACGGCAGGCAGTGGTCTATATTGTTGAGGACCCTTCAATAGTTTCGAATTTAGAGAGACTCCTTCGACTTTGGCGGCAGCATCAAACACGAGGCTAAGTTTCCCAGGCTTCAGGGGATTCAACACTCCAAAATGTGGTAGATACCAAGTTCTCGGGCTACAAATAGATATTTCGGATGATGATAACTTTCGTACATACCCTTTGTTCACATAATCTTGAATGATTCTTTTATAGTCGGCACCAAAATCAGGATTCTTCTTCATTTTCCGCTCAATTCCAACAAGTCGATTAAAGGCCATGGAATAGCTATCCGGCAGGACTACATTTTCATCACGCCATAGTAGTCTGGATTGAAATCTTCCGGCAACCTTTATCGTAAAATCCTTGAGCAACTGTCTAGCACGAACATCATCCTTACCCTCTATTGTCGGCAGGGCCTTCACACCAAAATTTTCTGTTTCGAAGTAACTTGACACCAAATCATATAAATTTTGCTCTGGCTGAGCTGTCAGCAAACATGTGTGGGATGTAGGCTGTCTTCCACACACCTGACCAAAAACTACCCATCCTAGGGGTGTATTTGCTGCATAAGGTCCACCTTCTTCTAATGGCACAACTTCATCTGGCAACCCCAAATGACAATGATCAAGGCCGATGAGCATCTTAGGCGTCACGTTGCTGTATGGCTTCACTGGCACCTCATAATGCTTATTTGACTTCATGTTGAAACTTTGAGTAAATTTGGAACACCATACACATTTCTCAAAGCATACTTCCTCTTCTTAGAAATTCCACTCACATGAAGATCAACCACCATTGCACTTTCTTGAGAAGACTTACCACCATACCAGCCTAAATTCAGCTTGCTTTGACGGCCACTAAGTCCAAGCTGCCTCACCAACGAACTGTCTATCATGGTCACCGACGAACCTTCATCCAACAAGGCAAACGTTTCAACAACACAGTTCGAACCATAAAGCTTCACAGGCACCACACGGAACAACAAGTTTGAATTTTCACGAATACTGGAAACACAACTCAATACTGGTTCGGCATCTGAATCACCTCGAGTAGCAACACAATTTAAATTTGAATTATTTTCACCAACTTCTTTTGATTTATCATGCAGCAATTTGTTATGTTTTCTTTGGCAACCATTCACCTGACATTCTTTTCTACGGCGGCAATTTCTAGTAGAATGTCCACTACCAAGGCAAGAAAGGCATAACCTTAACCTTTCACTTCATTCCATCTATTCGGCACTGACATGGAATTAAATTTCTTGCAATCAAACAAATTGTGTTGTCCTCGGCATAATCGGCACTCTTCTTCTTTATCTCGATCATCGGATGCATACAGAACCACTTTCTTCTTGGTTTCACCTGTTGGACGACTTGTTGTTGTAAGCTGGACACTTCGAATCAAATTGGCAACACCTTTCAACCAATTGTTAAAATCCAAAACTGTAGGCCACGATTCCAAATTCGATGAATACTGAGCCCATTCCAACCTCTTACTCATGGGCAACTTTTGAATTAACTCATCCATTAGTGTAGGGTTTGATAAATGTTGATGACCATTTGCTGTTTCCAAAAAGGCGGCAAGATTTTGTACTTTAATTGCAAATGGAACCAACTTCTCCACAGCATTTTCACTAATGGACGGAATTTCCTTCACCTGCTTCAACTGGCCTCGTATCAACAATTCAGGTAGGCCATATTGGAATTTCAGTTGCTCCATTACTGTGTTCACATTATCCGGATGTATGAGCAACGACTTCACACATTCTCTGGCATCACCCTTCAACGCTTTCTGCAGTCGCAAACAATTTTCAAAATTATTGTACTGGTACGCTGCCGTCGAATGTTCAAATGCCGTTAAAAACATCGGCCAGTCTTCAGGGATACCGCTAAAATTCGGCAAGTCATACAACTTTTTTGGCAATGGCGGCATCAAAAAGTTGTTATAATATGGCGGCTGTTGAACTGCATTAAACGGCTGCGTCAAGGGCGACTGAGATGCTGGCAGAGAGGTTGGCAGCGACGGTTGGGCAACGGACGACGGGGCACGTTGCAGAGGCGGCGGCTGACTATGACGGGAGACTGTAGGCTGATCACTGGTTACGTAAGATTGTGGTGTGACACTCGGGCGATTTGTGTGTACTTCAGACTGGGCACTGCTGGAACCACCACCATACTCACTCAAAATGTTACCAGTAACCACTTGTGTTGAATTTGGCGTTGATCCGTTAGCGGTAGTCCTTGCAGCTTTCAATGCACGCTGTGAATTCTGCAATTGTATCTGCAACACGTCAATTTGTTTCCTCAAGCTTTCCATTTCAACTTGAGAAACACTTTGCATTGTTGTTGCTGCAATCGGTTGTGTGAAAGCACCTGTTGTTGTTGTTGTACTAGAAGCTCCAGCAGTGGTAGGCATATTTGACCCCCCGGCTGAAGTGGAGGCACCAACTGGAACACTTTTAGTACAACTCGCATTTGTTTTTGTTGTATTTGGTGGCGATCTCGGCATCATCTTTACAGCACACACACAAACCAATCAAGAGGTAGCACAGGTTTATAAATGACAGCAAAATTCCAAAAGTAAAATGTCACCAAATTTTCCACACAAATCTTGCAAACGAACAACAATTTTTCAAAATGGCGGCAAATTTCACAAAAAATGTCTCCAATTTTAATTTTCAGCGCCACAAAAATTTCAGCAAATTTTATACCAGAAGGGCCACACTATTATAAATTTCAGCACTGCAAAATTTTTTAATTCCAAAGGCCACAAACAATTTTCTATACTGGCCACTTGTTTCTTGAATACAGCAAACAATGGGCCAAACAAATTCCCAAACACGTCAATGAAACGTAAATTCACAGCAATTTCTCCAATAAAATTTTTTCAAAAATTTTCAGCAAATCCAAATAAGATTTGTCCACAAAAAATTGTCCAACAATTTCGCCAACAGATTGCGAAATAAAATTTTTCCAAAATTGTTAGCAATCGCAACAAGAAATGCGAAATAAAGTTTGTCGCTGGCTGCGACGTGAGTTTCTCCTGGGAGGGATAGCGAATTTAACCACTAGCAACAAACCCAAACGACCAAACAGAAAACACCAACAATTTCCTTTAATATGGGTTTATTGCTTAACGCGTTTATTTCTAACAAAAAATATGAAATTAAAAACTAATATAAAAAAATAAACAGAGCCACTCAACTTACCGCAGTCTTTATCCCTCACGAACTAAATTTATTAAAAAAGGGCGAAAATAATAAACCACAAAATTCTACTGCATTGCAAATTTCTAACGGTTTTGTTCCAACAAAAAACCTGTTTGAGTGACAATCAATGCAGTAGAATATGAGGAGAAAAGGACTGCGGTTAACAAAAAACAAAACAAAGGCTCAATGATCAGTTAAGAGAACGACTCAAAACAAAATAATAACAAAAATATAGAAACACACACACATGCGAACATATGGATGGTCATGTCAATGACGTCACACCATCATCCATATGTTGCTGTGTGAGACTGAGATCAACAAAAATGTAAACAAAAATAAAAAATATGAGCGGCAGCGACAAGGTACGATCTTTCTTCCTCTGTTGGAGTGAAACAAATTCTTTGGAAGAGATAGTTTGGAATATGCGTTGTAATTATTTTATGTAAGAACTGCAAGGTCCTAATTTTAATCAAGGTATTGAGGCTGAATCCATAAAGGGTGTTTGTAAGATGCGAAGTACGTTGTGTCCTACTCAAGCCATAGACGTATCGTATGATACCATTAAAAGCCACATTTAATTTGTGTCGACTTAGTCGACTTAACGAGCCACAGTAGGCAAATAGTTCGCTTCCATGGAAGCGTTGTTTTGGCCAAGAGACAACGGATGCCAAGGGGTGTATAAGAATGAGATAGTTTCGCATATGTTTGGCCAACCGACATGTTGAATATTACTCCCAAGTTTTTTGCACTTGTAACCTTCAATCTTATCACTATTTACGAAGATATCTATGTTTTGGAAAGACATCTTCCTATTCTTATGTATCGTTAAACATTTTGATTCTTTAGGATTCAAGAATAGACCATTAGCCTTGGCCCAGTCGTCTACCTTACGTAGGTCATGATTAATTTTTAAAATTTTTTATGTGGCAGCTCAACAAAAGTTGTACGTCGTCAGCATACATATGTGTTCGACAGTTCGTTATGTTTAGAGGAAGATCATTAGAACACATAGAGAACAGAAGCGGTCCTATAATAGACCCTTGTGGAACTCCTTTAAATACTGACAGTGGCTCAGATTTTTTCTTTCCTACGTACACCGATTATGAGCGATTCATCAAATAAGATTTTATAAGATTTGTCGAAGTTGGAGAAAAATTAAAAAATTTACGAAGTTTCAGGAGCAGAATTTGGTGATCGGCGGTATCGAAAGCTTTTAAATGGTCCAGAAGAATCAGGAATGATACCATGTTGTCATCAATATCACTTCTGATCGACTCCGTAACTTCTGCTAAGGCTGTGATGCAACCGTGACCAGCACGAAAACCTGATTGCACATCAGTTAATAAAGACTCGCGTTGTAGATACTCGGTTATTTGTTTATATATAATTTTTTCAAGTAGCTTTGAAAGATAACATAAAATAGCAATAGGACGAAATTCGTTATTGGCTTTGGGAATTGGCACAATCTTAGCATGCTTCCATATAGATGGAATGATGCTAGTAGTTAGTATTTGATTAAATAGATATGTAATGTATACAGCGATGCAGGGGAGAAGTATGCGAAGGAACTTAGGATCAATGCCGTCTGGTCCAATGGCGTTAAGGCCTTCGTACATAAGCTGCTCTGCCTGATTGCCTTGCTTTCCTGCTTCATTTTTGACATAATAAAAATAAAAGAATAAAGAAGGCCGAGGAAATTTCGAACTGGGTTGCCCTTTTCTTTTTTATTCTTTTATCAGAAGTAAGCAAGGAAGGCAGCTTATGTACTCAGGCCTTTAGATTTGACTTCAGCGCAGCAATCTATTACCTCAGCAATGCTAACACACCGAAATTCAAAATTTCCATCATTAGGTATGTTAACTGGTGAGCCATAGTATGTGAGATCAGCCTGCGATGTCGGAATATTAGTAAAAGTTTTATTAGGCTCATCGGGATCATCATGACAGTTGCCAAAGCCATTGCATTTCCCAATTCCAATATCATTTATTATTCTCCATTTACTTTTGGAATTAACTGCTGAACTAAATCTATTTAAGTAGTAATCAGTCTTGGCAGCATTAATATTAACATTCGTCCTTTTTCTCGCTCTTCTAAATTCATCATGTAATTCAACGGTTTTAAAGCGTTTCCATCTAAAGTAAGCATTATCTCTTTCTTGAATACAAGACTTTATATACGAATTAAACCATGGCTTAACATTGGAGGTGGGACGCTTTTCCTTAATAGGAACCGTTGCATTATACAAGTGAAGTATGTTGCATTGCAGAAAGTCAAGTTGGTGATCAACGCTATTAATAGTATACATTTCACTCCAGTTGATTTGGGAACATTTATGTAATAAGTCACTGTAGTTCAGGTTCTTAAAGTCCCTAAAAGAGTATGTTTCTTCCTGTTTGTACGTGTTAATATTATAGGCCAGGAAAATAAGGTCATGCTTTGAAAAGCATGGGGCAGAAAGTTGAACGTACAGAAGGACGTTATTCGAATTGTTAACAAAAAATATGTCAAGCAGTGTGTTGACGGATGGTGAAAAGTGAGTTGGGTTGGTTGTATTAGTTGGGTATAGACCCATTGCAACCATACTGTCTTTTAAGAAAGGATCAACCATAATATTAGAATTAAAGTCTCCAGTAACAATCACTTCATTGTATCCCAAAGTGACAGTTTCCATAGTGCCCAGAAAATTACTAAAGTCGATGGTGTTGTTTGGACGATATTACAACCTACTAAAATTCTCGCATTGTGACATTTAAAGTCAATAAACACATACTCAATTTTGTCTTCGGTGTGTGATTTAAGTCGAAGTTTTGCATTTAAGGTAGATTTTACAAAAATAGCAACGCCTCCTCCGCGTCTTACTCTATCCGACCTGAATACCGAATATCCTTGCAGATTTATGAAAGCATTAGAAATGCACGAGTTCAACCATGTCTCCGATAGGCATATAATATCAATATTAGAGTTTTCAAAGACATACCTGAACTCGCCAATTTTGTTGACTATGGTTTGTGCATTAATGTGACATATTTTCATACCATTTCTTTGGTTGGCAAGAATCCTTACAAAATTCTGGGTAACGTCCTCGGAACCTCTAACTACTCCATCAAATCTAGTCATAGGAAGGTAAAGAATGAGGAAAATGGGCATCAACAAAGTACAAAAATTGATTGATAAGTATAAGATATTGATATACAATCCAACATGCAATCATAATAAATAAAAGTATTGATAGTTTAAACATATCTATATAAAAATAAATGATAAAAATTAGGAGATATGATAAGGGATAAAAGATACAATGGCTAGTTCTGTGGTTCATAAAAATTTTCCTCACCCAGACGACGAAAGTCATCGAGAATTCCAGAGTGGCATACGCAAATGGGTTCGTTACTGTTGTTCCGCTTGACATACACAAGGCCACGAAATGTGTATGCCGCCTGTAACAGTCCTTTTTTTCTAAGATGTATCGCGTCTTGAAGGTACTGGTAATTTGTATTAGACAGGTTTTCATTAACATAGTATTGCTTGTCGGAACTAAACCCAATAGAATTCAGAATAAGCTTGTAGTTGTTAAGCTTTTTGTAAGCAGCCAGTGATTTGAGGAAGAAATTCTTGTCGTAGGGAGACAGGAATTTGGCGATGATAACACCATCAGACGAGTTAATTTTCTTGGTGTTGTTTCTATTCTCCAAACGATGTATTGATTTAATGCGAGGAGTATTTATGCCCACGGAACTTGAGATGTTTCCAAATACAGTTTCCAGGTTCTCATTGGCAGAGTATGATATACCGTTTATACGAATTTCGCAGCATACATGTGAGTTTTCTTGCTTTAGAATTTGCATTCTAAGATCCATTACTTCTGATTTTAAGAATGCAATCTCATCATGACCTTTTTCCAATTCCACTACTCTTTGATCGACATTATTTAAGTCAGTTCTTAAATCGCATAATTTTGTATCCAAGTCATTAAGTATACGATCCTCATTCTGCTTCAACATAGATTGGAACTGTTCCGTAAGTCGGTCTGCAAGTTTGTTAATACGTTCATCTAGTATTTGCAATACTCTAAAAGGTGAATCAGTGAGTCTTGGTGTCTTAGATGAACGATGTATAATACTCTATCTCTTTTAGGTGCTTGTGCATCACATACAAATGTATCGTTCACAAGATTTAGGTTCATTGGAGTTACATTAAATTCTTGTTGTTCAATCATTCTTAAAATTTATATTTTACACCATATGCTCACTCTGGGTATACTAATTTACAGACCAGCTGATGTCATACATGTGAAAAAGCATATGGTGTAATATAGCCATTAAAGAATATTTGAGATGTTTTCATTAGCACAGGGTGCTATGGAATGTTTTTTATGTTTTGTAATTGTTTGTTTGTATATTTCTTATAAAAACTTGGCCTACTTTTAGGCGCAGTTTGAGTTTTCAATTTATTTTATTACAAGTTATTGTTATGTTAATATTAACAGTTTTGTTTTCCGTGAAAAAGCTTTTGTTAGATGTAAATCACTTTTGACACTTGACGTTTTTATTATTTTTCTGTGCTCTATTGCTCCAACATAACTTTTAAATTTAACTCAGATCTTGGCTTGTAACATCTTCTGATTAAATACATTTTAAAGAGTTTCTACAGCTAGACACGCCTCTCACACTTCATATAACAATAACACCGCAGCCAACCCACTTAATTTCGTACATTGATCCTTTTCCATCCAATGGGATTTTAATTATATTATTGCACCTTGGTCCAAGGGTGGTAAAACAGATGTGACATTGGGTGGCAAAAAATCATACTTAATTGACATGAGACCGCCTACAAATAAATCGTAATTCAGTTGCCTACCCAACCCCGTCTTCGAACATGTTGTGGATATGTTTGATATTCTGTAACTGTTTCAGCTTGACAAAAATATACATACAAAAAATATTGAGATAAGTTTTTCTTTTTCGTATGGTTCGACGTTATAACCTATAGCAAAATTCAAAAATTTCACAAAAAACCGACTGTTTAATTCAGAATTTTAATTAGTTTAATTTACCTTTGTAGCTTTCCACATTCATTGTGTTTGAAAAAAAGCGTCTTTAATTCTATCCTGCATACTCCTATTTTATTACAACTGAACTGTCAAAATGCAGATTCTAACGAGTATCGAATTACCGCCAACGCCACCTTTCAATGTTATTATTATTCTCACTTATCTCTCGCCTACCAACCAAACCAGGTAATCTGTCTACCCTCTCTCTATATTTATTTACTTATTTCCCAATAAAGCAACTGCTTTTTATTTTGAATTTAATCATTAAAACGTTCGTGTTTTATTTGGTTTTTATTTTCACGCAATTTCGGCGTAAACATTGGTCCTTCGAGCCGGATAAGAGCGTTGGATACTCTTTTCTAATTGGTTTTTTGGTTTTTCGTTTCTCGCAGCTATCGTCATCATCATCATTAACCTCATCAACATCAACAACACCATTATCATCTCTATTATTTACATAAATACATCAAAACACAGGTAGGTCAGTGCAGTGAAAAAAAAATAACAAAAAAAACGTAAACAAATAAGAAAATTTATATTTCTTTAAATATTTTTTACAACAACAAACAATATCGACCGCTCTACAACGCGTCGCGTATCCCTTTTTTGTGCCTCCGTCTATCGTTCGATTGTTTATTAGTCGCGGACGGACATAATAGTGATCAGTGAAAAAAGAAAAAAAATCTAAAAATTATTTGCAACATTAATATTTCAAAAAGTGCAATTTTTACTGTTGAGTGGAATAAAATATTTTAATAAGTTATTTAAATTGATTTGGTGGTGTAATATTCATTTAAAGTGCTAATTATTTATTAAAATAATAATAGATATTTTATTTATTTCCACTCACTCTAGTGTTCATTTGTTTGCCTAATAAGAACTCAAAAGACACCACACAAAATACCCCAAATAATTTTTTCGCATATTCCCTTTTTTCGCTGGTCAATAATACACAATTATATTTACATATTTACGCGTAAACATACGTACGCTTGGTGGTCAATCGTTAGTCTATCGTTTAGCCATACACACACGCTAGCTCTATACATACCATTGGTATAGGCAACCGTCGCTTGCCTATTATAAACATACATACGTTTTGTTATTTCGTTTCTCTTTTATTACGTATGCGCTACACCAAGCGGTTCGGTCGATTGTGGTTAGTTAATACGTTTGTTATAAAGGAGAAATATTTTTGCTAATTATATTAGTAGTGGGTGTGTGTGTAGTGAACGAATATTGGAAAAAATTAAGCATCGTGCACCCTACAGTCCACATTGGTCGACATTTTATTCGGTTCGTATAAATAATATTTCGTATTATTTTATACTAAATTGATTTTTTTGAAAAAATTATTGATATTTTCGATATTTTTTGATATATTTTTTTATTGATCTTTTTATATATTATTATATACAAATATTTTAATATTTCGTGCGATTTAGCAAATTTTGGTACTTTTTTTGATTTTTCGTGGGAAATAAGTTTGTTTTTTCGAAATTTTGGTGACATTTCGGTCATTTTTGTTGAAATTTTGTAATTCATTGTCGCTTTGATTAACTTTTGGTGATTTCTTTGGAAAATCTTTAACGTTTTTGGAGATATTTTCAGTTTTGTGCCATTCCGATAATTTTGTTGAATTTCGAGGAAAATTATCGCGATTTTCCAAAATTTTATTGAATTTCTTGAAATTTTGGTTAACATTTGTGCTATTTCGAGCAATTTGTTGATATTTTTGTTGGAATTTCGGGAAATTTGTGCCTTTTGGAGCAATTCTTTGAAAGTCTCGCTAGAAATCGAAATATTTTTGGCGATTTTAATTCTTTTCTAGAAGAAATTGGTGTCTCTCGTGAAGAATTATGTGGTTTTCGGTATAAAATTTTTATCTTTTCGAGATTTTCGTTGATTATACATCATTTTTTGGTCTTTGATCGAGAAAAATTTGGTTTTTTGGAGAATTTTTTAATTTTTCTTGTGCGTGTGTATAAATAAAATTTACAAATATGCCATTCAGTCCCTTGGAAAGTTTTATCAGAGTTTCAGATGCCTTCGTTAGAGTCGTGGAAAATATTCGGGCAATGAAACCTGAGGAAATTAATCTTTGTGCATTAGAAGTTCGTAGCGTCGAACTATAAAAGGTTTGGAGAGATACTCAGGATAAGTTTAATTCGTGTATGCTCTATTTGGAAACGTCTGAGGATACAACTAAAGATATGATTGAGTCCGCTGATCACAAATATGAGTTCGTGCATCAGGAATATATGAAATGTTTAACAAATTTAAATGTTCAACTGTCTGAATTACGAGGTTCTAGGAAATCTTTGAACTCTTCTCGTTGTAGTTCAGTAGTTTCGCTAGCTTCGCTAGCTTCGCAGCATCCCGGTGATACTCCAAAAGTATTACAGTCTAACGATGCAGCAGCAGGTAAAATGAGCTCTTCTACTCATACTTCTAAGGAAGTAAGTGTCACTAGCTCCCCAATATCGAGTATTGGGTATCCTAGCGGTCGTCAGAGTTTTATGGATCCTCCTAATAATGACAATGTTCATAATTTAGCACTACCTCCATGTGATATAGATGTTTTCGAAGGAGAATTTCAATCGTGGCCCGCGTTTAGGGACCTTTTTAGCGCGGTGTATATAAAGCTTTGTAGCTTTCCACATGAGCGATATAGAGCGCCTTTGCCATCTCGTGCGCAAAACCAGTGGAGAAGCTTGAGAAATTGTCTCGAAATTTCCATTGACACATCGCAGTTTCGATCTAGCGTGGAATGCTTTAAAGGATAATTATGATAATCCTCGGTTACTCGTCCATAACCAGTTGAAAACACTTTTCGCTTTGCCAGTCCTCCAGAATGAGTCTAGTTCGGGTTTGAAGACAATACAATGCGGAATTAATGGTTGTCAGCGATGTCAATTTACGACATCCCTACAGAAAATTGGGATCCCTGTGGAAACAAAGCGTTAAAGATAAGTCGGCTATTTCACTTTGGGGAGATTTAGATAGCTTCTTAACGGAACGAATTCGAACTCTAATGTGTCTACATGATATGAGGGATAGTGAACAGGCAACCAAATATAATGTAAGGAAGGTCCAAACGCACTTAACTAAATCGGATTCTTCGAATAATCCCAAGTCTCCACAAAAAACCGATTGTATTCTGTGCCCAAAACATAGTCATCAACTTTTTGAATGTCCTCGGTTCAAAAATATGTCGATCTCCAGCCGGTTTTCTATTGTTAAACGTCGTCGCTTATGTGTCAATTGTTTACGAAAGGGACACGAGGTTAAAAAAATAGACCCCGCTTCGGAATCTTCGTTTTTGTCTGAGCGGCTTCAGAATCGCCTAAAACTTCCAGTTTCTTCCACGAATGTTAGTATTTCGGGCGTTAATTGTGCAATTTCGGCAAATTCTCGCAAAGTTTGTTCTATTCAAATTGGAAGTCCATGCGATCCTTCGGTTTTGTTATCAACGAACGCATTAGTATTGCCACTAATTTCGGGAAGTTTACCATCCTTTACTGTCTCTTCAGATTTTAGGTCGCAAATGCCAAATATTCGTTTGGCGGACGTCAATTTATTTGATTCTCGTCCAGTAGATCTGCTGCTCGGTGCAGATTTATATCCTAAGATCTTGTTAGAGGGATGTCGTTCCATTATATCGGACCAGCTGATGTCATACCAGCTGATGTCATACATGTGAAAAAGCATATGATGATTAACACAAGGTGCTATGGAATGTTTTTTATGTTTTGTAATTGTTTGTTTGTATATTTCTTATAAAAACTTGGCCTACTTTTAGGCGCAATTTGAGTTTTCAATTTATTTTATTACAAGTTATTGTTATGTTAATATTAACAGTTTTGTCAATAATACACAATTACAGTCGAAATCGCTTATAACGTCGTCGTTTATAACGTCATATCGCTTATAGCGACGAAATCCAAAAGTCTCGAATTTCTGCCCTTTATATTCCACACAAATAAATATCGCTTATAACGTCATCGGTTATAGCGTCATATCGGTTGTAACGTCGGTTTTTTGTGAAATATTTGAATTTTGCTATCGGTTATAACGTCGAATCATACGAAGAAGGAAATTGTCTATTAATAATTTGTTGTATTTATATTTTTTTAAACTCAAACAACAACAAAATACCAAACTTATGCACAACATGTTCGAAGTGGCGGTCAAGCTTGAATTTTTGCCGCCCAATGTCACATCTGTTTTACAACCCATGGACCAAGGTGGAATAAAATCATTAAAATCGCATAGCCGGATCGGCCGAAATCCACTATACTGGCAAGAAAAGAAAAGGATCAATGAACGAAATTAAATGTGTTGGATGCCGTGTTAGTGTTAGATGAATCATGGAAAAATATAACGTCTTCTGTCATTGATAATTTTCTTCATCTTGCGGATTGTTAATGGACCTTTTAAAGTTTCTGAAGACATTTATCTTCGTTCTAATTTCTCCCAAGACGTAGAAGATATTCATTAATTATTTGCCATCGATGACAAAGTTTTCAAATCTGCCATATATAATGACGACGACATAAGTCCCAATTTACATTAGGCGAGTTTACTTGCGGCAATTGTCAGTTTGATGGAGAGAGAGGTGAGGCATATGGTAACCCTTTTCCTCTCAGCCCCCTCTCTCACCAACAAACTGACAATTGCCGCAAGTAAACTCGCCTAATGTAAATTGGGACTAATATTGGAAGTTTTAGATGGAGGCAATTCTAATGAACAGAGTTTCAAATGCTGTAAGTGTCAGAGGCGTGTCTAGCTGTAGATACTCTTCAAAAATTTATTTACTCAGTTACAAACAAAAATGTGTTTTGGAAACCCTTTCAAAAATTAGATCTGAGTTAAATTTAAAACTTTTGTCGGAATTCAAAACCACAAACTAAAATAACAGACTCTTAGAAATAGAACCATATCCTATTTAAAGGTGATATTTTAAAGATGATATGCTGAAGAATGAATTTAATATCGTTATTTTTTATTATTTTGTCATTTATAGAATGAAAAAGTAAAAAATTGAATTGATTTTATTTATTTACTTAATAAAACAACGTATTTATACCCAAATGTCACTATACATAATATAATATTACCTCTTTTATAAATATCGTTTATAACGACTATCGCTTATAGCGTCCGATTTTGGCCGGTCCCTTGACCGACGTTATAAGCGAGTTCGACTGTATATTTACATATTTACGCATAAACATACGTACGCTTGGCGGTCAATCGTTAGTCTATCGTTTAGCCATACACACACGCTAGCTACTTACATACCATTGGTATAGGCAACCGTCGCTTGCCTATTATAAACATACATACGTTTTGTTATTTCGTTTCTCTTTAATTACGTGTGCGCTACACCAAGCGGTTCGGTCGATTGTGGTTAGTTAATACGTTTGTTATAAAGGAGAAATATTTTTGCTAATTATATTAGTAGTGGGTGTGTGTGTGTAGTGAACGATTATTGGAAAAAATTAAGCATCGTGCACCCTACAGTCCACATTGGTCGACATTTTATTCGGTTCGTATAAATAATATTTCGTACTAGAGAGTTTTGTTTAGACCGTCATGTCGTACGGACGTACTGTGAATGCCGGTGACAAAATTGCATTTTTTGTGCTTTCAGAGAGAGAGACTCTTGCAAAATTATAATATAAACCTATTTGTGCTTAAAGAATTTATATTATAGACTAAATCAAAAAACTAAGTTCACTATTTTTTTGTAATATGAGCGGGAGCACAGCTCCCTCCTCCAATACAATAAATAAAAAACCATGTGAATCAATTAAGATCAGAAAAAGAAAAAGTGTTGATATTATGGAGAACAACAACAAAATATTAAGAGGCAATTACTACGCTTCGCTCTGTATTGATGATGACTTCGAATGTGATTCATTATCACTAGCTAAATTCGAAGAACACGTGTTGAAGAACACTAACAATGTACGTGAAACAACTGACGATTCTACGTCACAGCATAACAACAACGATATAACATCACTAGATGACTCAATAAATGGAGAGAGCCCTACTTCAATTTCCAAAAACAAATCTAATAGTAATGATCCAAACATAAGCAACGATCAAAATGTAAACAATAATCAAAACAAAAAGGAAAAAATTCCGCCAATAAATATATTTGATATTGAAACCGATGAGATTATAAAATTCGTTAAGAATGGTCTAAAGATTTCTGATTTCAAAATTAAACAATATCCTAATAAGAACAAAAATACACTATTTGTAAAATCCTTGAAAAGCTTTGTACGTGTTACAACTTATCTTACAAAAACCAAAACCAAGTATTATACATATACACCAAAAGGTGTTAAAAATAAAACTTTTGTATTAAAAAATATTGAACAAAAAATAAAGCCCGAAGATATACTTGAAGAACTCCGTAGGTTCGAAAATGAAAAACTTACATTTGTCAAAGTCAGTCCCTTTCATACTAATAAATCTAAAAGGGAGGGTAAACCTCTACCAATGTTCCTGGTTCAAATAAAACCTGAGGGAAATCTAAGAGATTTGAAATCAATTGCTGAAATCTTTTTCAGAATGGTCAAGTGGGAACCTTTGAGAAAGGATGATATTCCACAATGCCGCAGATGCCAAGGGTTCTTCCACAGTGCATCCAATTGTTATCTACAACCCAAATGTGTGAAATGCAGTAAATCTCATGCCATAGGAGAATGTAATACGCCAAATGTTGAGGCAAATGAAAGGGAAAAACTATATTGTGTACTTTGCAAAAAGTACGGTCACCCCGCTTCATATAAAGGCTGTGAAGCATACAAAAAGCTCAAACAAAAGATTATGGAAAGAAAAACAAATAAACTTCCAAATAGAAACAACCAGTTTTTAGGTGTAAAAAAAACTTAAGCTATGCAAAAGCAGTAAGAAACGATGTAATATATGAAAATAATATAATGGAAAACACTAGCAATGACATTTTCAAAGTCTTCAGTATTCTATTCAAAATATAGCAAACCAAATCTCTAACCTACAAAAACAATTGCAAAACCAAGCATCTAGAATAGATGCTTTGTACTCTGCTTTAGAAATAAATTAATGGTTCCTAATAATTCTGTAATAAACAATAATAAATTAACTATAATACATATAAATGTAAATTCTTTAATAAGACTGAACAGAAGATATGATCTTCAACTTTTCTTGAATAAACACAAACCAGATATTATGTTACTTAATGAAACAAAGCTATGTAGTAGAAATAAAATATTATTCCAAGGATATAATTTGGTAAGAAAGGATAGAGATACTGGAACTAGAGGAGGGGGTACAGGAATTTTAATAAAAAATAATTTAAAGCACCAATGTTTTTCAACACCAAAATTTCAAACCCTTGAGGCATGTGTAATAAAAATTCCTTTATCGAGTAATAGTCACGTTTATATAATATCAGCATATTACCCGGCTGGAAATAATAATTCGAATTTCAAAAATGACCTAACAAAATTATTCGATATTCTCGAACTAGACAATTTAAACAACTATTATATACTTGGAGGTGATCTAAATTGCAAGCACAGCATGTGGGGTAATTCAGTTGTCAACGACAAAGGAACATCGTTGCATGATTGGTTATTAGACAACGAAATATTATACAGATGTAAGCTCTATGCCTCCACCTTACCATCGTTTCCGCGCAGTCATTCATTTTTGGACATATTTATTGTCGACGCTAGGCTATATGTTCAAACAACATCAAATAGTACTAATTGTTTAGAAACATTATACTACGATAGTGACCATAGTGCTTTAAGAATGATCGTATTTAAGAATGCTCAATTAGATCCATCTGATTTTTTTCAATCGAGTCCAAATGCTGTACTAAATTATAAAAGAACTAACTGGAGAGAATTTGAAAAGCGTATTACTAATGAATTGAATAATGAGTGCTTCATTCCAAACAACAGAAACTTGTCAAACGATGAAATACTGTTGCATTTAGAACGTCTGAACAAAATAGTAATCAACGCTATTGACAAAAGTGTACCAGCCTTTAAAGAAACAGATCAATTAAAACCGTATCTTAACCCAGTTATAAAAAGTTTGCAAAAGGAAAAAGTCGTATTTTAACAATAATAAAAAAACATAACAGATTTTTGAATATTCTCAATCCCGATGAAATACAATATTACATAAATAGACTAAAGTTGATACGAAAACTACTTCAGGACAATTTTGTAATATCTATGAACAAACAATTGGAACATAAATTGTCTAAAATTAATTCCTCTAACCAGGCCAATAAATTCTTTGAAATTAAAAAAATCCTAAAAAAACATAATGTCAACAGCATTGATGTATTAAAAATTCCCACTACTGACGTGTGCGTATTACGTCGCGCAGAAATTGACCATCATAAACTGGAAATTGAAAATGAAACCAACAAATATGTTATTAGAAATGAAGGCGATATATTGAACTGCATTGGATCCTACTTAGAAACTGTGTATGCCCCAAAAATCACAGACGACACAAACATAATACATGATCAAGTTAAAGATGTCTTCAACTCTTTTTTAAGCCAGAAAGAGAGATACGAAGACCGATTAACCAGAATAACAGACTTTAGTGATACCAACTTGGCAAATAATATCAATGATTCTTCTACATTAGGCTATTTTACATCCCGAGAAGAAATTTTGTATATATTCGCCAACCTGAAAGGTAAATTATCGTACGGTGTAGATAAAATACCAAATATAATTCTAAAGAAAATACCGGCTACACTTATATTTGAATACCTCACATTATTCAATAATACGATCAACAACGCCTTCTTTCCAAATACCTGGAAAATCGCCAAAGATGTGATCCTCCCCAAAAAAGAAAAGGACACATCTAATCCGAAAAACCTAAGGCCAATAAGTTTACTTCCCAGTATTAGCAAAATATTCGAAATGTGCACAAATAATATAATAAATAAATATTGTAGACATCTAAATATAATATGTGATAAACAATTTGGCTTTAAACATAGGCATTCTACAATTCATGCAACAAACACGTTAATTTCAAATATACAGTGGAACTGGAATAAAAAAATGTGTACGGGGCCTGTTTAATAGACTTCGAAAAAGCATTTGATAATATCTGGATACATGCATTAATATATAAAATGATCAAATATGACTTTCCTTTTCATCTTTTAGTCTTAATATATAATATGATACATGAGAAAAGATTTGTTATCGGAAAAGGTAGTAGCATTAGTTCAAATATTTTTAATATGTCAAATGGCTTGCAACAAGGGACAGTAAATGCCCCAATTCTTTTCAATATTTACATCCACGATTTATTGAACAAAATTGAAAACATTATTGGATTTGCTGACGATATAATTATATATGAACAGGGCGACAAAATTGTCAACATAAACAGTAAGCTACAAACATCGTTTAACATCGTAGAACAATACAGCACAGACTGGATTATGAATATAAATATAAATAAGTGTGAAGCTATTCTCTTCCGACCCCCAGTCGATAAATGCAGTTGGAATATTAGGAAAAACTGGAAAGAATTCAAAGTTAAATCAATGAAAAGAAACATCGACATTCCAATAAAAGAAGAAGTAAAATATCTAGGAATACATCTAGATAAATTTCTATATTTCAATTCGCATATAAATAAGCAACTTACTAAAGCTAAAAATGCATTTTTCGCATATAAATCTATATTCTTTTCGAATAAAATAAATAAGGAGATTAAAATTCTTGTATACAAGACAATTGTAAGATCAATTTTATGCTATGGTGCTCCAATCTGGTTCAACGTTTCCCCATCCTACATGGAAAAACTCAGAAAATTCGAAAGAAAATGTTTACGTTCTTGTACCTCTCTTTATAGATCTTCATGTAGTGGATATATGAAATATGTATCTAATAAAAAACTATATGAAGCATCAAATGTAAATAGAATAGACAACTTTATTATAAAACTAATAAGAAACCATATATGGAAGTGTACTGAAAATGAAACAAATAACTTCATAATGGCACCATATTACGTCGACGATTTATACGTTGAAAAATGCCTGGAATCGGGGTTTGTTCCCCCCGAAGCCTTTCTTTATTTAGACAAAAATAAATGTATACAAAACAATGTGGGAATTCCATTATTTTTCCACAAATACAGAAGAGCCAACGTTAAAGCTTTTGATATTTTTTTTTTTTAAACTCTGGAGATAATGATATACGATTTGATACCACCATTACTCAAAAAGATAAAAAAGATTTTTTAAATGTTGGAAAATATTGGTGGCATATTCCATAATCTTTCTGTTTTTATTTCCTGACACACTTTTGACCCCAAAAATTGTATTCTTGGAGTAATGTTTTTTTAATATTTTTCATTACGATATTATATTAATATATGTATTCAAAAAAGATATGTAACATAAAATTATTTATTTAATTAGATTACTAGAGTATCCCCTTTTGGGACAGTGTAATGTTACCATAGTGTTTAATTATCTATTTGTTTATTAATAGAAATGTAATTGTTAACCATTTGAACTCAATAAACATTAAAAAAAAAAAAATATTTCGTACTAGTTTATACTAAATTGATTTTTTTGGAAAATTATTGATATTTTCGATATTTTCGATATTTTTTGATATATATACATTTTTTTATTGATCTTTTTATATATTATATAATCTTTATATAATCTTTTATATATTATAAATTCGTGCGATTTAGCAAATTTTGGTACTTTTTTTGATTTTTCGTGGGAAATAAGTTTGTTTTTTCGAAATTTTGGCGACATTTCGGTCATTTTTGTTGAAATTTTGTAATTCATTGTCGTTTTGATTAACTTTTGGTGATTTCTTTGGAAAATCTTTAACGTTTTTGGAGATATTTTCAGTTTTGTCGTTGAAATTTGGTGCCATTCCCATAATTTTGTTGAATTTCGAGGAAAATTATCGCGATTTTCCAAAATTTTATTGAATTTCTTGAAATTTTGGTTAACATTTGTGCTTTTTCGAGCAATTTGTTGATATTTTTGTTGGAATTTCGGGAAATTTGTGCCTTTTGGAGCAATTCTTTGAAAGTCTCGCTAGAAATCGAAATATTTTTGTCGATTTTAATTCTTTTCTAGAAGAAATTGGTTTCTCTCTAAGAATGCTCAATTAGATCCATTTGATTTTTTTCAATCGAGTCCAAATGCTGTACTAAATTATAAAAGAACTAACTGGAGAGAATTTGAAAAGCGTATTACTAATGAATTGAATAATGAGTGCTTCATTCCAAACAACAGAAACTTGTCAAACGATGAAATACTGTTGCATTTAGAACGTCTGAACAAAATAGTAATCAACGCTATAGACAAAAGTGTACCAGCCTTTAAAGAAACAGATCAATTAAAACCGTATCTTAACCCAGTTATAAAAAGTTTGCAAAAGGAAAAAGTCGTATTTTAACAATAATAAAAAAACATAACAGATTTTTGAATATTCTCAATCCCGATGAAATACAATATTACAAAAATAGACTAAAGTTGATACGAAAACTACTTCAGGACAATTTTGTAATATCTATGAACAAACAATTTGAACATAAATTGTCTAAAATTAATTCCTCTAACCAGGCCAATAAATTCTTTGAAATTAAAAAAATTCTAAAAAAACATAATGTCAACAGCATTGATGTATTAAAAATTCCCACTACTGACGTGTGCGTATTACGTCGCGCAGAAATTGACCATCATAAACTGGAAATTGAAAATGAAACCAACAAATATGTTATTAGAAATGAAGGCGATATATTGAACTGCATTGGATCCTACTTAGAAACTGTGTATGCCCCAAAAATCACAGAAGACACAAACATAATACATGATCAAGTTAAAGATGTCTTCAACTCTTTTTTAAGCCAGAAAGAGAGATACGAAGACCGATTAACCAGAATAACAGACTTTAGTGATACCAACTTGGCAAATAATATCAATGATTCTTCTACATTAGGCTATTTTACATCCCGAGATGAAATTTTGTATATATTCGCCAACCTGAAAGGTAAATTATCGTACGGTGTAGATAAAATACCAAATATAATTCTAAAGAAAATACCGGCTACACTTATATTTGAATACCTCACATTATTCAATAATATGATCAACAACGCCTTCTTTCCAAATACCTGGAAAATCGCCAAAGTTGTGATCCTCCCCAAAAAAGAAAAGGACACATCTAATCCGAAAAACCTAAGGCCAATAAGTTTACTTCCCAGTATTAGCAAAATATTCGAAATGTGCACAAATAATATAATAAATAAATATTGTAGACATCTAAATATAATATGTGATAAACAATTTGGCTTTAAACATAGGCATTCTACAATTCATGCAACAAACACGTTAATTTCAAATATACAGTGGAACTGGAATAAAAAAAATGTGTACGGGGCCTGTTTAATAGACTTCGAAAAAGCATTTGATAATATCTGGATACATGCATTAATATATAAAATGATCAAATATGACTTTCCTTTTCATCTTTTAGTCTTAATATATAATATGATACATGAGAAAAGATTTGTTATCGGAAAAGGTAGTAGCATTAGTTCAAATATTTTTAATATGTCAAATGGCTTGCAACAAGGGACAGTAAATGCCCCAATTCTTTTCAATATTTACATCCACGATTTATTGAACAAAATTGAAAACATTATTGGATTTGCTGACGATATAATTATATATGAACAGGGCGACAAAATTGTCAACATAAACAGTAAGCTACAAACATCGTTTAACATCGTAGAACAATACAGCATAGACTGGATTATGAATATAAATATAAATAAGTGTGAAGCTATTCTCTTCCGACCCCCAGTCGATAAATGCAGTTGGAATATTAGGAAAAACTGGAAAGAATTCAAAGTTAAATCAATGAAAAGAAACATCGACATTCCAATAAAAGAAGAAGTAAAATATCTAGGAATACATCTAGATAAATTTCTATATTTCAATTCGCATATAAATAAGCAACTTACTAAAGCTAAAAATGCATTTTTCGCATATAAATCTATATTCTTTTCGAATAAAATAAATAAGGAGATTAAAATTCTTGTATACAAGACAATTGTAAGATCAATTTTATGCTATGGTGCTCCAATCTGGTTCAACGTTTCCCCATCCTACATGGAAAAACTCAGAAAATTCGAAAGAAAATGTTTACGTTCTTGTACCTCTCTTTATAGATCTTCATGTAGTGGATATATGAAATATGTATCTAATAAAAAACTATATGAAGCATCAAATGTAAATAGAATAGACAACTTTATTATAAAACTAATAAGAAACCATATATGGAAGTGTACTGAAAATGAAACAAATAACTTCATAATGGCACCATATTACGTCGACGATCTATACGTTGAAAAATGCCTGGAATCGGGGTTTGTTCCCCCCGAAGCCTTTCTTTATTTAGACAAAAATAAATGTATACAAAACAATGTGGGAATTCCATTATTTTTCCACAAATACAGAAGAGCCAACGTTAAAGCTTTTGATATAAACTCTGGAGATAATGATATACGATTTGATACCACCATTACTCAAAAAGATAAAAAAGATTTTTTAAATGTTGGAAAATATTGGTGGCATATTCCATAATCTTTCTGTTTTTATTTCCTGACACACTTTTGACCCCAAAAATTGTATTCTTGGAGTAATGTTTTTTTAATATTTTTCATTACGATATATTATATTAATATATATTTATATATGTATTCAAAAAAGATATGTAACATAAAATTATTTATTTAATTAGATTACTAGAGTATCCCCTTTTGGGACAGTGTAATGTTACCATAGTGTTTAATTATCTATTTGTTTATTAATAGAAATGTAATTGTTAACCATTTGAACTCAATAAACATTAAAAAAAAAAAAATATTTCGCACTAGTTTATACTAAATTGATTTTTTTGGAAAATTATTGATATTTTCGATATTTTTTGATATATATACATTTTTTTTATTGATCTTTTTATATATTATATAATCTTTATATAATCTTTTATATATTATAAATTCGTGCGATTTTGCAAATTTTGGTACTTTTTTTGATTTTTCGTGGGAAATAAGTTTGTTTTTTCGAAATTTTGGCGACATTTCGGTCATTTTTGTTGAAATTTTGTAATTCATTGTCGTTTTGATTAACTTTTGGTGATTTCTTTGGAAAATCTTTAACGTTTTTGGAGATATTTTCAGTTTTGTCGTTGAAATTTGGTGCCATTCCCATAATTTTGTTGAATTTCGAGGAAAATTATCGCGATTTTCCAAAATTTTATTGAATTTCTTGAAATTTTGGTTAACATTTGTGCTATTTCGAGCAATTTGTTGATATTTTTGTTGGAATTTCGGGAAATTTGTGCCTTTTGGAGCAATTCTTTGAAAGTCTCGCTAGAAATCGAAATATTTTTGTCGATTTTCATTCTTTTCTAGAAGAAATTGGTTTCTCTCGTGAAGAATTAGGTGGTTTTCGGTATAAAATTTTTATCTTTTCGAGATTTTCGTTGATTATACATCATTTTTTGGTCTTTGATCGAGAAAAATTTGGTTTTTTGGAGATTTTTTCAATTTTTCTTGTGCGTGTGTATAAATAAAATTTACAAATATGCCATTCAGTCCCTTGGAAAGTTTTATCAGAGTTTCAGATTCCTTCGTTAGAGTCGTGGAAAATAATCGGGCAATGAAACCTGAGGAAATTAATCTTTGTGCATTAGAAGTTCGTAGCGTCGAACTAGAAAAGGTTTGGAGAGATACTCAGGATAAGTTTAATTCGTGTATGCTCTATTTGGAAACGTCTGAGGATACAACTAAAGATATGATTGAGTCCGCTGATCACAAATATGAGGTCGTGCATCAGGAATATATGAAATGTTTAACAAATTTAAATGTTCAACTGCCTGAATTACGAGGTTCTAGGAAATCTTTGAACTCTTCTCGTTGTAGTTCAGTAGTTTCGCTAGCTTCGCAGCATCGCGGTGATTCTCCAAAAGTATTACAGTCTAACGATGCAGCAGCAGGTAAAATGAGCTTTTCTACTCATACTTCTAAGGAAGTAAGTGTCACTAGCTCCCCAATATCGAGTATTGGGTATCCTAGCGGTCGTCAGAGTTTTATGGATCCTCCTAATAATGACAATGTTCATAATTTAACACTACCTCCATGTGATATAGATGTTTTCGAAGGAGAATTTCAATCGTGGCCCGCGTTTAGGGACCTTTTTAGCGCGGTGTATATAAAAAACTCGCGTTTGAGCGATATATAGCGCCTTTGCCATCTCGTGCGCAAAACCAGTGGAGAAGCTTGAGAAATTGTCTCGAAATTTCCATTGACACACCGCAGTTTCGATCTAGCGTGGAATGCTTTAAAGGATAATTATGATAATCCTCGGTTACTCGTTCATAACCAATTGAAAACACTTTTCGCTTTGCCAGTCCTCCAGAATGAGTCTAGTTCGGGTTTGAAGACAATACAACGCGGAATTAATGGTTGTTTGTCAGCGATGTCAATTTACGACATCCCTACAGAAAATTGGGATCAATTTTTGGTATTTATTTTTCTTCAGCGGTTACCAAAAATTACGCAAACCCTGTGGGAACAAAGCGCTAAAGATAAGTCGGCTATTTCACTTTGGGGAGATTTAGATAGCTTCTTAACGGAACGAATTCGAACTCTAATGTGTCTACATGATATGAGGGGTAGTGAACAGGCAACAAAATATAATGTAAGAAAGTTCCAAACGCTCTTAACTAAATCGGATTCTTTGAATAATCCCAAGTCTCCACAAAACACCGATTGTATTCTGTGCCCAAAACATAGTCATCAACTTTTTGAATGTCCTCGGTTCAAAAATATGTCGATCTCCAGCCGGTTTTCTATTGTTAAACGTCGTCGCTTATGTGTCAATTGTTTACGAAAGGGACACGAGGTTAAAACTTGCATAAGTAAGTTTCGGTGTTCTAAATGTAGTGGTACACATCATACGTTACTACATAGGAATGATTCTTCTTCCAACCAATCGACTTCTGTTACAGATGTCGTTAGCAGAAATCCAAACAACGTCAAAAATAGGCCTTCTAATTCTTCAATCGAACCTTCACTTCCTTCCACTTCGGCAGGTAACCCCCGACAAGTCTTTCACGCAGCTCAAAATAAATCTGTGCTTTTAGGAACAGCGATGGTAAATTTGATTCATTGTGGTATCTCGTACCCAGCTAGGGCTCTGATAGACCCCGCTTCGGAATCTTCGTTTTTGTCTGAGCGGCTTCAGAATCGCCTAAAACTTCCAGTTTCTTCCACGAATGTTAGTATTTCGGGCGTTAATTGTGCAATTTCGGCAAATTCTCGCAAAGTTTGTTCTATTCAAATTGGAAGTCCATGCGATCCTTCGGTTTTGTTATCAACGAACGCATTAGTATTGCCACTAATTTCGGGAAGTTTACCATCCTTTACTGTCTCTTCAGATTTTAGGTCGCAAATGCCAAATATTCGTTTGGCGGATGTCAATTTATTTGATTCTCGTCCAGTAGATCTGCTGCTCGGTGCAGATTTATATCCTAAGATCTTGTTAGAGGGATGTCGTTCCATTATATCGGGAACTTTGCTAGCACAAAATACTGTTTTCGGTTGGCTTGTCACTGGGCCAATTCCATCGTCGGAAATTAGAACCTTTGCTACGACAATTAATATTGAGGAAGAGGACTCTCTTAATAAAACTTTGTTGCGATTCTGGGAATTAGAAGAAACTCCTAAACGGAAAATGTTATCCGCATCTGACCGAATTTGTGAGGACAATTTTGTTCGAACCACTCGTAGATCCTCTGACGGTAGATTTATTGTAACCCTGCCCTTGCGAACTGAGTTAGGAGTAAACGGGTATTTGGGGGAATCTCGTGGTAATGTCCTCAAGCAATTCCTTCGGAATGAGGCGTCGTTATTGAAAAAAACGGATGTAAAAGTCACATATGATAAGGTTCTCACTGAATATTTAGAGCTCGACCATATGAAGTCTGTTTCTGCGGCCAAAACTAGCACCCTTTCGTGTTATTTGCCTCACCATCCGGTCATAAACCTCGAAAAACAGACAACAAAATTGCGGGTCGTATTTAACGCCTCGAATAAAACTTCTAACGGGAACAGTCTGAACGACATTCTACATGTCGGGCCCACTTTGCAGCTCGACCTTGTACTTTTAATACTTCGTTGGCGAGTATTTAAATTCGTTTTCAATTCAGACATAACCCAAATGTATCGGCAGATTCGAGTTGACCCTCAGCACACTTCGGTTCAAAAAATCCTCTATCGGGACTCGCCAACTAAACCCGTTCAAGATTTCGAATTAGAAACAGTGACTTTCGGTTTGAATTGCGCCCCTTATCTAGCTATTAGAACCTTGTTGCAACTGGCGGACGAAACAGAAACTCAATATCCCCTAGCAGCGCATATATTGCGAAAATCCATGTATGTGGATGATGTATTGGCAGGAGCTCATGACCTTGAGACCGCGGTGACAGCTATGGATCAACTTATTTCGGCACTTTCTTCGGCAAAGTTTGAGCGTAGAAAGTGGACGGCCAATGATAAGACTATTTTGAATTGTTTCCCTCCAGAACATTTGGTAGATGCGCAATTATAGAAGGCTAGTTATACAAAACGAGAAGTTCTGTCCACAATAGCTAAGTTGTTTGACCCTGTTGGTTGGTTAGGGCCAGTTATTGTCACGGCAAAAATTATTATGCAAAAGGTCTGGCTAGATCAAATCGGTTGGGACGATCCCCTTGTAGAAGCCACTTATTTGGAGTGGCGTAAATTCGTAGAGACATATCATAAAGTAAATACGATAAAAATTCCTCGTTGGATTCGATATACTCCACAGTGTTCGGCGGAATTACACGTATTTTCAGATGCCTCGATTAAGGCATACGCGGGGGTAGTATATATTCGAATTGAGGTCCCAGGTCAGAGTGTGTTCGTGCATTTGTTGTCTAGTAAGACCAAAGTGGCCCCAATTAAATCAATTTCGCTCCCTCGTTTCGAGCTTTGTGGTGCGGTTTTAGCGTCGGAACTGTTAAAAGTCATCGCCAAGGAGATCGATATTGAATTTCGTCAGGTGTATTGTTGGACGGATTCAACTATTGTTTTGTCGTGACTTCGAAAAACCCCCTCTACGTGGACCACTTTTGTTGCAAATCGAGTCTGTAGGATCCAAGAAAATGTTGGAAATCATAATTGGTATCATGTTCGGTCGGAAGATAGTCCTGCGGACCTAGAAAGTCGTGGTGTACCTCCATCAGACTTAGCTACTAGTCCCCTTTGGTGGCATGGGCCATGCTGGCTCAGCCAAGATAAATCGAATTGGGCTATTCGTGACCTAACTCCGCTTGAGACTGACATTGAAATGCGTTCGGTGCAGTGTCATTTTTCATTCATTACGTCGACTTATACTGATATTCTGGATAGGTATCTTTTACAATGGGGATTCGTGCTGTAGCTTATATGTTTAGGTTCGTTCGTCAGTCCAACTCTCGGTACCGAGGTAGATATACTTACCACTTCGGAATTCAATGAGGTTGGGATGCTCCTTATAATAAATACTCAAAAAGTCCATTTTGCAAATGAGTACAAAAGTTTGATGGATAATAAACCAGTGTCAACGTCGAGTTGTTTAGCCCCTCTAAATCCCGTCCTTGATGAAGATGGTGGACGTGGACAAAAATTGAAGGAGTTGACCTAGGTCGATGAATTTTTATACAAGTACTTATGCGAGCATAGGAATGAAAAATTCCCATTTTGGTCCATATCGGTTCAGATTTGGATATATCCCCCATATATATATTTCTCCGATTCTGCTATAACTCAGCCAATTTTAATTGAACCGCCTTCAAATTTAATATGCGATATTTGCTTGGGCCTCTGATCAGTTTTGCCGATTTTGGTAAAAATCGGATCAGATTTCGATATAGCCCCCACATATATATATTTCCCCGATTTTGCTATAACTCAGCCAATTTAAATTGAACCGCCTTCAAATTTAACATGCGATATTTGCTTGGGCCTCTGATCAGTTTTACCGATTTTGTTAAAAATCGAATCAGATTTCGATATAGCCCCCACATATATATATTTCCCTGATTTTGCTATAACTCAGCCAATTTTAATTGAACCGCCTTCAAATTTAATATGCGATATTTGCTTGGGCCTCTGATCAGTTTTACCGATTTTGTTAAAAATTGGTTCAGATTTGGATATATCCCCCATATATATTTCTTCGTTCTGCTATACTCAGCCAATTTTAATTGAACCGCCTTCAAATTTAATATGTTTATGATGATATGGTTGTGGCTTCGAGAATCGGATTTTATAGGATGTAAACTTTGCATTTTTTAATTGGAAAGGGATGTCTGTTTCATGTACCAAATGGTCGAAACTGCAATTTGCTGCAATTTTTAGATACACTCCATGAAAGAAGCGAAATTCGTGAGTTTTGTATAACACGTTACTGTTTCAATCAACATAACGGTACTTTATGTATACACATTATATGTAAACTTTTTTTTTTTATAAATTGGAAGACTATCGACCACTCTTTAATTCCCTATTCAAAAGTTGTGGAATATGTCAATAACTTCTTTAAAAAATTTCCGTGAACTTGGGTTTCTTTTTTAAATACATTTTAGTAAATGTCACATACGAAAAATGTTCTATGTTTTACGAGCTATAACTTTATAGTAACACCAAATATCGACAACATCTTTGAGGTTTGTCCTATTTGAAGTGTTCTCAATAAAATAAAACCATAAAATTATAAAAAAAGTCAAGAACACATTTTACGATATTTGTCCACTGAGGCAACACTGTGTGTCATCTCGTACCCAGCTAGGGCTCTGATAGATTCCGCTTCGGAATCTTCGTTTTTGTCTGAGCGGCTTCAGAATCGCCTAAAACTTCCAGTTTCTTCCACGAATGTTAGCATTTCGGGCGTTAATTGTGCAATTTCGTCAAATTCTCGCAAAGTTTGTTCTATTCAAATTGGAAGTCCATGCGATCCTTCGGTTTTGTTATCAACGAACGCATTAGTACTGCCACTAATTTCGGGAAGTTTACCATCCTTTACTGTCTCTTTAGATTTTAGGTCTCAAATACCAAATATTCGTTTGGCGGACGTCAATTTATTTTATTCTCGTCCAGTAGATCTGCTGCTCGGTGCAGATTTATATCCGAAGATCTTGTTACAGGGATATCGTTCCATTATATCGGGAACTTTGCTAGCACAAAATACTGTTTTCGGTTAGCTTGTCACTGGGCCAATTCCATCGTCGGAAATTAGAACCTTTGCTACGACAATTAATATTGAGAAAGAGGACTCTCTTAATAATTAATAAAACTTTGTAGCGATTCTGGGAATTGAAAGAAACTCCTAAATGGAAAATGTTATTCCCATCTGACCGCATTTGTGGGGAAAATTTTGTTCGAACCACTCGTAGATCCTCTGACGGTAGATTTATCGTAACCCTGCCCTTGCGAACTGAGTTAGGAGTAAACGGGTATTTGGGGGAATCTCGTGGTAATGTCCTCAAGCAATTCCTTCGGAATGAGGCGTCGTTATTGAAAAAATCGATGTAGAAGTCACATATGATAAGGTTCTGACTGAATATTTAGAGCTCGACCATATGAAGTCAGTTTCTGCTGACAATACTAGCACCCTTTCGTGTTATTTGCCTCACCATCCGGTCATAAACCTCGAAAAACAGACAACAAAATTGCGGGTCGTATTTAAAACTTCTAACTGGAACAGTCTGAACGACATTCTACATGTCGGGCCCACTTTGCAGCTGGACCTTGTACTTTTGATACTTCGTTGGAGAGTATTTCGATTCGTTTTCAATTCAGACATAACCCAAATGTATCGGCAGATTCGCGTTGACCCTCAGCACGCTTCGCTTCAAAGAATCCTCTTTCGGGACTCGCCAACTAAACCCGTTCAAGATTTCGAATTAGAAACAGTGACTTTCGGTTTGAATTGCGCCCCTTATCTAGCGATTAGGACATTATTGCAACTGGCGGATGAAACAGAAACTCAGTGTCCCCTAGCGGCGCACATATTGCGAAAATCCATGTATGTGGATGATGTATTGGCAGGAGCTCATGACCTTGAGACCGCGGTGACAGCTAGGGATCAACTTATTTCGGCACTTTCTTCGGCAAAGTTTGAGCTTAGAAAGTGGACGGCCAATGATAAGACTATTTTGAATCGTTTCCCTCCAGAACATTTGGTAGTTGCGCAATTATTGTCATTCGTGGAAGATAGTAGTTCGAAACCTCTTGGTATCAGGTGAAATGCTAGGTTGGATTCTTTTTATTTCGATGTCAAACCCATAGAAAAGAAGGCTAGTTACACTAAACGGGAAGTTCTGTCCTCAATAGCTAAGTTGGTTGACCCTGTTGGTTGGTTAGGGCCAGTTATTGTCACGGCAGAAATTATTATGCAAAAGGTTTCGCTAGATCAAATCGGTTGGGACGATCCCCTTGTAGAAGTCACTTATTTGGAGTGGCGTAAATTCGTAGAGTCGTATCACAAAGTAAATACGATACAAATTCCTCGTTGGGTTCAAATACTCCACAGGGTTCGGCGGAGTTACACGTGTTTTCGGATGCCTCGATTAAGGCATACGCGGGGTAGTATATATTCGAACTGGGGTCCCAGGTAAGAATGCGTTCGTGCATTTGTTGTCTAGTAAGACAAAAGTGGCCCCAATTAAATCAATTTCGCTCCCTCGTCTAGAGCTTTGTGGTGCTGTGTTAGCGTCTGAACTTTTAAAAGTTATCGTCAAGGAGATCGACTTTGAATTTCGTCAGGTGTATTGTTGGACGGATTCAACTATTGTTTTGTCGTGGCTTCGGAAAACCCCCTCTACCTGGATCACTTTTGTTGCAAATCGAGTCTGTAGGTTTCAAGAAAATGTTGGAAACCATAATTGGTATCATGTTCGGTCGGAAGATAATCCTGCGGACCTAGGAACTCGTGGTGTACCTCCATCAGACTTAGCTACTAGTTCCCTTTGGTGGCATGGGCCATGCTGGCACAGCCAAGATAAATCGAGTTGGGATATTCGTGACCTAACTCCGCTTGAGACTGACATGGAAAAGCGTTCGGTGCAGTGTCATTTCTCATTTTTTACGTCGACTTGATATTCTGGATAGGTATTCGTCTTCTACAACGGGGATTCGTGTTGTAGCTTATATTTTTGGTTCGTTCGTCAGACCAATTCTCGTTACCGAGGTAGATATTGTTATTCTACAAAAGGAATTACCACGTCGGAATTCAATGAGGTTCGGATGCTCTTAATAATAATTACTCAAAAAGTTAACTTCGCAAATGAGTACAAAAGTTTGGTGGATAATAAACCGGTGTCAACATCGAGTTGTTTAGCTCCTCTAAATCCCGTCCTTGATGAACATGGTGTCATGCGTATGAATGGTCGTTTAGCGCAGTCACCCACTCTTTCGAATTCGGAAAGCTGTCCGATTATTCTCCCATATAGGAGTAGGTTCGTTAGACTTCTGGTGGAATATATTCACATTAAGTGCGTTCATGGCGGACTGCAACTGATGTTGCGGATTTTGCGAACGGAAAATTGGATTCCGAGAGTTTAAAATTTGATACGTGCGGTTGTTCGTAACTGCAAGGTATGTCTTGTCGATAAAAAGAGACATTGTAGTCAAATTATAGCAGCTCTTCCGCCGGAAAGAACTATCATCGATAGGGCGTTTACTACTACTGGTGTCGACTTTGCTGGCCCTTTTGGGGTCAAATCATTTACTGGGCGCGCTTGTAAAATTACGAAAGGATACGTTTGTGTATTCGTTTGCTTCGCACTAAGGCTATTCATTTGGAGGCAGTGTCGGATTTGTCTACTGCCAATTTCATGGCCGCATTACATAGGTTTATCGCTCGTCGAGGTTGTCCAAGAACTATATTTTCCGATAATGGCACAAATTTCGTAGGCGCTTCTCGTGAACTTAGAAATGATTATATTCGCTTTATTCGAGATAGCTGTGATTCGGCCTCTGATGCTCTTGTACATCAAGGTCTATCGTGGAAATTCATTCCAGCTGGTGCACCACATATGGGTGGTCTCAGGGAAGCTGGAGTTAAAAGCTTCAAACTGCATTTTCGGAAGCATTTTCGAAATCTTCGTTTCACTTTTGAGGAATTAGCGACAGTTTTAGCTCGAATAGAGGCTTGCCTTAACTCGCGTCCACTATGTCCTATGTCTGACGATCCGCAAGAATTAGTTTCCTTAACACCCGGTCATTTCTTACTTTCTCCTCCGGAACCCTTCATATCTGAACAACCGATATCGCTCGTGAATCGGTATAGAAAAATTCAAGCGCTCGCTCATTTGTTTTGTGATAGGTGGAAGGAGGAATATCTTAAAAATTTGCATATGAGGTACAAATGGAAGTTCCCGGAAAGAGAAGTACAAAGCGATGATTTAGTCGTGGTTCGGCACGAGAATCTCCCTCCGACCTCGTGGAAGTTAGGTCGTGTTGACAAAGTTTATCCGGGAGTCGACGGACACGTTAGAGCCGTGGACGTACGTACGGCAAACGGCGTTGTAAAGCGGCCGGTTACTAAGTTGGTCATTCTGACCGACCAATCATCGAATGAAGAAAACTAAAACGCTTTCTTTACTTAGCAACATGGACGCCACAAATATGCCCGGTATTGACCTAGTCATGGAAATTGATGATGTTCTAGAGAAGATGGAGAGAGATAACAGCACTACCAAATATGTCGACGATTTAGTGCAGCCAATAGCTGCAGTGAAATTAACGGAATCCGTAACTGCGGATTCTCGCGTCTTACCGGTTTCCACCTTAAACCTATCAGAATCCGTCACTGCGGGTTCGACCACGTCTTGTTCTGAACCGATCGCCGATTTAAATCACTCGGAATCCGTAACTGCGGGTTCCTCGGGCTCAACTTCGGTACGGCCGGAATCCATCACTGTGGGTTCAACAGATCGGCCACGGCGTACTTCTACCAGCGAATCGGGACATACGTCCGTCACTGCGGGCGTTTTGAATGTTCCGATTCCTCACAAATATAGTTGTCGCTTATGCAATCATCGACACTCCCTGCGTTCGTGTAAGGAGTTTGTTGATATGTCGCTAGAGCTACGGGTCCGAACCATTGCAAAACATAGGGACTGCTCGCGTTGCTTGGGAAAATGGCACCAAGCATGGGAATGTCGTAGTAGGAAGGTCTGTCATAAGTGTGGAGGTGATCATCACTATTTATTGCATGACGATCGGAAAAATATCGGCTCCACTCTAACATCCTCATCCCGTTCTCGACAAAGTTCCAGGCCTAGTCCGTATCAGGTTTCTATGTCTCGTCCGAGCTTCAGGTCCGATTCTCGTTCGTCCGCAGATGGTAGAACTATTGGACATCCAGTAAGTTCGTATATCCACAACTTGTCACTTCAATCTGTGGCGACTTTATCACCAAGTCTCGTGGTGAATATTAATACTGGCAGACTAGTGAGTCCTGTTCGGTCGGTATTAGACCCTTGTGCAATACAAAGCCAAATATGTGCAACGATGGTGGACAACCTGAGTCTTCCCACATCAAAGCTGGACGGCGTTCGATTTTGTCGTATTGCTGCAACGTCGGTATATGACCCGACGCAGTCGATAATGGTATCAGCTAGAGTGGCCAATCTCCGCAATGTTTTTACGCCGGCGGAACCGATCTCGGAAAAAATCAAGGACGCGTTCCTTGGATTACCTTTGGCAGATCCTTCGTTCTACAGACCTAGTCGTATTGCATTAGTCCTCGGTCCCGATGTGTATGCAAAGGTAGTGACCAATCGCGTACAAGTCTCGCCGGGTTTGCCTGTCGCCCAATATACTATATTTGGATAGATATTGTCGGGTGTCTGCTATACTTAGAGCAATGTACTTTAAATATGGAAAAAAATCAAATAAATTGAATTGAACTGAATTTGCTCACCAAACTGCACTGTCCACCTTATTCATAATCGTAATTTTAACAAATAGTCTTAAGTATTTAATCTTGTTACAACATTAATAATGTTGCAAGGTGGCCGCCAATGTTTAATTCAGAATTTTAATTAGTTTAATTTACCTTTGTAGCTTTCCACATTCATTGTGTTTGAAAAAAAGCGTCTTTAATTGTATCCTCGTTACAATCTGCATACTCCTATTTTATTACAACTGAACTGTCAAAATGCAGATTCTAACGAGTATCGAATTACCGCCAACGCCACCTTTCAATGTTATTATTATTCTCACTTATCTCTCGCCTACCAACCAAATCAGGTAATCTGTCTACCCTCTCTCTATATTTATTTACTTATTTCCCAATAAAGCAACTGCTTTTTATTTTGAATTTAATCATTAAAACGTTCGTGTTTTATTTGGTTTTTATTTTCACGCAATTTCGGCGTAAACACCGACGTTACAACCGATATGACGTTATAAGCGATATTTATTTATGTGAAATATAAAGAGAAGAAATTCGGGACTTTAGGACTTCGTCGTTATACGCGATATGACGTTATAAACGACGACGTTATAAGCGATTTCGACTGTATATCAATTTACATTTTTTTTTCATTAAAATATATAAATTTTGCCACTATCGATCACTTTCATCTGACTTTTATTTTCATTTTAACAATTACTTCTGCAAGTACACAATTATTCGGGTACATGAGTATTTGATAATTTATTGTTCGGGTACTTATCAATTTATTTAAACTCATGACAATATTATGACAAAGATCGGATCTTTCACCACTTCAATTTCACTCATGAAAATTCGATGAAAAAGATCGGATCTTTCACGACTTCAATTGCACTCATGAAAATACGATGAAAATGATCGGATCTTTCACGACTCCTTTCGCACTCATGCAAAAGAAACAGTGAAATCATGATTTCACATGGAATCACTTCCATTTAATTTTGCTGGGTTGTTCACTTCGATTTCAACCATCAAACATATCAAACGTTCGACTCCATTTTTTATAACCATATTTTTATATCTCTGTTGTTAGTTATTTACATTAATGATGCAAAGAAATAACAACTGTTAAGAAAATGTTTATTTTACTTGTTTCTTCGAAAATGTTCACTTCAACTGAAAAGAGGTGGTTACTGAAAAATAGCCGCTTCGTCAACTGAGATTCGCAACTTTATTTGAAAGTTGCCATACATAAAGAAATTTTGGCAATTGCCAATGCCACTCAACGATAATTGCTATTGATAACACTATGCAACAATGAAAATGCAAACAACTTCTACTATGAATTTTTTGAAAGTACATATGTATTTAGACTACAAAAACCCTAGTAGGGTTTTGTCCTGTCAGATCCAGTTCGGATTTTATGGCCTCATCTAAACCGGGCTAAATCTACACTCTTTTGCATTTATCTGGCCTTTATCTCAGAAACGAATAGGAATTTGGCCTTGCTGTCTTTAGCAATATTGTAGCCCTAAACTAGTAGAACTTATCTTTTGAAAAAACCACATAAGAAAAACTCCATCTAGGGCATCAAAACCTATTAAATATAGAAAATTTAACATAATTGCTGAAGTTCTGGTCAGTATCGGCTAAACTATTGGGATTTGAACCAAGTAACATTTTGCAAAAATCTTCCAAATAAAGTTCTCAGCAATTCTTCAGAACATTCACAAACTCTAAAATGCTTACTTCATGTTGTTTCAGCGGTATTTTGCACCGGCTCCACGAAAAATTGCCCCAGGAAATATGGTATATCAATTTACATTTTTTTTTCATTAAAATATATAAATTTTGCCACTATCGATCACTTTCATCTGACTTTTATTTTCATTTTAACAATTACTTCTGCAAGTACACAATTATTCGGGTACATGAGTATTTGATAATTTATTGTTCGGGTACTTATCAATTTATTTAAACTCATGACAATATTATGACAAAGATCGGATCTTTCACCACTTCAATTTCACTCATGAAAATTCGATGAAAAAGATCGGATCTTTCACGACTTCAATTGCACTCATGAAAATACGATGAAAAAGATCGGATCTTTCACGACTCCTTTCGCACTCATGCAAAAGAAACAGTGAAATCATGATTTCACATGGAATCACTTCCATTTAATTTTGCTGGGTTGTTCACTTCGATTTCAACCATCAAACATATCAAACGTTCGACTCCATTTTTTATAACCATATTTTTATATCTCTGTTGTTAGTTATTTACATTAATGATGCAAAGAAATAACAACTGTTAAGAAAATGTTTATTTTACTTGTTTCTTCGAAAATGTTCACTTCAACTGAAAAGAGGTGGTTACTGAAAAATAGCCGCTTCGTCAACTGAGATTCGCAACTTTATTTGAAAGTTGCCATACATAAAGAAATTTTGGCAATTGCCAATGCCACTCAACGATAATTGCTATTGATAACACTATGCAACAATGAAAATGCAAACAACTTCTACTATGAATTTTTTGAAAGAACATATGTATTTAGACTACAAAAACCCTAGTAGGGTTTTGTCCTATCAGATCCAGTTCGGATTTTATGGCCTCATCTAAACCGGGCTAAATCTACACTCTTTTGCATTTATCTGGCCTTTATCTCAGAAACGAATAGGAATTTGGCCTTGCTGTCTTTAGCAATATTGTAGCCCTAAACTAGTAGAACTTATCTTTTGAAAAAACCACATAAGAAAAACTCCATCTAGGGCATCAAAACCTATTAAATATAGAAAATTTAACATAATTGCTGAAGTTCTGGTCAGTATCGGCTAAACTATTGGGATTTGAACCAAGTAACATTTTGCAAAAATCTTCCAAATAAAGTTCTCAGCAATTCTTCAGAACATTCACAAACTCTAAAATGCTTACTTCATGTTGTTTCAGCGGTATTTTGCATCGGCTCCACGAAAAATTGCCCCAGGAAATATGGCCCCAAAAGGCATTGTGAAAAATGGCCCCAAATTTTGGGTGAAACTGTAAAATGAATTTTGACCCCAATATACCTCGAACAATTTCCCCCCGAAATAATGCAATATTGCCCCAACAATAAAATGAAAAATTGCCCCAAGTTTGGGGTAATTTTGCCTAATGAAGTTTTACCCCAAAATAAAAAAAGCAATTTCGCCCCAAAAATTTTATAATTTTTATTGATAATATAAAAACAACCAACCATAGTATCGTTTACATTTTCTATGCAGTAAGGACAAATAAAATGTTTCGATTTACCCAATGTTGAACAACACTTTAACTGTTTGCAAGGAAGCATCAGAACAATTTAAAAATTGTCCTTACATAATACATATTCACACAATTTCTTCTAACTTTCTGATAGAAATCTAAATATATCGACACAATTAAAACATATACAATTGAAGTAACTTGTATGATATTGCAAACTAGAATCTATTTTAATATATAATAATTAAGCGGGGGAATGATTGTATGATTAATAAATCGGAGAAGCCAGTAGAGAAAATTAAAAAATCGCGCGATTTTTTAAGTTTCTCTAGTGGCTTCTCCGATTTATTAATCATACAATCTTTCTCCCGCATAGATATTTCACATAAAAACAGATTTTATAAACTGTGTGAAATCGATTTTTATTTGTAATACTTGTGAAGGAGCATAGGTGAGATTGTTTTAAAAATCGCGCGATTTTTTAAACAATCTCACCAATGCTCATTTACAAATTTGAAATCAATTTTTAAAACAAAAACCGATATTATGAACTATTTAAAATCGATTTTTATTTGTAATACTTGTGAAGGAGCATTGGTGAGATCAATTTTTAAAACAAAAACAGATATTATGAACTGTTTGAAATCGATTTTTATCTGTAATACTTGTGAAGGAGCATTGGTGAGATTGTTTTAAAAATCGCGCCATTTTTAAAACAATCTCACCAATGCTCATTTACAAATTTGAAATCAATATTTAAAACAAAAACCGATATTATGAACTGTTTGAATTCGATTCTTATTTGTAATACTTGTGAAGGAGTATCTCGCGATTTTTAAAACAATCTCACCAATGCTCCTTCACAAGTATTACAAATAAAAATCGATTTCAAACCGTTCATAATATCTGTTTTTTATTATAATATTTCAGTTATCTTATAAACATACTAACATCAAATGTTTTCCAATACGCACTCTATACTTTTTCTTTCCTTTTTTAATTACAAATTCACACTTCTTACGACTTCCACAGAACATCTAAGAATAAATTGTTTGCAAAGTTGATGTATTTTACAACGGAGTAAAACGTAAATTGCTATTGTACGATTAAAAATATAAAACAAATTTTTGTAAAATTTAATTTTCATTTTTGAAAAATATCACAGAAACGCAAAAGGCCCCAAACATCGACAGAAAATAATTTTGGGGCATTTTTGCATTTTTAATGTTTGGGGTCATATTTCATTTTTATTGATATGCAATTATGCCCCAATTTTTTGGTGCAAAAATACCCCAAAAATTTGTGAAAAACTGCCCCAAATTGCGTGTTGTTGTAATGTACACAATTTTTGGGGTCATTTTGCACTTTTGCTTTGGGGCAATTTTGCATTGGGGCCATTTTTCGCGGAGCCTTTTGCATCATATCTTTTACAACACGTATTTCAAACACAGTTCACACCAACAGTTTATTCTAGCATATCGGATTTCACGGGCGTTACGAAATAAGTCCCCAATGAAATAACTCCCCAAACTGAAAATGAAATAAGTCCCCAAAATTTTATACACAAAACAACAACAAATATAATTTAAATTTTTGGGGATTTATTTCATTTTTCTGGGGATTTATTTCATACAAAAATTTGGGGAATTATTTCATTATGAAATATCTCCCCAAATTTAGAAATGAATTAAATCCCCAAAAATTAATTTGGGCACTTATTTCATTTTTCTAAAATTGCAAATTATTTAGAAAATGCAAATTATATCCCACTGGACTTACCACGCTGTCGTTGTGCTTTCTCATGTAGTTATTGCTTATCAAGTAGTTTTTTGAAGAGCGTCTACTGATCAGTATGGAAGTCGAAATTATTGCCGCTGAGAAAAAAAGTTCGAAGGTATTATATATTCCAAAAATGATTTACATACAACACCTGCATTTGCAGTATAAGAGGTTGCAAATCAAGAGTGAATGTGGAAGATGAAAAGATTTTTAACAACAAAAAAATATGGAGCTTAATCATTAGAATGAAGAAGGAATATATATAACTAAAAGCATAGGGAAATATGATTGTGAAAGTAAATCATTTTCGATGAATGGTAGTACGAGTCGTTGTTTGTGGGAAAAAGGACGTGTCTTGGTATCAAGTAAAAAATTCGGGCGAATTTTTAACATGATACCAAGACACGTCCTTTTTCCCACAAACAACTACTCGTACTACCATTCATCGTATTTGATCGTAAATTGTTTTGTTGTAAAAGTAGGTTGATATTTTGGTATGAAACAAAAATTCGCGCGAATTTTTTGAAAGTACATATGTATTTAGACTACAAAAACCCTAGTAGGGTTTTGTCCTGTCAGATCCAGTTCGGATTTTATGGCCTCATCTAAACCGGGCTAAATCTACACTCTTTTGCATTTATCTGGCCTTTATCTCAGAAACGAATAGGAATTTGGCCTTGCTGTCTTTAGCAATATTGTAGCCCTAAACTAGTAGAACTTATCTTTTGAAAAAAACACATAAGAACAACACATAAGTTCTGGTCAGTATCGGCTAAACTATTGGGATTTGAACCAAGTAACATTTTGCAAAAATCTTCTAAATAAAGTTCTCAGCAATTCTTCAGAACATTCAGAAACTCTAAAATGCTTACTTCATGTTGTTTCAGCGGTATTTTGCATCGGCTCCGCGAAAAATTGCCCCAGGAAATATGGCCCCAAAAGGCATTGTGAAAAATGGCCCCAAATTTGGGGTGAAACGGTAAAATGAATATACCTCGAAAAATTTCCCCCCGAAATAATGCATTATTGCCCCAACAATAAAATGAAAAATTGCCCCAAGTTTGGGGTAATTTTGCCTAATGAAGTTTTACCCCAAAATAAAAAAAGCAATTTCGCCCCAAAAATTTTATAATTTTTATTGATAATATAAAAACAACCAACCATAGTATCGTTTACATTTTCTATGCAGAAAGGACAAATAAAATGTTTCGATTTACCCAATGTTGAACAACACTTTAACTGTTTGCAAGGAAGCATCAGAACAATTTAAAAATTGTACTTACATAATACATATTCACACAATTTCTTCTAACTTTCTGATAAAAATCTAAATATATCGACACAATTAAAACAGATACAATTGAAGTAACTTGTATGATATTGCAAACTATGAACTGTTTGAATTCGATTCTTATTTGTAATACTTGTGAAGGAGTATCTCGCGATTTTTAAAACAATCTCACCAATGCTCCTTCACAAGTATTACAAATAAAAATCGATTTCAAACCGTTCATAATATCTGTTTTTTATTATAATATTTCAGTTATGTTATAAACATACTAACATCAAATGTTTTCCAATACGCACTCTATACTTTTTCTTTCCTTTTTTTAATTACAAATTCACACTTCTTACGACTTCACACTTCTTACCACAGAACATCTAAGAATAAATTGTTTGCAAAGTTGATGTATTTTACAACGGAGTAAAACGTAAATTGCTATTGTACGATTAAAAATATAAAACAAATTTTTGTAAAATTTAATTTTCATTTTTGAAAAATATCTCAGAAACGCAAAAGGCCCCAAACATCGACAGAAAATAATTTTGGGGCCTTTTTGCATTTTTAATGTTTGGGGTCATATTTCATTTTTATTGATATCGTCTGCTCCGTCGGAAAAGGTCGTAAGTCCCTTTCAATAAATTTTTCAGGAGGAAGAAAAAACATTCCAGCGCTTTCTGTATTAAAGATTTTATTATGGTGGTAAAGGCAGTATTCTTCGTTTATTTATTCCGCTTCAATCCCTGTACTTTGTTTGATAAAATTCCGTCGAGTTTGGGAGATAATTGGATGTCTTTGGACTTACGACCTTTTCCTTGTACAGTTTTGTATTTTTGTTGGGACTTACGACCTTTTCCTACAATTTACGGACGTTTTTAAAATAAAATATTTATACTTTACAAAACAATGTGGAAAAGGTACTATAAGTTTGTTTTGTCCAATATTCGTGTAACATCGCGAAGTATTCGTCGTAGACCCCCTCACCTTGCCATTTTTTCATATCTTGACGAGATAAAACGATCTAGCTATGTGTGTCAGTCCATCCATTAACAATTGTAATAAAACTCCAGCCCTCAATTTTGGACCGATCGTCACGAAATTTTGTGGAGAGGTCGGGTTCTGACCAGAAGTGACCCCATTAGATTTTGGTTATGATCGAAAGGTGTGAAATGGACCAAACACACATTTTTGTGTAGCTGTCCTGTAGATCGAAGTAATATTCCGATCGGAGCGAAATTTTAAAAATGATTTGAGTTTAAGACAAAGAATAAGCTTGCAATTTAACATGGTGATAAGATAATTATTAGCGGGTTTAATGGACCAAAACTTTTGGGTGAAATCTTATATATAAAAGACAATGTGCGTATGTTTGTATGTTCCGCATAGACTCAAAAACGGCAGAACCGTAATTTTCAGATTATGCACAGGGATGTCCCTTGGTGGAAGTAGGCTATATATTTTGTTGAATTTCGGAGGAGCGGGTTACACCTGTGCCCTATTTTTTAAATGCGCTATATACATATATAAAACTCACGAACGATTCCCCAATCCTGGCTACATATTTTAGCAATAAGACCCGACCACCACCACTTTCTTAAATATGCTACAAATCAATGGAAATACCAGATGTTATGCATAACGAAGCTTTGGTCTTATTGGAAAGCAAGTGTTTAGATTAGAAGGCAACATATCGATAGCTATACTTTCATCAGGTATATAAGATACATTTTAAGAAGGTGGACACAGTCGGCATGCCTCAAGTCATCAGTTATTTGGCGGTATGTTAAAATTGCATATCGACACCAACATTTCTGAAGATTTTTATACCCTCCACCATAATATGGAGGGTATAATTAAATTTGCAGTTTGTAATATATCGATATATATTTAGCGGATACCCTATAAATTATATATATTCTTGATCAGAGTAAAATTCTATGTCGGTATAACCATGACCGTCTGTCCGTCTTTTGAAATTAAGATACAGCTCGCAATTTTAAAGATAGATCTTCGTGATTTGGTATTACTTTATTCAATTCAGAATACAAACTAAATTTGTATCAATAAAAAGGCCAGAAGTCCATCTTTCATAATCAGTTCGCTTATAGGGGAAATGTATTTTAAATGTAAATTTTCGTTGCAATATAGAAATTATCACATTTTTGTTCAAAAGTTTGGTCCACAGGCTCCGCCAAATATCATCCGATTATCATCCAAAGGTGTAGGCTTGTATTTTACATTGTACCCCAACCATGGATGACGTGACATTATATCTGAACTACATTAGCTGTAGTATTCTTTTAAAGTATACATTTTCCTGTGGACTTACGACCTTTTCGTACTCAAATTTGTACGTTTTGTGGACTTACGACCTTTTCCGACAAGGGCAAAACATGTAGAAAAACGCGACATACTACCATTTTCTTTGTATCATACGACGTGTTTTGACGTGTACTATCTATCATCTTGTAACAAAAACGCGATTTCCAAAAAAAGTGGACTTACGACCTTTTCCGACGGAGCAGACGATATGCAATTATGCCCCAATTTTTTGGTGCAAAAATACCCCAAAAATTTGTGAAAAACTGCCCCAAATTGCGTGTTGTTGTAATGTACACAATTTTTTGGGGTCATTTTGCACTTTTGCTTTGGGGCAATTTTGAATTGGGGCCATTTTTCGCGGAGCCTTTTGCATCATATCTTTTACAACACGTATTTCAAACACAGTTCACACCAACAGTTTATTCTAGCATATCGGATTTCACGGGCGTTACGAAATAAGTCCCCAATGAAATAACTCCCCAAACTGAAAATGAAATAAGTCCCCAAAATTTTATACACAAAACAACAACAAATATAATTTAAATTTTTGGGGATTTATTTCATTTTTCTGGGGATTTATTTCATACAAAAATTTGGGGAATTATTTCATTATGAAATAACTCCCCAAATTTAGAAATGAATTAAATCCCCAAAAATTAATTTGGGCACTTATTTCATTTTTCTAAAATTGCAAATTATTTAGAAAATGCAAATTATATCCCACTGGACTTACCACGCTGTCGTTGTGCTTTCTCATGTAGTTATTGCTTATCAAGTAGTTTTTTGAAGAGTGTCTACTGATCAGTATGGAAGTCGAAATTCGCGCGAATTTTTTACTTGATACCAAGACACGTCCTTTTTCCCACAAACAACGACTCGTACTACCATTCATCGAAAATGATTTACTTTCACAATCATATTTCCCTATGCTTTTAGTTATATATATTCCTTCTTCATTCTAATGATTAAGCTCCATATTTTTTTGTTGTTAAAAATCTTTTCATCTTCCACATTCACTCTTGATTTGCAACCTCTTATGCTGCAAATGCAGGTGTTGTATGTAAATCATTTTTGGAATATATAATACCTTCGAACTTTTTTTCTCAGCGGCAATAATTTCGACTTCCATACTGATCAGTAGACGCTCTTCAAAAAACTACTTGATAAGCAATAACTACATGAGAAAGCACAACGACAGCGTGGTAAGTCCAGTGGGATATAATTTGCATTTTCTAAATAATTTGCAATTTTAGAAAAATGAAATAAGTGCCCAAATTAATTTTTGGGGATTTAATTCATTTCTAAATTTGGGGAGTTATTTCATAATGAAATAATTCCCCAAATTTTTGTATGAAATAAATCCCCAGAAAAATGAAATAAATCCCCAAAAATTTAAATTATATTTGTTGTTGTTTTGTGTATAAAATTTTGGGGACTTATTTCATTTTCAGTTTGGGGAGTTATTTCATTGGGGACTTATTTCGTAACGCCCGTGAAATCCGATATGCTAGAATAAACTGTTGGTGTGAACTGTGTTTGAAATACGTGTTGTAAAAGATATGATGCAAAAGGCTCCGCGAAAAATGGCCCCAATGCAAAATTGCCCCAAAGCAAAAGTGCAAAATGACCCCAAAAAATTGTGTACATTACAACAACACGCAATTTGGGGCAGTTTTTCACAAATTTTTGGGGTATTTTTGCACCAAAAAATTGGGGCATAATTGCATATCAATAAAAATGAAATATGACCCCAAACATTAAAAATGCAAAAAGGCCCCAAAATTATTTTCTGTCGATGTTTGGGGCCTTTTGCGTTTCTGAGATATTTTTCAAAAATGAAAATTAAATTTTACAAAAATTTGTTTTATATTTTTAATCGTACAATAGCAATTTACGTTTTACTCCGTTGTAAAATACATCAACTTTGCAAACAATTTATTCTTAGATGTTCTGTGGAAGTCGTAAGAAGTGTGAATTTGTAATTAAAAAAGGAAAGAAAAAGTATAGAGTGCGTATTGGAAAACATTTGATGTTAGTATATTTATAAGATAACTGAAATATTATAATAAAAAACAGATATTATGAACGGTTTGAAATCGATTTTTATTTGTAATACTTGTGAAGGAGCATTGGTGAGATTGTTTTAAAAATCGCGAGATACTCCTTCACAAGTATTACAAATAAGAATCGAATTCAAACAGTTCATAGTTTGCAATATCATACAAGTTACTTCAATTGTATCTGTTTTAATTGTGTCGATATATTTAGATTTCTATCAGAAAGTTAGAAGAAATTGTGTGAATATGTATTATGTAAGGACAATTTTTAAATTGTTCTGATGCTTCCTTGCAAACAGTTAAAGTGTTGTTCAACATTGGGTAAATCGAAACATTTTATTTGTCCTTTCTGCATAGAAAATGTAAACGATACTATGGTTGGTTGTTTTTATATTATCAATAAAAATTATAAAATTTTTGGGGCGAAATTGCTTTTTTTATTTTGGGGTAAAACTTCATTAGGCAAAATTACCCCAAACTTGGGGCAATTTTTCATTTTATTGTTGGGGCAATAATGCATTATTTCGGGGGGAAATTTTTCGAGGTATATTGGGGTCAAAATTCATTTTACAGTTTCACCCCAAATTTGGGGCCATTTTTCACAATGCCTTTTGGGGCCATATTTCCTGGTGCAATTTTTCGCGGAGCCGATGCAAAATACCGCTGAAACAACATGAAGTAAGCATTTTAGAGTTTCTGAATGTTCTGAAGAATTGCTGAGAACTTTATTTGGAAGATTTTTGCAAAATGTTACTTGGTTCAAATCCCAATAGTTTAGCCGATACTGACCAGAACTTATGTGTTGTTCTTATGTGTTTTTTTCAAAAGATAAGTTCTACTAGTTTAGGGCTACAATATTGCTAAAGACAGCAAGGCCAAATTCCTATTCGTTTCTGAGATAAAGGCCAGATAAATGCAAAAGAGTGTAGATTTAGCCCGGTTTAGATGAGGCCATAAAATCCGAACTGGATCTGACAGGACAAAACCCTACTAGGGTTTTTGTAGTCTAAATACATATGTACTTTCAAAAAATTCGCGCGAATTTTTGTTTCATACCAACCCAGCCAGCATTTTTTGAAATTTTTAATCAAATTCGAGTCTTTTTTGATCCGACTGCACGATTAAAAAGCTGGAATATGAGCTCATTTTCTGATCATAAATGACTCCTTTGTCGGGAGGAAAACGTAACCTCAGGCGACTCTTCTAAACAAATCACAAATGAGTCTTTTTCGAGTCGTATTTCAATCATTTATTGGTGTTTTGTTGATTAATTTGGGACCCTTTTTCGAGTCTTTTTAGAGTCATGTTTATAATCATTTATGAGTCTTTAGGGAGTCATTTATGAGCCTTTTTGGTAGACGAAATAAATTAAAAAAATTTTCTTTTTATTCTTCTTTGTTCCTTTCCTTTGTTTTATAGTCTTTTCTGCTTTGTTATGTCTTTTAATTATCCTTTATGTTGCTTGGTGGTTAGTATATTGCTTCTTCATTTCACTTGGCAAAACCTGTTGTGTTGTGTTTGTCTGTACCTTTAATATTATACGTTACATTTATATCAAAATTTTGTAGAAAGTGTATATGAGAATTATTTACAACCAAACAAAATTAAAACAAAACAATCAAATTTTAATCACCTAACAGTTCAAAATATGATCAGAAGATACATATTTATAATCACTTTTCAAACGCCTGCATGACCCTTTTTTGATTAAGCATTTTTCAATCTTCCAGATGATTAATATGTGACAATAAATAAAAAAATTGTCATATTTTAAACACCTCAATGATTTATTTGTGATTCCTACACATTTGTTGTTGTATTATAAATTGTACTTTTTTTAATCATTACAGGGAGTCACTTTCGAGTCCCTTTCTGATCATACAAGCGACTTAATCAGTTTTTGATCACCAAAAGGACTCTAAAAAGACTCCGCAATGTGATTTTTGAAAAAACAGTCTTCCAAATGCTATCTGGGAAAATATCAACCTACTTTCACAACAAAACAATTTACGATCAAATACGATGAATGGTAGTACGAGTAGTTGTTTGTGGGAAAAAGGACGTGTCGTGGTATCAAGTTAAAAATTCGCCCGAATTTTTTACTTGATACCAAGACACGTCCTTTTTCCCACAAACAACGACTCGTACTACCATTCATCGAAAATGATTTACTTTCACAATCATATTTCCCTATGCTTTTAGTTATATATATTCCTTCTTCATTCTAATGATTAAGCTCCATATTTTTTTGTTGTTAAAAATCTTTTCATCTTCCACATTCACTCTTGATTTGCAACCTCTTATGCTGCAAATGCAGGTGTTGTATGTAAATCATTTTTGGAATATATAACTTTTTTTCTCAGCGGCAATAATTTCAACTTCCATACTGATCAGTAGACGCTCTTCAAAAAACTACTTGATAAGCAATAACTACATGAGAAAGCACAACGACAGCGTGGTAAGTCCAGTGGGATATAATTTGCATTTTCTAAATAATTTGCAATTTTAGAAAAATGAAATAAGTGCCCAAATTAATTTTTGGGGATTTAATTCATTTCTAAATTTGGGGAGTTATTTCATAATGAAATAATTCCCCAAATTTTTGTATGAAATAAATCCCCAGAAAAATGAAATAAATCCCCAAAAATTTAAATTATATTTGTTGTTGTTTTGTGTATAAAATTTTGGGGACTTATTTCATTTTCAGTTTGGGGAGTTATTTCATTGGGGACTTATTTCGTAACGCCCGTGAAATCCGATATGCTAGAATAAACTGTTGGTGTGAACTGTGTTTGAAATACGTGTTGTAAAAGATATGATGCAAAAGGCTCCGCGAAAAAAGGCCCCAATGCAAAATTGCCCCAAAGCAAAAGTGCAAAATGACCCCAAAAAATTGTGTACATTACAACAACACGCAATTTGGGGCAGTTTTTCACAAATTTTTGGGGTATTTTTGCACAAAAAATTGGGGCATAATTGCATATCAATAAAAATGAAATATGACCCCAAACATTAAAAATGCAAAAAGGCCCCAAAATTATTTTCTGTCGATGTTTGGGGCCTTTTGCGTTTCTGAGATATTTTTCAAAAATGAAAATTAAATTTTACAAATATTTGTTTTATATTTTTAATCGTACAATAGCAATTTACGTTTTACTCCGTTGTAAAATACATCAACTTTGCAAACAATTTATTCTTAGATGTTCTGTGGAAGTCGTAAGAAGTGTGAATTTGTAATTAAAAAAGGAAAGAAAAAGTATAGAGTGCGTATTGGAAAACATTTGATGTTAGTATGTTTATAAGATAACTGAAATATTATAATAAAAAACAGATATTATGAACGGTTTGAAATCGATTTTTATTTGTAATACTTGTGAAGGAGCATTGGTGAGATTGTTTTAAAAATCGCGAGATACTCCTTCACAAGTATTACAAATAAGAATCGAATTCAAACAGTTCATAATATCGGTTTTTGTTTTAAATATTGATTTCAAATTTGTAAATGAGCATTGGTGAGATTGTTTTAAAAATGGCGCGATTTTTAAAACAATCTCACCAATGCTCCTTCACAAGTATTACAGATAAAAATCGATTTCAAACAGTTCATAATATCTGTTTTTGTTTTAAAAATTGATCTCACCAATGCTCCTTCACAAGTATTACAAATAAAAATCGATTTTAAATATTTCATAATATCGGTTTTTGTTTTAAAAATTGATTTCAAATTTGTAAATGAGCATTGGTGAGATTGTTTAAAAAATCGCGCGATTTTTAAAACAATCTCACCTATGCTCCTTCACAAGTATTACAAATAAAAATCGATTTCACACAGTTTATAAAATCTGTTTTTATGTGAAATAACTATGCGGGAGAAAGATTGTATGATTAATAAATCGGAGAAGCCACTAGAGAAACTTAAAAAATCGCGCGATTTTTTAATTTTCTCTACTGGCTTCTCCGATTTATTAATCATACAATCATTCCCCCGCTTAATTATTATATATTAAAATAGATTCTAGTTTGCAATATCATACAAGTTACTTCAATTGTATCTGTTTTAATTGTGTCGATATATTTAGATTTCTATCAGAAAGTTAGAAGAAATTGTGTGAATATGTATTATGTAAGGACAATTTTTAAATTGTTCTGATGCTTCCTTGCAAACAGTTAAAGTGTTGTTCAACATTGGGTAAATCGAAACATTTTATTTGTCCTTACTGCATAGAAAATGTAAACGATACTATGGTTGGTTGTTTTTATATTATCAATAAAAATTATAAAATTTTTGGGGCGAAATTGCTTTTTTTATTTTGGGGTAAAACTTCATTAGGCAAAATTACCCCAAACTTGGGGCAATTTTTCATTTTATTGTTGGGGCAATATTGCATTATTTCGGGGGGAAATTGTTCGAGGTATATTGGGGTCAAAATTCATTTTACAGTTTCACCCAAAATTTGGGGCCATTTTTCACAATGCCTTTTGGGGCCATATTTCCTGGGGCAATTTTTCGTGGAGCCGATGCAAAATACCGCTGAAACAACATGAAGTAAGCATTTTAGAGTTTGTGAATGTTCTGAAGAATTGCTGAGAACTTTATTTGGAAGATTTTTGCAAAATGTTACTTGGTTCAAATCCCAATAGTTTAGCCGATACTGACCAGAACTTCAGCAATTATGTTAAATTTTCTATATTTAATAGGTTTTGATGCCCTAGATGGAGTTTTTCTTATGTGGTTTTTTCAAAAGATAAGTTCTACTAGTTTAGGGCTACAATATTGCTAAAGACAGCAAGGCCAAATTCCTATTCGTTTCTGAGATAAAGGCCAGATAAATGCAAAAGAGTGTAGATTTAGCCCGGTTTAGATGAGGCCATAAAATCCGAACTGGATCTGACAGGACAAAACCCTACTAGGGTTTTTGTATTCTAAATACATATGTACTTTCAAAAAATTCGCGCGAATTTTTATTTCATACCAAAATATCAACCTACTTTCACAACAAAACAATTTACATTCAAATTCTTAATATTTCAAAGCATTGAATATGTATCTTTATTAAAAAAAGAAAAAATATTCCTATGAAGGACAGTGAAATAGATAAGTCAACAGAGTTATTGGAAAACGGTAAGATAACGGTGAAAATCTTTTTAACTTGGATAATATATAAGAGAAACGGTACAAATGTGGTACCAAAAGTAGATATTTTCTAAGAGAAAATTCGAAAAGTTTGTTTTTCAGATGAAAATAAAATCTTTGAAAAATAACTCAATTGCAGAACGAGATAACGTCTTCAAGTAGCCTTGTTGCCTAGAAAATTTGTATCTAAATTGATGTTGTATAACTGTATATGTTATCAATTACTATTTTTGCTGCATACGAACAAAAAAACATAACAATCGATGAAAGTTTTTGGGGAATTATTTCATTTTTAAAATTGGGGACTTGTTTCATAATAGGTGTGTACGATAACTTTCCCAGCAATAATTACTCAGTCAGTTCCAGCAACCTCTCTCAGTGAATTTTACTCTCTCAAGCAAGAAAAATTGCAGAAAGTTATCGAACAGCATTTTGCAAAAACTTGCAAGAAAGTCAGCTGTTTCCGAAAATGTATGAAATTTGTTTTTGTTTCTTTTGATCAGAGTACGTAAAAATACTTTAAATAAAATTTCCAATCGTTTCGTTTCGTATTTTCCATAGGAACAATACAAAACGAAACATAACCCTCGTTGGCCGAGCTCGCTGTTTAGTTTCGTTTTGTTTACATTCGTGAGTACGAACAAAACGAAAAGCGAAAAGTACTCAACTCCACAACAACAGATAGAAAACTAAATAGTACTAAACACATGTGAATGAATCAAAAACGTTTGGTGGTTGATAAAATTCACTGTGGTTGTTGATGTTGTTTTATTGGGTTGTTATGCTATCAAATGTGTGTGTGTGTGCCTGTGCGATAGGAGGGTTGTTAAGGGGTAGTTTACACTATATGTAAATGTCATATGGCATGAAATTTTCCGTCATTATATAGTCGCTAATATGTGCAATATTGGGGGTTTTCCTTACGCCATTTACTTTGTGCGTCCACACCAGCAAAAATGTAATAAAATTACGTCTCCACATTGCCTGCGTGGGTAGATATGTAATGTTTTTATTTCGTGTCATATGACATTTACATATAGTGTAAACTACCCCTAAGCAATCAAATGTGTGTGTGCCTGTGTGTGTCATTGACCATAACGCACGGCAAACGTTTCCCAAAAATACTTGTCGTTTCGGTGGTGAATGAAACAACTCGGCAAAGCATAGCCGAAGTTACATTTCACCAATCGTACGGTTTCCATCTTTTTACGTTGAAAAGTTTGTGTTTTTGTTTTGGTTGTGAGAATGAAACGATTCAGAGAAGCTGAAAAGTTTGTGGCTTTGTGTGATTGGTACGGGAATCGTTTTGTTTCTTTCCGTTCATTGCTTTTGATATTTTAAACCAAACGGAACAAAAACATAAATTTTAAAATTGTACTTTACTTATTTAATGCTTTAATCTTATCCGCAACGCTTTAGAATCTAAAAAAATGTGCAATCGTGAAATTTTCTTGGTCGAAAATGTTAACATTTCGATTTGTTTACATTGAACATGTGATTAAAAGTCAGCTGATCAGACTTGCAAATTTTTGCGGGACAAATTTCCCCAGCAAAAATTTTCAAGTTCTCAGTCACAAAACTCTCCAAAAATCTCTCCAAACTCGCTCTCTTTTGCTGGATAATTTTGTTATCGAACAGCATTCAGCAAAAATTTGTACGAATTTGTACAAATTATTGGGTTATCGTACACACCTAATGAAATAAGTCCCAAATTTGGGGAGTTATTTCATTTTATGTTGGGGAGTTATTTCACTTCGTTGGCGAGTTATTTCATTTAAATTTTTGGGGACTTATTTCATTATGAAATAACGCCCCAAATTTGGGGACTTATTTCATTTTCAGTTTGGGGACTTATTTCATTGGGGACTTATTTCGTAACGCCATTTCACGGATTTCACCATATTATTGATATATTTATTAAATCGTCGTTGATAAATATACTGAAAACAACGTGATAGAGGTATTTTACAACAATGGCATGTTCTGAAGAGTTGTGTATTAAATTCCAGGGAATATTTTTCTAAAAGAAACCCCCGCCGGGGATAACAATCTTGAAGCGATGCAGACGTCACAATCTTCTCATTTAACTTCTTGTAGTGTTGAACTGGGAGGCTGTGATCGACCAAAGGTTATCCACTCTCTGTCACGCACCAATTTAGTGCACTGGAATTCAAAGTGTATCTCCGGATTGAGTGACATATATTTGGTAGCGATCTCCTACCAAAGTAATTGCGAGATCCCCTAACACCGGGGTGTTATGCGACCTCGTGCTTATTGGTGTTCCCAAGGTTTGCAGTTAGGGTACCAACTGTATTCGAACGGAGCCTCGCTGATACCTGGGCACCTCAGCGAGTAGTTAGCGCCCTAGTCATGGTAGTGGAGGGCTATGCCATGTCTGTCCTCAGTTCCCCCATAAACTCATCTACTTATGGATAATCAATTAAACTCAAAAACAAAAAACCCCAATTCCGATTCACCCTCATCATCGACCATTGCTATGCACCCGGACAATGTTGCACCTCGTGCGATGTTGCAGTGTTAGCGACGCAATAAATAAGCAGAGCAGGGAATTGCTCGAGCTCCTGAGGGATAGCGATAGTCTCCGACTAAGTCAGGAGAGCCCCCCTCCATGGCACTGGGAGAGTTGGGAGGATGATGAGATGGATGTTACAATCATCCCATCTCAATCATCCACCGCTACTCTCTCTCGTGCACTGTAGAGCTCCAACCTTACGGTCGGGGATCCGGCTCCCTCAGGGGCTAAGGTGTCGGTCGGTTCCGACAAACCCCCCCTAAACAGGCAGGATGCCTTGGTGGAGGATGCTGTGGAGGAGGATACGACGACGGCCTCCCCCATGTCTCCCTCAACCAAAGCCAATAAATCTCGGCAGAAGAAAGATAGATACAACTATCGTAGAGCTATTTTCTACTGCCAGAGGTTTATTGGCCAAAACCCCTCCGAGGTGACCCAGTCGGAATTTAGGGAAATTGGCCTGAAGATCCGATTTGTGAGGCGTTTCGAACGGAAATACCCTCACAATGAAAAGATCTTCCTGCCAATTGACCAAATTCCGACCCCTGTCGAGGCTGCAGTCTCCAGCTCAGCGGCTGAGACAAGGGCAACCTCTACAGGGAAAAATGTAAATCCAGTGCTGTCAAACTGCTCGAGCCCTTTGCGGACGTCTTTGACGACCGCGGTAGGATCGAGCAGGTTGGCTCCACTGGCCCCGAAGACGACGGAACGCAAGGGAAACACTGGTGTGATCCCTTCCGTTTCGATTTCGGGGGGAAATTGTTCGAGGTATATTGGGGTCAAAATTCATTTTACAGTTTCACCCCAAATTTGGTGCCATTTTTCACAATGCCTTTTGGGGCCATATTTCCTGGGGCAATTTTTAGCGGAGCCGATGCAAAATACCGCTGAAACAACATGAAGTAAGCATTTTAGAGTTTCTGAATGTTCTGAAGAATTGCTGAGAACTTTATTTGGAAGATTTTTGCAAAATGTTACTTGGTTCAAATCCCAATAGTTTAGCCGATACTGACCAGAACTTATGTGTTGTTCTTATGTGTTTTTTTTTCAAAAGATAAGTTCTACTAGTTTAGGGCTACAATATTGCTAAAGACAGCAAGGCCAAATTCCTATTCGTTTCTGAGATAAAGGCCAGATAAATGCAAAAGAGTGTAGATTTAGCCCGGTTTAGATGAGGCCATAAAATCCGAACTGGATCTGACAGGACAAAACCCTACTAGGGTTTTTGTAGTCTAAATACATATGTACTTTCAAAAAATTCGCGCGAATTTTTGTTTCATATCAAAATATCAACCTACTTTCACAACAAAACAATGTACGATCAAATACGATGAATGGTAGTACGAGTAGTTGTTTGTGGGAAAAAGGACGTGTCTTGGTATCAAGTTAAAAATTCGCCCGAATTTTTTACTTGATACCAAGACACGTCCTTTTTCCCACAAACAACGACTCGTACTACCATTCATCGAAAATGATTTACTTTCACAATCATATTTCCCTATGCTTTTAGTTATATATATTCCTTCTTCATTCTAATGATTAAGCTCCATATTTTTTTGTTGTTAAAAATCTTTTCATCTTCCACATTCACTCTTGATTTGCAACCTCTTATGCTGCAAATGCAGGTGTTGTGTGTAAATTGTTTTGTTGTGAAAGTAGGTTGATATTTTGGTATGAAACAAAAATTCGCGCGAATTTTTGTTTCATACCAAAATATCAACCTACTTTCACAACAAAACAATTTACATTCAAATTCTTAATATTTCAAAGCATTGAATATGTATCTTTATTAAAAAAAGAAAAAATATTCCTATGAAGGACAGTGAAATAGATAAGTCAACAGAGTTATTGGAAAATGGTAAGATAACGGTGAAAATCTTTTTAACTTGGATAATATATGAGAGAAACGGTACAAATGTGGTACCAAAAGTAGATATTTTCTAAGAGAAAATTCGAAAAGTTTGTTTTTCAGATGAAAATAAAATCTTTGAAAAATAACTCAATTGCAGAACGAGATAACGTCTTCAAGTAGCCTTGTTGCCTAGAAAATTTGTATCTAAATTGATGTTGTATAACTGTATATGTTATCAATTACTATTTTTGCTGCATACGAACAAAAAAACATAACAATCGATGAAAGTTTTTGGGGAATTATTTCATTTTTAAAATTGGGGACTTGTTTCATAATGAAATAAGTCCCAAATTTGGGGAGTTATTTCATTTTATGTTGGGGAGTTATTTCACTTCGTTGGCGAGTTATTTCATTTAAATTTTTGGGGACTTATTTCATTATGAAATAACGCCCCAAATTTGGGGACTTATTTCATTTTCAGTTTGGGGACTTATTTCATTGGGGACTTATTTCGTAACGCCATTTCACGGATTTCACCATATTATTGATATATTTATTAAATCGTCGTTGATAAATATACTGAAAACAACGTGATAGAGGTATTTTACAACAATGGCATGTTCTGAAGAGTTGTGTATTAAATTCCAGGGAATATTTTTCCAAAAGAAACCCCCGCCGGGGATAACAATCTTGAAGCGATGCAGACGTCACAATCTTCTCATTTAACTTCTTGTAGTGTTTAACTGGGAGGCTGTGATCGACCAAAGGTTATCCACTCTCTGTCACGCACCAATTTAGTGCACTGGAATTCAAAGTGTATCTCCGGATTGAGTGACACATATTTGGTAGCGATCTCCTACCAAAGTAATCGACCTCGTGCTTATTGGTGTTCCCAAGGTTTGCAGTTAGGGTACCAACTGTATTCGAACGGAGCCTCGCTGATACCTACGCACCTCAGCGAGTAGTTAGCGCCCTAGTCATGGTAGTGGAGGGCTATGCCATGTCTGTCCTTAGTTCCCCCATAAACTCATCTACTTATGGATAATCAATTAAACTCAAAAACAAAAAACCCCAATTCCGATTCACCCTCATCATCGACCATTGCTATGCACCCGGACAATGTTGCACCTCGTGCGATGTTGCAGTGTTAGCGACGCAATAAATAAGCAGAGCAGGGAATTGCTCGAGCTCCTGAGGGATAGCGATAGTCTCCGACTAAGTCAGGAGAGCCCCCCTCCATGGGACTGGGAGAGTTGGGAGGATGATGAGATGGATGTTACAATCATCCCATCTCAATCATCCACCGCTACTCTCTCTCGTGCACTGGAGAGCTCCAACCTTATGGTCGGGGATCCGGCTCCCTCAGGGGCTGAAGTGTCGGTCGGTTCCGACAAACCCCCCTAAACAGGCAGGATGCCTTGGTGGAGGATGCTGTGGAGGAGGATACGACGACGGCGCCCCCATGTCTCCCTCAACCAAAGCCAATAAATCTTGGCAGAAGAAAGATAGATACAACTATCGTAGAGCTATTTTCTACTGCCAGACGTTTATTGGCAAAAACCCCTCCGAGGTGACCCAGTCGGAAGATCCGATTTGTGAGGCGTTTCGAACGGAAATACCCTCACAATGAAAAGATCTTCCTGCCAATTGACCAAATTCCGACCCCTGTCGAGGCTGCAGTCTCCAGCTCAGCGGCTGAGACAAGGGCAACCTCTACAGGGAAAAATGTAAATCCAGTGCTGTCAAACTGCTCGAGCCCTTTGCGGACGTCTTTGACGACCGCGGTAGGATCGAGCAGGTTGGCTCCACTGGCCCCGAAGACGACGGAACGCAAGGGAAACACTGGTGTGATCCCTTCCGTTTCGAAGTTGGCGCAGGGAAGGTCGCAGCTAGAGTTGTGTAGTACCGGAACGAACTAGTTCATTGGAACTATTCCGACACTGGAACGATTGGAACGATATCCGACTCGTTCGTTTATATAGTTCATGTCGTTCCTTTTGTTCATGTTGTTTTATTCGCTCATCTCGCTCTTTTTGTTCAACGGAATCGTTCTTGTCGTGGTTATTGTAATTTTGTTTTGTTTGTTATTACCAATGCGTGTGGGTGTGCGTTTAACTATCGGGATGGAGGTAAATACAAAAGATTTTCAATAAAAATAAAGTGCGCGTTCCCGTAAAAAATGCAAACCTTTAAATGGCAAAAAATAGCAATACTTAAGGGGTTTTAAGAGATCATAAATTGCTTCACATATCTTTAATGTTATTCCTTTTGTAATGAAACAAAAATTCGTCCTTCTGAATTATAAAAATGTACAAATAATATACATTAGTAAGAAAGCGCATAAATTTTATATGTAAATTAAAAAATAATGTATAAAGTGTTTTTTTATTCATTTAAAATGAAAAGAACGACGGAGTTTTGCACAAAATGGCATGCGAACGTACAATTGAACAAAAGGATCGATTTAACCAAAAAACGATTGAGTTACAACGTTAAATGAAAGAAGGAACTATATGAAACGAAGGAACGATATTAAGGAACTAGTTCCTTTTGATAAAAGGAACGAGAAAGATCGAACCGTTCAGTGAACTAGATTGCCCAACTCTAGTCGCAGCCACAAGCTAGACAGCCGCCAAAGGTACCGCCTATGTCGACTGTCTCGTCGATGGCTGCCATCGAACCTGCCGGGGTAAAGAAAGGTGCAGATATAGTAGGGGCGACTGTGCAGAGGACTGGGCCACAGACCACTGTAAAGCCATCGTCACCTGCTAGACCTCACCCTTCTGATGTGAAGGGCGGTGCTGGCACTGTGAAAGGCCGTGGGGTGGTGGCGGGAGATGGACCATCGACCTCTAAGCAGAGCGGATACTCAAGGACATCTGCGCAGGAATGCGTTAAGAGGGTCAGGTCCTCTGAGGATCCGCATCCTGTTGCCAAGAGGGTGGTGGATCGTCGACCGACCAACCAAATGGACCCGCTCTCACAGGGGACCGGTCATATGAAGACAGTAGGCGCTCAACCGGGGAAGGCCAGTAAAGCTGACCCAGGTCTGATGCCCCCACGGTCTTCAAATGACAGGACACCGAAGCCAGCGAGCCTAGAAGGGGTGATCGCCCCGGAGAATCTTCGAGTGGCGATCGTCAATAAGGCTGATCTAGATGGGAGGATCAGCGATACTCACTGGATCACAGTGGAACGCCTTCTAAGGAAGGCCATCACCTCCGATGAGGTAGACGCCAGTAAGGCCGGCTTCGGCAGGGCGGTTATCCAAAGGGGAATCAGAATCCTCTATTGCCAGGATGAGGAGTCGAGAGACTTCCTCATCCAGTTAATAGAGGGTGCTGGTGACCTCTGGGACGGCTGCAGGCTGGCTGCTGTCCCTGTTGATGAGATACCCAGGAGGAGTGTAGCCACAACGTGGGTGCCTTCTCCTGACTCTGATGCAGGGGAAGTAGTCAAGATGCTGAGGAAGCAGAAACGGGGTCTTTCTGTGGACGGCTGGAGGCTCCTCAAGCATTTTAAGGAGAGGGACGGCATGGTGATGCGATTCACCATAGATGATGAGAGTGCAGACTACATCAGAGACTGTGGGGGAGTGCTGTTCTTCGGGTCTGGAGGACTTCGGTTCCGGCTCTCGAGGTCGCAGTAAGGTAGTTCAGCAGCATGGCCTTCGGGTGCTGCAGATCAATCTGCATCACTGTAAGGCTGCGGCTGCTGAACTCCTTCTCTCCCTCACAGACTCTGCAGTAGATATTGCTTTGGTCCAGGAGCCCTATTTATATAAAAATAAGGTTTCTGGACTAAACAATAAGCATTTCTCATTATTCTATACAAATAATGGAGACAAGGTAAGAACCTGTATTGTAGCTAGGAAAAGTCTAAACCTTATTCAACTCTACAATTACAGTGATTGTGATACGACTGTAGTGAGGCTGGACGAAGATACCGGTAGGGCTTTAGTTCTGGCCTCGGTCTACATGCCGTATGAGGCACCCGACCCACCAAGCGGATTGGTGCGCAAACTGGTGGAGGAGACGACGGGCAGATGCAGGTTAGTGATGGGCTGTCCTCCAGGGTTGTTATGAGAAGTCTTGCCCATTATCTTATCCTGGTAGGAGAACTCAACCAGTCTGGTGGAACAACGAGCTAGCAAAGCTTAGGAAAAATAGCAGGAAAGCTTTTAATAAAGCTAACAGCACCAAATCTGATACCGATTGGAACCTCTACAGAGAGAGTTTCAATCGGTATAAAAGTGAAATCAGAAAAGCTAAAAGAGACTCGTGGAAAAGCTTTAGTGAATCCATAGAGGGGGTTAATGCAGCAGCGAGATTCCGTAAGGTGATCTCGAAGGACCCTAAACCCTTTGGGAGCATCAAACGGGATGACGGTACCTGGACTAACTCCGCTCTAGAGACTTTAGATCTGTTGACAGGAACACATTTCCCTGGAAGTGAGGATGCCAGCTCGAGTACACCTTGTGTGGACAAAAGCAGGACCCGCACTCCGGGGGAGGTGGCTCTTGTCAATAGATTAATAAGCTACCACAAAATCTCATGGGCGATTAGTACTTTTCAGCCGTATAAGTCTCCTGGACCTGATGGAATCAATCCAGCGATGCTTCAGAACGCACCGACTGTTTTGACAACCATTCTTCAGAAGATTTTTAGGGCTTGTTTACTACTATCGCACATACCGGCACTGTGGAAAGAGGTAACAGTGACCTATATTCCCAAAGCTGGGAAACCAAGTCACTCACTGCCGAAGGACTATAGGCCGATTAGTCTTTCCTCCTTTCTCTTAAAGACTTTGAAAAGGTTGTTAGACTTAGAAATTAGAACTTTCTTCAGACGAGACCTCATTAGCGAATCACAACACGCTTATATTAAAGGGAAATCAACAGAAACAGCGCTACATTGTGTCGTGGGTTATATAGAGAAGAATATGGTGAATCGAATTTCACCTTGGCTGCCATTCTGGATATAGAGGGTGCCTTTAACAACGTGAAACTCGAATCCATCCACTCCTCTCTTGAATCGCTGGGTGTCCCCCCTATCCTAATTGATTGGATTGATAGCATGCTTGGAAGCAGGCTTATCAATTCAAATATTGGGGAGAGCTCCATTAGGAGATCTGTCACCAGAGGCACCCCGCAGGGGGGAGTCCTATCCCCCTTGCTCTGGCTACTGGTGATAAATGGGATACTCAGAGATTTCGACAATCTAGGAACTAAGGTAGTTGCTTATGCGGATGATGTGGTCATCCTGATTAGCGGGAAATTTCTGTCCACATTGTCTGATTTAATGCAAAGAGCACTTGCCAAACTCTCACGCTGGGCTCACACCAATGGACTTGGCGTGAATCCGGCAAAGACAGAGCTGGTGCTCTTTACTAGGAAAAGAAAGACCGCCGAGTTCGTTCCACCAACACTAGATGGAGTGCAGCTAAATCTTTCTACGGAGGCGAAGTACCTGGGAGTGATTCTTGACCATCAACTTAGATGGAAAAGGAACACGGAGGAGCGCACTAAGAGGGGTCTAATTGCACTCTATTCTTGCAAGAACTCAATAGGCAGGAGCTGGGGTCTGAGACCACATGTCATACACTGGTTGTTCTTGACAGTGGTATGCCCCATTTTGACCTATGGGTGTCTTGTTTGGTGGCAGGCCCTGAACAGCAAGTCCAATTTGTCCAGGTTAGCTACTGTGCAAAGATCTGCTTCAGTTCTTATTACAGGAGCAGTGAGAAGCACCCCTCAAGCAGCACTGAGTGCAATACTGAACATCCAGCCTCTGGACATTTCTGTTCAGTATCTAGCATCCCGTAGTGCCTTGAGGCTCAAGGAGCTTAACCTCTGGCGATCCTCTGGGTCTGGACATGCTAGTATTTTACACCAGCTTACCGGTCTGATCGGACTCAGTGACGTAGGGAGTGTAACTGACTACATTTCGCCTTCGCTGGATTTCGATGCAGCGAAGGTCTGTATCCCTGACAGAAGTGAATGGGAACATGGCAGGCCACTACCCGATAGCCTTTCCATCTTTACTGAAGGTACTGGAGCGGGGGTGTACTGTGAGGAGCTGAACATTAGGCGTTCATATAAGCTCAATACAAATTGCAGTGTTTTTCAAGCGGAAGTCTTCGCAGTATTGAAGGCCTTAGGATCGTTCAAAATTGTAGGTCCACCTTAAAAACATGTAATTTAAGTGTTAACCTTTGTTGGGTGCCAGGTCACTGCAATGTTGAAGGAAACGAGATTGTTGTCGAATTAGCAAGGCGTGGTTCTCAGTCCTCTGACCTTACGGTAGAGGACTACGTCAGGCCACCGCTCTGCTACTTCCTCGGCAAACTCAGTCAGTTATATGCAGAGAAACCCGTAAGAATTTGGCAAGACGCACCTGGTTGCAAGGTGTCGAAGTCAATCTGGCCGGCAATCTCAGGGCGTAGAACTGCGTCCCTTCTCTCACTTTGCAAGTCGGAAATCAGAATAGCTACAGGGGTCATAACTGGCCACTGTAGAATAAGATCTTTGACATGCAAGTGGGATGATAACAACATTGAGTACTGTAGGTTATGCGAGGATGAGGAGGAAACGGAGACAATCGAGCACCTTTTATGTAGATGTCCTAGACTGATGGTCAAAAGGCATAGACTATTTGGTGTACATGTGATTGACTCTCTATCTTACTTCTCCTCTATTGACCCTACTATCCTGGTAGCTTACTGCAAGAGTCTAAAGTGGCTTTGGGGCGGGTCAGAATAGGCTCAGCACGGTCTAGAAAACTAACCTCTTTCTTCTTAAGGCAATCTGTTTCTCTCTTTACAATTACTCACTCTTCTTTTCTTGTCTCTTTTGTCTTATCACTTTCCCCTTCCCTCCTTCCCATCTTTCCAACCTAATCCACAATTTCCTCCCACATAGCTCGCCATATCATCATAAACAGCCTTTCTACGGAGGCGAAGTACCTGGGAGTGATTCTTGACCATCAACTTAGATGGAAAAGGAACACGGAGGAGCGCACTAAGAGGGGTCTAATTGCACTCTATTCTTGCAAGAACTCAATAGGCAGGAGCTGGGGTCTGAGACCACATGTCATACACTGGTTGTTCTTGACAGTGGTATGCCCCATTTTGACCTATGGGTGTCTTGTTTGGTGGCAGGCCCTGAACAGCAAGTCCAATTTGTCCAGGTTAGCTACTGTGCAAAGATCTGCTTCAGTTCTTATTACAGGAGCAGTGAGAAGCACCCCTCAAGCAGCACTGAGTGCAATACTGAACATCCAGCCTCTGGACATTTCTGTTCAGTATCTAGCATCCCGTAGTGCCTTGAGGCTCAAGGAGCTTAACCTCTGGCGATCCTCTGGGTCTGGACATGCTAGTATTTTACACCAGCTTACCGGTCTGATCGGACTCAGTGACGTAGGGAGTGTAACTGACTACATTTCGCCTTCGCTGGATTTCGATGCAGCGAAGGTCTGTATCCCTGACAGAAGTGAATGGGAACATGGCAGGCCACTACCCGATAGCCTTTCCATTTTTACTGAAGGTACTGGAGCGGGGGTGTACTGTGAGGAGCTGAACATTAGGCGTTCATATAAGCTCAATACAAATTGCAGTGTTTTTCAAGCGGAAGTCTTCGCAGTATTGAAGGCCTTAGAGCTGGTAGTAGGACTGACAAATCAAGTAGGTAGGACAGTCACAGTCTACGTAGATAGTCAGGCTGCCCTTAAGGCGCTTGGGTCATATACTATCAAATCTAGGATCGTTCAAAATTGTAGGTCCACCTTAAAAACATGTAATTTAAGTGTTAACCTTTGTTGGGTGCCAGGTCACTGCAATGTTGAAGGAAACGAGATTGTTGTCGAATTAGCAAGGCGTGGTTCTCAGTCCTCTGACCTTACGGTAGAGGACTACGTCAGGCCACCGCTCTGCTACTTCCTCGGCAAACTCAGTCAGTTATATGCAGAGAAACCCGTAAGAATTTGGCAAGACGCACCTGGTTGCAAGGTGTCGAAGTCAATCTGGCCGGCAATCTCAGGGCGTAGAACTGCGTCCCTTCTCTCACTTTGCAAGTCGGAAATCAGAATAGCTACAGGGGTCATAACTGGCCACTGTAGAATAAGATCTTTGACATGCAAGTGGGATGATAACAACATTGAGTACTGTAGGTTATGCGAGGATGAGGAGGAAACGGAGACAATCGAGCACCTTTTATGTAGATGTCCTAGACTGATGGTCAAAAGGCATAGACTATTTGGTGTACATGTGATTGACTCTCTATCTTACTTCTCCTCTATTGACCCTACTATCCTGGTAGCTTACTGCAAGAGTCTAAAGTGGCTTTGGGGCGGGTCAGAATAGGCTCAGCATGGTCTAGAAAACTAACCTCTTTCTTCTTAAGGCAATCTGTTTCTCTCTTTACAATTACTCACTCTTCTTTTCTTGTCTCTTTTGTCTTATCACTTTCCCCTTCCCTCCTTCCCATCTTTCCAACCTAATCCACAATTTCCTCCCACATAGCTCGCCATATCATCATAAACAGCCTTGTATCATCATCTGCAGGCCTACAGCACCATTCAGAATACAATCTGCACTCTCGCAACACCATACAGAATCGCCCACAGCAAGATACACATCACACCATCTGCACTCACACACAAATCACCATATACCCATCAGTCACACATCACCACAATCTGTAGTCACGCAACAGAATACAGCCTCGCCCATAGCAAGAAACACATCACACTTTCCATTACACATTAACATCATCTGCACTCACACATCACCATATAGCCGCATCTATAATCACTTCATCAATAGCCGACTTATACATCATCACATACAACACATATACTTCAATAGTCAGGATGATCACAATGGACCTCAAGGTCTCCGAGTGGAGTGGCTGCCAGCACGGCAGCTGCGCATCCTAAACCTAACCTAACCTTTCCAAAAGAAAATATTCAGAAGAAATTAAGGGTTTTGGAGATACGGTGCGAAATGTATAACAATTGTGGAATTATTGCATATATTTTGAAATTTGAGGCAATACATGTAGTTTTTCGAGTTCGTTATTTCTCCAATTATTTTATTCTTGTCCTTATCTACAAATTTGCTTCAGAGGTCAGAAGAAGATTCGCATTGGTTTCAGAGATATAGCCCCGGATTTCTTTAAAAACTCAATATTTAACCATGTTTAGGTGGGACCATAAAATCCGTTTGATCACCTTAAACATGTTGCACAGTGTAATCGAGCTGTTAGTCCCAATTTACATTAGGCGAGTTTACTTGCGGCAATTGTCAGTTTGTAAGCGAGAGAGGGTGCTGAGAGGCAAAGGGTTACCATATGTCTCACCTCTCTCTCCTACAAACTGACAATTGCCGCAAGTAAACTCGCCTAATGTAAATTGGGACTTAGTTTCCCTTCGAATTCGCTTGGTTGAGGACCTGTATATAGTTTTTTGACATTTATAATAGCTTTTTGACATTTATAATAGCTTCTTTTTTTCACAGCCGTGAGTTTTGCCCACCCTTTTGTTGTTCAAACTAGGGGAAGAGTGAGAACATAACAGCACACACGGCGATATTTATAATGAGAAAACTCACGGTTAAATGATGTTCACAATTTCGCTGGAAATGTGTTATCGGTAGGAGACGGAGATTGTGCATAGGCCTGGGTAGCCACTTACGACAAAACTATCAGGCATGTCACAGAAACCAATTCGGATCGAAAGTGAAATTGATTTCGTATTTAGCTTCTTCAGAAACCGAAAAACGAAAAATGTTTTCGGAAAGAAACCACTTTTGGTTTCTCAAGTGGAATTGCATTTTTTTGGAAATACAGTTTGTCAAGTAATTGTTTTCGAAAAAAGAAAACGGACATTTTTCTGTATTAATTTATGAAAAATTACTCAAAATTGTGACAAAAATGTCGGGTTTTTTGCAAAAATTAGTTGGGCGACTTATTTAAGACAAGACAGGATGAATAAAGAAAAAATTAACCCACGTAGTCCAACAAAAATAACGAAAACCAATAACTTCATGTAATGCAAGTTGTCAAATAAATGTTTTCGAAATGTAATAGAGGTTCCAAAATAACTCATATTTTCGGTAAATACTTGAAAATCAGGACATCTTATGAATATTATTCTTAATAGGGATTAACTACTAACAAGTATCAACAATATTATGCATTGAATATCCGTACTAGGAGGGTTACAATATGGACCAAAGAAGTACCAGGTCATCTAACATGTAAGCAGGGTCCTACAGGTCTTAAACCGGGAATATATGAAAACTAAGACGTTTTTTGAGTTTCTTTAGATCACTAGGATGGATTGGCATCAACTAAAATAAATATTACCTTCAAAATAATTAAATCAGGAGGTTGCCAGATCAACTAAAAAGGTACCAGATTATATAAACAGTAAACGAGACCACCTGTGTCTCAAAAGAGGGCATCGAAGTTTGTTGTTTCACTTCAAATTAATTAAGAGATAATGATATTTCAAGAAACAATCGGAAATATCGCAGTAGGAGACTGATATTGCTTAGAAATGTATGGGGTACAGATTTCGACAATTTTCAGAAATGCGTACTACGATCAATTGGACACATTTCGAGTACTCTGCAGTACTACTGCATCATATTTTTTACGGGGAAATAATGCTGACAGGAAAATAATGCTTCAGTGGTACCATGAAAGCCAAAAAAATAGAGAATTACTCTGAACTGGCTCTAAACAGTTGAAATCGGATGTCTATTATAAAATCAGTATAGACTGACAATATCTTGCATATGTATTTCTTATCGATTTTTGTACTTTTATGTCATATTTTGGTTTGTTTTGGAGAATTGCCTTGTCCCTTAATTCAGTTTTAGTTAAATAAACAAATCTTAAGCCCTGGTTATGGATTCAGTTGGTCTCATTCACTGTTTATATAATCTGGTACATTTTTAGTTGATCTGGCAACCCTCCTGATTTAATTATTCTGAAGGTAATAATTATTATAGTTGATGCCAATCCATCCTAGTGAACTAAAGAAACTCATAAAACGTATTAGTTTTCAGATATTCCCGGTTTAAGACCTATAGGACCCTGTTTACAGGTAATATGACCTGTACTCCCTTGGTCCACATGGTAACCCCCCTAGTACGGATATTCGATGTCTAATATTGTTGATACTTGTTAGTAGTTAATCCCTGTTAAGAATAAAATTCATAAAATGTCATGATTTTCAAGTATTCACCGAAAATATGGGGTATTTTGGAACCTCTATTACATTTCGAAAACATTTATTTGACAACTTGCATTACATGTAATTATTGGTTTTCGTTATTTTTATTGGACTACGTGGGTTAATTTTTTCTTTATTCATCCTGTCCTGTCTTAAATGAGTCGTTCAACTAATTTTTGCAAAAAACCCGACATTTTTATCATAATTATCAGCCATTTTTCATAAATTAGTTCAGAAAAAATTTAGTTTACTTGGTTCGAAAACAATTACTTGACAAACTGTATGTCACTTTATAACACTCCAAAAACACTTAAAAACAATAAAATTATTAATTTATTATCAAAATCACATTTATTTTCATATTTTTTATCATTTTAATTAAAAAATTGCCAAATTTTCATTATTTCTCAATCAACGAAACCACTTGTTAACGAAGTGTTGCCACATAATATTTTCGTTAAAATCGATTTTTTTCTTCGAACAAATATTAATCGTTTGCAAAAACTAAACAGTATGGCATTACGAATGACAACTTAAAGGGAAGATAAAAAGAAAACATAACAAAAAATAACTCAAACAAGGAGTTTCGTACAAAATGTAAGTATTTTTAAATACAGTTTGTCAAGTAATTGTTTTCGAAACAAGAAAACAGACATTTTTCTGTATTAATTGTTACGTGCCACCTGCAGTGGCGCTACGGGGAGGTACCAACTAGCTCAGGGGGCCATCTTCAGGGCGGTCCCAACCCATTCCACCGTAGCCCTAGGGGACGAACAATTATAAATAAACACTACACGAACATAAAAATAAAACGATCACAAACACACGGTACACCTAGAACAAGGGAGCTTGATGGATTGACTCCCACACTTCGCCCGCCCATCCTTGACCCTCAGATCCAAATAGCAAAAACTTCTTAAGGGCCCCATTTTCCACCGACACTCACCTCAGGCTATATTCACCCACTTTCCTCTCATTAACAAAAAAACAATTAGCACATCATATTGATTTTAAAACCTTCAAACAATGGAATCATTTATTACATATATCATTTTTCTTACTTAAACCTAACATTTAACCATACATTTAACACGTCGATTTATGGAACACTAACTCCGGAAACAATTATAAACGAGTCATTGACTCGGATTACCCTTAATATTTCGTAGAACAACAAAAATGATGCCAAATATGGCCTTTATTACTAATTCAACTATACCTTCCTAACAGAGCTCTTTTAGGGGGTCTTTGGACACATTGATTCGTCCATGCAAAAACCAATCAAACGCTGGATACCAGATTCTACGTAATTTGGGGCAACCCTACACTCGAAATTCAATTAAATAGGGGTTAATGTCCCTCACAAAGAAAATTGACTTATTTGTAACACTTAATAGACAGCACTTAACAACACAACTTAACCTAGGTTAAACACATAAAACAATAGATTTTCTCTTATAAGATTCTTTGCTTTTTTTTTCTTTTTTTTATTCATACTATGAGTTTTTTTTTTCTTTTCTTTTTTTAATTCTTGATTTTGTCATTATCAAATTATTAATTTACTTTTTTTTTTGTCATCTCATTTTTCTTTTCAGGTCACAGATGATCAACACGGGCCGTCCAGCAACCCGAGGAAATATTTAACAAGCAAGAAAGTACGTGTTTAGACTAATGTTACCTGGACTTTACATGAATAATTAATAGAATGTTTGGTTTTTTTTATGTTTCAGGATTTCCCAAGATTTATCCTGCCATCAATTGGGATGTATGGAGCCAGCTCCTCAGAATTAACAAATTTTCCGGATTTTTGGATAAATATATCTGACCTCCTCCTTGCGGACTGTCGAGGAGGCCAGCGATTGCCTTATTTTGACTGTTGGCGATATCTTTAAAATAAAAGGAAAACAACGAAACACCACACAACGTTAACATAGCCAACACGCAATATTCGTACAAAACTACACTTACTTATGTTTGTTAAAGCCCACTTCATGGGATTTTAAATAAGACGAATCAGTCTTCAAATAAAAATAATTTTATTCCACAACTGTTTTGGGGTTTTTTTTTTTATTTATTTTTGGGAAACAAAACTTGGTCATAATTTAAAGGACCAGGTTCTATAACTGATGGTTCTCTTAGGGTTCCCCGTGAAACACAACTTGACAAAAAGAGTCAGATTGGTTGGTTATGGCCCTTTTATACGCCAGGAAAAGCACAGACCTTTCCCGCTTTTCATGCTTTTTCCATATTTTCCGACATTTATTTACTTTTTTCCTATCTACTCGGCTTAAGAAACCCTGTAGGTACCCACAGTGTTGTATTCTGTCATACGTTCATTGTTCAGGATTAACTCGGACCATACAACCCTGTGCCTGGCATCACCTTTTAGATACCCATTCCATCCGTTAGCATTTCCGCTTAATTTTTCTGTGCGTACCATGTATGCGGAATTGCTGCCATCTTTTAAAACAATTAAAATAAACATTTAATAAGAAGAACCACGCAACAAAACTTCGCCGTTGCGGAGGAACACGACGAAAACGGTGATGTGCGTGTGATTTCTGAAATTGTGTGTTATAAAAAAAATGGACATTGAAGGTACGAAAATGGTAGTCGGACAACACCGCATGGCTTGTATTTTTGGCGGAATCGGGCTATCTGTACGTAAGAAGGTGAGCTTTTGGTATTTAATGAAAATAAACATGTAATAATTCTATCCTGTTATTTTCCAGAAAGTCCCAGGCAGGAAAGTCTTCGATTTATACAAAAAAATGTGCTTGGCGTCCTATTTTACACGTGTAAGTACGTGTGTTTGTGTACATTGCCAGAAAAGTCTCCGATTCATGACCTCTATGTTCTTGGCGGCCGTTTTTACACATGTAATTACATGTGTACGCCTTTGTCCCCTCATTCACAAAACCAGTTATTACTCACGCACAGAACTCGTTGTCTCACCACACATATACACATCAGACCATTCATCCACTGATGTTGACGCGTTTACATAGTTGAAGTCAACATTGTTTTTGTTCATTACTTTCCTTTGCACTTATCAAAGCCAAATGCATACGACCTGACGGCGTCTACTTTTACCTGTGTGGGCATATTTTTCAACGTTGTTGCTCACACAGCAAGAAGCATTTACCCATCAATGGAAACAGGTAATATTTTTGTTTTTACATTTTGTGTAAATCAATATTTATTTTCTCGTTATTTTCAGGTAGTTGGCCTAACTTGGATGCAAATGGTGTCTATGGGATTTATAAAAGAGCGGATGGTATACTGGACACCTCAATGTTGCTTCTAATTTGAAGGCAACATTCAATATTTTGGCATTGTAGGTGGTGTTTATCTTGCTGTTTAATCAAGAGGTGAGTTGTTTCGGGTTATAATTGTGTGTTATGACACGTTCGTGGTCACATAGAAATATCTCCCTTCCTAAGCGTCTTTCTATGACATGTTCTTCTCAAACAAACATTGACCACGTAGATTGATTAACGTATGTATGTAGGTAACACCTAACTAATCTCTTTTTGTTTCCCTCTTTTAGGTTTTGCTTTCGTTGCTGTGGGTGGAAACTTTTGCCTTGTATAACATAATCGACCCTTGTGTGCAACCAAGAAGACGTGGTGTGTTAGACACCTCGTATTGATTCATATGCCCATAAATTTAGCCGGTCATCTTGTTCCATCTCTATATTTGGCAGATGAGCCTTCGTATTTGCTGACTTGCCGGGTGCCAATAAAAAATATATGAAGGCTTTGTTTGGATACTAGAGCGGACAGGTTGATGTGCAACATAAATAAATATGTAATGTAAGTGAATCGGTTTATGAATGAATCAAAATGTGTGTGTGTGCGTGGATAACATTTGTTGAGTGAAAAGTATTTATGGCCATGGTTAAACCAAATTTTGTGTTTTCAATACTGTGCAAAAAAATGAAAAAGCAGTAAGACAGAAAGTCAATCCCAATACCTGCGCAATACATACTGATTGCTTGCTGTGTTTATACTTATCAGAAAAAATATAAACAGATTGGAAAAAATGTCATTCGGACATAGTGAAAGAAAATAACAAAAAGGTCGTATTGTGGTTTATTGATGTGGGATAATGCCGTCAATTCAATGACAATATAATACTGCAAATTTTATTCTGGTATGTGAATAACTATGTTCATTTTTATGGTCTACAGAAAATGTGATTTGGTGAAAAAAAAAACAAGAACATTCTAACAATTTAACCACCATAATTTGACTTGACATCGTACAAGATTTGTGAAGTGCTTGTGTTAAAGATTGTACTAACAAATGTTTTAAATTTTTTTTTATATGAGAAACAATCATGGTATTTCTTTTCACTAAAAATATTTTGTTTCGTTCCAGATCTTGTTCTTATGGCGTTATTATTGAATGGTAATCAACATAATTCTCCTCGTCTCTATCACCAAACCCAAGGAATACTAATATACTCAGGTGAGTCTGTCCTTAAGTTGTTTCGTAGTAAAACTGATTATGTGCGGTGTGGCTGCGAATAAAGTTGATAGGGATGTACGTTTTACGTGGCCAATAAAAATTTAGCACAGTATACGAGGGAAATTTGTGAATTGTAAGTGTGCCTAGGTTGGCGTACATCTACCGTGTTTTCCGTGCAGGAAAATTTATTGAAGGACAATAAACGAAACCAGAAGTATGGATGCTCGGTACACCAGTTGGCCTTATCATTACAAATTACGTGGAGTAGTTTTTGTTTACCTGCTGTCACATTTGCACACCATTCCAAAACGACATACAGTTCCCACAACCTGTTATTTGTGTATTTATAGTTTAACTATTTTTTTTTATATTTCTTTTATATGATTTTTTTTTTGGAATTTTATTTGATTCTACCATTTTTAAATATTATTTCTTTAATTTATTGAATTTAACATGGTCTCTTCTAGCATATGTTGTTTTGATTTTCAGATTGTTAGTTTTTCGGTGGGTGATCGTGTTTATTACTATTTTGTGAAGATGATAAATAGACGTTCTGGTTTTGCAATTAAAGATTGGGCTATGTGTAGGTGGTTTTGGGCTATATGATTTGGTGTTGGTTAACACAACTGAAATACAGTGGGGCGCTTTTAGTCCCAAATACTTTACAGATGGAATTTCTAGAACGCTTTCAGAATGATGAACACATTAGCAAGTTTTACATATGGTTTTAGTCCAGATTATCTAACCTAGGGTAGCAATATGCGTTTTGAGTATAATTATTTTATGCTCAGGAGGAGATCGTTTTATTTTTGTATCTTGTTGTCATTTAAGTATATTATACTAACTTTTGGCCCAACGTGGGGAACTCCCACACCCTGATTAGTCTCTTAAGCCGGGCATTGGAAATTATTATTTTATTGGTGTGTATAGAAAAACAATCTTGGGAGAAAACCGTCAATAAACATTATGAAATAAAATATTTGCAGGCAACATTTTGATTTTAATTTATCTGGCAGCTCTATTTGGTTAGGCAAACATAAAAAATCGTTCTCCTTTTTTATAGGATAAAAAAAACTAATATGAAAAAATGTAACCAAAGGAAAAATGAATATGTAAATGAATAGAAACATTTAAAAAGATATGGGTATGGTGATTAACAAAAAAAAAAAACATAAAACATTAAAATACTATAAACTATTACTACACTCTAAACATATATATTAGTATATTATTAGAAAATTATTAAAGGGTAATAGAATCATTAGGTAAAAACATAACATATTGGTTTTATTTGGTTAGTTTTTTTGTATTACATTTTTTTGCATATGAGAGGTTGTGCGTGTGTTTTCAATAGCCTGTGAGGTAAATGGTGGGGAATTTTTTTATTTCTTTTTATTTTCTTTTTGATTGAGTGTCCTAACATGGTTGTCTTGGTGTACCTGTAGACTGTACTTAACAAACTACAAGAACAAAATTCAATATTACGAGGTCGCACCACGGCAGTTTTCCGGACAATTGTTAGAAAAAAGATCTCGTGACAGAGTACTATAGGACAATGCACGCCTACGAAAATTATATCATAGTGGCCATTGCCCATTCCCCTATGCAAACTCTAAATATTGGTTTTACTCTTGACGTGAACAACATATAACGTCTTAAGGGTAGTACCACGGCAATTTTTCGATCACATTTCAAAAAAAAGATCTCGTGAACGAGTACTCATTGTGCAAAGCAATCTGCGAAATCTTCTTCGCCGAAGTCATTGCACCCTTTCCCCTATACAAACCCTACGTCTATTGCATCTAACAAACATAAAGAAATACGAAAAAAAAATTACAAAAAGGACAGGTCATACAAACAATACATTCGTTGTTACACTAGACTAACAAGATTATTGCAACTGACCCTAGTATGTGGAACGGGAATCCTTATTTTCTAAAATCTAATCTAATTATTGCACAATTATCACTAGCTTTAGGACTAAAGTTGTGGTAGCAAACATAGAAAGTTTTAAATAGAAAATGCGATTGCCGTTTTCTTCTATGGTAACCCTATGGTCTATTGATTTGTGCTTTGGGTGGTATTGCACAGTTACTATATTTAATGCTTTCGTTTGGGCGCCATATTGTTACGTGCCACCTGCAGTGGCGCTACGGGGAGGTACCAACTAGCTCAGGGGGCCATCTTCAGGGCGGTCCCAACCCATTCCACCGTAGCCCTAGGGGACGAACAATTATAAATAAACACTACACGAACATAAAAATAAAACGATCACAAACACACGGTACACCTAGAACAAGGGAGCTTGATGGATTGACTCCCACACTTCGCCCGCCCATCCTTGACCCTCAGATCCAAATAGCAAAAACTTCTTAAGGGCCCCATTTTCCACCGACACTCACCTCAGGCTATATTCACCCACTTTCCTCTCATTAACAAAAAAACAATTAGCACATCATATTGATTTTAAAACCTTCAAACAATGGAATCATTTATTACATATATCATTTTTCTTACTTAAACCTAACATTTAACCATACATTTAACACGTCGATTTATGGAACACTAACTCCGGAAACAATTATAAACGAGTCATTGACTCGGATTACCCTTAATATTTCGTAGAACAACAAAAATGATGCCAAATATGGCCTTTATTACTAATTCAACTATACCTTCCTAACAGAGCTCTTTTAGGGGGTCTTTGGACACATTGATTCGTCCATGCAAAAACCAATCAAACGCTGGATACCAGATTCTACGTAATTTGGGGCAACCCTACACTCGAAATTCAATTAAATAGGGGTTAATGTCCCTCACAAAGAAAATTGACTTATTTGTAACACTTAATAGACAGCACTTAACAACACAACTTAACCTAGGTTAAACACATAAAACAATAGATTTTCTCTTATAAGATTCTTTGCTTTTTTTTTCTTTTTTTTATTCATACTATGAGTTTTTTTTTTCTTTTCTTTTTTTAATTCTTGATTTTGTCATTATCAAATTATTAATTTACTTTTTTTTTTGTCATCTCATTTTTCTTTTCAGGTCACAGATGATCAACACGGGCCGTCCAGCAACCCGAGGAAATATTTAACAAGCAAGAAAGTACGTGTTTAGACTAATGTTACCTGGACTTTACATGAATAATTAATAGAATGTTTGGTTTTTTTTATGTTTCAGGATTTCCCAAGATTTATCCTGCCATCAATTGGGATGTATGGAGCCAGCTCCTCAGAATTAACAAATTTTCCGGATTTTTGGATAAATATATCTGACCTCCTCCTTGCGGACTGTCGAGGAGGCCAGCGATTGCCTTATTTTGACTGTTGGCGATATCTTTAAAATAAAAGGAAAACAACGAAACACCACACAACGTTAACATAGCCAACACGCAATATTCGTACAAAACTACACTTACTTATGTTTGTTAAAGCCCACTTCATGGGATTTTAAATAAGACGAATCAGTCTTCAAATAAAAATAATTTTATTCCACAACTGTTTTGGGGTTTTTTTTTATTTATTTTTGGGAAACAAAACTTGGTCATAATTTAAAGGACCAGGTTCTATAACTGATGGTTCTCTTAGGGTTCCCCGTGAAACACAACTTGACAAAAAGAGTCAGATTGGTTGGTTATGGCCCTTTTATACGCCAGGAAAAGCACAGACCTTTCCCGCTTTTCATGCTTTTTCCATATTTTCCGACATTTATTTACTTTTTTCCTATCTACTCGGCTTAAGAAACCCTGTAGGTACCCACAGTGTTGTATTCTGTCATACGTTCATTGTTCAGGATTAACTCGGACCATACAACCCTGTGCCTGGCATCACCTTTTAGATACCCATTCCATCCGTTAGCATTTCCGCTTAATTTTTCTGTGCGTACCATGTATGCGGAATTGCTGCCATCTTTTAAAACAATTAAAATAAACATTTAATAAGAAGAACCACGCAACATAATTTATGAAAAAATTAGTCATAATTGTGGTAAAAATGTCGGGTTTTTTGCAAAAATTAGTTGGACGTCTTATTTAGGACAAGACAAGGTGGATAAAGAAAAAATTAACCCACGTAGTCCAACAAAAATAACGGAAACCAACAACTACATGTAATGCAAGTTGTCAAATAAATGTTTTCGAAACGTAATAGAGGTTCCAAAATACCCCATATTTTCGGTAAATACTTGAAAATCATGACATTTTATGAATTTTATTCTTAACAAGGATTAACTACTAACAAGTATCAACAATATTAGACATCGAATATCCATACTAGGAGGGTTGCCATATGGACCAAAGAAGTACCAGGTCATCTTGCATGTAAATAGGGTCCTATAGGTCTTAAACCGGGAATATCTGAAAACTAAGACGTTTTATGAGTTTCTTTAGTTCACTAGGATGGATTGGCATCAACTAAAATAAATATTACCTTCAGAATAATTAAATCAGGAGGGTACCCGATTACATAAACAGTAAACGAGACCACCCGTGTCTCAAAAGAGGGCACCGAAGTTTGTTGTTTCACTTCAAATTAATTAAGATATAATGAGATTTCAAGAAACAATCGGAAATATCGCAGTAGGATAATAATATTGTTTAGAAATGTATGGGGTACACATTGCGACAATTTTCAGAAATACGTGCTACGATCAATTGGTCATATTTCGAGCACTCTGCAGTACTACTGCACCATATTTTTGACGGGGAAATAATGCTGACAGGAAAATAATGCTTCAGTGTTACCATCGGAGCCAAAAAAATTAGAGAATTACTCTGAACTGGCTCTAAACAGTTGAAATCGGATGTCTATTATAAAATCAGTATAGACTGACAATATCTTGCATATGTATTTCTTATCGATTTTTGTACTTTTATGTCATATTTTGATTTGTTTTGGAGAATTGCCTTATCCCTTAATTCATTTTGAGTTAAATAAACAAATCTTAAGCCCTGGTTTTGGATTCAGTTGGTCTCATTTACTGTTTATATAATCTGGTACCTTTTTAGTTGATCTGGCAACCCTCCTGATTTAATTATTCTGAAGGTAATATTTATTTTAGTTGATGCCAATCCATCCTAGTGAACTAAAGAAACTCATAAAACGTCTTAGTTTTCAGATATTCCGGTTTTAGACCTATAGGATGTAAGATGACCTGGTACTTCTTTGGTCCATATGGTAACCCTCCTAGTACGGGTGTTCGATGTCTAATATTGTTGATACTTGTTAGTAGTTAATCCCTGTTAAGAACAAAATTCATAAAATGTCGTGATTTTCAAGTATTTACCGAAAATATGGGGTATTTTGGAACCTCTATTACATTTCGAAAACATTTATTTGACAACTTGCATTACATGTAGTTGTTGGTTTCCGTTATTTTTGTTGGACTACGTGGGTTAATTTTTTCTTTATCCACCTTTGTCTTGTCCTAAATAAGATGTCTAACTAATTTTTGCAAAAAACCCGACATTTTTATAATAATTATCAGCCATTTTTCATAAATTAATACAGAAAAAATTTAGTGTTCTTAGTTCGAAAACAATTACTTGACAAACTGTATGTTCTTTTGATGTATTAATTAATGTTTAATAATTTAGGGTCAGACACAGAAATTCGGCACAAGAAAAAATCTTTATAGATTTTATGCTCACACTGCACTAAGGTAGAACAAGGGGTCCGAAGTATCTCTTAAATTCATTCGACGTATTTTTTCCGTATTGTGTTCATTACTTTGCGCCTCAATTACAGAAACAATAGAAACTCCCGGCATTTTGTAAAAGTTAACGTTCTTTTCGCACAAAAAACTTCCTTTTAATAGAATATTTTTTCACAATTTAAACTTCTACAGTGTTTTCTAATCATATGGTTTTTGTTTTGATCCTTTTTCGTCTAACGTTGCCATATTTATGCTAAATAATGACAATTCCGAAATTCACCAAATCGATCGGAATCTGAAGAAGCTAAAACAAAAACGATCGAAATGAAATTGCGGAATTGAAACCATTCCGATCGGAATCTGTGACATGCCTGGGGCCTAATTATGTGATACGATATCGAGTTGTTTCGACCTGAGTACTCAAAGTTGGGATGACAACACTCGTTATCGAGTAAAATTATCGAATAATTGAGCATAAATTTGCGAGTAATTTCTCGAGGCCAAATTGCCTATCGTAAACAAATAAAATGAACGATTTTTTATTGTCTTTTTGTTTAAAATGTAAAAATTGTTGTTTGTTGTCGTTTTATAGAAGAAAAACGATGTTAGTAAATAATTGGCAGCATTTTTTAGACAATATAACAAGAGAAATTGCTAAAAATCCTTTGTAGTCGTTTTTAGAAATTGTGATAAATTTAGAATCAAAATGCAAGCAATCATTAACCATATAGTTTTGCAGTCATTAAAAAAAGTTGAAAAATAAGCATTTTTGCAAAACAGAAAAAAAATATTTAATATTAATAGCCTTTACTTCATAAGTGAAGTACATTATAAACATTTCATCCCCCGTTGTTTACCAAAGGAAATATTCTCTCAGAGAGGCTAATGCAAAACACCCACCAAACTCTCTCTCATTTATTTTGAGAGAGGATTATTAAGGTAGATGTACTAGCAATCTGTTACTACAATGTCAAAAAGATTTTGCAAGAATTAATCATTTTCTTTTTTTCTTAGCTCAACTTCATTCAGAAATTATTATTCAATGTATTGTTAAACAAACATTTACATTTATCATTCATAATTTTGTTTTTATAGTTTTTGCTTTAGCATAGTACACACGGTCCAACAAAACTGACAGTCATCGAGGTCTATTTCGTTAATATCAAAGTCTAGCTGAATAATTACTTTCCTAATCACTAAATTATACCTTAAATGTTGTATTTCAATCATTTTTAGCTAACAAAAAGTTTTTTTTTGCCTGAAGAATGCCCTAAAAGTACGTTGACTGTCAGTTTTGTTGGACCGTGTGTACTATGCTTTTTAAACAAACACCATTTTTTACATCTACCTTCATAATATTCCCTATAGTACACATAGGTTTTCATAGTTCGATTACCGGTTATTCTCGAAACATTCGATCAACGATTTCGATCGAATCTCGTCATGCCGCTTTTTTATCGTGTCGAAATCTTTTTCACGAGCAAATACTCGATCGAATCGAATCACGTAATTAGGCCCCTGTATGCAATATTTTTCAACAACAAAAATTTCAAAAGTAATTTAGTAGAAAATGTGCTCTTACAGATGAAAGAACGATCTAAAAAATTAGTTTTTGCTCTAGGGATAACACGTTTTTGGCACATATTACGAATATAAAAATGTCCATGCTTAAATACACACACTTATGGTGCATCGAATTTTTCAAAAAAAAAAAAAAAAAAAAAAATATGAATCACAAAAAATCTGTTGTTTTATTCCGTTTTTTTTTTTTTTTTTTTTTTTTTTATTTAAAATTTATTCTAAATTTCATTTCAACCAAGTAACTTTATTGGACTTCGTTATGTGTATGCGATTCATAATACATCTGCCAGTGGAACCCCAAATCCAAAAGTTTGTTTAATACTATGCCAATAGTAGCGATTCCAATTTGTCTTCATTGTCCCATACTCTGACGCAGGAATTCCAGATTGCGTCAGTTTCATCCGCGTACAATTTTTCTGAAAAAAAAAAACATAATGCAAGAATCGAATTAGTTTTCGCTAGGTTTTTTAAAAAATTTAAGTTTTCAAAATACGATAAAAAATTGCTCTCTCATAATACTCAATAAGCTTAATTTTATATGAAGGGCAGACTTCATAATTGCAACAAGGAACAACATTTGACATTGCTTTGCGTTCATCAATGTAATATGTCTTCATCAATATATAGTCTTGTTGTGGTTTAACAGCATTTAAACCTACACAGAAGCATAGGTTTAATGCTTCATAATATATAGTTCGAAGTAGCAGCCAGAGTTAAAAAAAACTATTAAATTACCCAATAAGTGCTCAAATTATGGGAATAATCGCCGCAAGGACCATGACCTGTTCGTGACATTTTTTTGTTTTCAAACAGCCTTCAAATCTATTGGATTCACTACTAACAACTTAAATATTGACAAATTTGTCCTAAGCTCAAATACAAATATTTGTTTTGTCCTTTTTCTTCCACACTCCTATTTTTTGAACAAAAAAAATGAAGACGATTTATAATGTTGATGTAAACAGTATATATAAATTGTTCCACAAACATCCCATAAGGGACAAGGGAGACTTCTCTCATATCAATGAGTGCACCCCGATTTATATTAGCTCAATGATATGGGACCTACAGTTTCAGTTTATCGCCGAGTCCGAACGGCGTGACTAAGCCACCACTTTTGTAGAGAAGTTTTACATGGCTGAAATACTCAGGAAATGTCGTCAACATTATTGAGGGTTATGTTGCCATCGTTGGAAAGTTTTTTGATGTTGCCTGGCCGGGGAATCGAACCTACGACCTTATGTGTGCAAGGCGGGTGTCCATACCATTGCACCACGATGGCACCCAAACAGTAAATAATTTAAAACAAATTGCCAAATTTTTGTTAATGAACCAGTGTTTGAATTTGCTGCGTTTGGTGAAAATGACATGTCAAAGCATTGGTGTAAATGACATGCTTTGGATCCAAAATGAATAGCATCTTTTGGGGTCCACGCTCATATACAATTCATCGATGAAGATGTTAAAAAGATGAAATGCCAGATCACAGCACCCATGATTGAATAGCATCTATGGCATCGAACATTTTGCTGGGAATTTAATAAAATTATTTAAAAAAATTCGGCTCACCGCCGGCTCAAAGCCGCCGATAAATTTGCTCGGCGCATGTCTCTGGTTATTAAAATTGGGTAATCTAGTTCCATGTACTAGTTCCAAAACGTATGAGTAACATCATGAAATGTAACGTGTGATATTAATTATACGCAGTTTGTTCAAAGAAAAAAAGTGGGTCATTGGAACTGCGAAGTGAACTAGGTAGTTCCATATAGTTCCTTTGGCACAACGCTGCTGATTATGTCTGCAGAACTGTGACACGTTCCTTCCTTCCTCGGCAGTTCCAGACATGACTGCTACCCCATAAATTCCATGTACGGTTCATTAGAGCCAGGCGCAAGCGAGATAGGTCTCTATTGAACATACTGGTGCAACAGGAAAGCTAATTCCCCATCTCGAGTTCTGGTGGGATCCTTCCTAACCACCTGTCAAAGTTAATTTATTTCGATAAATACTCTCATTTCTTAGGAGAGTGATTTAAGGCTTTACCTAATTAATTGCGTGTTACGTGTGCGTTCGAAAAAAAAAAACAAAAACAAAAAACATGTATTTGTTAAGACTTGGCAAGATCAACAATCTTCTTCGTCTCATCTGTTCAAAAACAAAAGGCCCCCACATAGACACAGCGATTGATATCTGCAGATCCTTGGTTTTTGGCACAATTCCACATTGCATAACTATTTACGGATTTACTTCAATTACTAATATAAAAAAGATCGACGTAGCCATAAACAAATGTTTCAGAACTGCAACGGGTCTTCTTCGATCTACACCTCTAGAAACCTTACACGTTGAGGTAAAATATAATGATTTCCGACTTCTTTTAGATAAATTCTCCATTAGCCTGGGCAGTAAAGTTCTTACTCTACGTTCTCATGCTCGTCACTGCAAATTTTGGGATCATGTAAATTTTGTATTTATTACCCTTGTCCTCTATCGACAAAGTCTTAAATGTATTTCACTCTTTCGGAATACCTCTTCCTCCCAAACCTACTCAAAACTCTCATAGTGGCAACATTGTTGCGATCGATACCACCTTATACTTTTTTAGTAAAGTAAAAAACAAAACAAGTAAAATATGCTATGAAAAACTTTTACATGAAAAAATCTCATTATTTAATCTAAACTTACTATTATTCACAGATGGCTCGTTCAACGCGGAATGCAAATCATTCTCTGTAATCATGCAACAATCAACTAACAATTTCTTATCCCTTTGTAAATCTCGTTTACCTAACTATATGCTGTTAACTATGCGCTGTTAAAACAGCAATTTCTCTGACCAGAAAAGGAGAAAAAACCTTAATATGCATCGATAACCTTAGTGTAGCTAAAGCTCTTCTCAAAAACAAAGGAAACATCTACAACGATGTTATCCATATTCCGAGCCAATATACGGTTCTTATATTATGGATACCTTCTCACTCTAGTATCAAATGCAATAATTTCGCCGACATGACTGCGAAAGAAGCACTAAATTTACAACACGTCTCAGAAATGCCATGTTTTCACTTCAGTTTGTTCAGCGTGTATAAATCTATGCAACACGCAAAAGACCTTTTAAATTGGCAATCATCCAGAACATTTCTAAAACTAGTTAACCCGAACATTCCCCGCAAACGTTACAATTTTTACCTCGGTAGGTCGGATTGCAATCTCCTAGCCCGACTTAGGGTTGGAAATGTTTGTTCAACACTCGACATTATTATGAAAACACAATGCCTGCACTTTGTTCTTTTTGTGGCGACTATTTGACTATTTCGCACATATTGGTGGAATGCCGAGCCTCCGCTATTAATAGCGATATTGTAAATATCCTGGATTGTTCATCAAAAGTTTTTCTATCTAAAATATGCTCAGCCCTACTCATCCATAATATCCGTGATGTTTAAGCTCAGAATCCATTTGAAATTTGTAAATACATGTATATATATGTACTTCGAAATATTTTTTTATTATCATTGTAAAATAGCTATTGTAATCATATAAAAATATCCCATTATTTTCAATCGCGCGCACATGGTCTCAGTCACCCGGCGCCTTTAAATCTATATTTTATAAATTAATTTATAAAATCTTTGTAAATAAATAAATGAATGTATTTGTTTTTGTTTTCAATTTGAAATACATGTATTTTGTTTAGCCCTTAAATTGAACAATGTACAAAAATCGTTCTTCGTGCTCAGAATTTTGTATGGAAATTGAAGTAATTAATACATAATTTGGGCTCGAACAACGAATATAGAGCAAATTATCGTCAGTACGAACAAGGCATTAAACAAGTCGACCAACTAATTTTTGCAAAAAATCCGACATTTTTATCACAACTATTAGTCATTTTTCACTAATTAATACATAAAAAGTGTTGGTTTTCGTAGTTTGAAAACATATACTTGTCAATTACTTTGTAATCGAAAAAGCAGCAGAACTGAGAGGGAACATGAAAAGGGAAATAGTTGACTATATGGATTGACAAGCGGCCCTTTAAATCATTCAGTTCCCATACTATCAATAATATGGCGGGTTTGCACTGCAAAAATGGCATGTAGACGATAAAATCAATCGTACGCTTATAATGGTTGAACACGCGATCCAATTTCTCACGACCATCTATCAAACCGAGCCAACAAGTCAGCTTCTTATTGCAAAGGGTCTGATGTGGCTGCAGCGAGAATGAGCTACCTACAGCACCATAAAGCTCATAAAGACATATTTTCTCTCCCTCACTTGACTTTTTACTATCTCTCTGAATATCTCTGTCAATTCTTCCTTCCGTCCACAACGGCTGAAAAAACAAAACTCACTCAAACAAATTTCATTCATGATAACCCCCTATTCATTAGATCGCTGCGCATCCTTAAGGCTAACCTTATTTTTTAAGCCTTGTCCATATTTTGTTTTTTTTATATATATATACCCTACACCACTATGTGGGGAGGGTATTATAAGTTGGTTTTGGCCAAAAAGTTTGTAACGCATCGAAATAATGTTCGTAGACCCATACTTATATATACCAAAATTAATGTCTCGACGAGCTGAGTCGATCTGGCTATTTGTGTCCGTCCGTCTGTCCATCTAAACCTTGTAATCACTAGACATCGGATTTTGCATATTTGCATATTTTTTAATAATAAAGATACGAAGATTCTGATTGGACCAAAATTCGTTTCAAAGAAGTCTAAATCAGTTTAGATCATTTGCTACTCAAGTAAAGACGTGTTTTTTTTCGCATTAGCAAGTGACAGTAACAAACAAAGCACACACATTTATTCTTTTTCATCAAAATAAAACAACAACATTAAACGGTCTCGCGTTGCAGACTCCGTTACTCATGGTTCTACCATGACTAAAAAGACTAAAACGTCTAATTCTCCGAGAGGAGAAAATCAGAATTATTTTCACCCGCTTCAAACGGTTGATGATGAGAATGAAGATACCAATGCAGGTGACGAAATTGTTATCGATAACGATAATAAACCTAAGGTGAGAGTGCCACCAATAACTCTTCTTAAATTCAAAGTTGAACAAGTACTGGAAATGTGCAGAGTATTGAAAGTTATCGATTTTTCAATTAAAAAGATATCAATTGGGCTTAAATTATTATGTGCCAAGCAAGATGATTTCAAATTGATATGCGAAAAAGCATCAACGCAATTCGAATTTGAATTTTTTACGTATGGTACAAAATACGATAAACCTTATAAGGCCATACTGCTAAAGTATGATAAGAGGGATCCTGAAATAGTCAAAAAGCTTTTGATTGAAGAAGGATTAAAATGTCTGGATGTTAAAATCATTATTAGAAAGGTAAATAATGAGGAACAGGTTATTTATGTTGTTTATTTCGAACGGAAGTCCGTTACAATGAAGGAATTGAGAGAACTCCACTCAAAAATTGGATATTTAAATGTTAATTGGGAGTATCAAAAACCGAACCAACATAAACTAACACAATGTCATAATTGTCAGATGTTCGGACATGGATCCAGTAGGTGCAAAGTTAAATCTTTTTGTGCCAATTGTGCAGGAAACCACTTAACTGCTGAATGTAAGGAAACCCGTTTAAAATGTGCCAATTGTGGAGGCGAACATAAATCGAATTCCCTGGAATGTCCCAGTAGAATGAAATACTTGGAACTTAGGGAGAGGCTCAAGCCTAAAAAGTCTCGAATGCATTCTAATTACCCACGTTTTCAAAACATTGCACAAAATTTTCCGAATAAATTACATCAGAAATATCCTAACACAAATATCACGTCTAATTGGAGACAGACGGAAACAAACAATTTATTTTCAGTTGAAGAACTGAAAAATATCACCTTTGAATTGATTTCAAAATTAAAAAATTGCAAATCAAAACAAGAACAATTTGAAGTGGTAACTGATATTGCCTTCAAATGTTTAAATCGATCAAACCATTGAAAATAGTTTCCTGGAATGCCAGAGGCATTCGCAATAAACATCAAGAACTATATAGCTTCCTAAATATAAATGAAATTGATATTTGTCTTCTAAGCGAAACTTGGTTAAATTCAAGTATTTCAATAAGACACAATTCCTCCATATGTTATCGCAACGAACGTGCAGAAAGAAGAGGAGGAGGTGTTGCTATTTTAATAAGGAAAAATATTCGTCATAAGATGTTAAGGCCTATAAATACTTCCCTTATTGAAAATATTGGAATTCAAGTTTATTACAATAGCAATGTTCTCAATATTTTTTCTTGTTATTTCCCTGGTGGTGTTCGTGATACCCAGAAAAAACAAGAGTTCCTGTCGGATATCCATAAATTGACCAGCGTCAAGAATGTTGTTCTTGCTGGAGACTTTAACTGCAGGCATCAGTATTGGGGTTGTCGAAGAAGTAATGTTTGGGGTAATATATTGTATGATAAGCTACAAACAAATGCTTTCAATGTTATGTTCCCGCAGGAATGCACTTATATTCCCGCAGACCCAAGGAGACAATCTTCCACCCTAGATATCTTATTGACCGATATGCCAACATTTATAAGCTCGGTAAAAACTCTAAATAACTTGGCTTCCGATCATCTTCCAATTAAAATAGAGATTAACTATAATGTCCGATTTATTAGATAACTCGTACTACAATTTCAACAAAGCTAAGTGGCATCGTTACAAATCATTTATCAACAGAAAAGCTGGTCTGAGGCAAATAGAAGACACTTCTGAATCAAATATCGACCACGTCATAAATCATTTCACAGAAATGATTAAAGAAGCCATTGATGTTAGTGTTCCAAAGTGCAGAGTTCGTATTCCAGCTAATGATATTCCTCAACATATAAAAGAATTGATCCAGTTTAGAAACATATACAAAAGAAATTGGAAGCGTTTCAGAGATACTAGTGATAGACAGCAAATGAACTTACTCAATAGAAGGATAAATGCCGAATTGACAAATCTTCGAAATAAAAAATGGAACAAAACGCTGACTGAACTTGAAAAATCATCATCTCCTTTTTGGAAATTATCAAAAGCACTAAAGACAAACAACCAAACATATTTTACTGAAGGTGAAAAATGTGAAATATTAGCGGACAACTTTCTCAGTAATCACACCATTTCTGAAACTCTGAGCGATGCCAATACTATAAGCGAGGTTAACAATACCGTGGAAGACATAAACTCCTCTCGACCAGAACCGTCTAGCCTGAAATTCACTTCAGTAGGAAAAGTTTCAAGTTTAATTAAAAAATTAAAAAACAAAAAAGCACCTGGCATCGATGGCATAAGCAACAAGTGCTTAGAAATGTTGCGCAGAAATGGTATTATATACTTAACAAACATTCTAAATGCCTGTTTACGTATGTGCTATTTTCCACGAGAATGGAAACTTTCAAAAACTGTTCCAATTCATAAAATAAACAAACCTTTTGACGATCCTAAATCATATAGACCTATTAGCTTATTATCCAGTATAAGCAAAATATACGAAAAGGTCATTCAGGAGCTACTAATCGATCACATAGACAACAATAATGTTTTGCCAAAACAACAGTTTGGTTTTCGAACATAACACATAACATGTCACCCACTTTTAAAAATAAACAATATGGTGAAAAGTAATTTTATCAAATCCTTATCTACTGGAATGGTACTACTAGACATAAAAGCTGCATTCGACGGAGTCTGGCACAACGGACTTATTTACAAAATGAATAAATTTGGATTTCCCCTTCAAATTATTAAAATAATAAACAGCTATATTAAGGGAAGGTCTTTCTGTGTCCACATTGGAGCTTCCAAATCCAAAACCGTAAATATACCAAATGGCTGCCCACAGGGTTCTTGTTTATCACCAATCTTATATAACATATATACATCTGATATACCAGCAATAAATAACTGCGTTATTTCAATTTTTGCTGACGACACCTCAATAACTAGTACTGGATTGTACTCCAATACGATATTGGAGCATCTTCAAGAAGGACTAGTTAAATTAAACGATTATTTCAAGAAATGGAAAATAATGGTAAATCCTGAGAAACCCCAAGCTATTTATTTCTCGAGGAAGAGGAAAACATGTTTTTTACCCCAAAATCCACTACAATTTTTAAATTGCAATATAGAGTGGGAAAACAATGTTAAATACTTGGGAGTCATACTGGACAAAAAACTTAATTTTGGTGACCACATTTCCTATGTTGTGAATAAAACAAATAAAATAACGAGGATTATGTATCCATTTATAAACAGAAAATCTGGATTAAATATAGAGAATAAAAAATTGATACTTAAACCAATATTTTTGCCAATAATATATTATTGTGCACCATTATTTTCAAACGCTGCAAATAACCATATAAAGAAACTGCAAATTGTTCAAAATAAGCTGCTGAAAATGATATTTAATCTTCCGATGTATTATTCCACGCAAAGACTGCACTCCCTATCCGGATTTCAGCTCGTTAAGGAAAAACTTGAAATATTCAGGACCAATTTTGAGACAAGATGTATTTCTTCGTCCTATACTCACATAAATGAACTTGTTTCATAAATGGATGTAAAAATCCAACCCCCATCTAGTCAAACAATTTTAAGGTTCAATTTTTTTTCCTTATGTATCTAATATCAAAATGTTTAATCATAAATTTATTTTGTATTATAGTTGACCTTTGGACTTACTCTTCTTAATATGTTTGTTCGGCTTGAGGTCATCAAAAAATAAAAACAGCTTGTAGTTAGTTTTTTATTTTATAACTTTTATTTTTCCGATATTTCGATAGTCGTCGACTATCATCATCAGGGTTGTTAACTTTAAAAATAAGAAAACAATAACACTTGGTTATATAAAATTTTTAAAACAAAAATTAAAAATTAATTAACAATAATTACATTTGTTAGTTTTTGTTAATAAATTGACGAAAATTCTCTTCCACTCATGCTCAAACGTGTTTTCCTACTGAAGTGTTTTTGTGCTTTTCTATTGTGCTTCTATAGATTTGAGCACAATGTTCTGTATCTGTCTTGTAGTTGATGCGGTGTTGTGTTGGTACATTTATGATGTGTAGCATTTCCAGCATGTATCGTCGTCGGTAGTTGTTTTCTTGCGACAGTATTTTTACTTCTTTTAGATCAGGTGTATGTCCTGTAGCTGCACAGTGTGCTGCTAGTGCAGTTTTTTGTTCTATTGGCTTGTTTTTTATTCTTTGGTCAGATTTATGACCACTGAGCCTTGTTTTTAATTTTGTTTTTGTGGTACCAACATATACTTTTTCGCACTTGTTGGAAGCATCACCGTTGCATTTTATTTTGTATACCACATTTGATTTTTCCTCGTTAGGAATTTTTGCCTTTGTGCGGCTGAAGAAGTTGTTGTTGGTGTTATCACTTTTCATGGAAATTTGATATTGTTCTCTATTAAACAAGTTTGAGTTAGAAAAACGTTCTGAGAAACCGGGTACATATGTCGATCTCTTGTATATCTTTTCTGTTTTTGGATCTGTGTTGCCAGTTTTGCTGTTTTTTACTTGTCTTATTAGATCATTAATTGTTTTGCTTGGAAAGTCATTCATGGCTAAAATCTTTTTAATTTTGATTTCATTGTGTGCGTGAAACTTTTTATCGCTAATATTGAGCACTCTACGGATGAAGTTTGTAGCAGTATTTATTTTTATGCGTCGTGGATGTTTTGAATTATAGTTAATAATTCTTCCAGACGCAGTTGGTTTTTGATACCAATCTAGGAACAGTCTGTTACCTTGTCTGATTACCAGTGAGTCTAGGTATGCTAACTGATTGTTTTTCTCACTCTCCATTGTGAAACGAAGCTGTTGGTTATATGTATTTAAAAGATTAAGGGTAGTATCGACTTCATCCCTTTTTAATATGCAGAATATGTCATCGACATACTTGGTCAGGATTTCTCCATAACAGTAATTTCTCCATAACAATATCAGCGATTATTGGTGATATTGGAGAACCCATTGGCATACCTTTTAATTGTTCATATATTTTGCCATTATATATGAAATAACGTGAGTCTTTTATACACATGGAGAGAATATCTATAAATAGATTCATTGGAATGTTTGTGTGTTCTTTGAGTGTGGTCCACTTTTCTTTTATGATGGTTATTGCACGATTTACAGGCACACTAGGGAATAAAGAAACGACATCAAAGGAAATCAAAATTTCGTCATCACTAATAAATTGTTGGTTCACCCTAGATTTGAACTCGCAGGCATCTTTTATATTGTATTTTGAGTCTTTCGTCAAAGATTTCAAAATGTTGGATATGTATTTCGATAACTCGTACGTTGGTGAATTTATAAAAGAACATATGGGACGTAATGGAGTCCCTTCCTTATGAATTTTTGGTAGTCCATAGATTTTTGGTACTACCGAAGTCCTGTTTATAAGTTTATGTTTATCATTTTCATTGATGACTTTTAATTCAAAGAGTTGCATTACAATTTTGTTGCACCTTTCTTGTAAAGAAGTTGTAGGATCCTTTCTTACTCGTCTGTACGTGCACATATCCATTAGTAGTTGTTGCATTTTTGACTCATATTCGCTTTTTAGCATAGCAACCGTTTTTCCGCCTTTATCTGAATTAAGGATTAATATCTCTTTATTCTCTTTTATGAATTTATTAGTTTGTCTCACTGTATTTAAAATAAAGCGATCTCTTTTACTCAATTTAAAGTTGCGCATGTGGTCGTTGATGAGAGTAACTAAGTTTATTCTCGCATTCTCTTGTTGTTCTCTGCTCACCAGTGTCTGGATACAGTCCTCTCCCTCAGCAATAATATTGAACAGTGGGAAAGTAGTCTTTGTTGTTGGGAGCGCGAATTTAGGTCCTAATGAAAGCAACCATTCCACATTAGTAGGTATGTTGGTGTTCGTTGTATTAACAAGTATGTCGATGACATATTCTGCATATTAAAAAGGGATGAAGTCGATACTACCCTTAATCTTTTAAATACATATAACCAACAGCTTCGTTTCACAATGGAGAGTGAGAAAAACAATCAGTTAGCATACCTAGACTCACTGGTAATCAGACAAGGTAACAGACTGTTCCTAGATTGGTATCAAAAACCAACTGCGTCTGGAAGAATTATTAACTATAATTCAAAACATCCACGACGCATAAAAATAAATACTGCTACAAACTTCATCCGTAGAGTGCTCAATATTAGCGATAAAAAGTTTCACGCACACAATGAAATCAAAATTAAAAAGATTTTAGCCATGAATGACTTTCCAAGCAAAACAATTAATGATCTAACAAGACAAGTAAAAAACAGCAAAACTGGCAACACAGATCCAAAAACAGAAAAGATATACAAGAGATCGACATATGTACCCGGTTTCTCAGAACGTTTTTCTAACTCAAACTTGTTTAATAGAGAACAATATCAAATTGCCATGAAAAGTGATAACACCAACAACAACTTCTTCAGCCGCACAAAGGCAAAAATTCCTAACGAGGAAAAATCAAATGTGGTATACAAAATAAAATGCAACGGTGATGCTTCCAACAAGTGCGAAAAAGTATATGTTGGTACCACAAAAACAAAATTAAAAACAAGGCTCAGTGGTCATAAATCTGACCAAAGAATAAAAAACAAGCCAATAGAACAAAAAACTGCACTAGCAGCACACTGTGCAGCTACAGGACATACACCTGATCTAAAAGAAGTAAAAATACTGTCGCAAGAAAACAACTACCGACGACGATACATGCTGGAAATGCTACACATCATAAATGTACCAACACAACACCGCATCAACTACAAGACAGATACAGAACATTGTGCTCAAATCTATAGAAGCACAATAGAAAAGCACAAAAACACTTCAGTAGGAAAACACGTTTGAGCATGAGTGGAAGAGAATTTTCGTCAATTTATTAACAAAAACTAACAAATGTAATTATTGTTAATTAATTTTTAATTTTTGTTTTAACAATTTTATATAACCAAGTGTTATTGTTTTCTTATTTTTAAAGTTAACAACCCTGATGATGATAGTCGACGACTATCGAAATATCGGAAAAATAAAAGTTATAAAATAAAAAAACTAACTACAAACTGTTTTTATTTTTTGATGACCTCAAGCCGAACAAACATATTAAGAAGAGTAAGTCCAAAGGTCAACTATAATACAAAATAAATAAAAACACGGAAGGCACGCCGCAAAATAACCAAACTTCAACATGAAATTATATAAAAATTTAAAACAAAAATATGATGATGAAACGAAGAAAATCATCAAGCAATATACAAAATGTAACAGGCAATCAGCACGCCTGAAAGCAACGACAACTTTCCTCATAAAATGCAGAGAAAGAGGCATAATACCCAATTTTATTACAAACTCAACTAAGAACACCCACACTATGTTCAAAACCAACAACATAATACCAACAAATACAAAGACAACATTAGATACCCTTACATACAATTTCCACATTAAAATTCTCAAACTTCTCATACAAGAGAAACATAAACAATCACACATGGCAATGGAGAGCTTAAAGATTGCTAAAGACAAACTCGCCAATCTCTTACATAGAGAAGATTTTACATTTTTCACTGAGAGTGAAAACATCATCACTCAAACAAAAAGCCGAAAACATAAAACCACTCACATCAAGAAATTGGAAAAAATTAAAACAACAACAACATCGGGAACTGATCACAGAACACAAAAAAGAGTGGTTTGTTAATACAACGAACACCAACATACCTACTAATGTGGAATGGTTGCTTTCATTAGGACCTAAATTCGCGCTCCCAACAACAAAGACTACTTTCCCACTGTTCAATATTATTGCTGAGGGAGAGGACTGTATCCAGACACTGGTGAGCAGAGAACAACAAGAGAATGCGAGAATAAACTTAGTTACTCTCATCAACGACCACATGCGCAACTTTAAATTGAGTAAAAGAGATCGCTTTATTTTAAATACAGTGAGACAAACTAATAAATTCATAAAAGAGAATAAAGAGATATTAATCCTTAATTCAGATAAAGGCGGAAAAACGGTTGCTATGCTAAAAAGCGAATATGAGTCAAAAATGCAACAACTACTAATGGATATGTGCACGTACAGACGAGTAAGAAAGGATCCTACAACTTCTTTACAAGAAAGGTGCAACAAAATTGTAATGCAACTCTTTGAATTAAAAGTCATCAATGAAAATGATAAACATAAACTTATAAACAGGACTTCGGTAGTACCAAAAATCTATGGACTACCAAAAATTCATAAGGAAGGGACTCCATTACGTCCCATATGTTCTTTTATAAATTCACCAACGTACGAGTTATCGAAATACATATCCAACATTTTGAAATCTTTGACGAAAGACTCAAAATACAATATAAAAGATGCCTGCGAGTTCAAATCTAGGGTGAACCAACAATTTATTAGTGATGACGAAATTTTGATTTCCTTTGATGTCGTTTCTTTATTCCCTAGTGTGCCTGTAAATCGTGCAATAACCATCATAAAAGAAAAGTGGACCACACTCAAAGAACACACAAACATTCCAATGAATCTATTTATAGATATTCTCTCCATGTGTATAAAAGACTCACGTTATTTCATATATAATGGCAAAATATATGAACAATTAAAAGGTATGCCAATGGGTTCTCCAATATCACCAATAATCGCTGATATTGTTATGGAGAAATTACTGGACGAGACTTTAGAGACTTTGAATAAAAAACCAAGGATCCTGACCAAGTATGTCGATGACATATTCTGCATATTAAAAAGGGTCATCCCTTTTCGATACTACCCTTAATCTTTTAAATACACTAGCGGTCATCTGAATAGGTTTGATTTTTTTTCTTTTTATATGTTAAGGTATCTTCTGATGCGTTCGTATTGCAGATCCATACTATTTAGTTTTTGAGAGCCCTACACTATGCCAACATTCCCAAGAAAAAACTTGACGGTGTTGCCATATTTTCGGAAAATATCCCAATTATAATAAAAAATGTACAAAAAGTGACCAATTTTTGCGATCATCAGAATAGGTTTGAATCAAATAAAATTGAAAAATTGTACTATCCAAGCAAATATTGCGCAGTTTTTTGGTTTAGTTTAGTAAAATGGAACATTCTGATAAATCCTACAACAAATTTGACCCGCTTTATTTGGAACGTGGGTTCAATTCTCAACATTGAAAAGTTACCAAGAACTTTCAGATAAAATCAAGAAATATTCAAACCAAAACGTTTTATAAACTTGCTTTAAACGACATTTTGATTTCGTTAGATCTCTTCTGAGCTTCGAAAATTGTCTGAAAGCAAGTACCAAGTGTAGCCATATTATTAGGATCGATAAAATAGAAAGGTCATTGAAAATAGTTGGTATTTTAGTACAAGTTTCATTTTTTAACTAACCTTGCAGTACAAATCTAAGTATTATCATGCTCACAAATCCACCATAGTTGACCACATGCATCATAAATGTTCGAAAATTGGTCTGGAAGAATGTTTTATCGACGACAATAAAGTAGAAAATTGTGATTCAAATTTAAGTCAAAGGGGCATGATATCACCGACTGTTATAGTGCTGTAATACCTATATAGTCAGGTCAAACAGTTTTTTTCTGTTCACAAGTCATAAAACAAACACGAATAAGTACAAAAGAATGGACTACTGAGGTTATACAGCACTACAAAAGTCGGCGATATCATGCCCCTTTGACTTAAATCTGAATTACAATTTTCTACTTTATTGTCGTCGAAGAAACATTCTTCCATACCAATTTTCGAACATTTATGACACATGTGGGCAACTATGGTGGATTTGTGAGCATGATAGCACATAAATTTGTAATGCAAGGATAGTTAAAAAATGAAACTTGAACTAAAATACCAACTATTTTCAATGACCTTTCTCTTTTATCGATCCTAATAATATGGCTACACTTGGTATTTGCTTTCAGACAATTTTCGAAGCTCAGAAGAGATCTAACGAAATCAAAAAGTCATTTAAAGCAAGTTTATAAAACGTTTTGGTTTGAATATTTATTGATTTTATCTGAAAGTTCTTGGTAACTTTTCAATGTTGAGAATTGAACCCACGTTCCAAATAAAGCGGGTCAAATTTGTTGTAGGATTTATCAGAATGTTCCATTTTACTAAACTAAACCAAAAAACTGCGCAATATTTGCTTGGATAGTACAATTTTTCAATTTTATTTGATTCAAACCTATTCTGATGATCGCAAAAATTGGTCACTTTTTGTACATTTTTTATTATAATTGGGATATTTTCCGAAAATATGGCAACACCGTCAAGTTTTTTCTTGGGAATGTTGGCATAGTATAGGACTCTCAAAAACTAAATATTATGGATCTGCAATACGAACACATCAGAAGATACCTTACAATATAAAAAGAAAAAAATTCAAACCTATTCAGATGACCGCTAGTGTACATATAACCAACAGCTTCGTTTCACAATGGAGAGTGAGAAAAACAATCAGTTAGCATACCTAGACTCACTGGTAATCAGACAAGGTAACAGACTGTTCCTAGATTGGTATCAAAAACCAACTGCGTCTGGAAGAATTATTAACTATAATTCAAAACATCCACGACGCATAAAAATAAATACTGCTACAAACTTCATCCGTAGAGTGCTCAATATTAGCGATAAAAAGTTTCACGCACACAATGAAATCAAAATTAAAAAGATTTTAGCCATGAATGACTTTCCAAGCAAAACAATTAATGATCTAATAAGACAAGTAAAAAACAGCAAAACTGGCAACACAGATCCAAAAACAGAAAAGATATACAAGCGATCGACATATGTACCCGGTTTCTCAGAACGTTTTTCTAACTCAAACTTGTTTAATAGAGAACAATATCAAATTGCCATGAAAAGTGATAACACCAACAACAACTTCTTCAGCCGCACAAAGGCAAAAATTCCTAACGAGGAAAAATCAAATGTGGTATACAAAATAAAATGCAACGGTGATGCTTCCAACAAGTGCGAAAAAGTATATGTTGGTACCACAAAAACAAAATTAAAAACAAGGCTCAGTGGTCATAAATCTGACCAAAGAATAAAAAACAAGCCAATAGAACAAAAAACTGCACTAGCAGCACACTGTGCAGCTACAGGACATACACCTGATCTAAAAGAAGTAAAAATACTGTCGCAAGAAAACAACTACCGACGACGATACATGCTGGAAATGCTACACATCATAAATGTACCAACACAACACCGCATCAACTACAAGACAGATACAGAACATTGTGCTCAAATCTATAGAAGCACAATAGAAAAGCACAAAAACACTTCAGTAGGAAAACACGTTTGAGCATGAGTGGAAGAGAATTTTCGTCAATTTATTAACAAAAACTAACAAATGTAATTATTGTTAATTAATTTTTAATTTTTGTTTTAACAATTTTATATAACCAAGTGTTATTGTTTTCTTATTTTTAAAGTTAACAACCCTGATGATGATAGTCGACGACTATCGAAATATCGGAAAAATAAAAGTTATAAAATAAAAAAACTAACTACAAACTGTTTTTATTTTTTGATGACCTCAAGCCGAACAAACATATTAAGAAGAGTAAGTCCAAAGGTCAACTATAATACAAAATAAATAAAAACACGGAAGGCACGCCGCAAAATAACCAAACTTCAACATGAAATTATATAAAAATTTAAAACAAAAATATGATGATGAAACGAAGAAAATCATCAAGCAATATACAAAATGTAACAGGCAATCAGCACGCCTGAAAGCAACGACAACTTTCCTCATAAAATGCAGAGAAAGAGGCATAATACCCAATTTTATTACAAACTCAACTAAGAACACCCACACTATGTTCAAAACCAACAACATAATACCAACAAATACAAAGACAACATTAGATACCCTTACATACAATTTCCACATTAAAATTCTCAAACTTCTCATACAAGAGAAACATAAACAATCACACATGGCAATGGAGAGCTTAAAGATTGCTAAAGACAAACTCGCCAATCTCTTACATAGAGAAGATTTTACATTTTTCACTGAGAGTGAAAACATCATCACTCAAACAAAAAGCCGAAAACATAAAACCACTCACATCAAGAAATTGGAAAAAATTAAAACAACAACAACATCGGGAACTGATCACAGAACACAAAAAAGAGTGGTTTGTTAATACAACGAACACCAACATACCTACTAATGTGGAATGGTTGCTTTCATTAGGACCTAAATTCGCGCTCCCAACAACAAAGACTACTTTCCCACTGTTCAATATTATTGCTGAGGGAGAGGACTGTATCCAGACACTGGTGAGCAGAGAACAACAAGAGAATGCGAGAATAAACTTAGTTACTCTCATCAACGACCACATGCGCAACTTTAAATTGAGTAAAAGAGATCGCTTTATTTTAAATACAGTGAGACAAACTAATAAATTCATAAAAGAGAATAAAGAGATATTAATCCTTAATTCAGATAAAGGCGGAAAAACGGTTGCTATGCTAAAAAGCGAATATGAGTCAAAAATGCAACAACTACTAATGGATATGTGCACGTACAGACGAGTAAGAAAGGATCCTACAACTTCTTTACAAGAAAGGTGCAACAAAATTGTAATGCAACTCTTTGAATTAAAAGTCATCAATGAAAATGATAAACATAAACTTATAAACAGGACTTCGGTAGTACCAAAAATCTATGGACTACCAAAAATTCATAAGGAAGGGACTCCATTACGTCCCATATGTTCTTTTATAAATTCACCAACGTACGAGTTATCGAAATACATATCCAACATTTTGAAATCTTTGACGAAAGACTCAAAATACAATATAAAAGATGCCTGCGAGTTCAAATCTAGGGTGAACCAACAATTTATTAGTGATGACGAAATTTTGATTTCCTTTGATGTCGTTTCTTTATTCCCTAGTGTGCCTGTAAATCGTGCAATAACCATCATAAAAGAAAAGTGGACCACACTCAAAGAACACACAAACATTCCAATGAATCTATTTATAGATATTCTCTCCATGTGTATAAAAGACTCACTTTATTTCATATATAATGGCAAAATATATGAACAATTAAAAGGTATGCCAATGGGTTCTCCAATATCACCAATAATCGCTGATATTGTTATGGAGAAATTACTGGACGAGACTTTAGAGACTTTGAATAAAAAACCAAGGATCCTGACCAAGTATGTCGATGACATATTCTGCATATTAAAAAGGGATGAAGTCGATACTACCCTTAATCTTTTAAATACATATAACCAACAGCTTCGTTTCACAATGGAGAGTGAGAAAAACAATCAGTTAGCATACCTAGACTCACTGGTAATCAGACAAGGTAACAGACTGTTCCTAGATTGGTATCAAAAACCAACTGCGTCTGGAAGAATTATTAACTATAATTCAAAACATCCACGACGCATAAAAATAAATACTGCTACAAACTTCATCCGAAGAGTGCTCAATATTAGCGATAAAAAGTTTCACGCACACAATGAAATCAAAATTAAAAAGATTTTAGCCATGAATGACTTTCCAAGCAAAACAATTAATGATCTAATAAGACAAGTAAAAAACAGCAAAACTGGCAACACAGATCCAAAAACAGAAAAGATATACAAGAGATCGACATATGTACCCGGTTTCTCAGAACGTTTTTCTAACTCAAACTTGTTTAATAGAGAACAATATCAAATTGCCATGAAAAGTGTTAACACCAACAACAACTTCTTCAGCCGCACAAAGGCAAAAATTCCTAACGAGGAAAAATCAAATGTGGTATACAAAATAAAATGCAACGGTGATGCTTCCAACAAGTGCGAAAAAGTATATGTTGGTACCACAAAAACAAAATTAAAAACAAGGCTCAGTGGTCATAAATCTGACCAAAGAATAAAAAACAAGCCAATAGAACAAAAAACTGCACTAGCAGCACACTGTGCAGCTACAGGACATACACCTGATCTAAAAGAAGTAAAAATACTGTCGCAAGAAAACAACTACCGACGACGATACATGCTGGAAATGCTACACATCATAAATGTACCAACACAACACCGCATCAACTACAAGACAGATACAGAACATTGTGCTCAAATCTATAGAAGCACAATAGAAAAGCACAAAAACACTTCAGTAGGAAAACACGTTTGAGCATGAGTGGAAGAGAATTTTCGTCAATTTATTAACAAAAACTAACAAATGTAATTATTGTTAATTAATTTTTAATTTTTGTTTTAACAATTTTATATAACCAAGTGTTATTGTTTTCTTATTTTTAAAGTTAACAACCCTGATGATGATAGTCGACGACTATCGAAATATCGGAAAAATAAAAGTTATAAAATAAAAAACTAACTACAAGCTGTTTTTATTTTTTGATGACCTCAAGCCGAACAAACATATTAAGAAGAGTTTAATCATAAATCATATTGTTACAAACAAATATTATAATTAAGTAGAAAAGGAAAATTAAATTTCCTAAACTCTTTATATATATGTATGTATATATCTGATAAAACCCGAAATGTCATAAAAATAAAGAAAAAAAAACAAACAAAAAAGTCTAAATTCAATGGCAGGGTCATATTTTGTATTTATTTTGCATATTTTGCATATGCACAAAATATGCAGAATATGCAAAAAATATGCAATTTTGGCCGAAAATCGTCATAAAAGTCGTAAAACTGACAATTAAAGTTGGGAAAAATCATCAAAGTGTCCTAAATTAAAATTGTTGGCCGTTATTAACCTATTCAAAAATATAAAATTTGTTAAATTGTCAAAAATTTTATTTAAAATTGAATATTTTCTTTGTCTTAATTTGTTGCATTAGTCTGGTTTTAACTCAAAGGGAAAACATCGATGTCGGATTTTTTTATGCGGCACTCCCCTAAAGTGTTTAGTTTGGAGAGATTTTAAGATTGTTAAAGTTTGAGCACAATTGAAATATGTTAACACATACCACTGGGCCTCGTAGTTATGAAAATCTCGATTTTTTGGCTATTTGACGACTTCAGCTACCCATATCTATGAAACGGTTAAACGCCGATTCATATTGGCTCAATGATATGGACCTACTTTTTATTGCCGAGCCCGACGGCGTGTCTTACGACACCACTTGTAGAGAAGTTTTTCATGGCTTAAATACTCAGGAAATGTCGCCAGCATTACTGAGGGGGAATTTTGCCACCGTTGAAAATTTGATGTTGCTTGGCCTGGGATTCGAACCGCAGACCTTCTGAGTGCAAGGCGGACGTGCCATTGCACCACGGTGACCATGCCATACTAATTTAAATATATCTTGCCGAACAACAAAATACGTAGGTAGTACTGAATTCAAGATTATAAAGCCAATGTCCCGAAAACGCCTTAGGGTGAAAATGGAGTCTATTGTGAAAACCCCCATTTTACAGTATTTTATTTAACTTGCTTTGGTGTCCGTTTAGTTCAAATCTAGTAACTTATTTTCCACACAGTTGTAGTTGACCAATCGAACTAAAACTTTGCACACTTTTCAGATTTGGATGACAATACATGAATATGAAACCAAAACCAATGAGGGTCCATTTTTTCTTAGAGCCCCTATATAGCGGTACCACCCGATTTATAGTATTTTAAGAATTCTGTTTAAATGTTTAGGCCGAATTGGCTATAACTTGGCATTTGGGATTCCCAATGGTACAGAAACTTCCTCACTAAAAATGTTGGACTCAGGTCAAGGTTTAGGTATAGCCCCTATATATAACGGTACAACACGATTTCAGGTATTTTAAAGTTTTTATCTACATTTTCGGCCTAAATTGGCTATAATTAAATGTTAAATGCTGAAAAGTTAAAAATAAAAAATAGTTAAAAAATAAGTTAACTAGAAAATAATTTTTAATGATTAAATCTCTCAAATAAAACGCTTGCATTTGAATTAAAAATTGTGGCGATATTAAAGGGCAAGCGTTTTATTTGAGAGAATCCATCATTAAAAATTATGTTCTAGTTTTAAGTGATTTTATAAATAAAACATTGTAACTTATTTTTTTAATTATTTTTTATTTCTTCCTATATTACCCCTTATAGAAGCGGAGATATTCGCTTTGAAATAAAACGATGACTTTTTCTCCAAATAAGTTTTTTGCCCATTCCGACCCCTGAATATTATCCGACCATCACCAAAATCAATAGGCTTCTTCCTCTGTAGGACTCCCATTAACCCCCAAAAATTTCGTGACGATCCCGTCAAAATTACGACCTGTAGCGTGATTTCTTTAAAAGTGGAAAAATGGGATGTATTACCGACTATTGTGATATCTCCGTTATTTGGCCACCTACGCTAACCTACTTTGCATCATTGTAAAGACAGGATTTTCTACTTTCATAGCCAGGCTTTGTTTTTGGAAAGTCCCCAACAAAAGCTGTGTTATTCGTCATTAGAATTAAAATCGACTGAATGAAAAGTTGGGTTCTATTAGCGACTATTGCGATATCTTCGTTGTTTGACCACCTACGACAACCTACTATACATCGTTGTAAAGGTGATATTTTCTGCTTTCATTAGCAGGTTTTGCCTTTGATATGCCCCTTATAGATACAGAGATATTCGCTTTGAAATAAAACGTTGACTTATTCTCCAAATAAGATTTTTGCCCATTCCGACCCCTGAATATTATCCGACCATCACCAAAATCAATAGGCTTCTTCTCCTCCGGGACCCTCATCAACACCCAAAATTTGGTGACGATCAAAACTGCGACCTGTAGCGTGATTACTAGACATCGGATTTTTGCATGTTTTTTATTTCTCATCCGATTGGACTCAAATTTTGAATCTAGGCGTTTTAAGGGTCAATTTTTCGATATTTGGTTTCATATCAAAAATATGCAAAAAATATGCAAAATATATGCAAAAAATATGCAAAATATGCAAAATAAGCTGAATATGCAAAAAATATGCAAAATATGCAGAATATGCAAAAAATATGCAAACAGTTTTTGGGCGAAAATCGTCATAAAAGTCGTAAAATTTACAATTAAAGTTGGAAAAAATCATCAAAAAACTTTAAAGTGTCCTAAATTAAGACTATTGGCCATTTAACGTCGATTTTTAAACAGATTATTATGTTATTGATACCTCTAACGACGGTGTGATTTAGGATATATGGTATTGTAATACTATTTTTATTGTTAAACTATGCAAAAATAAAAAATTTGATAAAATATCAATCATTTTTTGTAAATTCAATATTTTCTTTGTCTTAATTTGTAGCTATATGCTGGTTTTAACTCAAAGGGAAGAAATCGGTGTCGGATTTTTTATGGCGGGGGTGCCGCCTAAACTGCTTACTTAGGTTAGATTTTAGATAGATTTAAGATTAAGATTGCCAATTGAGCACCATTGCCTCGAAGTTATGAAAATCTCGTCTCTCTCGGCGACCCATATCTGTGGAACGGTTAAAGCTATATGCCCGTATTATGCATTAAATAAAAGGCCATTCTGTTTATTTTATATTCAGAAACAAAATTCGCAAGTATTACTGAATTCGAGATAGAAAGCCAGTGTCCCGATTAACGTGACTACGTACGCCTTAGGGCGAAAATGGAGCCTATCTGGGTATAGCCGACTACTTGGAGAACGCATTGTTTTAGTTGCTCGTCCTTTGTAATTAATTGGTTGTAATCTGTGGTGAGCTCGACTCGGAGTTAATGTGACTTTTTTATGAATTTCGAACAGTTGTTCTTTTGTAAGTTTGGGTCGAATATTTCCGGAGAAGTTTCCATCTTCGCTTTGTTAAGATTTTTGTCGCCATTTGACTCTTTACGGTGTTTTGCACTGTCGGATCAAACAATGCCAAGTCAACAAGTTCAGGACTAAGATACCATAGGTGATTTATCATTTTTTTATTTCCTTTTTCTGTCTATGTTTTCGTATTTCAATAGATTTTCAATGAGGTCTAGGTCTTCTTTTGATGCTAAACGCTTCGTAGAATCTGAAGAACCATATGTCCCGAAAATAATCAAGCGCGGCTTCAACAAAAACTCCTAACCATGAAATTGTCATTTCTGCTGGATCCCTGTAAAGTGCCCTATAGGAACGTTAGTCGTATCATTTTATCTACAGTAGAAGCTCTCGGAGAGGACCCCAACAAATATAAGATCTTTAGAAGCTTTATCCGTTTATTACGGAGAATAAACAGTGAAAAATACTCGCAACAACTTCAAGGAATATACCCCAAAACAAGGCTATTTGCGTGTACTGGCATGGAAAACTATAACCAGGTATTCCCAAAACATTGTTGCAGAAAGAACGGGTTGCTGTTCTGGTATCATCTGGTTCGGGGGTAAAGAACAACTCCTGGGCGTTCCTGAAACTGACAGTAGCTCAGGGGAGAAACAAGCCTTAGCAGTGTACGAATGCCTAGAATAATGGGGTCTTACCAGCTTGAGCGGATGTTAAGTCAAGAGCTTCTGTACCTGCGTACAGACTTATAAGAAGTATTGTTGAGAGGGATTTTTGACTGCAAGTTTGGCAGCACATTCGGACATCAACCAAACATATTCACGCGATTTCTATAAGAATAGTCTGCGATTGACAAATCCAAGTTCAATGTAGGCGAGAATGTTTTAAAACTACTTCCCAGCTGACTTCCCAAGAACAAGAGGTCGTAGAAGCACTTTGTGTGTTTCATCTTTCGAGCCTGGTTTAACGCGCCGTTTTTTATTTTGTTTATTTATTTTGTAACAAACGACAACAACTTAGTGTTATAAATGAGAGTGTGGGTTATTGATTTTACAAAATGTATAATGAATAAGATAATGTTTATGTAGATATAATATTGGATGGATTGGGTAAACATAATCAATAGGTTGAAAAGGATTAGAGACAATAGATTGAGTTTAATACAACAAATAGTGAAAACGAAACTCAGAAATATTTTTTAGGTCCAAACAAAAGACCTAAATCGCATTGAAGATTTATTGAAATACGAAACAAATATCAGATAAAGGATATAACAAAATGATAAATCATCTGAGGTATCTTAGTCCTGAACTTGTTGGTCTGATCTGATAGTTCAAACCACCGTGAAGAGCCAAATGCGACAAAAATCTTAACAAAGCAAGCAGAATTATAACTATGATAGACTTCACTATCGTCGTCGTCGAGTGTAAATATTGCACTCTTGACACTAGTTTTATAAGTTATTAATATTTTCCCTGAAGATGCAATTTAGAGTAATTGCGAAATATTGGAAAAATTAAAATAAAAAAGATGACCTCATTTGCTTCATTTAGTACAAATACTTTATTCAATACAACTACTTTTGAAGGTCTTTTTAGCCAAAATAAATGTTGGTAGTGGGGTGTGCTAATTGTGTGACCAACCCTGTATCTCTGTCGGCAAAGCCAACTGATACTTTTTTACTTGTTCATACTATATTTGAATTTTTAATATATTTAAATATGGTTTATTCTAACTACGGAAGTCTGGGTTATTTTCTAGGCGACCTTTATAGCTTGATGTGAAGTACGTATATTCTATGTTCATCGTAAATTCAACGATTAACTTACCATTTCCTCAAATTCTATTATAACGTTCGAGTAATGTCCGGATGGCCATGATTTCAGCCGCCATCGAAGTGATAGCCTCTTTTCAGGAGCGAGTTCATCGAAAACACCATGCACATTGCCGCCATACAGATGAAATCTGAAATGAAATTCATCAAAATATATTATCTATTTTTACCATGGTACAACTTTGAACATTGTTTGCAAATTTCATGCAGATCCGTTCCATAATTTTGTAGATATAAAATATTCAACGGACGTCGTCGCGTCTTAAAGCCCCAAACACAATTGACTCGCAAATTAATTTCCAACCGATATTCGTAATTTTTGCCAATATTGCGAAGTTATTTTCACCAGGATTCATCCCTGTACATTCTCTAAAAATTTTAGGAAAATGGGTTTAGCCGTTTTTGAGTAGCATCACAAGTCTATACTCTGTCCGAGGAGAACTAAGAGTAGGGAATAAACCGAGTAGCTATGAAATAATGTAATGATAGACGTTTCAAACAAAAACTATATTACTTATTAAAATAATTCAGAAGTTATTATAAATAATACTTTTTTCTATAAGTAGCTATGAAATAATGTTATGCTAGTTATTTTAAACAAATTTGAATTAATTCTTTAAAATCATTAATGTATATTACTTGTTAAAATTATTAAAATATATTTAATTACCCAATAGAAAATCGAGTCTTCGATGACATTTTCGTCGACGATTCGTTGATGAAATTTTCGAAATTGTCGTGCACGACATGATGCATGACAATTTCTTGCAATGTGTCGCCAGAAAAAAACAAAAATAATCAAACAAAATATGCTATGAAATAATTGTTCACATATCTAGAAATTGTTAATATTTCAATACGACTGAAATCAGTCAAACATTGCAGTTTGAATTAAAAATTCGTGACATTTTTCTAAACAGCTGGAGGTAAGTGAGAAATAGTATGACTGACATACACATGAACTTTAAAACAATGATTTTGTTTGTTTCTTTAACATAGGATGAAGCAATCAACGTAGAATTAGATTATTTTTTGGAGTCTATTATAGTGGAAACAATTAAAGGTAAGTGTATAAATGACATACATATATTTATACATCACAAGATTGCGCATAATGTTTTATTATTTGCAGAATTTGGCTAAAAAGTCTTGCTGTCCTAGGAGTTCTTGTTAAATGGAGTCTTGGGCCGTTCTGGATTAAAGATCACACTGCAGCGGGAATGCTTTTATATTATGTAGTATATTTTTATATGTATATTTTGTATGTTAATAAAATAAAAAATTTTAAAAACATATTTATGTATGCAAATAAAATTATCTTTAGGAGGGTCGTTGGTGACAAGTTACAAGACATTGTCTGCGAAAGGATCGTTAACGAAAAGTAAGGTTTTTATCTTCGAAGTCGTCGTCGACGACAGCTTCGCTTACCTTGTCGTCCAAGTTGTCGTGCATGAATACTGGGACACTTGTGTGAAAAAGTGAAAGGTGTTTTGAGCATCTCTCTAATAGATTAATGTAGACCAAGGCTGAGCAAAATTGAGAGAGAGGCAAATTTAAGGGAGAATTAATATTTAATTTTTCTTGATGTTTCATTACTTATTTCAACATTTTTTAAACAGTAATGTTGTCTAAAATCGTCCACAATGCAAATTATTAAAAAATATAAATAAAAAATTGCATAAACTTTTAATTGTTTATGGTTAACAAAAAACTAAGAGTACGTTTTCGCAATTTACCTGTGTGCTAGCACACAGGCGTGCTCACCCCTGATGTAGATTAATGTTTGTTTACTAGTTACAGGGTATACATATATATTTGTGATTTTTGGGGCTGGGGAGCCATATTTATATTGTTTGTTTTTTTTTTTTTTTGACTTTTTTTATGGGTGTGATTCCTGTAGACCTTCTATGTTCATTCTAGTGATTGAGTGAAACATAGCATTTATTGTCTAGGGACGTCCCTTGCTCATCTCCCCTCCACTTTTCTTAACAATTGTGAAGTGCAGTGGTTAGTGGCTATGAATAGGGAGTCTATTTATATTTGTATTTCCATGAATTCCTTTGATAGTCATTAATCATAGTATGCATAGTATTTATGTATATATTTTATTTATGTATATATATATTTAATTTTAATTATTTACTTCTAAGTTCTTGATGTTTGGATATTGTAGTAAGATAATATAATATAAGTTATTGGCCATGTTGGCTTTTTTATATTACAATTGATGAATAAATGAAAAAATGAAATGAAATGAAAAAAGTCGTCAACGATCCCAAAGGGCTGTCTGCAAAGAGTCGTGAACGAATTGGAAATGTCGTGCACGAGTCATTAATGTTGTCTTGAAGACACTTTCTATTGGGTACTTATTTATATTTTCGAGTAGCTATAATATTCATGTGGATTCGTTGTAATTATATTTAAATTGGCCATAGAATTGTAAACCGGCTTCAATTGCAAAGTAAATAAATAAAAAAATCAAAAATAATTAAAAAATAAAAAAAAAAATAATTGTGAGGAATTTAGAGATCTGTCTACACCTAGACTTAGGAGTCCACAAACTCTCAATTCTACTGAAGCTATAGACGGCTCTATGAACTATCTTATCAACGTTCTCCTAGACGGTTATGAACAAACTTGCCCGTCGCACGAACTCGATTTCGAGTTTCAAATTATAGTATTCTCAGAAACTTGGCTGAAACCTTTTGTTTTAAATAGCGAAATATTATGCTCAAGATATCAAATTTTTAGAAAAGATCGAGTCATTAAAAAATCTGGCGGTGTTCTAATTGCAGTCGTTTCCAAATACCCTTCTAATATTATTAGATTAAATGGCATATATGACATCGAGTTTATCGGAGTCTGTATTGAATTTGTCAAATTTAAATTATTTGTTACCTGGGCCCTATTCCACGAAACAACTTATCAACTTTGCACTTAGCAATATTTTTGAACATTTTCACATTTTTGTGTTCCACAGAACCGTTATTTTTGGAAAGTGATATGTTAATTGAGTGTCTAAGTTCTTAACAATTATTTGCTCTTTTTAATTTCTGCTCCACCAACGTTTTCTTCTGCTAATTTTTGATAAGTGCAAAGTGAAAAGCGATAAGTTGTTTCGTGGAATATTGTCCTGTTCATATAAACCACCTGCACTGACCACAATCTGTATTTTCAACATTTGTCTGCAATAAACTCAATAGCTACGAGAATGTGTGATACTGATAAAATTCTAATTCTAGGAGACTTTAATTTACCGTCAATAAAGTGGCTTTCGCTTGAGGACTCTGATGGTATGACACCATTGACCCCAAATGAGAATACGAACCAGCTCTCTTTTAATGTTGTAACTCGCTTCTCAGATATACAGTGCTGCTCAAAACATTTGCAACTCAGATGCCTGTATCACATTTAGACTATTTTTAAAGACATTTTATGTTTTGAAATATATTTATTTTTGCAATTTGATTCTTTATTGACCCTACATTCAAGATTTTAAAATGATTATTCAGTTCTTAACACTTATGTTACAGAAATGTGTGAAATGTCGGAGGATCACGTGTTTTAGCCTGCTCAAAACATATGCAACTCCGTGGTTCGAATATTAATTACCTAATTTTTGTCGAGTTTTTTGTATTGATTGGCATAAGATGGTTTTTAATCAGATGAAGGGGGCAAAAAGCTTAATTGAGGAATACATTTTATTCCGCCTATGTTTAATTTTGACAGACAAGAATGCCGAAAACAAGACATTTCTAATTTTTTAATAAAAACAAAATTTATGGTCCGAAATTTGTATCAAGGATATGAAAAATGCTTATTTCTGAAAATTGTGGATCCAACGCAGTCCAGAAATAAATATAAGAACATGACAATGTTTAAAATTGAGCTGTATACCGAGTAAAAAGTACTAAAATTGCGATAAGATGGGAAGGAGGTGAATGTACCACTAGATCTACTGCTGGGGATAATCAAATAATGATGCGAATTATTAAGCAGATCCCTCAATGGTCATCAACAGACGTTAAATAAGGGCTTTACATCGATAAATCTATACAAAACCCTCTGATACACACCATAGATACCGGTGTACCAATATGGACAAATTTTAGGAAAACAGTAATTTCCAGGAAAAGTTCAGATTTTCATATACATTTTGCAAAAAATGTTTGGAATTGATTTTGGAGTTATAAAATCGAGTATTTTTCGTCGACTTAAATCAATATTTGAGTTATATGGCTTGAAAAATGTACTTGATCACCAAGTCGAGTGATAATAGAATTTGTCCCCTTATACAAAAAAGTTGACCCAAAACGAAGATGGTGTTTTATATTTACCTGGAGGTATTTTTATGGACAGAGATTGTACTAGAGGCATAAGGCCGAGATATTTATTGGATTTAAAAACTAACCAGACATATAATATGTCGAAATCGCACCACGTACATACCACAGATGTCGTATAAGACGGTTTTTTGGCATAATACCCAAACAAAACGTATGTATAACCACGTAAAAGTAGCAATTTTTTGCAAATATTTTTTGTGTTCTTATCGGACCCGATCAGCTTAAGTGATCTGAATTCATATAAAAGGCTCCGGGACCCTAAAATGGAATCTACACTATTAGATATCTAATACAACTTTTGTATTTAATAATTATCCTTAGAGACAGGATTCAAAAGGATATATTAATTTATTTAGTTACCTGGGTACCTTCATGATGTGTCCAGATAATAAATAAAAGGTTAAGCTCACAATATATTATCAAAACACAAAAAATATCTTCAGATTTTGAATCAAATTTTCTAAGTTGCAAATGTTTTGAGCAGGACCAAAAGTGAGTCCGAGCTTTGTTTCGTGTATTTTTGTAAAAGAAGTGCAATTATTGCCAATACTTTTTTAAATCTTTAAAAAGGGGTTAATAAACAATCAACCTACAACAATATTTGCATTTCAAATCCATAAATTACCTCAGAACTATATAAAAAGTGAAGTAGTCATTCCAGTTGCAAATGTTTTGAGCAGCACTGTAAATATGTATCAAATAAATAATGTAACAAATAAGTAATACTCTAAGTTTTGAAATTTCGAGAATTCATCCTGTATCTATTCCTGTAGATTACCATCATCCCTCACATTGTATACAGTTGATTTATAACTCCCCAATTTCAACACCACTAACTTCTAGAACATTCAAATCTGTTTTCAACTTTAAGAAAACTAACTTTCAAAAACTGCATCTTCTCATTACTACCACAGAATGGGCCTCTTTGTTTCACTGTAATAATCAATTTGACATTGAACAGGCTGTTAATAAATTTCATGACGTACTGAATAATTTTCTTAATGAATCCCAGCAAAATTTGACGGAAGGGGTTCTTTGCGATGACGTGATTTCATGTCATCTTTTGCATTGGTTCAAAGGAAGTCGTGAAAGATCCGATCTTTTCATTAGGATTTGAACCAATGCCAAGGAAGTCGTGAAAGATCCGATCTTTTCATCAGCATTTGTACCCATTCCATCGATCCAATAGAGATGATGTTTGTGTTTTTATTTACACACCTGTTTATTTTCATTTTGGTATGTTCCAGTACTGCAAAAATCTACTAATTTTTACTATTTTTTTTCGATAACATAAAGGAAAAATTGTTATCGTAGTAAAAATAAGTAGATTCTTGCAGTTTCTGGAACAGACCAAAGTTGTAAGAACTGTCGTCGTGATGTTGTCTTACATTTCCTGCATATCAAACAACTAAAATTTCTAAACAATTGGTATTATATGAAGTCCCAACCATCGAGCTAAAAATAGTATCGGACTGCACACATTGCTATTTTAAAAGTTCCCTTGTCTGTTCTAAATCTGACATAGAATGAAATCAATAAAATCTCGCTTCTTGGAATTTGAAAAAAAAGTCCGAAACGAAAAGGAACAAGAATCTGAAAATAAAGAAGAAAGTCTCTCCTCCTCGTTCGTTACATTTTGTTCTTAGAGATCCCTAAAGCAAGCCGGGTTGTAGATCCCTACATATTTCCGTCACTAAACAAAAGAGTATAAATTACCAAAATGTTGTTATAAAATAACAAAATTATAAAATAAAAGTAATTTACGAAATAAAAATACCTAAAGGAGTGCATTTGGAGTCCATGTTGAAATCTGAACTGGTGATGGGAAGATACTTGAAAAAACCTTTTGTAAGATGAAAGAATATCAGTTGCGGAGAACGGAGGAAGTAATCTTTTGCGTTGCAGCGGTGGTGATTACATTGCAATTTTGGATGTAAACTTTTGAAAAACTAAACTAATAAATTAATTGTAGCTATTTCATGAATTCGTTTGAATTAATAAAGAGTTTTGTTTTTCATGAAAACCATATTTCAATGCAGCATTTCCATTTTCCAAACAAGACATGAAAATTTCATGCCAAGGGGTTGGTGAAAATGACATGCCAAAGCATTGGTTAAAATGACATGTCAAAGCATGGGTGGAAATGACATGCCAAAGCATTGGTGGAAATGACATGTCAACGCATTGGTTAAAATGACATGCTTAGGATCCAGAAAAGAACGTCATCTTTTGGGGTCCACGCTCATATTAAATTCATCGATGAAGATGCTAAAAAGATGACATGCTAGATCACTTGCACCCATGATTGAATGTCATCTTTGGCATCGAACATTTTGCTGGGAATGTGTACCAAAAGTTAGAATAAATTCTTCTAATAAATTGCCGTGGATTACATCCGAATTGTCCGCTCTAAAAAATCTAAAAATAGACTTTTCAAAAAATTTAAAAAGTCAGGATCTACTATAGATTATTTAAATTATTCCATTGCTAGATCAAAGTACAACATTGAATCTCACAGGTCATATAAAATGTGCATTCATAAAATTAAAATAAATATTAAATCCGATCCAAAATCATTCTATGATTTTGTTAATTTAAAACGAAAAAGTACCCGTAGACCTCATTTAATAAAATATAATAATAACCCAGCAAAATGTTCGATGCCAAAGATGACATTCAATCATGGGTGCAAGTGATCTAGCATGTCATCTTTTTAGCATCTTCATCGATGAATTTTATATGAGCGTGGACCCCAAAAGATGACGTTCTTTTCTGGATCCTAAGCATGTCATTTTAACCAATGCGTTGACATGTCATTTCCACCAACCACTTGGCATGAAATTTTCATATTGTTTGGAAAATGGAAATGCTGTATTGAAATATGGTTTTCATGAAAAACAAAACTCTTTATTAATTCAAACGAATTCATGAAATAACTACAATTAATTTATCAGTTTAGTTTTTCAAAAGTTTACATCCAAAATTGCAATGTAATCACCACCGCTGCAACGCAAAAGATTACTTCCTCCGTTCTCCGCAACTGATATTCTTTCATCTTACAAAAGGTTTTTTCAATTATCTTCCCATCACCAGTTCAGATTTCGACATGGACTCCAAATGCACTCCTTTAAGTATTTTTATTTCGTAAATTACTTTTATAATTTGTTATTTTATAACAACATTTTGGTAATTTATACTCTTTTGTTTAGTGACGGAAATATGTAGGGATCTACAACCCGACTTGCTTTAGGGATCTCTAAGAACAAAATGTACCGAACGGGGAGGAGAGACTTTTTATGGAAAATACCATTTATGCTTAATTAATTTATTTTTAATTGTTTCTTTCCAAAAGTAGTTTCTTCTTTATTTTCAGATTCTTGTCCCTTTTCGTTTCGAACTTTTTTTCAAATTCCAAGAAGCGAGATTTGATTGATTTCATTCTATATCAGATTTAGAACAGACAAGGGAACTTTTAGAATAGCAATGTGTGCAGTCCGATTCTATTTTTAGCTCATATAATACCAATTGTTTAGAAGTTTTAGTTGTTTGATATGCAGGAAATGTAAGACAACATCACGAACAGTTCTAACAACTTTGGTCTGTTCCAGAAACTGCAAGAATCTACTTATTTTTACTACGATAACAATTTTTCCTTTATGTTATCGGAATAAATAGTAAAAATTAGTAGATTTTTGCAGTACTGGAACATACCAAAATGAAAATAAACAGGTGTGTAAATAAAAACACAAACATCATCTCTATTGGATCGATGGAATGGGTACAAATGCTGATGAAAAGATCGGATCTTTCACGACTTCCTTTGCATTGGTTCAAATCCTAATGAAAAGATCGGATCTTCCACGACTTCCTTTGAACCAATGAAAAAGATGACATGAAATCACGTCATCGCAAAGAACCCCTTCCGTCAAATTTTGCTGGGAATGAATTCGTTAGCGATCGTGATATCGCTGAATGTTTTACTAAATTTTATGCTTCAACATATTCGTATAGCAATAGTTTCTTGGATACCCAATATCCATATCAGTTACCCAACATGGATAACCTTAGTATGTCGTTTCTCAGAACTGAAGACATTTCAAAGGGTTTATCCTGCCTTAAACCTATAAAAAGTGTACGTCCTGATTGCATTTTTTTCCTTTATTTATTCCTCATGGGAACATAGGACTTCTACAATGTTTTTCCAACTTATTCTATCATTACATATTACTTTTATTTCATTATATGAATTGTTGATCTTATTCAATTCGGCAAGCACTGTTCGTCGCCCTGTGTTCTTTGGTCTTCCCGGTCTTCTAGTGCCTTGTGGGTTCCATTCTAATGCTGCTCTTGCAATACTTTCTTGTGATTTACGAAGTGTGTGTCCTATCCACTTCCATTTCCGTCTTTTTATTTGCTTTCCTATAGGTTCCTCATTGGCTAATAGGAGTAGTTCTTCGTTTTTGATTTTTCTTGGCCAAAATATTCTGTGTATTATTCGCCCAGCAAAATTTGACGGAAGGGGTTCTTTGCGATGACGTGATTTCATGTCATCTTTTGCATTGGTTCAAAGGAAGTCGTGAAAGATCCGATCTTTTCATTAGGATTTGAACCAATGCCAAGGAAGTCGTGAAAGATCCGATCTTTTCATCAGCATTTGTACCCATTCCATCGATCCAATAGAGATGATGTTTGTGTTTTTATACCCAGCAAAATGTTCGATGCCAAAGATGACATTCAATCATGGGTGCAAGTGATCTAGCATGTCATCTTTTTAGCATCTTCATCGATGAATTTAATATGAGCGTGGACCCCAAAAGATGACGTTCTTTTCTGGATCCTAAGCATGTCATTTTAACCAATGCGTTGACATGTCATTTCCACCAATGCTTTGGCATGTCATTTCCACCCATGCTTTGACATGTCATTTTAACCAATGCTTTGGCATGTCATTTTCACCAACCCCTTGGCATGAAATTTTCATGTCTTGTTTGGAAAATGGAAATGCTGCATTGAAATATGGTTTTCATGAAAAACAAAACTCTTTATTAATTCAAACGAATTCATGAAATAGCTACAATTAATTTATTAGTTTAGTTTTTCAAAAGTTTACATCCAAAATTGCAATGTAATCACCACCGCTGCAACGCAAAAGATTACTTCCTCCGTTCTCCGCAACTGATATTCTTTCATCTTACAAAAGGTTTTTTCAAGTATCTTCCCATCACCAGTTCAGATTTCAACATGGACTCCAAATGCACTCCTTTAGGTATTTTTATTTCGTAAATTACTTTTATTTTATAATTTTGTTATTTTATAACAACATTTTGGTAATTTATACTCTTTTGTTTAGTGACGGAAATATGTAGGGATCTACAACCCGGCTTGCTTTAGGGATCTCTAAGAACAAAATGTAACGAACGAGGAGGAGAGACTTTCTTCTTTATTTTCAGATTCTTGTTCCTTTTCGTTTCGGACTTTTTTTTCAAATTCCAAGAAGCGAGATTTTATTGATTTCATTCTATGTCAGATTTAGAACAGACAAGGGAACTTTTAAAATAGCAATGTGTGCAGTCCGATACTATTTTTAGCTCGATGGTTGGGACTTCATATAATACCAATTGTTTAGAAATTTTAGTTGTTTGATATGCAGGAAATGTAAGACAACATCACGACGACAGTTCTTACAACTTTGGTCTGTTCCAGAAACTGCAAGAATCTACTTATTTTTACTACGATAACAATTTTTCCTTTATGTTATCGAAAAAAAATAGTAAAAATTAGTAGATTTTTGCAGTACTGGAACATACCAAAATGAAAATAAACAGGTGTGTAAATAAAAACACAAACATCATCTCTATTGGATCGATGGAATGGGTACAAATGCTGATGAAAAGATCGGATCTTTCACGACTTCCTTGGCATTGGTTCAAATCCTAATGAAAAGATCGGATCTTTCACGACTTCCTTTGAACCAATGCAAAAGATGACATGAAATCACGTCATCGCAAAGAACCCCTTCCGTCAAATTTTGCTGGGTCATTAATGTGACGGTATTGTGATGTTTGACATCTTTCTTTAAAATTGCTTGTCAGGATATTTATCCTATCCTGTACCATGATAATCCCAGTTAACGAGTGTAGTCTATTTGTTGAGTACAGCCAAGGAAGGTTATAAATCATTTTGAGGAGTTTGTTCTGTGAAACTTGTAGCTTTTTGATGTGGCATTTGGCAGAAGAAGACCAAACAGGGGCACAGTAATACATTATGGGTTGAAATATTGATTTAAATAAGAGCAATTTGTTCTCCAAGCTAAGTTCAGATTTCCTGTTGATTAGCGGGTACAGCATTCTGGTGACCTTGTTGATTTTGTCCACGATATATGGGATGTGGAGCTTAAAGTTAATTCTTTTGTCGAGTACAACTCCGAGGTATTTGACGCTATCCTTCCATTCAATGCTGTAGTTATTGAAAAGTAATGGCCTATTTGGTAAGAAACATGATTTACGCTTCCTGGTAAAGTATATGGCATCAGTTTTTTCATGATTTAATAGAATTTTCCATTTTTGGAAATATAAGTTTAGGACCGATAAAGCTGATTCCAATTCATTAATGATATTTGTGAAGTAAGTATCCGAACATAAAATGGAAGTGTCATCTGCAAATATGGAAGTTGTGCAGCTACTAAAAGTTGGAATGTCAGAAGTGAAAATGTTGTATAATATTGGAGATAAGCATGATCCCTGAGGGCCTCCAGCATTTATACACATTTCATCAGAAGAAGTTGTTCCAATAAATACTTTAAAGGATCTCTCTTTTAAAAAGCTTTGAATAATTTTTATGAGGAATAATGGAAAATTTAATTTTCTCAGTTTGTAGATGAGGCCGTCGTGCCAAACAGAATCAAAAGCAGCTTTAATATCTAGCAGTACCATTCCGGTGGATTTACCAGAATTGAAATTTTCCATTACCATCTTTTTAATTTTGTAAACTGGGTGAGCTGTATTATGTTCTCTCCTAAAGCCGAATTGTTGGGGTGGGAGGACATTATTCGTATTAATACAATGTAGTATTTTGTCTTTGATGATGGTTTCCAAAACTTTACTTATGGATGAGCAAAGGAATGGTTTTAGAACATTTCCAGACAACAGGAAAGTATGAAAGTTTCAGACAGGAGTTTAAAATGTGTGTAAGGTATTGTTTCCCCTTCTTAGGCAATATGACCTCCACATGAGCCAAATTTATAAAAGAATCATTATCTAAGACTGCAATCTGTTGATTAATTCCAGCAATTTTTGCGTTGACTTCAGAAATCGTTGCGGTGTCACTAAGGTTGTTAGTCAGATTTTGGAGACTTTCCATAGTGGTTTAGAGGAAGGATGTAATTCTGATAACATTTTGTTCCAAGATTGGTTTCTGAACATAATTAATTCATGATTTATCCTTTTATTTAAGCGGTTCATAGCAAGTCTATCGCCAACATCTCTGAATCTTTTGAAATTTCTTTTGTATATGTTTCTATGCAGGATTAAAACTTTAATAAAGTTTGGTATCGACTTTTTCTGTGGAGTTATTTTAAGTTTAGGTACACTGTAATCAATTGCGGATTTTATGGTGTTCGTAAATGATTCAATATGTGTGTCAATTTGATTTGTATTTCCACATAGCACGGCTTCTTCCGAATTAGGTAAATGTTCACTGATGAAACGTTTATAACGGGACCAATTTGCCTTATTATAGTCAAGGTATATACCAGTAGTAGTTCTTACGTTCAAATTTATTTCGCACACGACTGGTAAGTGATCTGAATTTAGATCGTTGATGCTATTAATAGAAATCACATTTTGAGATATGTTTGTAAGAAAAATATCCAAATTTGATGGACGCCTTCTTGGATCAGCTGGTATATAAGAGTTTTTTGATGAGAATACTATCTGAAGGTTGTTGTGTTGAAGATTGTCGTATAACAAATTACCCCATGCGTTATTTCTTGAACATCCCCAATAACAGTGTCTGCAGTTAAAATCTCCTCCAAGTAAAAACTTGTTAGAATTTGTCGTCAATTTGCGTAAATCTGATGCGAAACGATTTCTTAATATAGCGTTAGAACTTCCACCTGGAAAGTAGCAGGAATATATGTGTAAGTAATCGTCACCTGTGTATATTTTTATTCCAATGTTCTCTATATTATTCGTATTTAGAGGTGGTAATAGTTGATGTTTTATGCATTTCTTAACAAGAATGGCAACTGCGCCGACGTTGCATTTCCTGTTTTTTAAAGAGCAATTTCTATTTAACCATGTTTCGTTTAACAGGCAAATATCAACATTGTGTTTTTCAATAAAGTGCAATAATTCTTCAATTCCGGATGCCGCGGGCATTCCATGTCATTATATTTAAGTTTTGGGTGTTCATGATAAAAATTTGAATGCTAAATTAGTGATGACCTCAAACTGGTCAGCTTTAGACTTACATTTCCTCAAACTCGAAATTAGTTCAAAAGTAATATTTTTCATCTCTTCAAGAGAAAATAAATTATTATTGGACTGGCTATTATTTTGGGGAACATTCCATCCAGAAAAATTGGGTACGTTTTCCTGTCTCAACGAATTTGGAAATTCGTGAAAGAAATTAAGATTTTTCTCGAACTGCGCAGACGGTTTTTTAACGCTGCGAGTTTCATAACGTTTCTTCAATTCAATATATCTCAATCGACTTGGGCAACCTGATGACGAAGATTTATGGTCACAATTACAGTTGGCACATTTCTGGATTGTAGCATTACATTCGGTGGTTAAGTGATTGCCTGCGCAAACAGCACAGAAGGTTTTGACCCTACAACGATTAGATCCATGGCCAAACATTTGGCAGTTGTAACATTGCGTAATTTTTCCTTTATTGGGTTTTTGGTATTCCCAACGGACTCTAAGTTTATTAATGTCAGAATTTTGACGCAACTCTTTTAATGTTACCGATTTCCTTTCGAAATAAACAACATAAATTATATTTTCATAAGGGCGATAATTATTAGACTTCCTAATCACCAACTTGACATCCACGCACTTAAGTCCCATTTCAATGAGATATTTTTTGACTATCTTTGGATCCATTTTATCCATTTGAAGTAAAATTGCCTTGAATGGCTTTTCCTGTTTAGGAAGAAACGAGAAGAACTCCATACTAAATTGTTCACTTAATGCCTTGCACATTAACTCCATATCTTCTTTCTTGGTTAAGAAAAGTTTTAATCCTATTGAAATTTTTCTTACTGAGTAAGAAGTAACATTCAGAATTCTACACATTTCATAGACTTGTTCCACTTTGCATTTTAATATTGTTATTGGAGGAATTTTATCTTTGATTGGATTATCGATAACTGTATCATCATTTATGTTATCGTCATCATCTGGATCCACCACTTGGAGAGGGAGAAAGTAGTTTTGATTTCCTCTCTGAGGAGAATCATTAGTTTTTTGTTTTTTTGTCATGTTATAATGCCTTGACGGGGCAGCAACTGCATTATCGCACGTTCTCTTAATTTTGCTTGTTTTTATTTTTTGCCTCTCGTCTTCTCAATTGTAAGAAGAACAAGACTGAATCAATTCATTGGTTTCCAAAATTAACTTTATGTTAAGGAAGCTTTATAGCACCGAATTATGACTTTCGAATAATATAAAAAAATACATTGTAAAAGCATTGATAATGCCAATAATCATGTAAAACATAGAAGTCTTTTCAGGAACCTTTGGTTTTGTACTTAAGAAGCTTCAATTTGCCTTTAATAAAGTAGTAAGATTTGTCTATTCGCTTAAAAGATTGCAGCATGTCACTCCTTTTGTTATTGATTTTTTAGGTTGCAAATTTCATGATTTTATTAAATTACGAATGTTCCTTCTCTTCTACAAATGCTTTAAGATGCAGGCGCCACTTTACTTTGTAAATTTATTCAGTTTTACAAGATCATGTCGGAACCCCCAAATTCGCATTCCTTTGCTCACACCTTCATTAGAGCGATCGTTTCTTGTTCGAGTAGCTAGAGTATATAATGTATTGCCGCTACCCTTATAAGTGTTTGGTCTTTCATTAGTTGTATTCCGCAGGAAAATGTTGGAGTATCTTGTTTCACGTTACTCCCAATTTTGATCTGATATTAATTTTTATATTATCCGCTTATTGCTCAAATGCTTTAAATATTTTTTTTTCCTATGCTGCATACATGTGAATTTGAATGTAGTCACTGTGTCGTATTTTGCTTGAAATATTTAGGCACATCACTGAGTGGTTCATTTCATATTCAGATGCAAATGTAGTTTTATTGGAGTAGTTCAAATTCTTACTTTGCATTTAATGATCTTTTCATAGAATATTTGTTTTTGAAATTCTCATTAATCAAAAAAAAATAAAAAATTTAATATTATTTATACATATTTATATTGCTCTTATTATGAATGCTGTATTTCTTTTGGAGTAGTTTAAAATCCTTTCCATTCTTGGAGTATCAAAATTCAATTAATCAAAATGTTTTTTATTTACATTTTATATTTTATAATTACAGCCACCTTTTTTATACATAGCATTTTTTTTTTTTTTTTTGAGTAGTTCTAATATCCCTCCCTTGTTATATTTAAGCTATTTTATATAATATTAAATTGAACATTATACTGTAGTTTACTGGGCATATGAAAATTGAAATAAATAAATAAAAAAATATTGTACGCCAACCAATGTATATTCGCAATATGTCAAACTTTTTATTAGTTAGCATGCGGTGTTGAATTTCTTTTACACCGATGCATCAAAAGACCATTGTAACACAGTGTGCGCAGTAGATGAAGACTAAATAATATGTCTTCAATTTTTAGCGCCGAAGCTGCTGGAATTTTATCTGCAATAGATATTACCAAATGTAAGACTGTCATTTTCTCCGACATTCGATCAGTTTTAAAGGAAGTTGCAAACATTTATAACACAAAATGAAAATCTATTAATAAAATACGAGACTGCCTTATTTCCTATATCAACATTATAAAGCTATTCTGTTGGAATAAAAGGAAATGTAAATGCAAATTCGGCAGCCAAATATGTATGTGTGTATAGCACCATTAGTAAATGATCCCTTGATTGAGAAGCTTGATCTAAAAAACCGTATTTGTTCCAAACGTGATCAACATTTCCAAGATATTAGATATTATCAACACCGTATAGCCTACTAATATGAATAAAAAACAAATTTGGACTTTCTACCAACTCCGAATGGGACATACAAATTCCACACATCAACATCTACAAAATAATGGTCCACGTCAAGTTACACAAACCTCGGAAAAGACATATAAAAGAGCTACATACATACCTGGGTTTTCGGAGAGATTTTCTTCCTCCAACATGTATAATAAAGAAAAATACCAACTGGCCTTCAAAACCACCAACACAAATAACAATTTCTTCAGTCGAACGAAATCAAAAATACCCCACGAAGACAAATCAAATCTTGTCTATAAGATTAAATGTAATGGTGACGGATCCAACGTATGTCAAAAAAAAAATATGTTGGTACAACAAAATCTAAACTAAAAACATGACTTATCTCCCATAAATCGGAGCAAAAAGCCAAAATTAAGCCGGTAGATTAAAAAACAGCCTGCATACAGAAATGACATACACCTAACTTCAAAGATGTAGAGATCCTAGCACAAGAAAACAATTATAAAGGCAGATATAGCCTAGAAATGCTACATATTGTAAACGTACCAAATAATCAACGTATGAATTATAAGACAGACACCGAACACTGTGCGCAGACTTACAGGATGTCATTGAAAAGCACAAGAAAATTTAGATGGAAAACTCTTGTCAATAAAAGAAGATGTGTTAAGTTGAGAGAATAACAAAACTATGCAATTATTTTTCGCAACAATTGTTTTATATTTTTATAAAAATAGTTATTTGTTTTTTTAAAGCCAACAACTCCCTGATGATGACTATCGATGATAGTCGAAATATCGGAAAAATAAATCAACATTAAAAAACGAACTTTGTGTTTTTTATTTCTACTGACCTAAAGCCAAATGAACAGAAGAAGATAGTGATCAAAGGTCAATTATACGAAAATCAAAACAAGAACCTTGAAAACAAATGTATTAACTGTGGCAACATAACATCCGTCCAGCAAATACTAGATTCTTGCACCAGCCTATCAATCATGCAACAACAACACTCCACAATAATGGAATGGAAATGCTTAGAAACCCCAGTGCTGACAACATCAAATCTATCTACAATTTCATACCGAATACAAAAACAGTAATTTACTTGTTCGCTACTTTAAATAAGTTAATTTATATACAATGTATTAGCTGATGGCCTCTGCAGCCAATGCTATTGTCTTTTTATATTAATCTTATATTCACTATAAAATTCATATTATTAAATAAATTTTCCAAAATGTTTGTTATAATATAACAAAATTAGAAATAAAAAGTAATTCACGAACTAGAAATTCGTGTCAAACCATTGATGAAAATGGCATGCATGTTATAGCATTGGTGAAAATTACATGTGAATGGGTTGGTAAATATGGCATGTTAAAACATTTGGATCAAAAATGAAAAATCTTTTGAGGTCCACCCTCATATAAAATTAATCGATGAAGATGCTAACATTTTACTGGGATGTTGAGCATTTTTTTCAAGGAGGTTTTTTGTTCACTGAGAGCTCAAAATGCAAAATTACAGTCACATCAGTTGGAAAATGTTGCTCAAAGCGTCGAAAATCCTTTTCTATTATTTTTGGCTCGTTATAAACATTTGATTAAAATATCCAGGAGCTCGTTTAGAACTATTTTTAACACTATTTCACACAAGTGGGACCACTGTGCACGGAAGTAATATCGAAATAATGAAGTCAGCGATGTTCTTAAAACTTCTCAATATTTTCAAATGATAATAATTTCAAATAATGCAGTAGCTGTGGCAAGACATCAAAAAAGCAAAAGTGCAATCACCTAAAACGAATATGGGATTTTTCAAATGTAACTACCTTTTCCATTAAGGTGCCTAAAAAGAAACATTATTTATCCACGAAATGAATTTCTGCACGCATTCGAGATGGTGTCTAATGTTTTGATTTTAGGCATTCACATGAGCAAAATATATAAATAATATACATTTACTTACTCTCCCCCGCGTGATGCTTCGACTTTCGCTGGAGCCCTTGTAAAGGATGTAACCATATCCGGTTTGGTTAGAGCGTTATAGAGATCATTTGCACTACACTGAAATTCTTCTTCAATAGTAAGCGTTCGTACGTCTAACTTACAGCCAAGGGTCGTGACCTCTTTTGATGCGTTAGAACGTGAACCATCATAATTGAATGAATTTTTTCCTTTGGGTTCATTATTATACGATGCTTGCGCTTTTTCCGAGTTCTTGTTAGGTAGAATCAGGTTTTTGGAGTACTCCTCCTTAAGCTCTTTTATATAAATGCCCAATAATTGCCTTATTTTCTCTCGACCATTGTTATACATAAATTGTTTTAAAGCTTCAGATTCTTCGTTGGATTCATCAATGGTAATAGTTATTTCCACATCGTCCAATTCATTCTCTTCTGAGAGGTTTGGTATAGTTGCTTTACCTTTATGTTTCTTTTCATTATTCTTAAAGAAACCAACCCAGTTTAGTGTCAATTCCCATTCGTAGAAAAATATAAGTTTTCCTTTACGATTATTCGCAGTCGCTTCACCACTACATTTGTCTATAGATTCAATAACGCATTCAATATTTGCATTACCTAAAAAATTACAAACATTATTTATTATTTCCGGCAAAGTTCTGTAAGCATACCAATCTTTATATTTTTGAAGAGCTGGTGAAATCTGTCCTTTGACCAAGGTGTGGCATTTTTTTCTGTCCAATGCCAATTATTTACGTTTGTAGCGTCAGGACGTTCCTCAACAATCCAGCGTGGATCACCTTCACCCCACTTTGCCATTTTTAATTATTTTATTTTTCCGCAAACTTATTCACTTATTCTCTTGTTTTGTCTGAAACTTCGAGAACATATGTATATTAGAAACATAACCTCAAATATTTTGACAGCTGAAAAATTCCAGATAAAAGTGAAAGTCTAAAAAATTTGCGTTCCATAAGGGACAACGTTGTCAGTATTGGGAATTTTCTTTGGAAAAGGGGAATAAATATCTGGGATTTTACGATTTTTGGGGTATTTCTTTTTAATGCCAAGTTTACACTTGCGCTCTAAATCCACTTGTTGATTTCAAACATATCACAACCCAGCAACAAAATTTTGGAAGTTGTGCAGGTGGAGTTATGATTTCACAACATCCTTCGATGCAGTCCACACGGAGTTATAAAAAATGTACTCCGTTGGATACATTTTATAAGTAGCTTTAGAGATCCCTTCAAAAAAATAAAAACAGTTGGTTGATCCCTACCCGCCGCTGGGGAAATCATTTATTCTAAAAATAAGAGGGAGTGTATACATTTCTAAGAATTTGTTATAAAATAAAGAAATTAAAATCTCAGCTGCGAACAGTTTTGCCGTAGTTCACGAGACGGAAATTTTTAGTGGAGTGGAGTGCAGTTGGAGTCCATGTCGAAAGCTGAACTAGTGATGGGAAGGCAACATTAAAAACCTTTAGGATGATGAAACAAAATCAGATGCGCTTGGATTAAATCGAGAACGGAGAAAGTAAACTCAAATGTGATTGAATTTAATTTATTTTTGAAAATGGTAAAACCGGCAAAAGTTGTAAACTGCTTCCATATGAATGATATGGTGTCCGAAGTAAAGGAACGCTTTTCGAGTAAAAAGTGGTAAAACTTGAAGATTATTGCACGTAAAGGAACAGAGCTATGGTGGAATAATAAGGTGTAACGCCAACAACAGCTGATCTTCATACCAGTTGTCAAAATGCGTTATTGTGAATAAAATCACATACAAAATGTAAACAAGCAATTCACAGTAATGCATTATTGTGAGCAAATTTGACGCTTGACATGATTTGATGTAACACCTTCTTATTCCACCATGAATAAAAATTAGCTACGAGAGTCCTAATTGCGTTATATTTACATTTTGATTCAAATTTGTTCTATTTTAGAGGATTTTCAAAAATCTTTTATGTTTTCCCTGAAAAAGAATTTGGAACGACCCTATTATTCAATATTTTCTTTGACAATTAATTTTCAACAACAACAATGTTGTTTTTGTAAATTTTGTTTTTGTTTAAAAATTGTGATACTAAAATTTTTTGCAGCAATTCACTATCTACCTTGTTTATTCTGATACGTGAAAAGTGTTGCAACTTTTGATACTTCCCAGCAAAAATTTTTGGAAGTTGTGCAATTGGAGTTATGATTTCACCACATCTATGGATGTACTCCAACAGAGTTATGAAAAATGCACTCCGTCCGATACATTTTATAAGCAGTTGCTGTAGAGATCTCTACAGGAAAAAACAGTTGGTTGATCCCTACACATTTCTTCAAAAGATAAACGAGAGTGTATATATTTCGAAGAATTTGTTATAAAATATAGAAATAACAACTTAAGTTGCGACATTTTTTGCGGTAATTCACGAGACGGAAATTTTTAATGGAGTGGAGTTGGAGTCCATGTCGAAAGATGAACTAGTGATGGTAATGCAACATAAAAACTTTAGGATGATGAAAGAAAATCAGATGCGCTTATATTAAATCGAGAACGAAATAAGTAAGCTCAAATGTGATTGAATTTAATGGAAACTTTTTTTAATTTGTGTTTATATAATAAAGTTCTTTGTGTTCTTGTTTTACACAAATAATAAATGCATTTTATTTATTTTGGGATATTTCGCAATGGCTTGCATTTTAATTACATCTTTAGACTGATTAAAAATGCAATCCGAAGAACGCATATAAATTCAATTCAAAGAACTGCATCTTAAGCCGTGATGGACTGCATACTATCTGTGTGCTGTGGAAGCAAAATGGAGTGCATCCTAGCTGCGCGCTCTCTTGTAAAATTCATAAGTGAATTCATAGGAAAATATGAGCTCTGTTCCAGAACTAAAAAGTTTTTACAATTTTTACCACTTTTACACATTTTGCGTTCCCGTACACAAAATTTATATGAAAATCGTTTACGACTTTTACAACTTTTACGACTTTTACCACTTTATAAAGTACGGGAACAGGCCAATGTACTCCAACAGCAAATGTACCGTACACTTGTAGTGATTCAACTGTATCCGCGGATGCAAACTTTTTGCTGGGTTTTTAGGCAAAAACAAACCCAGCAAAAAGTTTGCATCCGCGGATGCAGTTGAATCACTACAAGTGTACAGTACAAGTGCCGTTGGAGTACATCCCTAGCAAAAAGTTTGCATCCGCGGATGCAGTTGAATCACTACAAGTGTACAGTACAAATTCCGTTGGAGTACATCTTTTTCTATGAATTCACCTAAGAATTCTACAAGACAGCGCGCAGCTAGGATGCACTCCATTTTGCTTCCACAGCACACAGCTAGGATGCAGTCCATTTTCGATCAAAATCACAGTTTTTGATGTAGTGTTTTGGATTAAATTTATAGGCACTCTTCGGATTGGATTTTTAGTCAGTCTAATGATGCAATAAAAATGCAAGCCTTTGCGAAATATCCCAAAATAAATAAAATGTATTTATTATTTGTGTCAAACAATAGCACAAAGAACTTTATTATATTAACACAAATTAAAAAAAGTTTCCATTAAATTCAATCACATTTGAGATTACTTTCTCCGTTCTCCAATTAATCCAAGCGCATCTGATTTTGCTTCATCATCCTAAAGGTTTTTAATGTTGCCTTCCAATCACTAGTTCAGCTTTCGACATTGACTCCAACTGGACTCCACTCCATTAAATATTTCCGTCTCGTGAATTACCGCAAAAATGTTCACAACTTAAATTTTTATTTCTTTATTTTATAATAAATTCTTAGATATGTATACACTATTATTTTTAGAGACTTTTTACTTTTTCGTCATTTAGAGCTGTTTTGCCATTTATTTGCTAAAACAGGCAACATTTTGCGTCATTTACCATACAAAAATAAATGACGATAGCTGCGTCATTTATTCTAAACAACGCACGAAAATTATATTATAAGCAATCCTGTTTTTTTTTTGACATAAACTACCGAAAAATGAAAATGTTTCCATGTAATGATGTTGAATTTCAGCTGATTGTCATATTAAAAGGAAAACAAGCAATACGTACAAGAAGTTGAAGTTGAAGTTTATTGAGACTTGTATAACAATTAAAGAATTCGAAACGTTACAATGAAGAACTTAAAACTATTACGTATTATTTTAATAACAATAAATGGTTATCAACTAATACGTACAAGAAAGAAATAAAAATACAAACAAAATTATGCAAATGAAATAAATATGGCAAAAGAAAAAAGTTAAAAAATTCAGAAAGAGTGCAGTTTAAGGACTCGTCTGGGATGATTTTTAATTTTTGGTAACATGTTCTGTATACAGTCCCAGTTATGATGGTACAATTTTTCGAGATCAAATGCATACGTTTTGAAAAATTGGTCCATTGTTTTTAACTCCGTACTATGAACTGCAAACTATGAATATATGTGGACCTTCAATTAGTTTCCGTCTTGGCCATGTGAAGCTATAGATCAACCATTCATTCATGTACCTCAAATCATTTGTTTTCCAAACAATGACAATTTTTGTGCCAATTGGGTTTGATAAAGTCCATAAATGATGAAACCAATTCAAATTCAATTCAAATACCTAGGTATTGCTAACAGCTTCGGGTTTAAGTTGTATGTGCAGGTTGAATGAAGTTGGTCCAGGGGCTGGATTCTTGTTCTGTGAAAATTTGAAATGAAAAATAGTTGCCTTATAAAATTTTTCATTTGACATTTATTGCCTTTATAAAAGTTTTCATTTCAAATTTTCATAGAACAAGAATTGAGCCCCAGGTCAGTAGTGTGGATCCAAAACATTGCTTATGGGTACTTTACACGATATGTGTTTTGCATATGGGTTGTCACTTTTTATATACAAAATGTATACGCAAAGTGGCAACCCATATGTAAAATACATATCGTGTAAAGTACCCATTAGCCATTTGTCAATTGTTGCCGATCACTAGACACAGTGGGGGAATCAGGAATTTCGTACTCTTTAATGAAAATAGAGAAAATGAGTTTAGTTGAATAACAAATAAAATGATTGTGTTACAATTTACTTTAGAGCATCCTCAAAAGTGGAATTTTTAAGTGGACATTAGATTAGTGGTATCACAGTTGTTCCAATATGAAACGTCAAAACAAATGGTTGTAGTACGAATTCGCCGAAATATTGACAAACACACATTTGAAGTTTGAATTCCAATAAAAACCCAACAAAAATTTTTGGAATTTGTGCATGTGAAGTTATGATTTCACAACATCCTTCGATGCAGTCCACACGGAGTTATGAAAAATTCACTCCGTTGGATACAATTTGTAATCAGTTGCTTTAGAGATCCCTACAAAAAAAAAACAGTTGCTTGATCCCTACCCGCCGCTGGCGAAATCATTTATTGTAAAAATAAGAGAGAGTGTATACATTTCTAAGAATTTGTAATAAAATAAAGAAATAAAAACTTAAGTTGGTCCCGGTCCACACTAGAGTGATTTCACTGAAAAAATTGCATGAAATTATGCGTCTCTAGATCGACTTCCATAGTAGAGTAAAATCATAAAATTGCTGTAGTGGGTAATTCGATTTAAGAACGCCTAATTTCATGAAATTTGTAATCATGGTATAAGTAAAGAGGTAGATTTAAATGGAAAAAATCTATAGAACCCTTGTTTTTCCTGAATTCCTAAAACATCAAAATTAGTAAACACAAAAGCAACAAGTGGGTTTGTTTATAATACCAATGTTGAGCATTTTATAAAAAACACGAAAAATGAATGAAAGGTCAAGGTTTCTCCACATAATCGAGTTGTGCATATGATAAAATGTTTTTTCAATTAAAAGCTGACAAATTTCTTCCATACAAATGTTCTAAAAACTATTTTAAAAACCATTGAATTCGATTGCTTTTAAAATAGTTTGGCATATTATTCAAACAGCACACAAACATACAAAGATTGTGTATATTGTGTTGACGTTTTAGGAACAGTCGAAAGAAAAAAATTAAATTGACAGGAAGCTTTAGCTAACCTTTCTTATTAAACCATGTTTTTAATTAAATTCACGCTAGTGTGGACCGGGGCCTAGTGATGGGAAGGCAACATTAAATACCTTTAGGATGATGAAACAAAATCAGATGCGCTTGGATTAAATCGAGAACGGAGAAAGTAAACTCAAATGTGATTGAATTTAATGGAGACTTTTTTAATTTGTGTTTATATAATAAAGTTCCTTGTATTATTGTTTTACACAAATAATAAATGCATTTTATTTATTCTGGGATATTTCGCAATGGCTTGCATTTTTTTTTTTGCATCTTTGGCTGATTAAAAATGCAATACGAAGAATGCCTTTAAATTCAATCCAAAACACTACATCAAAAGCTGTGATTTGGATCGAAAATGGAGTGCATCCCTGCTGTGTGCTGTGGAAGCAAAATGGAGTGCATCTTAGCTGCGCGCTCCCTTGTAAAATTCAAGTGAATTCATAGAAAAAAAATGTACCCCAACGGCACTTGTACTGTACACTTGTAGTGATTCAACTGCATCCGCGGATGTAAACTTTTTGCTGAGAATAATCAAGGTAGATGAACATGAATTTTCAAAACAAGTTGTTGTAAATTGAATTAATCATCAAAAATATACGACAATATAGAACTTTACAACTTTATTAAATTTGAAAACAACATATATGAGATTAAGCTTGACTTACCTACAAATAGTAAGTAAAACGCACATCTCAACAAAACAGCCAAAGTTAATCTAAAAATAGACACACAAAGCACAGTGGACGATTGGTTGTTGTTATTTTTCGACAACTATCAAAATAGTTATGTGCATTCTCTGCAATGTGGAGACACATGACAGTGGGAGTAGTTAATTTGGTTTACATAGTCCCGGTCCACACTAGCGTGAATCTCATTAAAAAATTTCATGAAATTAGGTGTCTGTCTTAGTAGACAACTGCTCCACTCGGAGACCTTGAGGTCCATTGTGTTCATCCTGGTAGATAACTGAAGAGAGAAAGAACAAGATAGTAGATGGTGTTAGCTGGTAGAGTGTGGGTAGAATTTCCGGGTTATTGTATGTTTGTGGTTGTAGTTTGTGTTTGATTAAATGCTGTTTGTTGGAGCCATATCAGGCCCTTTGCGAGATAGAGCAATTTTGACGGTTCTGTTTCGCAGAAAGCTGTTAAGGACATTAGTTATATGTTCTCCTATGGTATGCAGTCTTCTGGAGATTAACATAGGACACCTGCATAACAGGTGCTCGATGGTTTCTAGTTCCTCTTCATCATCGTACAGCCTGCAGTGTTCAGCCGAGCTTTCCTCCCACTTGCACGTCATTGCTCTTATTCTGCCATGGCCAGTAATAATGCCCACTGCTTGTCTAATGTCAAGTTTCTTCAACGTGAGCAGTGAGGCGGTTCTCTGCTGGGATGTTTTTGGTCAGATGGCCCTTGAAGTGTTGCAGCTTGACGTATTTTGCCAGAGTTGCCGAAACTTATCCCGACAGCCCTGTTCTATTATTTTCATGAAGTGGCACATTGGTGGCTTGATGGAGTTGTCAGCTGTGATGTTTGGTGACTCCGATCCGCGGCGTGCGAGTTCATCGGCTGCTTCATTCCCTTTGATGTTGCAGTGTCCTGGGACCCAAAACAAGGTGACGATTGATTTTAGTGACCCCAAAGCGAGTTTGAAGTCTAGAACCGCCGCGGAGTTGATATGATGTGACTTGAGTGATTTAAGGGCCGCTTGGCTATCGACAAAGATAGTCACCGGTCCAGATAAGTCCTCTTTCAAGTTGTTAATCAGTTCCGCATCTTTCCTGATTGCAAAAACTTCGGCTTGGAAGACACTACAATATTCGTTCAGCCTGTATGAGGTTTGTATATCGAGGGATTCGCTATAGACACCTGCTCCTGTGCCTGTTTCCATCTTAAAGCCATCAGTATAGATCTCTATACCGTCTAGAGGTGGGCTGCTACGTGTCCACTCATCCCTATGGGGTATGTGCACCTTCGTTTCCTCGAAGCACATTTGTGGTGATATATAGTCACTGACGTTCCCGGAGGATATTGGTAGTTCGAATCGACGTAGGATTGCAGTTCGACCATAGTCTGAGCTGCGCCATGAACCTAGCTCCTTGAGCCGGATTGCACTCTTTGCCGCTTGTTCTTGTACTACAACGTCCAGCGGATGCAGATCAAGTAGTACATTTAGAGCCGCTTGTGGAGTGCTCCTTGTGACACCAGTAATTAAAAGTGATGCCGCTCTTTGGGTGCTGTTCAGTTTGCTAAGATATGTAGTTTTATTCAGAGCATTCCACCATTCCAGAGAGCCATAGTTAAGAATTGGGCGTACTACGGTCGTATATATCCAATGGATGACCGTTGGTTTCAGACCCCAACTCTTGCCTATGGAATTTTTGCAGGAGTATAGAGCTATTAGACCTCTCTTGGCGCGTTCCTCGACATTTCTTTTCCACGTTAATTGGTGGTCCAGAATGATCCCGAGGTATTTGGCTTCCGAGGAGAGTTCAAGATTAACTCCGTCCAGCATTGGTAGGGTGAAAGGTCTGACTTTCCTTTTGTTCGTAAAAAGAACTAGTTCAGTCTTTGATGGGTTCACTCCAAGACCATTGTTGGATGCCCATCTTGACAATTTGATTAAAGCTCCTTGCATTAGTTCCGATAGTGTTTGTGGGAACTTTCCGCTAAACATAATGACGACATCGTCGGCATATGCTACCGTTGTAATGTGTAATCTATCAAATTTCATCAGTATCTCGTTTATCACTAGAAGCCACAGTAGTATGACACCACCACGAGGTGTACCTCTAGTGACATATTTCCGAATGGAACTCCCACCGATGTTTGAGTTGATTATTCGACTGATGAGCATGCCGTCAATCCAATTGATCAGTGTGGAGGAGATACCTAAATTTATGAGATAGCTATGAATGGATTCGAGTCTAACGTTATTGAAGGCCCCGTCAATATCAAGAAAGGCTGCTAACGTGTAGTTCGATCCCTCCATATTCCTCTCGATATGTCCTACTACTTCATTCAGCGCTGTTTCTACCGATTTGCCTCTCAGGTAGGCATGTTGGGCAGAACTTAAATCTGTGGCCGAAAGCTTGGCCCTAATGCCAAGATCTAGTAGCCTCTCTAGAGTTTTTAATAAAAAGGAAGAGAGACTAATTGGTCTATATACTTTGGAAGTGTGTGACTTGACTTCCCCGCTTTTGGGATGTACACCACAGTTACTTCTCTCCATAGAACCGGTATGTAAGATAAACACAAACAAGCCCTGAAAATAAGTTCCAGATGTGGAATCAGTGCCCCCAATACATTATGCAGCATTGCAGGTATGATTCTGTCCGGACCTGGTGATTTGAAGGGCTTGAATGTGTTAATGGCCCATTTAATTTTTGGTCGGCTTATGATTTCCTCTATAACATTCAAGTCTTCGGTGGTATGGTTGTGTATCGTTAGAGCTTCAGGTTGCTCTGATACATCCATACAATTGGGGAAGTGAGTCTTAGCTAGGAGATCTAAAGCCTCTAGGGCCGAGTTGGTCCATGTGCCGTCGTCCCGTTTGATGCTACCAATGGTCTTCGGGTCCTTTGATAGTACCTTACGGAATCTGGACACATCTTTAACTCCCTCTATAGTCTCGCTAAAGCAAATCCAGGATTTGCGTTTAGCCTCCTTAATTTCGCTGTTGTACTTATTGAAAGACACTTTATAGTTCTCCCAATCGGTGGACAACTTTGTTTTATTGGCCTTATTATATAATCTTCTGCTTGTTTTCCTAAGATTGGCAAGTTCTTTTGACCACCAAACCGGTTGGCTTCTCCTGCCAGGGTGTGTAAGTGGGGAGGAGGCCTCATAGCTATCCATTAAAACCTCTGTTACATGTTTCACTGCATTATTAACCTCATTAGTAGTTGTGGGATAGCGGGGTGCCTCCAGCTTTGAGGTTACTAGTTCAGCAAACTTGTCCCAGTCGGTTTTCCGCGGATTCCTATGTGGTGGTTGCCGAATTCCGTCAACAGAGACTTGGAAGAGTATCTTCCGGTGATCACAAAAGGAACACTCTTTGGATACTTTCCAGTCAATGATTGGGATTCGTCTTTATTGATGAGGGTTATGTCAATAACTTCCTCCCTATTTTTATTTTGAAAAGTGCTCTCATTTCCCCTATTACATATTCTCATATTATATTTCAGTATAATAGCGAATACAGACTCACCCCTAGCATTCGTGTCACTGCTTCCCCAGTGGAAATGATGGGCGTTGGCATCGCACCCCATGATAATTAGGCAGGTGCTTCCCATCATTTCTATGAGACTTTCAACATGTTGGCCAGGTGGGTCAGGGCTCTCGTATGGCATGTAAATTGACGCGAAGATGGTGGATTTTTGTGACCTATCTTGCATTATAACAGCCGTGATATCTCCTCCGCTGTAATTGGAGAGATACATTAGATTAAGATTCTTTTTGGCAACTATACAGGTTCTTACCTTGTCTCCACTGGATGTGGCGAAGGTAGTATAGTTGCCATCGCTAAGGCCGGCAACCTTATTTTTATAGAGATAAGGTTCCTGTACCAAAGCGGTGTCAACTTCGGATTTTTTGAGGGAAAGTAGAAGTTCAGCAGCAGCCGCTTTGCAGTGATGCAGGTTGATCTGCATGATGCGAAGCGGCTGCTGCTGTCGTTCCTTTACTGTCTTTGACCTAGGCGGAACCTTATACATCCTAGGCCAAAGTGCAGTTTTCCCTCGCGATTCCGTTCCGGGTTCTGTCTACTGAGTATTGTCAGTATTCTTGATGGTTCGACCGCGGGCGGTGGTACCCATGCTGACAATACCCTTCTCTTAGGGATTTCATTTACACCCACGGTCGACAGTTGACAACCCTCCTCCCAGAGTTCACCAAGGTCATCTATTGTGTCGACAAGGAAGTTCAGAGATTCCCTGTTTTCACAGCAGATGACCTTGATGCCCCTGTAGGGGTCGGCACTGCCGAATCGGGTGTGCTTTGGAGGCTCCCCTTCTCCTGCTAAGACTATATCACGCAGCTGATTCTCAATCAGCCGCCAGTGTCCATCACTGATCCTGCCTTCTGGATCAGCTTTGTCGATGACTGCTATTCGCAGTTCATCCGGCACCATCGGTCTTTCCGATTTGTTTCTCTTCCTCATCTCGTTACTTTTAGGAGGAGATCGAGAAGTCACCTTGTGACTCAAGTTCGTCTTGGTGGTCTTCTCGCTCTCGTTCCTTTGGTAACGGGCAGAGGAGGTAGAGGGCCTTGAGCCCTGTCTCGGAATGGGTCTCTTAGCACTGGGATGCGGTTCCTCCGTAGATCTAACCCTCTTCACCGGGTTTTTCGGTGAAGTAGGGTTAAGCGCATGCCCAATTACAGAGTCCGATTCTGGGACAGGCTTCCCGGTTCTCACCTCCCCTGGATTTTGAGGCTTCTCATTCGAGGGTGGCATCATCTTAGGTGGCTGAGTCAAGCAAACATCGCTCGTGTTTTGAGCCTTGTGGGCTGTGGGAGCTTCTGTTGGCGTTGACTCAAGCAGGATCTTATCGACCATCTTGATGCGAGACTGCCTATCAATATCAACATTCCTCTTTGGTAGGTGAGGGTATTTCCTTTCGAATTTGCTCACCACATTGAGGTTGGTTTTTATTAATTTGCAGTCTCTCATTGAGATGGACAAGATTATGCAATGACCTTCGGTAACCTCTCCTCTCTTTCGTCAGTCGACTACCGCCATTTTTTGAGGTGGTGGGAATTTTTTCGTCCAAGACTTTGTCGCTGTTCCATCCTCCGTGGCCTGTTGCCTCTGTAGTTTCGGCTTATCGGCTCCGGCCGATATTCTGATATCCCGGGTCTCTGGTAGCCTCGTGTCTGCAGGTTTTGTAATTTTCGTTGAGTCGGAGGACAGCTTATCTGCAACTACAGTCGCTGGAACGACTGTGTTGTTGAGTTCGTCGTCAGATAAGCTGTCCTCCTCCTCAGCGGAAACACATCTCCGATCTGGACTTGGGGATACTATCCGCTCCAGCATGGCTAGGAGCTGTCTGCTCAGCAAGACTGTCCTCTACGACTTTAAAATCAGGCGTTATTCGTCCGTCCCCTTCCAGCGCTGATGTCCTACCAACCGCAGGTTGATTAGCGTCAGAACTGGTTGTGGTCATATCATAATCCGTGGGCATTGCAAGATTGTTGTCAACTGTGGGTTTTGGGGTTTTTGTTTTGTTTTGTAATAATTTCGAATCCATAAGTCATTAATTTATTGGGGGAATGGAGGTCGACCATGTCATAGCCCTCCAGTACCATGGCAAGGACTTTACAACTAAGTCTATACTGCATTGAGGCGTCCAGGTTATTCTATGAGGCTCCGTTCTACTACAGTTGGTACCCTAACTGCAAACCGTAAGAACACCGATAGGCACGCGTTCGCCTGACACCCCGGCATTAGGGGATCTCTATTACGACGGAGATCACTTCGTGGGTAACCTTTGGTCGGCCACAATTTCCTCAACCCAAGCTCCAGAAGATTGGGTTGAGGAAATTGTGACCTTAAGCCCCCGCATCGCGTCAAGATTGTTACCCTTGGCGAGGGAAGAGACGCATAATTTCATATCAAAATGTCAGTAAAATTACTGTAGTGTGGACCGGGACTAAGAGAACTGATGAGTAAAAGTGGCGTTGGACGAAACAAATCTTCTCTGCCATCCCCTAAAGTAAGCAATTTTAATTACATCCCACTTTAAACCTGTTCATGGTATAAGTAAAGAGGTAGATTTAAATGAAAGAAATCTATAGAACCCTTGTTTTTCTTGAATTCCTAAAACTTCAAAATAAAAGCAACATGTGAGTTTGTTTACAATGCATTTTTTGAGCATTTTATAAAAAACGAGAAAAATGAATGAAGAGTTATGTTTTCTCCACATAATCGATTTGTGAATATGATCAACTGATTGTTTCAATGCAAATCTCACCAATCTCTTCCATACAAATGATCTAAAAACATTTTTAAAAATCATTGAATTCGATTGTTTTTAAAATTGTTTGGCATATTATTCAAACAGCACACACACATACACAGTTTGTTTATATTGTTTTGAAGTTTTAGGCATACTCGTATAAAAAAATTTAAATTGACACAAAGCTTTGGCTAACCTTTATTATTAAACCATGAACCTGTTGTTTTTAAATTTGAAAACAACAAATATGAGATTAAGCTTGACATACCTACAAATAGTAACCCAGGAAAAAATGTTGGAAGTTGTGCAAATGGAGTTATGATTTTACAACATCCTTCGATGCAGTACACACTTGGTTATGAAAAATACACTCCGTTGGATACAATTTGCAACCAGTTGCTTTAGAGATCCCTACAAAAAAACCAGTTGGTTGATCCCTACCCGCCGCTGACGAAATCATTTATTCTAAAAATAAGAGAGAGTGTATACATTTCTAAGAATTTGTTATAAAATAAATAAAAACTCAAGTTGCGAACATTTTTGAGGTAACTCATGCGACGGAAATTTTTAATGGAGTGGAGTCCAGTTGGAAGTCGAAAGCTGAACTAGTGATGGGAAGGCAAAATAAAAAAACCTTTAGGATGATGAATCAAAATCAGATGCGCTTGGATTAAATGGAGAACGGAGAAAGTAAACTCAAATATTATTGAATTTAATGGAAGCTTTTTTTAATTTTTGTTTATATAATAAAGTTCTTTGTATTATTGTTTTATAAAAATAATAATTGCATTTTATTTATTCTGGGATATTTCCCAGCAAAAAGTTTGCATCCGCGGATTCAGTTGAATCACTACAAGTGTACGGTACATTTGCCGTTGGAGTACATCTTTTCCTATGAATTCACAGCTTGGATGCACTCCATTTTCGATCCAAATCACAGTTTTTGATATAGTGTTTTGGATTGAATTTAAAAGCACTCTTCGAATTGCATTTTTAGTCAGTCTAATGATGCAATAAAAATGCAAGCCATTGCGAAATATCCCAGAATAAATAAAATGCATTTATTATTTGTGTAAAACAATAACACAAAGAACTTTATTATATTAACACAAATTAAAAAAAAAAAAAAGTTCCCATTAAATTCGCAGCTTAAGTTTTTATTTCTTTATTTTATAATAAATTCTTAGAAATGTGTACATTCTTATTTTTAGAATAAATGATTTCACCAGCGGTGGGTAGGGATCAACCAACTGCTTTTTTATAAGCAACTGCTTATAAATTGTATCCAACGGAGTGCATTTTTCATAACTCCGTGTGGACTGCATCGAAGGATGTTGTGAAATCATAACTCCACATGCACAACTTCAAAATTTTTTTGCTGGGAACTTGCAGCAGTTTTCCCGTTTAGTGCTAAAAATGCGTAACCGTACTCCGAAATCTAGCAAGACTTGCACTTCTTTTTGAACAAAAATAGCGCCGAATAACACCCTCTTCTCCTGTTTTCACCATACAATTTTGGTCTAGTAGAAACTTGCAGCATGTCCATTGGCATCTAAATACGATAGCTGATACGTTAATTTTGACATTTCTGCTGTAGGTTTTGCAATTTCCGTTCCCGTATTTTTTAAGATATTTGTATGGGGAAGCAATTTTTGACAATTAGCTCTTTTTTCTAATATTACCATTAAAAAAGTACGGCAACACAATGAAAAATAAAATTGTAACCAAATCATATTTATATTTATAAGGTAGAAGTGTAAGTAGAGTTTTCAAAATTAAATTTGAAATATCGAAATTTGCTACCATAAAATACTGCTTTTAATCCTAAACGTGTAATAAAAACATGTGGTCTGTTCCTTTATTTTTGAAAATGGTAAAACCGGCAAAAGTTGTAAACTGCTTCCATATGAATGATATGGTGTCCGAAGTAAAGGAACGCTTTTCGAGTAAAAAGTGGTAAAACTTGAAGATTATTGCACGTAAAGGAACAGAGCTATGGTGGAATAATAAGGTGTAACGCCAACAACAGCTGATCTTCATACCAGTTGTCAAAATGCGTTATTGTGAATAAAATCACATACAAAATGTAAACAAGCAATTCACAGTAATGTATTATTGTGAGCAAATTTGACGTTTGACATGATTTGATGTAACACCTTCTTATTCCACCATGAATAAAAATTAGCTACGAGAGTCCTAATTGCGTTATATTTACATTTTGATTCAAATTTGTTCTATTTTAGAGGATTTTCAAAAATCTTTTATGTTTTCCCTGAAAAAGAATTTGGAACGACCCTATTATTCAATATTTTCTTTGACAATTAATTTTCAACAACAACAATGTTGTTTTTGTAAATTTTGTTTTTGTTTAAAAATTTTGATACTAAAATTTTTTGCAGCAATTCACTATCTACCTTGTTTATTCTGATACGTGAAAAGTGTTGCAACTTTTGATACTTCCCAGCAAACATTTTTGGAAGTTGTGCAATTGGAGTTATGATTTCACCACATCTATGGATGTACTCCAACAGAGTTATGAAAAATGCACTCCGTCCGATACATTTTATAAGCAGTTGCTGTAGAGATCTCTACAGGAAAAAACAGTTGGTTGATCCCTACACATTTCTTCAAAAGATAAACGAGAGTGTATATATTTCGAAGAATTTGTTATAAAATATAGAAATAACAACTTAAGTTGCGACATTTTTTGCGGTAATTCACGAGACGGAAATTTTTAATGGAGTGGAGTTGGAGTCCATGTCGAAAGGTGAACTAGTGATGGTAATGCAACATAAAAACTTTAGGATGATGAAAGAAAATCAGATGCGCTTATATTAAATCGAGAACGAAATAAGTAAGCTCAAATGTGATTGAATTTAATGGAAACTTTTTTTAATTTGTGTTTATATAATAAAGTTCTTTGTGTTCTTGTTTTACACAAATAATAAATGCATTTTATTTATTTTGGGATATTTCGCAATGGCTTGCATTTTAATTACATCTTTAGACTGATTAAAAATGCAATCCGAAGAACGCATATAAATTCAATTCAAAGAACTGCATCTTAAGCCGTGATGGACTGCATACTATCTGTGTGCTGTGGAAGCAAAACGGAGTGCATCCTAGCTGCGCGCTCTCTTGTAAAATTCATAAGTGAATTCATAGGAAAATATGTACTCCAACAGCAAATGTACCGTACACTTGTAGTGATTCAACTGTATCCGCGGATGCAAACTTTTTGCTGGGTTTTTAGGCAAAAATAAACCCAGCAAAAAGTTTGCATCCGCGGATGCAGTTTAATCGCTACAAGTGTACAGTACAAGTGCCGTTGGAGTACATCCCTAGCAAAAAGTTTGCATCCGCGGATGCAGTTGAATCGCTACAAGTGTACAGTACAAATTCCGTTGGAGTACATCTTTTTCTATGAATTCACCTATGAATTCTACAAGACAGCGCGCAGCTAGGATGCACTCCATTTTGCTTCCACAGCACACAGCTAGGATGCAGTCCATTTTCGATCAAAATCACAGTTTTTGATGTAGTGTTTTGGATTAAATTTATAGGCACTCTTCGGATTGGATTTTTAGTCAGTCTAATGATGCAATAAAAATGCAAGCCATTGCGAAATATCCCAAAATAAATAAAATGTATTTATTATTTGTGTCAAACAATAGCACAAAGAACTTTATTATATTAACACAAATTAAAAAAAGTTTCCATTAAATTCAATCACATTTGAGATTACTTTCTCCGTTCTCCAATTAATCCAAGCGCATCTGATTTTGCTTCATCATCCTAAAGGTTTTTAATGTTGCCTTCCAATCACTAGTTCAGCTTTCGACATTGACTCCAACTGGACTCCACTCCATTAAATATTTCCGTCTCGTGAATTACCGCAAAAATGTTCACAACTTAAGTTTTTATTTCTTTATTTTATAATAAATTCTTAGATATGTATACACTATTATTTTTAGAGACTTTTTACTTTTTCGTCATTTAGAGCTGTTTTGCCATTTATTTGCTAAAACAGGCAACATTTTGCGTCATTTACCATACAAAAATAAATGACGATAGCTGCGTCATTTATTCTAAACAACGCACGAAAATTATATTATAAGCAATCCTGTTTTTTTTTGACATAAACTACCGAAAAATGAAAATGTTTCCATGTAATGATGTTGAATTTCAGCTGATTGTCATATTAAAAGGAAAACAAGCAATACGTACAAGAAGTTGAAGTTGAAGTTTATTGAGACTTGTATAACAATTAAAGAATTCGAAACGTTACAATGAAGAACTTAAAACTATTACGTATTATTTTAATAACAATAAATGGTTATCAACTAATACGTACAAGAAAGAAATAAAAATACAAACAAAATTATGCAAATGAAATAAATATGGCAAAAGAAAAAAGTTAAAAAATTCAGAAAGAGTGCAGTTTAAGGACTCGTCTGGGATGATTTTTAATTTTTGGTAACATGTTCTGTATACAGTCCCAGTTATGATGGTACAATTTTTCGAGATCAAATGCATACGTTTTGAAAAATTGGTCCATTGTTTTTAACTCCGTACTATGAACTGCAAACTATGAATATATGTGGACCTTCAATTAGTTTCCGTCTTGGCCATGTGAAGCTATAGATCAACCATTCATTCATGTACCTCAAATCATTTGTTTTCCAAACAATGACAATTTTTGTGCCAATTGGGTTTGATAAAGTCCATAAATGATGAAACCAATTCAAATTCAATTCAAATACCTAGGTATTGCTAACAGCTTCGGGTTTAAGTTGTATGTGCAGGTTGAATGAAGTTGGTCCAGGGGCTGGATTCTTGTTCTGTGAAAATTTGAAATGAAAAATAGTTGCCTTATAAAATTTTTCATTTGACATTTATTGCCTTTATAAAAGTTTTCATTTCAAATTTTCATAGAACAAGAATTGAGCCCCAGGTCAGTAGTGTGGATCCAAAACATTGCTTATGGGTACTTTACACGATATGTGTTTTGCATATGGGTTGTCACTTTTTATATACAAAATGTATACGCAAAGTGGCAACCCATATGTAAAATACATATCGTGTAAAGTACCCATTAGCCATTTGTCAATTGTTGCCGATCACTAGACACAGTGGGGGAATCAGGAATTTCGTACTCTTTAATGAAAATAGAGAAAATTAGTTTAGTTGAATAACAAATAAAATGATTGTGTTACAATTTACTTTAGAGCATCCTCAAAAGTGGAATTTTTAAGTGGACATTAGATTAGTGGTATCACAGTTGTTCCAATATGAAACGTCAAAACAAATGGTTGTAGTACGAATTCGCCGAAATATTGACAAACACACATTTGAAGTTTGAATTCCAATAAAAACCCAACAAAAAATTTTGGAATTTGTGCATGTGGAGTTATGATTTCACAACATCCTTCGATGCAGTCCACACGGAGTTATGAAAAATTCACTCCGTTGGATACAATTTGTAATCAGTTGCTTTAGAGATCCCTACAAAAAAAAACAGTTGCTTGATCCCTACCCGCCGCTGGCGAAATCATTTATTGTAAAAATAAGAGAGAGTGTATACATTTCTAAGAATTTGTAATAAAATAAAGAAATAAAAACTTAAGTTGGTCCCGGTCCACACTAGAGTGATTTCATTGAAAAAATTGCATGAAATTATGCGTCTTTAGATCGACCTCCGTGGTAGAGAAAAATCATAAAATTGCTTTAGTGGGGAATTCGATTTAAGAAAAGCTAATTTCATGAAATTCGCGCTAGTGTGGACCGGGACTTGCGAACATTTTTGCGGTAATTCACGAGACGTACATTTTTAATGGAGTGGAGTGCAGTTGGAGTCCACGTCGAAGGCTGAACTAGTGATGGGAAGGCAACATAAAAACCCTTTAGGAGGATGAAGCAAAATCAGATGCGCTTGGATTAATTGGAGAACGGAGAAAGTAAACTCAAATTTGATTGAATATAATGGAAACTTTTTTAATTTGTGTTTATATAATAAAGTTCTTTGTATTATTGTTTCACACAAATAATAAATTAATTTTATTTATTCTGGGATATTTTGCAATATCTTGCATTTTTATTGCATCTTTAGACTGACTACAAATGCAATCCGAAGATTGCCTTTAAATTCAATCCAAAACACTACATCAAAAGCTGTGATTTGGATCGAAAATGGACTGCATCCTAGCTGTGTGCTGTGGAAGCAAAATGGAGTGCATCCTAGCTGCGCGCTCCCTTGTAAAATTCATAAGTGAATTCATAGAAAAATATGTACTCCAACGGCTCTTGTAATGTACACTTGTAGCGATTCAACTGCATCCGCGGATGCAAACTTTTTGCTGGGAATATATACAGTGAGTCAGTTAAGTGTTTGGGCTCTTTAGATTATTAAAAAAAATTTAAAAAAAAATCGTTTAAAACCATCCAATTTGAGTTCAAAAAGTGGAATATTTGTATATACAGGCATGTCACAGAAACGAATTCCGATCGAAAGTGGAATTAATTCCGTATTTAGCTTCTTCAGAAAACGAAGAATTTTTCGGAATGAAACCATCTTTGATTTTGCAAACGGAATTGTATTTTTATTTTTTTTTTACATTAGCCACTTTAAAACACTCTAAAAACACTTAGAAATAATAAGAATGTTGTTTTGTTAACAAATTGACATTTAATTTCCTATTTATACTAAATAATGAAGTTTTCCGATTTTACAAAATCGATCGGAATCTGAAGAAAAAAAAAAAAAGAAAAAAACATTGTTCCACAACATCCCATACGGGACAAGGGAGACTTCTCTCATATCAATGAGTGCACCCCGATTCATATTTAGCTCAATGATATGGGACCTACTGTTTATCGCCGAGTCCGAACGGCGTGTCTTAAGACACCACTTGTGGAGAAGTTTTTCAAGGCTGAAATACTCAGGAAATGTCGCCAACATTACTGAGGGGTATTTTGCCACCGTTGAAAAATGTTTGATGTTGCTTGGCCGAGGAATCAAACCCCCGACCTTCTGCGTGCAAGGCGGGCGTGCATACCATTACACCCATCTGAAGAAGCTAAAACAAAAACGATCGAAATGAAATTACGGAATTGAAACCATTCCGATCGGAATCTGTGACATGCCTGATAGTATGTTTGTGGATAGTTTAGGATCCAATGTCAGCAAAAAGCGCTGCGAAAGGCTTAATGGTCTTCTATATATTGACAAAAATCTATAAAGACACAAACTATTTTACCTCATTTGACATTTATTTTACACGCTACAACTATGTTTACAAATTAAAAGCTAAGATCGTCGCAAATAGTGAAAGAAATAACAGTTTGGAACTATGAAAATCAAGAGCAGAAACAAAAAACATTTAAATAATCGCGAAAATCTTTCCTGACCGCTTCCAAAAATTAATCGGGTCTTCAATATTGATCTCGGAACCAATATCTTGGATGCAGTGTCCACAAGGTGCTAAATCTAATGATATTGACGGTATTATGGCAAGAAAAATACATATTTGGCCTGTTACCGTACTTTAAAAGTGGTAAAAGTCGTAAAAGTTGTAAACGATTTTCATATAAATTTTGTGTACGGGAACGCAAAATGTGTAAAAGTGGTAAAAATTGTAAAAACTTTTTAGTTCTGGAACAGAGCTACTATTTTTGAAATAAATATGACAAAATAGATTACTCTTTATTTTCATGTAAAATGTGAGGGTCATCCGACGCACATATATTTAAATCATTCGCCACTAAACCGCACCATTTTTTAAATCCGATTGTATAACATCAGAGGTCTTGAAAAGGGATGATTGTTTCTCTCTATTTTCTAATTTTTTTCTTCCTACATAACCATCAATATCTCTGGATTTTGGAAACTTATGGACACTTTATCCAAAACATTGGTTCCGAGATCAATATTGGAGACCCGATTAATTTTTGGAAGCGGCCAGGAAAGATCTTCGCGATTTTTTTAATGTTTTTTGTTTCTGCTCCTTATTTTCCTAGTTCCAAACTGTTATTTCTTTCACTATTTGCGATGCATCTTAGCTTTTAATTTATTTTTTACTCACTTGTTATGATTTGAAGGTAGCGGTGAATCATTTTTCACTGATTTTCTTAGAGATTAATGTCGGTAATGACCAAAATTGATGTAACATATTGTCGAAGAAATTAATATATGTAGGAAAGTGGAGAAAATAACCGCGAAAACATGTCGCAAGATGTTGGAACTGTTGCCCAAACGGTTGTAGAATGTGATAACCACCAACTGTTACTGTTTAATTCCAAATGATTTCCGCATTTTCTTCTTCTTCTTTATTTGCAAATTCGGTATTCGAATATAAGCGACCATACAATTGTAGCATATTTCATTGCAATTACATAGATTACAAATGTGATATTTTTTTCATGACATTTATAAATTATTGATAATTCTTTCAAAACTGCTTCTATTTCTTGATATACTGAGAAGATTAGCCGTGTTGTTGATATTTGTCCAGTCTTCTATGTTTTTTATCCAAGACATCTCTTTTCTGCCTCTGGTACGGCGTCCTTCAATGGTAATTTTAAGTATTGCCTGCAGGAGCTTATACTTTCCATGTCGCATGATGTGTCCTAAGTATGCCGTTTTTCGTTTTTTGATGACAGATAAAAGTTCTCTCCGTTGGTTCATTTTTGTCAGTACTTCGAGATTTGTGACGTGTGCAGTCCAAGGTATTTTTAATACTCTTCGATAAATCCACATTTCGAAGGCTTCTAGTCTTTTTATGTCAGCAGCTTTAATGGTCCAGACTTCTGCAGCGTATAATAAGACTGACCATACATAACATTTAATAAATCGTACTTTTGTCTCAATGTTTATATCATGGTTGGTCAAAACTTTTTTATATTTGAAGAATGCATCTCTTGCCATTTCTATACGACATCTTATTTCCTTTGAGGGATCCCATTGGTCATTAATTAGAACCCCGAGGTATTTAAAACTTTGTACTCTTTCGACGTGTGCGTTGTTTATTTTTAACATTGTTTCATTGTGCGAATTTTTCTTACTAACAATCATCAGTTTTGTTTTGTGTGTGTTAATTTTAAGACCATATGATTCGCTGCGTGAAGTGAGTGCATTTACTAGTTTTTGAAGTCCGGATATACTATCGGCTAATACTGTGGTGTCATCTGCATATCGGATGTTGTTAATATAAGTACCGTTTAGTTTTATTCCTTCTTTTATATTTTTGACGGATTCTTGGAAAATTCTCTCTGAGTATATGTTAAACAGCAACGGAGATAAGATACAGCCTTGCCTGACCCCTCTTGATATCAGTATATCGTCGGTAAGATTGCCGTTGACATCAATCTGTGCAGTTTGATGCCAGTACAGACTCCGAATGCACCTGAGTTCTTTGTCATCTATCCCAATTGACGAAAGTCTTACATTAAAATTTTAAATTTTTTTATCGATTTTTGTTGAAGAATTTATACGAGTGAAAAAATTATTAAACGGGTCGACCTACGGTGCACCCTACACTCGGTATAAAGTAAAATTAAATAAGTGAATAATTTTGATTATTATAAATATATTTCTATATTTATCTGAACTACTTATAAAATTTATTGATTTTTTGAAAAAATGTATTGTTGTTGTTGGTAGTTCGGGTGTATTTTACAGTCCGTACACCCTACTTTTGGGCGAAATTTTTTCGAATTTCGAGATTTTTTGAAGTTTTTGAATTTTTTCCCCTTCTTCTTGAAAAATAATTGGGTTGTGTATTTTTCGACACAGCTAACCGATTTTTTTTGATACACTGAGGAAAATTGTGTTACTTTTCGTTACACTGAGAAAAATTAATTCGTAATTTTTGTTGAATTTTCTTGGGGTTTGGAGTATTTTTCGATACATTAAAAGAAAATTTTGGTATTTTTCGATACCGATTCTAAATATTTTTGGATTTACTCAATTTTTTTCGAATTTTTTGAAGCGTTTCTATAAATTTTTGTTTACATTGGTGGTTTTTGGATCTTAGAATTTTTATTCGAAAACAGAATATAGTGAATTTTTTATAATTCATTTGGTGTTTGGCTAATTTTTTGGCGATTTTAGAAGATTTGTATATTTTTTGGATTTTTTGTGCTTTCGGTCAATTAACTTAAATTCTAATCAAAATGTCGCTTACTCCTTTGGACTTTTTCATTAGAGCCACTGATTTCCTTATCACTTTCGATCAAAATCTATCTGCTCTCCGAGATGAAGATTTTGATGTTTACATTCTTGAGGCGCAAGCCGTTGAAGTAAAGGAAATGTGGGGAAAAGTCAAAGATAGGTATGATGAATGTCTTAATTACCTAAAAACTTCTGATCATCCTGATCCTACAGATGTTACCTCGGCTGAGAGTAAATACCAGGTAGCGTTTAAGGCATTCATAAATAGCATTGCCATGATTAATAGGAAATTGGATAAAGTTAGAACACCGAAGACCTCTTCGGCCAATATTGGGCACAATGGAAATAGTACCCTGCGATCGGAGTACAATGGTTCCGATGATAGTTTACCTATTTCTCAGGTTTCTCATCGCACGGGATCATCAATGGGAGCGTCAGCGTACTTAGGTGAAAGTAATTTTCATAATTTGCATCTACCTCCTTGCGATATTGATGTTTTCAACGGGGATTTCCTTTCCTGGCCGACATTTAGGGATTTCTTCTCCGCTGTTTTTATTAAAAATAACAGTCTAAGTGACATTGAAAGGTTATGTCACTTATTGAAAAAGACAAGTGGCGAACCGAAGGATATAGTTTCCAAGTTTCCTCTTACCCATAAGAGTTTTGACTTAGCGTGGAAGGCATTAAAGGCCACTTATGACAATGTTCGTATACTTGTCAATAATCAATTGAAATTACTATTCGATCTTCCGGTCCTTGAAAACGAATCTTGTTCAGGATTGAAAAATTTACAAAGAGGAATAAATGGTTGCATTTCTGCAATGGCCATTTATGATGTCTCTACAGCTGATTGGGACCCAATATTAGTTTTCACTTGTATTCAAAGGTTGCCCAAAGATACTGTCACCTTGTGGGAACATACAGTAAAGGACAAATCTGCATTGTCAACTTGGAAAGATTTGGATTGTTTCCTTTCGGAAAGAATTCAAACTTTAACATGTCTTCGAGATATAAGGGGTATAGATTCTTCCAAAAAAGGTGATAAAAAGATTCGCTCTCACGTAACTAAAGCCTCGACTAAATCTTCTTCCGCTCCTTCTCAAAAATGTTGCGTTCTCTGTCCCAGATCTGTTCATTCCTTGCGTTTATGTCTAGAGTTCATAAAAATGACAGTCGAAAGTCGCTATTCGGTGATTCGTAGACACCAGTGTTGTTTGAATTGTTTGACTGTTGGGCATGAAGTAAAGAAATGTATTAGTAAGCATAGTTGTGGTAAGTGTAATAAACGGCATCATACGCTACTTCATAGAGAATCTTCAAATGTTTCAAATGCTTCTAGATCAGCTGCTCCACTACAAAGAAATTCGAACTCTTCTTCAGCTCCACCTTCTTCCTCCGCTATTGATCAAAATGGTCCATCGACTTCGTCAGGTTTGACGTCTGGTCAGTCAAATTTTAACACCCTCCATGTTTCCCAGAATAGAAATGTTTTATTGGGCACGGCCATGGTGAACATTATTCATCACGGTATTAATTATCCTGCTCGTGCTCTCATCGATCCAGCGTCTGAAGCCTCTTTTATAACCGAAAAATTGCAGCGTCAGTTAGGTATCTCCGCAAGTTCGACTCTTGCCACGGTTTCAGGGGTAAATCAGACAGTGGCCACTACTTCTAGGAAGATATGTTCGCTGAATATTGCCTCTCCTATACAGGATTCTTTGGTATTTCAGTTAACGGCGCTAGTGATTCCTAGTATTTCAGGCAATTTACCATCCTTTTTGGTTAGTCCTGAGTTCGCTTCACGATTGCCAAATCTTCGTTTGGCAGATACACAGTTATTCGACTGTAGACCGGTAGATATGTTAATAGGAGCAGATTTATACCCACGAATTTTATTGCAGGGAACTCATATTAATCTGTTAGATTCATTAGTGGCGCAGAAGACAGTTTTCGGGTGGATAGTTACCGGCCCAGTTCCAAATTCCAGTGTGAGGGTACATTCCACTACTCTTAACTATTCAGAAGAGGCAAATGTAGACAAGGCATTGTTACGTTTTTGGGAATTAGAGGAACCCCCTAAACGGTCAATTTTGTCTCCATCGGACAAATTTTGTGAGGAGAATTTCAAGTCCACTACTGTCCGGGACTCTGAGGGCAGATATGTGGTCACCCTTCCCATTAAGCCAGAATATTTAGGTCAATCAGCGTTAGGACATTCAAGAACGAATTCTTTACGACAATTCCTTCGTAACGAGGCTTCCCTCTTACGAAAACCAGAAATTAAGGAGGTGTACGATAGGAATATTTAGAGTTAGGTCACATGAAGCCTGTTTCTTCAGCCACTTCCATGGTTTGCTATTTGCCTCATCACCCTGTGATAAATCCAGAGAAGCCCACTACCAAATTAAGAGTCGTTTTCAACGCCTCTAGCGGAACTTCTAGTGGCAAAAGTCTTAACGACATTTTGTATGTAGGTCCCACTTTGCAGTTAGATTTAGTCCTGCTTATATTAAGATGGAGACTCTTCCAGTTTGTCTTTAACTGCGATATAACTCAAATGTATCGCCAAATTAGAGTTTGTTCCCAACACACACCTCTTCAAAGAATAGTTTTTAGGGATTCTCCCGACCAAGACATTCAAGACTATGAGCTCCAAACAGCTCCAAACTGTGCACCGTATTTAGCTATACGGACTTTATTACAATTAGCTGACGATACTGAAAGGGAATTTCCGCTTGCAGCCCACATCTTACGTAGGTGTATGTATGTGGATGACGTTTTGGCAGGTTATCACGATTTGGGCTCCGCTCAAAAGGCTCGTGATGAACTGATTCAAGCATTATTATCTGCCAAATTTGAATTAAGAAAGTGGACGTCGAATGACCGTACCATACTAGAAAGCTTGCCCCCTGAACATTTGTACGACACAAAGCTTCTTACATTCGTAGAAGCGAGTAGTTCCAAACCTCTAGGGATTCGATGGAACGCGCAAACAGATCTGTTCTATTTCAGTGTGAACCCTCTCGCTCACAAAGATAAATATACCAAACGGGAAGTTTTATCCACTATCGCAAAGTTGTTTGATCCTGTAGGCTGGTTAGGACCAGTGATAGTGGTAGCCAAAATTATAATGCAAAAGGTTTGGCAAGATAAAATTGACTGGGATGATTCACTACCATCTTCGACGGCAAGTGAATGGCAAAGTTTTGTGAACACCTATAAGGATGTTAATTACAATAACATTCCTCGATGGGTTAATTATGCCCCAGATTGTCAAGCCGAACTTCACGTTTTTTCTGATGCCTCAGTAAAGGCATACGCGGGGGTGATATATATTCGTATTGTCACACCGAATGGGCAAATTTACACAAATTTACTATCTTGTAAGACCAAGGTTGCTCCGCTTAAGTCGATTTCATTGCCTAGGTTGGAACTATGTGGTGCAGTTTTGGCTTCAGAGTTGGTGAAATCAATTATTTCTGAGATTGGTATAGATTTTCATAGGATATATTGCTGGACAGATTCTACGATCGTCCTCTCGTGGCTTAAAAAAAACCCCTTCAACTTGGACAACGTTCGTTGCCAATAGGGTGAACAGAATTCATGAAAACGTTGGTCAAGAAAATTGGTATCACGTGCGCTCAGAAGACAATCCCGCAGATTTAGGTAGTCGTGGACTTTCGCCGGCAGACTTAGCTGCATCTGAAATGTGGTGGTGTGGTCCTACTTGGCTTCGTTCTGATAGGTCGCAATGGAATATTCCTGATTTATCGTCTCTTGATACGGATGTAGAGATGCGAGGTGTTAAAAGTCATGTCTCGTTCTTTTCAGAATATTCTGACATTTTAGAAAGATTTTCGTGTTTGAAAACGGCTATAGGGGCCATTGGATACATGATTAGGTTTTTCCACAACACTCATCGTCTGCATAAAGGAAATCATAATTTTGAGGAAATAGCTCTTTCAAGTTCTGAGATTCATTGTGTTAAAATACGTTTAGCAATTTTAGCTCAGAAGGTACATTATGCAGAAGAGTATGATTGTCTGTTAAATAAAAAGCCGTTGCATCCTAAAAGTTCGATTTTGTCATTAAATCCGTATTTAGATGAAGCCGGTGTTATGAGAATCAATGGGCGTTTAGTTAGGTCGCCAACTCTTTCTCCTTCGGAGACTCATCCTATACTACTTCCATATCATAGTCGCTTTACTTATTTGTTACTGCAGGATATTCACATTCGTTCAATCCATGGACAAATTCAATTAATGTTGCGTCTCGTTCGTAGTGAATATTGGGTACCTCGTCTCACTACATTGATTCGTACAGTAATTAGTCGTTGCATGCGTTGTTCATTGTACAAAAGTCGAGTTTGTACTCAAATCATGGCAGCTCTTCCTCCGGAGAGAACAACTTTCACTAGGCCATTTGCTACCACAGGGGTAGATTTTGCAGGGCCTGCTGACATAAAGTCATTCACGGGCAGATGTTGCAAGATTACTAAAGGATACATCTGCGTTTTTGTTTGTTTTTCGACAAAGGCCGTACACTTAGAAGCTGCTTCTGATTTATTCACAACAACTTTCCTAGCAGCATTTCATAGATTTATTTCGCGTCGCGGTTGTCCTAAAACGATGTTTTCGGATAACGGCACCAACTTCGTTGGAGCTTCGCGACACCTAGAGGAGGATTTCAAAGGTTTCTTGAGGGAAAGTCGTGAGCGTATATGTTCTGAATTGAGTTATCAGGAAATAACATGGAATTTCATAGCTGCTGGGGCTCCACATATGGGTGGCCTTTGGGAAGCAGCTGTGAAAAGTTTCAAGATGCATTTTAAGAAGCATGCAAAGAACATAAAATATACGTTTGAGGAACTGTCTACACTTCTATGTAGGATAGAAGCATGTTTAAATTCGCGGCCACTGTGTCCTATGAACGACAGTCCAGATTCTCAAGTGGCACTTACTCCGGGACATTTTTTGATAGGATCTCCAATTCTTGCTCCTCCGGAGCCAACAATAAATGAATCTCCCCTGCATATCGTTAACCGGTTTAGAAAAATGAAAGCTTTAACTCAACAATTCTGCCTTCGGTGGAAGGAAGAGTATTTGAAAGGTCTTCACAAGCGCTATAAATGGAAATATCCGGAGCGCGATATACAGACGGACGATTTAGTCGTCATTCGTAATGAACAATTACCCCCCACTTCGTGGAAACTAGGTCGCGTTATCAACGTGTTTCCGGGTGTCGACGGACACGTACGCGTGGCGGATGTCCGCACAGAAAACGGTGTTGTAAGACGACCGGTAGTCAAGTTGGTCATTCTGGCCAACGAGTAATTGTTTCTTATAATATTATCGCGGCATCTCTCTTTTTCATAGAATGGAAAATATGAGCAAGATTGCCGCTACCCTCCCCAACTTTGAAGACGAGCTATTGATGTCTGATGAGGAGAGGGACTGCGATGTAAAGATGGCTCCTGAAAAGAAAATTGATAAGGAAGATCCGAATATTGCGGAGAAAATGGAGGCGGCTCTTATCCGGGAGGTTGCACCCCGTCCTCCAGTAGATGATGGTAGTGCCCTTAAGGCAAATAGAGACGAGGTGACTCCTATCCGGGAGACTGCACACACACCTCGGGCTCCTAGCTTTGATTTAGATATCACGGAAGCCGCTCCTATCCGGGAGGTTGCACCAAAGGCTTCGGGTGAACCGTTGAAGAATTCCGTATCCGCGGACCAAAGTAAGTCGGCTCCGTCGACTGTATCTATTCGGAAAAACTCAGGTTCGAGAAGAAGTGAACAGCGCTGCGCATTCTGCAATCACGGTCACAAACTTCGTGACTGTGGTAAATTTCAAAGTTTGTCCCATGAGGGCAAAGTTCGGGTCGTGGTGTCCAAACGGTTGTGTTCGAACTGTCTTAATGAGGACCATTTTTACAGGAATTGTCGGAACCCAAAAAGATGCCAGATCTGTCAACGTGATCACCACACTCTGCTACACCCCACAAACAATTCACCAAATCTGGATCTTAGGAGGCCAAACCGCAGAAATGTGCGTTCACATCCTTCTGTCCCATCCTCTAACAACGAAATATCTTTCACTCCCTTCCAAAATCCCATCCCCATGTCCGCTCCTTTGCTTTCCTTCCAGCCAACCGTGACATTGACCCCAACAATGATTGTGAACATCAATATAGGTGAGAGAAGAATACCCGTAAGGGCTCTTTTAGACTCGTGTTCGGGGCACAGTCGGATCTGCCAGTCGCTTGCGGAGAAGCTTCAGTTGGGTGTGGTGCCAATGGGACATGGCATGTTTTCCCAAATAAATGTGGGGTCTTTGTATGAACGGGCCCTAAACGTGACGGTGTTTGCGCAGGTCATGCCGTTACGAAATATCGTGAAACCTTCGACGTCAGCACCAGAGAGTATTAAGGAAAGATATGCTGGTCTACAATTAGCAGATCCCGAGTTCTATAGGGCGGGACACATAGGTCTCATTCTTGGGTCTGAGGTTTACCCCAGAATCATAAAGATGCAAACCTTCTCGAACCCGGGTTTTCCGTTGGCTCAACTCACCATATTTGGGTGGGTTATTACTGGGCCCTGTAGTATGTAAGTTGAAGTTGTAGCGCCAATGTTAGCTGGCATGGACTCTCCGAGTCAGTTGTTTAAGAAAAAATGAATAATAAATTAATTGAAAACAAATGCTCACCATTGACGGTTCTACCCTTGAAATTTCATATATATATATACACATTCATAACTAGATATTAAGTTTTTTTAGTTGTAACATCGCTGGATGTTCCAAGGTGGCCGAGAAATGTTTAATTCCAAATGATTTCCGCATTTTAGGAAACTTAATTTCTTCTGCCGTTAGAATTTGCGTATCTCTAACCCAAATGCAACTTTGTGCATTCGCACCAAGTGATATATGTCAAATTCTAACGAGTTAAATTCGCGCCACTTTGCAACACCTAGCTTACTCGTTACTATTATACTTCACTTCTCTTTGGATTTTCGTCCACCAAACAACACCACTGTAAATAAAAAGGTAAAAATATTGTTTCCAACAATATTTATTCAATAAAGAGATTTTATTATTTTTATTATCAAAAGAATTGATACTGGTGTTTTTCGTTTTGGTTTTTTTATTTCTTTTTATTGCTCCGCAAACAGTTACTATAAAAATCCTTAGCGTGTAAAATAAATGTCATTTTCTCAAAAAATATGTTAAGCCTTTACCTAATTAACTGCGTGTTGCGTGTGCGTTCAAAAAAACAAAATACATGTATTGTTTTCAATTTGAAATACATGTATGTATTTTGTTTTTGTTTTTTTGAACGCACACGCAGTTAATTAGGTAAAGGCTTTAAAGGCAAAATACTTTTTTGAGGTAAAATAGTTTGTGTTGTTATAGATTTTTGTCAATATATAGAAGACCATTTATGCCCGTAATTTCTACGCGTAGTTATCTATGAGTTCATAGATACCCCCCGTTTCAATCCATAAGTAACGTTACCGGGTCGAAAACGGCCGTGTTTACCTGGTTGATCGTTGCTATTGTGTTAAAAGTTGTAAAACACTTCTGTGTGGCAATGATTTTGCGAAATCATGAATGAAAATCACCAATGTTACCACGTGTTTTCAAAAACTACACGCCTCGGTAAATGGCAAGTAGAAATTATTAAACGCGTAGGTAAAGATAACTAATAGGTAGGTAGCTACCTACAAGTTTACCTAGGCGTTGAAATTACGGGCATTATGTTTGGTTTACATTCGGCGCCGTTTCGTGATTTCGAAGGCGTTTCGTAATTTCGCGCGGAGTCAAGCAAAATTTATCATGATTTTGCATACAAAAATGAAATCATCTCATTTCGTGATTTCAGCGAAGTCAACATCGAAATCACCCCAGCAAAAAATTTTGGAAGTTGTGCAATTGGAGTTATGATTTCACAACATCTTTCGATGTAGTCCAACCGAGTTATGAAAAATGCAATCCGTTCGATACATTTTGTAAGCAGTTGCTGTAGAGATCCCTACCGAAAAAAACAGTTGGTTGACATTTCTTCCAAAGACATAAATACAACAAGATAAGACATTGTTTTTGCTATCATTCTTCAGTGAATGGCTTTTGAATTTAACATAATGTTATATCACGATATGGTGATATAACATTTTTTTCTTTTATACATTTTTACGTATTTAACCGAATTTACCGATCCAATTGACATAGAATTATTCTTGAATAGATCCTTGAATTCATAAATTTCGTTTCTGATACCATTACATGAAATGTTCCTCCTTGGTTGCGATTTTGAATTAACTGCAACCTGTTAAGGGTAATGTTTCTATACAAAGTTTCGTAAACATTTTTTTGTTGCATGCATTTTGTCATGTTTTAGTTGTATTTATGTCTTTGTTTCTTCAAATGATAAACAACCCAGCAAAAAATTTTGGAAGTTGTGCAATTCGAATTATGATTTCACAACATCTTTCGATGTAGTCTAACAGAGTTATGAAAAATGCACTCCGTTCGATACATTTTATAAGCAGTTGCTCTAGAGATCCCTACAGAAGAAACAGTTGGTTGATCCCTACACACTTCTTCAAAAGATAAACAAGAGTGTATACATTTCGAAGAATTTGTTATAAAATAAAGAAATAACAACTTAAGTTGCGAACATTTTTGCTGTAATTCACGAGACGGAAATTTTTAATGGAGTGGAGTTGAAGTCCATTTCGAAAGCTGAACTAGTGATGGGAAGGCAACATAAAACAACTTTAGGATGATGAAAGAAAATCAGATGCGCTTGGAATAAATCGAAAACGGAGGAAGTAAGCTCAAATGTGATTGAATTTAATGGAAACTTTTTAATTTGTGTTTATATAATAAAGTTCTTTGTGTTCTTGTTTTGATTAAAAATGCAATCCGAAGAGTGCCTTTAAATTCAATCCGAAACACTACATCAAAAGCTGTGATTTGGATCGAAAATGGAGTGCATCCTAGCTGTGTGCTGTGGAAGCAAAATGGAGTGCATCCTACCTGCGCGCTCTCTTGTAAAATTCATAAGTGAATTCATAGGAAAAGATGTACTCCAACGGCACTTGTACTGTACACTTTAAGTGATTCAACTGCATCCGCGGATGCAAACTTTTTGCTGGGTAGGAAAAAATGTACTGCAACGGTAATTGCACTGTACACTTGTACTGATTAAACTGCAAACTTTTTGCATGGTACATTTGTCGGCTGCTGTCGGCAGCGGCGGGTAGGGATCAACCAACTGATTTTGTTTTGTAGGGATCTCTAAAGCATCTGCTTATAAAAAGTATCCAACGGAGTACATTTTTCCTAACTCCGTATTGATTGCATCGAAGGATGTATTGAAATCATAACTCCACCTGCACAACTTCCAAATTTTTTTGCTGGGTGTCTTCCAGTTGTCCATAATTTTTCCATAGACAGTCGGGTAAATAAATTTTAACATTTTTGTAAAACTTAGTGGAATAATAATTGAAATGTGTTGAAACAAAAGAACCTGAACAAAAACAGAATATGTGAACGGAAAACATTCATAATTTTACAACTATTTTTGCAGTTGTCGGGACGCCTACGTCACACAGGCAAGTTTCGGGATTTTGACAATCAATACATGAAGTCAACTGTCCTGTCATGCGTAAACGCTTGATAAATGACATGTAGAAATTACCAAACGCGTAGGTAAAGATAACTAAAGTGTCAAATACATACGCTCCGTTGAGCGCCGCGTTACAACATATATACAACGTTACAACAACCACATGAAAATTTCAAGAACAAACTTGGCATCACTTACTCATTTTTATGTGGTTGTTGTATTCGACGCGTTACGGGACTCACAAAGGACCGTATGTGCCTAGGCCTTTAAAGACTTGGTGTCACAAAGTGCCATCCAACGGACCGTATGTGCCAGGGCCTTTAAGCCCGCGTTGCGAGTTGAAAACAACCACATGAACAATTTATAAGTGATGCTCAGTTTGTTCTTGAAGTTTTCATGCGGTTGTTGTAACGCGACGCTCAACCGACCTTATGTGCCGGGGCCTTTATGTCCGTAATTTCAACGCCTATATAACGGGTAGGTAGTGGTCTATACCGACGAGTTTGGTTTCTACGTGGCGTGTAATTTTTGAAAATATATAGGCCCAAACTCAATTAGCTCGTTGCTAGCATTCTTCGCTTTACTCTATCAAACCGACGCAAAAAATCCGTTGAATTTTGGACCTAAAGGGCTCGGCATATACGGTCCGTTGTGAGTAGCGGCACGTGTTATAAACAACATTAAAAATTCCTTATTCGGTGTTTAGGTGTTCAAAGTTATGGGAAATAAAAATTGAGTTTATGGGAGAGGGAGTAGAGAGGAATTAAGGGGGTACACACACCCCTGTACTCGCAAATTATGTTTTGTTTCATTATTCTTCGCAGTTTTTTCTGAATTTTCTATCATTTTATTTTCTCCGCTGGCAAATAAACAGCAGCGCATACATTTGAATTAAAAAATTTTGTGATGAAAAGTAAATTGAACAACAAATTATCAGTAAAAATTAGCTCTGTTCCTTTACCTGCCTGAGGTTACCATTTCTTACCATTTTTAACCTGCAAAGCGTTCCTTTACTTTAAGAAGCATACAATTTATATGAGACCAGTTCACCACTTTTACCATTTTTTGCCACTGTTACCATTTTTTAAAGTAAAGGAACAGACCAATTAATAGTAAACATATATGTACATATGTATTTTTTATTTTTTAATTAAATTTAATTTCTATAATAAATATCACATTTCTATTGCCTTTGAATGATCAAATGAGAAAATGAGTGTGAAGAAGAAACAGAAACTTGACAAAAACATTATTTGCGTGCCTAAACTACTAATTTTAAAAGAAATTGAGAAGAAAATTTGCCATTCCAGTTTGAACGTATATGGTCTGTTCCAGTACTGCAAGAATCTAAAAAATTTTATTATTCTTTTCGATAACATAAAAGACAAAATGGCGAAATTAGCCTCTTCACTTTTATGTATCCCACCAACGAGCGCATCATCAGAAGAAGCTTTTTCAAGTGCTAGCTCGTTAATGACAGCAAAAAGGTCAAATTTAAGCATTTGACGATAAACAGGGTGCAGGGGTGAATTTACATATAGTGTAAACTACCCCTAACAATTTTACCAAAAATGAAGGAAATCGGTAATGGGGTTTCTACACGGTATGGTTTTTACATATTCGTGCATACCAACTGTCACAAATCTGAATTTTGTACATATGGTGTGAACCATGGTACAATAATTCATAGGTAGGCCAGGTATGAGAATCGCCAAAAAAATACAACCCTGTTGCTATGGCTTAAAACGTCAAAATTGTGTTGATGAATGATAACGGATGAGTATACAAAGAAGAAGAAGAACAAAATGTTGAAATGAAAACAAAACAGAGTTGAATTTTTTGATCAATAATAAATATCAACTCTGCATGTCAACACGGTTTTGACAGATTAAGCCATAACAAAAAAAAAATTGTAATTAGCTGTTAGCTGTGGCCTACCTAAGAATTATTGTACCATGGTGTGAACCATGCAGAAATTTCAATTCATCAAAGCGTTATGTGCATACATATTGTTACGGAATTAGATTTAACTAATCTCCGTGTAGACGTTGTTTTATTCCCCGATACGATTTGTACCAATTAAAACAGGGTTCGTTTTAGATTACGTTTCTACAATGCTTTATTTACTTTATTACACTTATTCAGAACCGACTTTAATTACAAAGCACACAGCAAGTCTCTTGTTAGCACGCAGCTCTTATTTAACCGATCTGTTCAGTTCAACGCTTAAAACACGACTCACCCAATGTTGCCATTCGTAACTCTATTTATACCCAAAATCTCCTTGGTCTAGAAATATCTAGAAATCTGGCAACATCTCGAATCTGTGCAATGAACACACAGACGCACATTCGCACTAAGCGAACAACTATACTCACATACATACAAGCACAGTAATGACGTAACTACAACAACAACTAAATGCAAGAAAAGAAGTAACAAACTAAACGATAATTACATGATTATGGCAAAACAAACAAAAGAACATTAACAAAAAGGTAATGTGACAACTAGAATGATCAAGAGAATTCTACATGGTAGTTGTTGTTGCTTAAATAAAGTAACTGCGTAATAAAAACTTTACGTTACAATTCAAATTTTTAAATTAACGGAATTAAACTAAACTAACTTAAACCTATCAGTTACATTCGTAACATTGCCTCCCGCTTAAGCCTGTTCGTCCCGAATAGGCACAGTTCCCTCTCGGTGGTATGGGCAATGGTAACACAGCCTCCCGCTTAAGCCTGTTCCTCTTGACTAGACGCAATTCTCGTTCCGTAGTGATGGCAACTGTTTTTGATGTACCCTCTACTGCGTCAGCTTTGGACTTTTGCTCTTCTGAACGACATTGCTTTCTCTCCAGGAATCCTGACGTTATACCTTCTTTCTTTGTGGTCACCTTCCTAAGTGCCACCTGGTCGTCATCGGACTTGTCCTTCCTTGTTGTACGGCCGCTTTTCGATGGACCTTTCCTCGACATACATCTTCGCTTTCTCGTCTTCGTTGCTGGATTCTTCCGCTTTCCTACGGGCCAATTGTCGGCGGCTTCCACCTTCAGCGTACGGACATCGACAGCGATCTCTCCGGATTCTGCCTTTGGGCGATGTTTGCTTTTCTCGTTGTAGCCCACACTTATCGGTATTTCCACATTGGACCATGTCATCACATGGTGCTTTATGTCCAGGTTGATATCGAAGGCAATCATGAAGTCTACACCAAGTATAACTTCGTCCACAATATCGGCCACTATAAAATCGAAATTTACCGATTTTCTACCCATGCTCAGCCTTTGGTAGGCCTTTCCATGCACCGTCGCAGTCTCGCCTGTGGCCGTCCGCAATTTGACTCCATTTAACGGCAATACCTTCCCTTTTACCAAATCCGGTCTAATAATGGACTTTGTTGCACCAGTGTCCAATGTCAAGGTACGAAATACACCATTGACGAAGCCTTTAACCGTCAAGTTGTGATTCTCCTGCTGGACTATGGCTATAGAGATAGTGGGACCATCGTTTTCATCCTCTGCCATCGGCGTCTCGTGATTGACGGAATTCACTTTATTTGATTCACCTGATGTCTCTCTTTCCAGATTCTTGGCCACCGGTTGGCCGTCGCTTTTTGAAGGCGGTGAGGTAGATCTGAGCCTTGGTCGTTGCAATATGCATTCTCGTGCAATGTGTCCAGCTTTACGACAGTTGTAGCAAGTCTTTCTCGTTTTACCAGCCCCTCGTTTCACACGCATTAGTGCATCCTTTAGCGGATCGACAACGGTCTGAGAATTGTTGTCCTCAACTTGCAGCCTCCGCACGTTGTAAGCTTTAGGTTTCACCAGCATCCTCGCGGTTTCTTGGGCCAGGGCAAATGACACGGTTTCTGCAAATGTTCCTATCGGTGCCGCATACGTCGCAAATTTTATCTCTGGATCACGAATACCACTAGCAAATGTTTCAATCTTTATGCGGTCCACCAATGGATGTGTCTCTCCTGGATATGCCAGCTGCGCCAATCGCTCTATATCAGCCGCAAAGTCTTGTAAGGTCTCATCTGGCTTCTGGACTCTTCCCCTCAGTTCCATTCGGTAGATCTCTTGCTTGTGTTCACTACCGTACTTACGTTCAAGAGCAGCCATTATATCTCCATAGTTGTTCCTAGAAGCGGCGGGAATACTCTGTAATACGTCAGCAGCATCACCCTTCAATGCCATAAGGAGTGATACCGCCTTGTCGTTGTCGTTCCAAGAATCTCTAGCAGCCAATGTCTCGAACTGTAATTTGAACACATTGAAAGAGGTAGAGCCGTCGAACACTGGAGGCTTAATTTTTAACGTGTTATGAATAGCTCTCACTGGGCCACCTTTGATTTCCAGTTCCGACATTTTCTTTTCAAGGTTCACAAATTTCTCATCATGGGCCAGAACTTTCTCGTCAACAGACAAAATCTTTTTATCCAACTCTTTCATTTGTACTTCCACGTTTTCTACTCTCTTTTCAATCACTAACGTGATGTTCTCGAGTTTCTCGTTAATATTTCTAGAGTTCTCTTCTAACTTTTCCTCCAATTTCCTGGAATATTCTTCACTCTTTCTGGAATTTTCTTCCATTTTAGCATCTAATTTCTCCATCATAAGTCTGGAAGTTTCTTCATTTTTCTTATTCATTTCCATGGAGCTACCTTCTATTTTCTTAATTTCCAGCATCATCATAGCCAGCATTGATTTCAAATCGTCTCCACTGGCAGCTACCGATGAAACTTCCTCAACGGAGGATTCGCCCTTTGCCGACAACTCGACTTCCTCCTTACTGTCGAACTCATATGCGTCGATGTTCATTCCACGGCGCTCGAACTCTTCCAACAAGCGTTTTTGTAGTTCGGCCTTGTTGCCAGTAGAACACAACTCCAACTTACTTAGCTCCTTCTTCAAGTCTTCCACTCGCAGATCCTTAAACTTCATTGTAGGATGATCGTAATCTCACTGCTGACACCAATTGTTACGGAATTAGATTTAACTAATCTCCGTGTAGACGTTGTTTTATTCCCCGATACGATTTGTACAAATTAAAACAGGGTTCGTTTTAGATTACGTTTCTACAATGCTTTATTTACTTTATTACACTTATTCAGAACCGACTTTAATTACAATGCACACAGCAAGTCTCTAGTTAGCACGCAGCTCTTATTTAACCGATCTGTTCAGTTCAACGCTTAAAACACGACTCACCCAATGTTGCCATTCGTAACTCTATTTATACCCAAAATCTCCTTGGTCTAGAAATATCTAGAAATCTGGCAACATCTCGAATCTGTGCAATGAACACACAGACGCACATTCGCACTAAGCGAACAACTATACTCACATACATACAAGCACAGTAATGACGTAACTACAACAACAACTAAATGCAAGAAAAGAAGTAACAAACTAAACGATAATTACATGATTATGGCAAAACAAACAAAAGAACATTAACAAAAAGGTAATGTGACAACTAGAATGATCAAGAGAATTCTACATGGTAGTTGTTGTTGCTTAAATAAAGTAACTGCGTAATAAAAACTTTACGTTACAATTCAAATTTTTAAATTAACGGAAATTAAACTAAACTAACTTAAACCTATCAGTTACATTCGTAACAATATGTAAAAACCAAAGGGTCGTCGCCAACTAACAGACAATGTTGCTGACGTCTTAGCGTTCTAAACCACAATCCACTTAAAAAATCTTTCGATGTGAAAGACATATTTACAGTCTACGGTGGAAAAAAGCCATCGACTGTAATATGAATGCAACATTGAAAAAATTGATTTCTGCAATAGAAGGGGGACAAATGAGTCGTCTTTGGAAATAAAAAGCTTCAATTTGAACTTCACAAATGCAAAATTGCAATCTTGGATGCATAAATAGGAGCTCCAAATGGCGAAAATTGTCTAGCAACAACAACAATATCTAATATGCCTGATGATGTTAGCCTAACCAGCTAACGAAACGATCGTCGCATAGTGGTTGATGTGTGTGTAGGACTTCGCTAGATATCAATTTTTCAATGTAATCTCCTTAGGTCATAAAAAGCTCGATTAATTAAATTAATTAAATCTCACAAATAATGGCCTTCGCCCCTAAAAAGGCAAAAACCTAAAAATAAAACATTCAGCTGAGCCCGGCTGGGATTCGAACCTGGGTCGTCGCCAACTAACAGACAATGTTGCTGACGTCTTAGCGTTCTAAACCACAATCCACTTAAAAAATCTTTCGATGTGAAAGACATATTTACAGTCTACGGTGGAAAAAAGCCATCGACTGTAATATGAATGCAACATTGAAAAAATTGATTTCTGCAATAGAAGGGGGACAAATGAGTCGTCTTTGGAAATAAAAAGCTTCAATTTGAACTTCACAAATGCAAAATTGCAATCTTGGATGCATAAATAGGAGTTCCAAATGGCGAAAATTGTCTAGCAACAACAACAACATCTAATATGCCTGATGATGTTAGCCTAACCAGCTAACGAAACGATCGTCGCATAGTGGTTGATGTGTGTGTAGGACTTCGCTAGATATCAATTTTTCAATGTAATCTCCTTAGGTCATAAAAAGCTCGATTAATTAAATTAATTAAATCTCACAAATAATGGCCTTCGCCCCTAAAAAGGCAAAAACCTAAAAATAAAACAGCTGTTTTGTTTGTACGCGATACAAAAAAACAACAGAAAAGGAATGAAAAATAAAATTTTGCCCTGCAGAAGGAATTACATATTGGCGAAAAAAGTGACATTTGCTATGCATGAATATGTAAAAAACATACCGTGTAGAAAACCCATAGAGAAAACGAAAATGTGAGTGCGATTAAAGTTGTTAATGCTTGGTTTACATTTACGAAATCCACTCGATTTCAACTGTCAAATCCATAGGTTAAACGTCAAATGAAATCCCTATGAGATTTCAGGAGTGATTTATATTTTGTGATAATATGCAATTGTATGCTAGTGTGAACGCAAAAAATAAAAGTGGCATGGACTTTGACAAACATAAAGGATGTCGAATGGATAAAAGAGTGACAGCTCATATGACATTGATAGATAGTGTAAACACCCCTTAAACATCGGCTCACAGCCGGCTGATAGCCGCCGCTGACATTTTTCAACATAAGCCGCCGCCGCCGACAAACTTTGCTCGGCGCAGGTCTCAAGTTGTTGACATTCGGCTGAAGAATTTTATCATATTGATATTGTAGTGTATATTGTAAGAAATCCGCTGCACAGGGACCACATTGCTCGTGCTATTCATTATCCTTCTAGTTAACTAGAGGTACGATTATAGGGATGTACGTTGCGTCTATAAGCACTCTCAGATTATTTGATGTAACACAGAGTTTGAGTTTATATTTAAGGCTTACCTAATGATTACACATGCAAGTAACTTGCAGACAGTTGTGTATACAGTTAGTCAACTTAATTATTGCAAAACCAAAATTGTTACAAATTTAAAATAAAACATCATTTTATTGGTGTAAATAAATATAATTTTTAATATTTTTGTTAACAGTATAATTCTTAGAGATGTTTATTAATATAATAAAATAAAAAGTAGCTAAATTTCACTAAACATTTTCTTAAAATTAACAAAAATGAGAACAACTCATTATTTGCACTGTCAACTAAAGAATTGCAAAATTCACAACTTTTCAGTCTTTCACGGTATTTTTCGAAAATTTGGTTCTAATATTTCGTATGCCCAACTTTAGCATCAAAACCAGCTTGTAAACGTATCTGAATTTAATAAAGAAGTTTAGGAATGCCATATTCCAATGGTATTTTTGCCATACTTCTTTATTGCATTTTATTTAGTCCCTCCTGTTAGTGGGCGACCTATTCCCGACTTTTCTCTTCAGGTGAATCCATGAATTGTCGATAAGGTTAATATATAGACTTTGAACTGGTGTGTCAACAACCACCAAGTCCTACATAAATAACATTTATGCTTAGGATCGTTGTCTTGGTAGTACTTATATTGCAACTTGCTTGAATTTCCAGAGTCAACAGACCTAAATTTGTTGACGATGCACAGATGCCCCAGTGGACAAAAATCGAAAAATGTGTTGTTGACTTTTTTAAAATTTTATGATTTCATTTTATAGAGAACACTTCAAATAGGACATTTCTGAAAGAATTTTGTCGATATATGGTGTTACTTTAAAGTTATAGCCCCCCAAACATATAACATTTTTCGTTGGTAATTTATATTGAAATTTATATAAAAACAGACCACATGTTCAACGAACTGTATTTAAAGAAGTTAATGGAATTATTACATCTTTTGAAATGGGAATTAAAGAGTGGTCAATGGAATTCCTCTTTGTGAAAAAAATGTTTATATATAAAGTACCGTTATGTTGATTGAAGCAATAACATTTTATACAAAACTAATGCATTTCGTTTCTTTCATGAAGCGTATTTAAAAATTAGAGCAAATTGCAGCTTCGGCCATTTCGTACATGAAACAGATATCCCTTTCGAATAAAATTATGCAAAAATTACATCCGACAAAATCCGATTCTTTGAGACACAACCAGATTATCATAGACAGTTTGAACAAAAAATCCATGTTTTCTTATTTTGCCTCACTTTACCAATTCACTTTATTTGACTAATTCGTTTTATATTTGTTAATGCATTTTTGCGTTGTCTGAACCGATTTTTCTCAAAATCGGTAAAACTAATTATGGGCTTATGAAAATATCACATATTTAGTTTGAAGGCTGTTCGATCAAAATTGGCTGAGATATAGCAATATCGGGGAAAGATATATATGGGGGCTATATCCAAATCTGAACCGATTTTTCTCAAAATCGGTAGATCTAATTATGGGCTTATGAAAATATCACGTATTTAATTTGAAGGCTATTCGATCAAAATTGACTGAGATGTAGCAAAATCGGGGAAAGATATATATGGGGGCTATATCCAAATCTGAACCGATTTGGACCAAAGTTTGAATTTTTCATTCCTATGCGCTCATAAGTACTTGTACAAAAATTCATTGACCTAGGTCAACTCCTTCTATTTTTGTCCATCTTTACAAGGGAGCGGCACCACTGTGCGATGTTGGTTAAATAATTTTTGTAAAACATCTAAAAAAACCTACTTTGTCATTGTTTCCTCCAAAATCTGGATGTTACCAACGTCACTGCATACCATAACTGAAAGTTTTCCGAACTTTACGGTATGTATTAAATTTTTGTTTTCCATGGTTGTAAGGGTTTTTCACAATACTTTTTGGGGTCAATCGTTATAGAAAAACATAATTTTAGTCTCATCGGAAAATATTACGTCATCACAATACTAAAGTTTGCGTGAAAATTTGTCTGTAACAAGTCTAAATAGTTTCTATATATTGTGCTGGGAGGAATGAGCATATTGGACGCAAAGGTGTGTCCTCCTTATGGATTTTGGGTAGTCAATATATTTTTGGGGGGACTGCACATACTTCAAAATCTTTTTTAATTAGAAAAGTCAATTTTGTGGTGCTGCTTTGGGGTCTTTCGTCAATTTCCTTTATCATTCTCCTGTCAATTCGTGGGATTACTATTTTGGGCGTGCCATGTAACTTCTTTAGTTTGAGCCTGCCTTCTCTCTCGGTATGGTATAGTATGTTGTATACAGTTCTTAGCTTATGAGAGACAATTTTAGCGCTTTCTCTGGCGGATTTTCCGAAATCCGTTTACCTGACTTTCTCTTTTTCTGAATATACCGTCTATGTTACACACACAACAATTAATTTATCATCAAAAATTATCGATCTAAATGTCCGCATATCATGAAATTCCTTAATTGCAAAAAATCTTACGATTTTATTGCACATTTATTCATCTTACAATTATTTAGTTGACACCACAAAAACAAGGTACCTATCCTTTTTGCTCGTTGTTTTCGTTATTTCCACCGATTTCTGCATTTATTGGCTTGATGTTTTCATTAACAGGTAAATCAACAGATATGTACAAAAACCCAACATTATTGAAAAATTTCTTGTAGTAATTCCTAATTAAAAATCTAAATTTTTAAAAATTCATCGTTTGCATAAATTTAGTCGACTAACTGTATTTGTCAGGCTCCACAATCTTCTCTTAAGGTTCCACAAAATGTCTAATTGTCTAAGTTTCACCAACTGTGTTGTCAGCGCCCTCATAGTAGACAAAGTAGTGACATGTCGACACATGACCCCATGCTTCCCACAGGGTTTGTTTTTGTTTTGAAAAATTGTGGCGCACTTCATAAACGCAACATGATGCAATTCGTGATATCGTCTTGACTTCATAAATGCAGTGTATTTTTATAGACAACGCCTCGAGTTCATAAATGTCACGCGACGCGTCACATTGCGCAGTATTTGCAAATTTGTGCTGTGTTACGATTTGTATTGCGCTGGCAATTGACATTTATTTAGTGCTGAAATGGTATGTGTTATATATTTAATATAATAATATGTGTTATGTATTTAATATAATATAATGCATTTATTTTCAAAAAACCGAATTTTATCAAAAGTAAACAAATCAATATGTGCGTTACAGTAGAATTACATGTCCTATGGCGCGACAGCTTCTATGGACATTGATGCATTCTTCAGGAGCTAGCACCAAACCTTAGCTTAAATCCACAGGGGAAATTCAGCGACTATATATCACCAGTCCAAATATGTGAAGATATTGAAGTCTGGCTTTCTACACAGGCGGTTCCAAGATGGAAGGTACCGGAGCTGGTGTCTACTGCGAAAAGCTTTGTTTCAACACAATTCATAAAGAACAAGCTGATTCACTCTTTCTTTGTGCGTGATTAGTACCAAACATAGACACAATTGTCTCAAAGCTTTCTGTATTACCTTTTGTTCGTGGTTCGTAACAAGCATAAACACAACAGTATTAAAGCTCTACACCTGTCACATTAACATTCTGTTAATCGAAATTGAAAGTCCCTTGCTGCCAAAGATACTTATCAAAATGAGTTGTTCACATGTAAACTGCCGAATTACTGATATCACCGAAAGAATGATTTCATGCTGGCTCTGTCTTGATGCTCAGCACATTAAATGTGTTGAGTTAAATCCACGAACTGCTGATCATCTAATGGAGAATAAGGGTTTGCGATGGTGTTGCCCTAAATGCCGAATATATAATACAGAGTTTTACTCTTTCTTCAAGAAGACACGCACCGAATTCAATCAAATAACCCTTGATCTTAATTCGTTGATGGACAGATTTATTAAATATAAAGAGTTATTTTATAAAGCTTCCCCCTTAGAAGATCTTATAGAATCTCCGTTAGACTCCATTAGAAAAAGGAAGAAGCCATCTTATGATACGACTGAACCATTTTATGATACGTCTGAATCTTCGCAGAGTGCTTTAGCCAAAACAATTCCGTCGATTTTAATAAATGATACGCCTTCTAAAAGTACATCAACTAATTTACCAATAGAAAGCCGTAATCTTTCAAATGAAATAACTCCAACTCCGTCTTGTTCAAAATCATCATTCTTTTCGCCTCAGGCTACACCTAAATCTCCAAATATATTAAGGACACCTGTTTCTCCAAGTCCTACCAATTTAAGAGTGGTTGTACCTAAACGAACTATATTCGCCGATCGATTTGCTGCTGATCAAATAATCTCATATGTAAGAAATAAGTTAAACTCTAACATTGAAATTATAGCTCAATAATGCAATTATGCCCAAAGGCGAAGCAAGGCCTCTTTCAAAATTATTGTTCCTGAAGACGTATTTAAAACAGTTGTTAATCTATCATTTTGGCCTCCGAAAGCAATTATTCAAGAATATATTTATAAAGATGATCCGCAATCCGATATAGTATATCTACCACCTGTCTCATCAAAAAACTAAATACTGCACCTACTGTTAGTAATCATGATTTTAATATTGTACATCAAAATGTCCGAGGTTTGAACTCTAAATTATCATCCCTGTTCAAGGATAGTTACGATTTAAATCAAGATCTGATAGCATTTACTGAAACTTGGTTAAAACAAAATATTTATGATTCTGAAATTCTATGTCAAAAATTCCAGATTTTCAGACAGGATCGTAATGACAATTCAAAAAACAGAGGCGGTGGTGTTCTCATTGCTGTCTCTTCACAATATCCTTCCGAATCAATATCTTTCCCCTTAGCAATTGATATTGAAATAGTTGGCGTGAAGATTCGTCTAAATAATTTATGTATTTTCGTGACTTGTTCATATATTCCTCCTGGTTCAAACATTGACATTTACGTAAAACAAACTAATTCTATTATGCATGCCTTTCAAACAGCGAACCCGAATGATATTCTGGTTGGCCCTTGGAGATTTCAATCTACCAAATATTAAATGGATTCCTAGTCCCGATGGAAATGATTTTTTACCTACCACTTTGAGTAAAAGTGAAAATGATTGCATTGGTCCTTTACGAAATTTCCTGTTAGTGGGCGGCCTATTCCCGACTTTTTCCTTCAGGTGTACCCATGAAATGTCGATGGGGTTAATATCTAGGCATTGGAACGGGGTGTAAATGACTTTGGTACAGTTGTATAACAACCAAGTCCTACATAAATTAGATTTTTGCTTAGGGGCGTTGTCTTGGATAGTACTTATATTGGAACTTCAGAGGCCCATATCTCGGGAAGTATGGACTTCCGCAATAAATGTTATATATATTTGTGATCAGGGTGACGAGACCTACCTGTGAAATAAATTTGGTCCCGATCCGAGCTTAATGAAAACATTCAACTTAAGCCCTTATATTGCAATTTGTTTGAATTTTCAGGACCAACAGGCCTAAATTTCTTGACGCTTTTGGTTAAATCATGTTTTAAAACATCTAAATAAACTTGCTCTGTCATTGTTTCCTCCAAAATCTGGATGTTTCCTACGTCACTTCTTGGTATACAGCCCCATAGCATAAATGATAGTTTTCCGAACTTTACGGCATGTATTAAATTTTTGTTTTCCATGGCTGTAAGGTGTTTTCGCAACAGTTTTTGAGACCCATCGTAGTACATAGTACAGCATAATTTTAATCTCATCAGAAAATATAACGTCATGCCGATACTAAAGATGGCGTTAAAACTTGTCTGCAACAAGTCGGAATAGTTTCTATATATTGTGCTGGGAGGGCAATGGTTTTACCTAGTCACTCGTGATGAGTGCTTCTTATTAGGTTGCACTTTTCTGACTTTTCCATGTGACACACTTACTCCAGAGCAGGTATTTTAGCTTTATGTATCAGGGGCTCAATTCTGTTTCTATGAAAAGAGAAGTCCATACTTACCGAGATATGGGCATCTGAAATTCCGAAAATTCCCTTGTTTACGTGAAAAAATTACAATTTAAAGGAAAATTTTGTTCCCGTGCCCGAGGTTTGATCCTGTTCATAGGAGAAAGTTTTAAATCCCCGGCCGAAGGCCGGCTATTTAGATATCCATTGTACTGCATATAATAGTGTATTCCGCAAGCTTTATGACGAAGTTATAAACAAGGGAATTTTCGGAACTTCAAAGGCCCATTTCTCGGCAAGTATGGACTTAATTAGGACGAGAAGAACTACCTGTTGTAAAAATTTCAGATTTTTCTGCCAGATGTTCGTATAATCAATTTGTTCCAAGGCTTATACTATTTACTTGAGCTACCGCTCACTTGAAAAAATTGCGTAAGACGATTTTACGAGATCTTAAAAAGTGTTGCAGCTAAATCTGCTTTGAAATAATGCTAAAAAATGTTAAAATAAATATTAAAATGCCAAAAAATAATGTTAAATTTAAAAACGTCGTTTTTTGATAATACATACAGTGACTGTCACTGAAAATGATGCAATCTGAAATAAAAAATGCAAACCTTCATAACTTGGAAACGAGTGGAGACTTTTTAAAAAATCAAAAAACAATTTTATAGGCTGAAAAGTTAGGTCTGTACGATAACTTCGCAAGTAAAAAGTACTTGCAAGTACTCAATAAGTTCTCAGTAACTTCTCTCCACTAATTTTACTCTACCGAAGCTCAAAATTTGCGAAATGTTATCTATCGAACAACAATTTGCAAAAACTTGCAAGAAGTCAGCTGATTTAAAGAATAAGTTTGGCGGATTAGATTTAATTTAACAATCGAAGCTTGTTTACGAGAACTATTTGATTATAAATAGCTACAAAAATAATTCTCTTTCCATATCATAAATTTTAACGGCTGGCCGTCCACATTGTGTTCCTCCTACTCAATGTATGCGCCGCTTTTGGGATTTGATACTTTAGAAAAAAAAAACAATCACCACAAACTGCAAAATAAGTTATTTTACAAAATAAGTCGTTTTCCATAATTTATTTGGTTATTTCTTCTCTTTTTATCTTGTAATTATTTTAATAACCATATGTTTGTTTATGCTTTGCCAAGAAGCAAAGTCCGCCACAAAACATTTGACTTTAAATCAGCTGATCAAACTTGCAAATGGTCATTTTTAAATTGAGTATTGAAAATGATGAACCACAATAATCGATTAATAATTTCCAAAATTTTCGCAATTTTAGTCAGAATGGTGCAATAATTGGTTCCTTATCGTTTTGTCATTGATTCCGATAGAAAAATGATGTTCCTGACGTAATTTTGGCATGATTGTAATTAATGTCCCTTTGTAGGCAATTTAGCTAGAAATTTATAGTTTATGAAGTTATTTTTCAAAAAATAACTTGGAAAAATCATTAAGGCTTATGTCCAGAGTACGTACAATCTAATGATATACATATGTAAAGTCCTGTATTAGCCAGGCTTGCCCTATATTATACTAGACTTTTGGTCTGTCCCTTTACTTCTGAAAATGGTAAAACCGGCAAAAGTAGTAAAAGTTGTAAACTGCTCCCATATGAATTGTATTGTGTCTGAAGTAAAGGAACGCTTTTCGAGTAAAAATTAGTAAAACTTGAAGATTCTTGAACCTAAAGGAACATAGCTTTTAACGGAGTTGCTCTGATAGAGGTAAAAACCAGTAAGGAAAAGATCAAAGTCGGGCGGGGCCGACTATATGATACCCTACACCACTGTGAATAGGTAATATATATATGAGAGCTAAATCCAAATGTGAACAGATTACGATATAATTAGACTCATATATTTCTAGACCACATATTCCAAATTTCATCAAAATTAGAAATACATAGCGTCTTTGGTGCATCAAATACCTTAAATCGGGCGAAAATATATATGGGAGCTATATCCAAATCTGAACCGATTTCGATATAATTTGGAACATTTATCTATAGACCTAATTCCATCACTCATTCCAAATTTCATCAATGTCGCTGCGAACGGACGGACGGACGTGCATAAATCGGCTCAGAAAGAGATACAGGGTGGTGTAGGGTATAATCAGGGCACTTTTCTTTGAAAATAGTTTTTAGAAACATTTTTAACAAAGTCGTGATCGTGTTTGCTTTTATAAAAAGCAAAAATCTCAACACCCATAGGTTAGGTTTAAGGATGCGCAGCCCTCTATTAGAATAGGTGACTGCTTCACTCGGAGACCGTTGGTTCATTGTGTTCATTCTGTGTAGGCTATTTAAAGATGATGGAGATGATGATTTAAAGATGATGGAGGGGTGTTGTTGAGATGATTTAAGATGAAGGAGATGATAGAGTGTTGATGCAGCTTGATGAGATGAGAATGATAGGATAGAGATGATGAATAGTGATGATGGGATATGTAGAGATTGACGCCAAGGAATTATGCCAAGGACCTTTGCCAAGCCATGCAAAGTTGAGTAGGACGATGGGATCTATGTTAGACAGGAAGGTTAGAGTGTCTATCTCATATCTGCCTAGTGTACGGTATCTCCTTGTTTGCAACATGGGACACCTACAAAGAAGATGTTCGACAGTCTCTATCACCTCAGCATCTTCACATAGTCTGCAGTTGTTGTTGTAACAGTGTTTTTGCTATGTTTATTTGTTCGTTCCTCTGTTAAATCTGGCTCTGGGTCTATCTCCAGTTCCAGAAAGTGGCTGCTTCGATGGGATGTAGCCACAGATCCACTGGAGTTAGATGGGTAGGTTTGGCGGAGCAGTTAAAAAGGTGTTGTGTGTCGTGCGGGCCCATGCCGCATACTGGGCAGATGTCTTGCATGTATGCATGTATGTATGTATGTGTACATAGTCTGCAGTAGTCCATGCGACTGTCGTCCCATTTTGAAGTTAGGGACCTCACTCTGCAGTGACCTGTTATAAGTCCCACCGCGATGTTCATCCCTAACTTATCAAGTGAGAGGAGGGAAGCCGTTCTTCAACGAGAAACCACAGGCCAGATTACCTTGGATACCCTACAACCAGGTTCCAATAGCCATCTTTGATGTGCCCTCTCATTGAAGATCTCCCGAAAAAAATCTACTGCTGCAAAAAATTTCATGCCGACCCGACAAGAGTCCCTAAACTGCACTTGCGTAAAAATGTTTTGTGTTTATGTGGGGTAATCTAAGGGGTGGGCCAATATTTCAATATTTGTCCCATTTATTTCTAGAACGAATTCCGTCACGCTTTCCAAATTTCAGTGAAATTGGACATATATAGTGTGTCCAAATTTGAACCGGTCTCGATATAATTTGACACATTTATGTCTACGCATTTCAATTTTCAGCGAAATTGGACATATATAGCGAGTTTGGTGCATAAAATACAGGAAATCGGCCGAAAATATATACAGGAGCTATATCCAATTCTAAACCGATCACGATATAATTTAACACATTTATTTCTAGAACAAATTACGTCAGACCCTCTAAATTTTAGCGAAATTGGACAAATGTATATAGCGTGTTTGGTGCATAAAATGTGGAAAATCGGACGAAAATATCCAAATCTGAACCGATTTCCATATAATTTGGCACATTTATTTCTAGACCAAGTTCTGTAACACATTCCAAATTTCAGCGAAATTGGGCATATATGTATAACGTGCTTGGTGCATAAAAAATAGGAAATCGGCCGAAAATATATGTAACATGAGATTTTTCTCTTTTTCTATGATCATAATATTCTAATATTTTGGCGATTTATTTCAAAAACTGTTTGATCTTCATCATCGCTTATTTATTTTTAGTAAATAGGAGCTCAAAATCTATCACATACACTAATTTCGTACGACAAATGTCGATTTTTCAACATAGGGGCGTTGTCTTGGATAGTACTTATATTGGAGCAAGTTGAATGTTTTCATTAAGCTCTGTTCGGGACCAAATTTTTTCACAGGTAGGTCTCGTCACCCTGATCACAAATATATATAACATTTATTGCGGAAGTCCATACTTCCCGAGATATGGGCCTCTGAAGTTCCGAATATTCCTTTGTGTGTAACTTCGCTATTTTTGAACGGATAACGATAATAGATACTACTGTAAAGCTTAAGGAATATACTATAATATTTATACATTTTACTATAAATAGACGGTCTTCGGCCGAGGATTTAAGACTTTTTCTATGGACAGGTGCAAATCTAGGGAACGGCAACAAAATTGTCTTTAAAATCATACATTTACTCTAAATAGCCGGCCTTCGGCCGGGGATTTAAGACTTTCTCCTATGGACAGATTCGAATCTAGGGAACGGGAACCAAATTTTCTTTAAAATCACAATTCGGCCGGGGATTTAAGACTTTCTCCTATGGACAGGTGCAAATCTAAGAAACGGGAACAACATTTCCTTTAAAATCATACATTTTTGTCTAAATAGTCGGCCTTTAACAAGGGAATTTTCGGAACTTCAGAGGCCCATATCTCGGGAAGTATGGACTTCCGCAATAAATGTTATATATATTTGTGATCAGGGTGACGAGACCTACCTGTGAAATAAATTTGGTCCCGATCCGAGCTTAATGAAAACATTCAACTTAAGCCCTTATATTGCAATTTGTTTGAATATTCAGGACCAACAGGCCTAAATTTCTTGACGCTTTTGGTTAAATCATGTTTTAAAACATCTAAATAAACTTGCTCTGTCATTGTTTCCTCCAAAATCTGCATGTTTCCTACGTCACTTCTTGGTATACAGCCCCATAGCATAAATGATAGTTTTCCGAACTTTACGGCATGTATTAAATTTTTGTTTTCCATGGCTGTAAGGTGTTTTCGCAACAGTTTTTGAGACCCATCGTAGTACATAGTACAGCATAATTTTAATCTCATCAGAAAATATAACGTCATGCCGATACTAAAGATGGCGTTAAAACTTGTCTGCAACAAGTCGGAATAGTTTCTATATATTGTGCTGGGAGGGCAATGGTTTTACCTAGTCACTCGTGATGAGTGCTTCTTATTAGGTTGCACTTTTCTGACTTTTCCATGTGACACACTTACTCCAGAGCAGGTATTTTAGCTTTATGTATCAGGGGCTCAATTCTGTTTCTATGAAAAGAGAAGTCCATACTTACCGAGATATGGGCATCTGAAATTCCGAAAATTCCCTTGTTTACTTGAAAAAATTACTATTTAAAGGAAAATTTTGTTCCCGTGCCCGAGGTTTGATCCTGTTCATAGGAGAAAGTTTTAAATCCCCGGCCGAAGGCCGGCTATTTAGATATCCATTGTACTGCATATAATAGTGTATTCCGCAAGCTTTATGACGAAGTTATAAACAAGGGAATTTTCGGAACTTCAAAGGCCCATTTCTCGGCAAGTATGGACTTAATTAGGACGAGAAGAACTACCTGTTGTAAAAATTTCAGATTTTTCTGCCAGATGTTCGTATAATCAATTTGTTCCAAGGCTTATACTATTTACTTGAGCTACCGCTCACTTGAAAAAATTGCGTAAGACGATTTTACGAGATCTTAAAAAGTGTTGCAGCTAAATCTGCTTTGAAATAATGCTAAAAAATGTTAAAATTAATATTAAAATGCCAAAAAATAATGTTAAATTTAAAAACGTCGTTTTTTGATAATACATACAGTGACTGTCACTGAAAATGATGCAATCTGAAATAAAAAATGCAAACCTTCATAACTTGGAAACGAGTGGAGACTTTTTAAAAAATCAAAAAACAATTTTATAGGCTGAAAAGTTAGGTCTGTACGATAACTTCGCAAGTAAAAAGTACTTGCAAGTACTCAATAAGTTCTCAGTAACTTCTCTCCACTAATTTTACTCTACCGAAGCTCAAAATTTGCGAAATGCTATCTATCGAACAACAATTTGCAAAAACTTGCAAGAAGTCAGCTGATTTAAAGAATAAGTTTGGCGGATTAGATTTAATTTAACAATCGAAGCTTGTTTACGAAAACTATTTGATTATAAATAGCTACAAAAATAATTCTCTTTCCATATCATAAATTTTAACGGCTGGCCGTCCACATTGTGTTCCTCCTACTCAATGTATGCGCCGCTTTTGGGATTTGATACTTTAAAAAAAAAAAAACAATCACCACAAACTGCAAAATAAGTTATTTTACAAAATAAGTCGTTTTCCATAATTTATTTGGTTATTTCTTCTCTTTTTATCTTGTAATTATTTTAATAACCATATGTTTGTTTATGCTTTGCCAAGAAGCAAAGTCCGCCACAAAACATTTGACTTTAAATCAGCTGATCAAACTTGCAAATGGTCATTTTTAAATTGAGTATTGAAAATGATGAACCACAATAATCGATTAATAATTTCCAAAATTTTCGCAATTTTAGTCAGAATGGTGCAATAATTGGTTCCTTATCGTTTTGTCATTGATTCCGATAGAAAAATGATGTTCCTGACGTAATTTTGGCATGATTGTAATTAATGTCCCTTTGTAGGCAATTTAGCTAGAAATTTATAGTTTATGAAGTTATTTTTCAAAAAATAACTTGGAAAAATCATTAAGGCTTATGTCCAGAGTACGTACAATCTAATGATATACATATGTAAAGTCCTGTATTAGCCAGGCTTGCCCTATATTATACTAGACTTTTGGTCTGTCCCTTTACTTCTGAAAATGGTAAAACCGGCAAAAGTAGTAAAAGTTGTAAACTGCTCCCATATGAATTGTATTGTGTCTGAAGTAAAGGAACGCTTTTCGAGTAAAAATTAGTAAAACTTGAAGATTCTTGAACCTAAAGGAACATAGCTTTTAACGGAGTTGCTCTGATAGAGGTAAAAACCAGTAAGGAAAAGATCAAAGTCGGGCGGGGCCGACTATATGATACCCTACACCACTGTGAATAGGTAATATATATATATGAGAGCTAAATCCAAATGTGAACAGATTACGATATAATTAGACTCATATATTTCTAGACGAAACACCGTCACATATTCCAAATTTCATCAAAATTAGAAATACATAGCGTCTTTGGTGCATCAAATACCTTAAATCGGGCGAAAATATATATGGGAGCTATATCCAAATCTGAACCGATTTCGATATAATTTGGAACATTTATCTATAGACCTAATTCCATCACTCATTCCAAATTTCATCAATGTCGCTGCGAACGGACGGACGGACGTGCATAAATCGGCTCAGAAAGAGATACAGGGTGGTGTAGGGTATAATCAGGGCACTTTTCTTTGAAAATAGTTTTTAGAAACATTTTTAACAAAGTCGTGATCGTGTTTGCTTTTATAAAAAGCAAAAATCTCAACACCCATAGGTTAGGTTTAAGGATGCGCAGCCCTCTATTAGAATAGGTGACTGCTTCACTCGGAGACCGTTGGTTCATTGTGTTCATTCTGTGTAGGCTATTTAAAGATGATGGAGATGATGATTTAAAGATGATGGAGGGGTGTTGTTGAGATGATTTAAGATGAAGGAGATGATAGAGTGTTGATGCAGCTTGATGAGATGAGAATGATAGGATAGAGATGATGAATAGTGATGATGGGATATGTAGAGATTGACGCCAAGGAATTATGCCAAGGACCTTTGCCAAGCCATGCAAAGTTGAGTAGGACGATGGGATCTATGTTAGACAGGAAGGTTAGAGTGTCTATCTCATATCTGCCTAGTGTACGGTATCTCCTTGTTTGCAACATGGGACACCTACAAAGAAGATGTTCGACAGTCTCTATCACCTCAGCATCTTCACATAGTCTGCAGTTGTTGTTGTAACAGTGTTTTTGTTATGTTTATTTGTTCGTTCCTCTGTTCAATCTGGCTCTGGGTCTATCTCCAGTTCCAGAAAGTGGCTGCTTCGATGGGATGTAGCCACAGATCCACTGGAGTTAGATGGGTAGGTTTGGCGGGGCAGTTAAAAAGGTGTTGTGTGTCGTGCGGGCCCATGCCGCATACTGGGCAGATGTCTTGCATGTATGCATGTATGTATGTGTACATAGTCTGCAGTAGTCCATGCGACTGTCGTCCCATTTTGAAGTTAGGGACCTCACTCTGCAGTGACCTGTTATAAGTCCCACCGCGATGTTCATCCCTAACTTATCAAGTGAGAGGAGGGAAGCCGTTCTTCAACGAGAAACCACAGGCCAGATTACCTTGGATACCCTACAACCAGGTTCCAATAGCCATCTTTGATGTGCCCTCTCATTGAAGATCTCCCGAAAAAAATCTACTGCTGCAAAAAATTTCATGCCGACCCGACAAGAGTCCCTAAACTGCACTTGCGTAAAAATGTTTTGTGTTTATGTGGGGTAATCTAAGGGGTGGGCCAATATTTCAATATTTGTCCCATTTATTTCTAGAACGAATTCCGTCACGCTTTCCAAATTTCAGTGAAATTGGACATATATAGTGTGTCCAAATTTGAACCGGTCTCGATATAATTTGACACATTTATGTCTACACCAAATCCCGTTACGCATTTCAATTTTCAGCGAAATTGGACATATATAGCGAGTTTGGTGCATAAAATACAGGAAATCGGCCGAAAATATATGTAGGAGCTATATCCAATTCTAAACCGATCACGATATAATTTAACACATTTATTTCTAGAACAAATTACGTCAGACCCTCTAAATTTTAGCGAAATTGAACATATGTATATAGCGTGTTTGGTGCATAAAATGTGGAAAATCGGACGAAAATATATATAGGAGCTATATCCAAATCTGAACCGATTTCCATATAATTTGGCATATTTATTTCTAGACCAAGTTCTGTAACACATTCCAAATTTCAGCGAAATTGGGCATATATGTATAACGTGCTTGGTGCATAAAAAATAGGAAATCGGCCGAAAATATATGTAACATGAGATTTTTCTCTTTTTCTATGATCATAATATTCTAATATTTTGGCGATTTATTTCAAAAACTGTTTGATCTTCATCATCGCTTATTTATTTTTAGTAAATAGGAGCTCAAAATCTATCACATACACTAATTTCGTACGACAAATGTCGATTTTTCAACATAAGCCGCCGTCGACAAATTTGCTCGGCGCAGGTCTCTTACGGGAATACGAAAACATCTGATTCTGTTTTGACGGGAATAACATTAATAGCTCTGTTCCTTTACGTGCAAGAATCTTCAAGTTTTACAACTTTTTACTCGAAAATCGTTCCTTTACTTCAGGCACCATACAATTCATATGGAAGCAGATTACAACTTTTGCTACTTTTGCCGGTTTTACCACTTTCAAAAGTAAAGGAACAGACCAAATGTAAACAAAACAAATCTAATCTGACAGGAATACGAAAACATCTGATTTTGTTTTGATTTGTTGGGAACAATTTCAACTTTTATTTGCTTTCTTTGTATTTTTGTATTGATTGGATAAATAAATAAATAAATTATTTTTGTATTCTTCATTTACTTATGAAATATACTAAATATTCGGCTATTACGAATACAGCAACAAACATACAAACATGGAATCCTGGCAGGAACCAAACAACAATATTGCAATGTTTCTAAATGACAATCCATCTCCAACCAACTCCAACTAACATTTCCAGACATTGACTTGAATTCGGCAATTCGGCATTTGTTTCGCATCTTGTTTTTTGTTTCGTTTTTCTCTCGACGTCGTTTTTCTTTATGATTCAATATCGGCTCCTTGGTTTAAATCTGGCAATAAATGTTACTTTACAAACATCTTAAAGTTTCTGTTGTTGAGAAGCGCATGAAAAGAGGGTATCGAATGGAATATTTCTTAAGTTTGGTAATAATAATGAATTGTTCCCGTTTCACTTCGAGTCCCGCTGTCCCACTTTTTTATCAAAAATGATTTCCACTGGTAGAATAAGAAGGATAAGAAGGACTGGGAACAAATTAACTTTTTGCGTATTAATGCCTAAAATAAGTTCATTGTATTTAAGTTACTTTGCAAATGAGGTCCTATTGACATTTGAAGGTAATAGTTTTTCAGGATGAAACTGTGTTCTAGTTTGCCTCCAATTTGCATTTGACTGAAATCAAATACTCAATATTTTCAACATTTTCTACTTATTTTGTAATCTTTTTCCAGGATGTTCCTTGCATGTACAAGTTCCTCTATCTGATCTCAGATAACAATCTAACTGAAATCAAATACTCAATATTTTCAACATTTTCTACTTATTTTGTAAATAATGTCCTTTACGTTGATTCCTAATAGTATCGCATAGTCTATCTAGATATATAGATGTGTATGATGTGTACCAGCATTGCATCATTAGTCCCAAAAATGTAAAAACACGCAATTAATAAGTTATAGTACTCGTTCAGAACTAACTAACTCGGGTTAACTCACCCCTGTAAAAAACATCTTACTCCCTACTTATATACTTATATTGGCACGTCATCTCAGAAGGTGTGCTGTTCAATCTATGAACAGAACATAAAATTATATTTCCTCATTATTTCAGCTATGAAAAACTTCTCTATAAGTGGTGTAAGTGGAAAAAATAGGTCCTAATAATTTAGCTAATGTGAATCGGCTTGCATTATTGATATTGAGAGAAGGTCCTAGTTCCTTCGGGGGTGTTGTGGGAACATATGTATATATGTATGTATCACGAATACAATTTGGTATTTAGTCCACTAAGAGAATTAAAAAATAAACTGTGTTTATTTGTTTTTAATTTTATTTATTTCATTTCATTTATTTGATATCAATACAAAGAACAAAAGAAATTCAATAATGTAGATGTATGTATATTTATTTTTCATTTGTATTTAATGAAAATGAATCAAATGGAAAGAATTCAAAAAATTACTTATTATTATTTTATTTCTCGGTGTTTGCTGCAACATTTGATGTTGATGGTTTCATCAACTGATAAGTCGATAGACCTAGAGCCACCTCGAGCCAGTTCATCTGCTATCTCGTTTCCCATGATGTTGCTATGACCCGGAACCCAACATAGCTTTACGATATCGTGTGTATACTGCAGAGCTCTTCTACAATCAAGAATAGCTCTTGAATTTATGGTCCGTGACTTGAGAGCCCTGAGGGCCGCTTTACTATCGACATACATATATAGTCACCGGTCCTGTAAGACTGCCTTCAAGCCATTTCACCAATTCAGCTGCTTTCCTGATAGCAAGAATCTCCGCCTGAAAACCACTACAATAATTATCGTCAAGCTTATATGGATTTTTAATTAGTGGAATCTCGCAGAAGACGTCAGCGCCAGTACCTTCTTCCATCTTGTACCCGTCTGTGTAAATTGCCAGTCCGTCCAGAGGAGATATGTACTGAGCCCATGCGTCTCTGCTTGGGGAGATAACAGTTAAGGAGTCAAACTTGAATGGGGTAGGCATATAATCGCTCACGCAACCATTGTCACCTAACTCAAGTCGACTATCAACTAGTTTTAGGACATTCGAGTAGTGTCCAAAGTGTGAACCACGCCAACACCCTGACTCCCGGAGTCTAAAAGCAGTTCTCGCCGCCTGAAACTGGATTAGGATATCCAGAGGTTGGAGATCAAGGATGACGTTTAAAACAGCTTGAGGAGTGATTTCAATCGATCCGGTAATCAGCAGTGACGCGGTGCTTTGTACACTCGATAATTTGGAGAGTAACGCTTTGTTCCCAAGAGCTTGCCACCAGACCAGTCCACCATAGGTAAGTACGGGCAGGACCACGGTTACATATAGCCAGTGTATGATCTGTGGTCTCAATCCCGGGCTTCGCAATGGAGTTCTTACAGGAATAGAGTGCCATGAGTCATTTCTTCGTTCGCTCCTCTAATTTCTTTTCCATGACAAGCGATCACGGACAAGGTATTTAGCTTCCGTAGAAAGTTCCAGGGCCACCCCGTACAGGACTGGAGGCTCAAAATAGGGAACTTTGCGTTTCTTAGCTCGGTTTTCTCCGGGTTTACGCCCAGTTTGCGAGTTGTACTAATGAATCCATTCCACAAGGATGGAGGAAACACCTGCGTTGCTGAGAGCATTGTGGATTGATTCAAGCTTCACGTTATTGAAAGCCCCCTCTATATCAAGGAAGCCCGCCAGCGTGAAGTGTGAATTTTCCATATGCTTCTCAACATGCCCGACCACCTCATGCAGGGCAGTCTCAACTGATTTGCCCTTAGTGTAAGCATGTTGTGATTTGCTGATGTTATTGGGGTTTAATTGTGTTCTAATTTCAAGATCCAGTAACCTTTCTAATGTTTTCAAAAGAAAGGAAGAAAGACTAATTGGTCTGTAGTCTTTTGGCAAAGTATGACTTGGCTTCCCCGCTTTGGAGATGTAAGTCACCTTAACCTCCTTCCACAGACCAGGTATGTACGATAACAATAAAAAAGCCTTGATAATTTCTACCAGGATTGATATTGCCGGCTCAGCCACATTCTGTAGCATTGCCGGTATTATACCATCCGGTCCTGGTGATTTATAAGGCTGGAAACTGTTGATCGCTGATATGTTTATTACTGTAGAATATATAATTATTAACTATATAGTATGCTTTGAATTTGAGTTCTGTAATATTTCATTAAATTATTTTATTCATATTCTCTTTGTTCAATAAATAAATACACATTATTTGGCGACGAGAAAAAATAAAATATTTCAAATGGAAAAAGTTTTTGAAGAATTAATGGGAAGGCAACAAGCCTGGGCACAGCAAATGCTTATGCAGCAGCAAGAATTCTTTACTGGGATATTGAATCAGCGGATGTCAAGTCCGGTTGCCAGCGTGACAGCGACCAACAATGTAGTTCCAAAATTTCATCATTTTGACGAAGAGTGCAGCGATTTTGGTTCATACAGGAGAAAATTGGAGGAGCACTTTAAGGCTTACGGCGTGGAAGATGAGGATCGAAAGAGGTCATTTTTGCTGTCATGGATTGGTGATAAAACTGTTCGACTATTGGAAAAATTGATTGGCAAAGAGAGTTTGCAAACAATAGCATATTCCGAAATAATTAAAAGTTTGGATGGCCATTACAAGAGTAAGATACATGTAATCAAGTCAAGGTATGATGTTTATAAAAGATCAAAACTTGAAAACGAGACTTATAAACAATGTATTGCTGAACTGAGAGGTATGACTAGAGAATGTAATTTTGTATGCAAAAACGCAAATTGTGCATGTGATTTTTCTGATGAACTCATTTGAGATATTGTTATTTTGTATACGCCAGACGAGCCTGTAAGAACGGCAGCTTTGCATAAGGATGAACCAACTCTGAAAGAGGTTGTACAGATTGCAGAAACATTCGAATCCACACAAAGAACAATAAGCAATATAAAAGCGAATAGTAATGACGATAATAATATATTCGCTGTAAAACAAGCCTCGAGAAAATCAAATCAGCAATATCAAAATAAGGAAAACAGGATGCAGTTGACAAAACAATAGTGGCCAGCATGTAACGGTTGTTTTATAAACCACGATAGGGCGAACAGTAAGTACCTAAAAGCCCAATGTTATATTTGCAAGAAAATAGGACACATTGCACCAGTTTGTAGATCAACACAAACCTCAAAGCATTAGATGAGTCACCACCCGATGGTAACAACAATAATGGATCAATAGAAGAAGATAACGTAATATTGTCATGTGATGCCAAAGAAACAGCAATTGCAAGATCTGGCAATAAATTGTTTGTAGATCTTAAATTAAATGACAAAGATGTGAAATTTCAGTAGCCCGCCCCTAAAGTCATCAACAGTTAAACTTTTTGGATATGGTAATGCCCAGATTCCAGTATTATAGTACGTTTATATATAACCGGATTTAACAAACCCATTGGGTTTCAAATGTCAATTCCTTTACGTATACGTCAAACGAATCTTCAGTAAGAAGGTTAACCCTTCAAAAGGCTATAATATAAACATGGTCTTAGGTTCGTTAGAAGTTGATGTTCAAATCCAAAACGAACGCAAGCGGGTAGAACTTATTGTGGCGGATTCTATGCAATGTTCAAATATACTTGGACTAAATTGGTATGATGAATTTAAGGCCATTCAGGTTTTCAAAGTAGAGGAGAATATTGGATTGAAGTCTATTTGCAATGAGTTCCGTGAATTATTTTCGAACGAGCTTGAATTATGCAAGACCATGAAAGGTCACATCTACATTAAATCCGATGCAAGACCAAAGTTCTATAAACCCAGGCCAATACCCTATGCTTTAATGGATTCGTTTAAAGAAGAAGCGGAGCGTTTGATAGCACTTGGTATATGGAAACCTATCAAACATAGCCAGTGGGCCTCGCCACTTGTTATCGTTCCGAAGCCCAATAACAAGATTCGAGTTTGTGCAGACTTCAAACTTACTATAAACCCCCAGATGGATATAGAGCAATATCCTATTCCTCGAACTCGAGACCTTTTTCACAAGTTAAGGAACAGTAAATACTTTTCAAAGATAGATTTATCGGATGCATACATGCAAGTAGAAATGGACGAAGAATCGAAATCACTGTTAGTGGTTAACACACCGTTGGGTTTATTTCAATATGAAAGATTGCCATTTGGAGTGGCCAGTGGTCCAGCTATTTTTCAGCGTCTGATTGAGCAGGTAATCAGTGGTATTCCTGGCTGTGTCAATTATCTAGATGATATAATAGTTACAGGAGCGACCGAAGAAGAACATTTGCATAACTTAAAAGACTTGTTCCACAGATTAAAAGAAAGCGGATTTCGGTGTAATTCATCCAAATGTTCGTTTTTACAGCCAAATGTTGAGTATCTTGCTCACGTAATTACTGAATCTGGTATTTACCCTTCGGAGACGACAACAGAAGCTATTTCAAACCTTCCGCGTCCCAAGAATGTTTCGGAACTACAGTCATTTATGGGAAAAGTTAATTATTACTGTAGTTTTATTAAGAATTATTCTACTGTTTGCGGTCCTCTTAATTTACTTCGTAAGAAAAATGCATTTGTTTGGAAGCGTGAACAAGAAGAAGCATTTCAAGAATTAAAACGGCAGTTGGTGAACATAGCTCAGTTAGTACATTTCGATGAAAATTTACCTATAGTGCTAGCAACAGATGCATCATCTTATGGTGTGGGTGCAGTGATTTCACATAGATTTCCTGATGGATCAGAGCGCCCTATAGCTTACGCATCAAAAACTTTGTCAGACAATCAGAAAAATTATAGTCAGATAGAGAAGGAGGGGTTATCGATTATTTTTGGAGTTCGGAAATTCCATGACTACTTACGGTCGGAATTTTACTTTAATAACAGATCATAAGCCACTAGTTTCAATATTCAGTCCAATGAAGGGAATCAATAATACGACAGCGCACCGACTTCAAAGGTGGTCTTTGACTCTTTCTGGATATAATTATACAATACAATACAAAAATACAAAGGACCACGAGAATGCTGATGCTCTCTCAAGACTTCCGTTTAAAGGAGATGATGAATTTGATAAATCGATTGAGTTGAATGAAATTCAGATGGAACAAAATTATGTATTATGTAATGAACAAAACAAAAAATTATGCATTATGTAATGAACGGGTGGCCTGAAAAAGTAACAGATTCGGATTTGATTCCATATTTCCGACAACGGCTTAATTTTACGCATTGTAAAGGCATATTAATTTTGCAAAAAGATTACAGCCGAATTGTAATTCCATTACTTAGATCAAAAAATTTAGATTTGATGCATGAAGCAAATAAGCAGACGATATTGCTGCTGGCCCAAAATTGACGACGATATATGTAAGATAGTTTCAACTTGCCGATCCTGCATCAATTGTAGCCCTGATCCACCGAAACAGTTTTTTTCTTGGCCTTTACCTACTGCACCTTGGCAGAGAATACATCTAGATTTTGCTGGACCTTTCAACAATTCCGTATGGCTGATTGTTGTCGATTCCTATTCCCAGTACCCATATGTGTTTAAGATGAAAACGACCATAAAGGCCTTGCAAAGTATATTTTCCATTGAAGGTTTACCAGAAACTATCGTTACAGATAATGGAACGCAGTTCACAGCCAAAGAATTTAAGAAATTCTGTGAAGCCAATGGTGTTCAGCATTTAACAACATCGCCTTTTCATCCTGCATCTAACGGCCAAGCTGAGAGATTTGTTAGAACGTTCAAAACGTCATTGAAGAAGCAATTGATTGGTGGCAGTAACATAGAAACTTCACTGTTAGCATATCTTACTACATATAGAACAACTCCAAATAAATTTGGTAAATCCCCTGCTGAAATAATTCATGGCCGTCAACCTCGAACTTTATTATCCCTACTTAGCCCATCAAAAGATCCAGAGGATAATGATTCGGATCATTATTCATCTGTAAAATATTTACGAATTAATGATCAAGTATATTTCAAGAATTTTGGGGTGGGAGAAAGATGGTTGCATGGTACTATTTTGAAACGTCTTGGAAATGTCATGTACCTTATTAAATTTGAAAACAAGACTGTAAGAAAGCATCGAAATCAAATTAGAGTTGCAACAGCCGAATAGTATTTCGAACTATCCCACATCACTAAATTTCGTACCAAATTGTTTGGAGCCAACTTTAAGTGCGAATGCCAGTTTTCCGGGGAATATGTTGGAAGAACCCACGAGTCCAATCCAAACTAGAGAACAAGCTCACAATGTTGACCAGTTTGCAATGCCGGAACTAGGCCGGGGTTCACAGTCATCTTTATTTTCAGATGCATAACCCACAAGTAAGAAGATCACAAAGGTTTAAGCGCAAGCCAGAACGATATTCTGCGTTAATTACAAAGAAATTGGCAAGGAGGAAATGATATGTTTGTTACTGTAGAATATATAATTATTAACTACATAGTATGCTTTGAATTTGAGTTCTGTAATATTTCATTAAATTATTTTATTCATATTCTATTTGTTCAATAAATAAATACACATTAATCGCCCACCGAATTCTTGTGTGATTAGTTATTCTGTTAATCAGCTGTTGAGATTTGCTGTTGGCAATTCTCCGTCAAAGTCAACACAACCGGGAAAATGAACCCCTGACAGCAGATCCAAATTGTCTAGACCGGAGTTAGTCCAGGAACCATCGCTCCGTTTGATACTACCTATGGGTTTTGCGTCCTTAGATAGTATCTTATGAAACCTGACAGCTTTACTAAATCCTTCTATAGACTCACTGAAACTAACCCAAGAATTTCGTTTAGCTTTCTTGATTTCACTCGTGTACTTATTGAAATTGACCTTGTAGGCATCCCAATCCGTACTGAGTTTAGTCTTACTGGCTTTATTGTATGATTTCTGCTTTACGCAGCTTGGCTAATTTTTTAGTCCACCACACCGGTGGGGATTTCTTCCCCGGATAGGTGATTGGACAAGAGTCCTCAGTTAAATCGAAGACAAAACTAAGGGTTTGCTCCGACTTTCTTCGATCCGTACCGTGGTTATGTCACCTCTACTGTAATTGGACAGAAGGATTAGGTTAAGATTCTTTTTAGCAACTATACATGTCCTCATCTTGTCCCCATTCAAGGCCGCGAAAAACTCTTCAATAGTGCTCCCCTCACTAGCCTTCCTAGTCACCAAAGCAAACGATGCCGACGGATAGATCGGCTGTGTCAACGTAGACTACTTCGCTGAAGGAGGTTGTTCCTCGGAAGACCTCATCCTCTTCACAACCACTGGTTGTGATTTTGGATCGGTCGACCGAGGTCCACTTTCCTTGGAGGAAGCCAATGCCGTCACTGACCCATCACTTTTCCGCCCGCTCGTGTTACCACTTGTGTCGGATGGTATCTTCTGTATCATCAGCCTACTCACCTCTATCGCCCTTTGTTGGGGTTTAGAAGATGGGCCAGCTACAGAATCAGTCGATACCCTCCCAGAGGATTTGGACCCCTTCTTCTTCCTTTTTGGCTTCTTCTCAGCCTTCTTTGAGTGCTGCGACGTTGCCGCATTGGAAGAAGGGGTGTCCGAGCTGAAGTCTCCTCCCATCGTCACCTCTTTGGAGGTTTCGATGGGGGTTACTCCCGATCCCGTAGGGATTTCACTGACACGCACTTCCCTTTTTGGTACGTGAGGATATTCTCTTTCAAATTTCCTCACGTACTTGAGGTTAGACCGTATTATTTGAAATGCCTTTACGCTGATGGTATTGGGGTCCTAATTGGCATACCGATTGCAATAATTAGTTGCCCTTCGGTAAGATTTTCTGTCTCTTGTTTCCCTGGCTTTTGCAGAAGTGGAGGTCTGTGGATTCAGCAAATCGTCCATCTTTTCGACAGGTTCTTCGCTCGCGCCACTTTCCTCCTCTACTGCTTTTTTCCTTAGACGCACAGGTTTGTCGGAATTGTCTGACACCAAAGCATCACCGGATGGGGGTCATTAGCTGAGGTAGGGACATGGATCACAGTCGCGTCCATATCTTCCTCCTCCTCAGTCAGCGATAACTTTTCCCATGCTTTCCTCCTTGAGTGTCAAGGGGACGCTTTCCTCAATTAAATTGAGGAGTACAAGGCTCTGTCTGTTCAAACTGTCGTTAATATGGTCCAGTTCCGGAGCGTCGGCCCCGCCCATATTTCCAGTCCGATTTGTAGCAGAGTTAGAGCTGCTGGCCGTAAGGTTAGGGGAATCGTTGTCAATGTCCATACTTGTAATTGTTGCACTTGTGAGTGTGAAGACTGAGGGTGCCAAGGCATCCACACCTACACTGTGGGTGTTCAGTGCACTGTATTGGTTTGTGACAGTAGAGGTGGATAATCTTTGGTCGGTCACAACCCCCAGATCAACACTATAAGAAGCTGAGTGGAACATTGTGACGTCTAGCCCCCGCATCGCGCCAAGATCGTTATCCCCGGCTGGGGCAACACCCATTGTTGCCATTCAAACCAAACAATACTACTCAGTTAACAGTTATTTGGGGCAAGTTTTGATTTTTGTCAATGATGAAAAGACCACGGAACGGGATACCAGTTTGTTCATCCAATACACCATAATCACGGGCAATTTTCTTTGACCTATCAGCCAACAATGGGATGTCCATTTCGCCCAAGCCACCTTGTTTACGGGGAGTGTTAATCCAAGCCAAATGGGGGTTATATTGACTGTCGGTGGAGCAACCAATTACTTTACAGCCAATTTTAGGGAATTCAGCAGCATGATCAGAGAAAGCAATAATTTCGGTGGGGCAAACAAATGTAAAATCCAATGGGTAGAAGAACAAAACGACATATTTGCCCTTGTAGAATTTACAAATTCGATTTGTTGGCGATGGTGTGAACTTTGCGTTACCGTGAACCGTCTACCGCAAGCAAATTCTCACGAATGATATTGGTCTCCTAGATATTGGCAAAAATCTATAACAACACAAACTATTTTACCTCAAAAAAGTATTTTGCCTTTTACATATTTTTTTGAGAAAATAAAATTTTTGTTACACGCTAAAGGTTTTTATAGCAACCGTTGGAGATTATCACATTCTACAACCGTTTTGGCACTAGTTCCAACATCTTGCGACATATTTTTCGCGGTTATTTTCTCCCATTTTCCTATATTAATTTCTTCGACGATATGTTACATTAATTTTGGTCATTACCGACATTAATTTTTAAGAAAATCAGTGAAAAATGATTTCGCCGCTTCCTTCAAATCATAACAAATGCGTAAAAATAAATAATAAGCTAAGATGCATCGCAAATAGTGAAGGAAACTATGGTTTAGAACTATGAAAATCAAAAACAGAGCCAAAAAATTATTTGAAAAATCCTGGCCGTTTCAAAAAATTAATCGCGTCTTCAATATTAATCTCGGAACCAATGTCTTGGATGAAGTGTCAACAAGGTTTCAAAATCCAGAGATATTGACGGTTATGTAGCAAGAAAAAAAATAGAAAATAATTGAAAAATATAGAGAAATAATAATCCCTTGTCATGACCTCTGAAGTTATAAAATTGGATTTTAAAACTGGTGCGGTTTAGTGGCGAAAGTATTTAAATTTATTTGCATCGGATGACCCTCACATGTTGCGGGAAAATATCAATAAAGAGCAATTTATTTTATTTACATTAACTAGTAGTAAATACAAAGTTAATAAGTAGGTAGCATTGGCTACTAAGGCCATCAGCTATCGCTTTTATAACATTAATTACAACTTAAAGAAGTTTGTTATATAAGGCCTGTTCGATAACTTCGCAAGTAAAAAGTATTTGCAGGTACTTCCCATTTCTCTTTTACTGAACAAGTTTGTTATCGAACAGCATTTTGTAAAAGTTTGTGCATATTTGTACAAACTTTTGAGTTATCGTACAGACCTATAATAATAGGAGAATGTGTTATAATGTTATATACAGCATTAATGTTAACAGGAGTTGGTGACTTAAGAATTTCTAATCTATTATTATTAAGGTATATATGGTTGTTGTAGCAGCATGAAACCTACGTAGAAGCATAGGTTTGATGCTGGTTTGGCAGCCGTTGGCCGAAACTCTATGGTCCCGGGTCAATCCGGTACGTTAGAACCCGCTACCGTGGATTTTTTTTTTTTTATTGGATTGGATTGAGGTATATATGGTGTAAATTTCCGATTGAGTTGCATGATTGCAGCATATGTTCTATGGTGTTAATATTGCCGCATTTTGGGCATTTGTTGTCAATGTTTTTGTTAAGGAGGTGTTGATGTGATGTGTGGCCCATACGAAGTCTGGAAAACATCCGTATTTTTCTTTTTTCTACGTTTGTAGGATAAATAGGGCTAATGCGATTGATGTTGTTATAATGGAAATGATTGAAGAGCATGCTGTTTTGCTTGGATATACACCGAAGTTCAGCTTCTATATGAGTTTTCAAGTCTATTTTTTCGACGATGTCCTCATACATTAAAGGTGCTGTGCATGCATACTTAGCAGCTGTATCAGCATGTACATTACATTTTCTGTAATGCTGACATGACCAGGTATCCAAAAATGTTGTACGTTGCGTACATCTGTTAATAAGTCTCGAATTTCATTCACCGACACCCAATTTGTATTGGAGGCGTTTAAGACCGCTTTGAGCACGGACAGTCAGAAAAATGATTGTTTTCTGTTTCGACAAAAGTGCTATGTTGATGGCTTCAATAATACCGGCGGCTTCAGCTGTAAATATAGATGTAAAGTCCATAAGAGTTTTTGTGGCTAAAATGTTTCCATTGCAATCATCTACTGCATACGATGTTGTAGAATCTGTTTTGGAAGCATCAGTGTAGATAATTTTCCAATCAGAGTGTTGTGTGCAGAAGTGTTGGAAATTTTGCGCATATATATCGTTGGGGGTTGAACTCTTGCCAAGAAAGCTTAGAGATATATTACACTGTCTTTCGGAAAACAGCAATGCGGGGTATTTTACTTTATGCTATGTTATTGAGAATGTTGTTTGTTATTGACAGATATAAAACCGATGGAACTTTTGGAATTCTTTTTGCTTTCAAAATTGTTGAAATATCTGCGTCTTTGATGGAGGACTTAGATGACAGAATTTTTGGTAACAAACGGTTACGCACATCAGCGATTCTCTGATCAAGGGAAGGTAACCAAGATTCGATTAATAATGTGTTTATGGGAGTTGTTCTGTAGGCATATATGCTATTTCTGATGCTATCATGGTATACTGCTTTAATTTGGCTGAGCGTAGATTTGGGATTGTTGCCGATTAGGTATAAACCATAGTCAATTTTGCTCAATATCAAGGTTTTAACTAAGTAGGTTAGAGTGTTTATGTGTACAAAACTTCTGGAGGACAGGTACTTGATTACATAAGACCTGAGCAGCAGATCCTTTTTCAGTTTAATGAAAGGCATATATTGGAAAACTGCGTGTTCGTTGCATTATTGTCCGCGTTGCAGCTCAAAATATAAATATCATCGGCGTAAATACAATTTTGGGCATTTATTTATGATGTAGCTAATCTGGTTGAACGCAATTTGGAAAAGTATTACAGACAGCGGAGAACCTTGGGGGATGCCATTTACCAATCTGAATTGATCCGAGAGATAGTTATTGATTCGGACACGAAAAGAGCGCCCAGATAGAAAAGATTTTACGAAGTTCAATATTTTGCTTTCTATTCCCCAAGACAATAAGGAGTCCAAAATGATATGCATGATTTTTGCAGATCGAAATTCCGTAGAGAAGTTATTAGTGGATGATTCTATTGACCATTTCTAGCCAAAATGGTTCGCAATTTCCACTGGATCACTAATACAAGTACCGTTGGATTCCATTGTTGTAAAAGTATGATGTGTACTTTTTTGGTCATTCTGTATATTTTCTGCCATACAATACTGAGAGGCATATCACGGCTTACTGTATTGGAGAAATTGTAGAAAAAGACAATAATAATAATAATAATAATAATAATAATAATAATAATAATAATAATAATAATAATAATAATAATAATAATAATAATAATAATAACAATAATAATAAGAATAAGAATAAGAATAAGAATAAGAATAAGAATAAGAATAAGAATAAGAATAAGAATAAGAATAAGAATAAGAATAAGAATAAGAATAAGAATAAGAATAAGAATAAGAATAAGAATAAGAATAAGAATAAGAATAAGAATAAGAATAAGAATAAGAATAAGAATAAGAATAAGAATAAGAATAAGAATAAGAATAAGAATAAGAATAAGAATAAGAATAAGAATAAGAATAAGAATAAGAATAAGAATAAGAATAAGAATAAGAATAAGAATAAGAATAAGAATAAGAATAAGAATAAGAATAAGAATAAGAATAAGAATAAGAATAAGAATAAGAATAAGAATAAGAATAAGAATAAGAATAAGAATAAGAATAAGAATAAGAATAAGAATAAGAATAAGAATAAGAATAAGAATAAGAATAAGAATAAGAATAAGAATAAGAATAAGAATAAGAATAAGAATAAGAATAAGAATAAGAATAAGAATAAGAATAAGAATAAGAATAAGAATAAGAATAAGAATAAGAATAAGAATAAGAATAAGAATAAGAATAAGAATAAGAATAAGAATAAGAATAAGAATAAGAATAAGAATAAGAATAAGAATAAGAATAAGAATAAGAATAAGAATAAGAATAAGAATAAGAATAAGAATAAGAATAAGAATAAGAATAAGAATAAGAATAAGAATAAGAATAAGAATAAGAATAAGAATAAGAATAAGAATAAGAATAAGAATAAGAATAAGAATAAGAATAAGAATAAGAATAAGAATAAGAATAAGAATAAGAATAAGAATAAGAATAAGAATAAGAATAAGAATAAGAATAAGAATAAGAATAAGAATAAGAATAAGAATAAGAATAAGAATAAGAATAAGAATAAGAATAAGAATAAGAATAAGAATAAGAATAAGAATTAAGAATTAAGAATTAAGAATTAAGAATTAAGAATTAAGAATTAAGAATTAAGAATTAAGAATTAAGAATTAAGAATTAAGAATTAAGAATTAAGAATTAAGAATTAAGAATTAAGAATTAAGAATTAAGAATTAAGAATTAAGAATTAAGAATTAAGAATTAAGAATTAAGAATTAAGAATTAAGAATTAAGAATTAAGAATTAAGAATTAAGAATTAAGAATTAAGAATTAAGAATTAAGAATTAAGAATTAAGAATTAAGAATTAAGAATTAAGAATTAAGAATTAAGAATTAAGAATTAAGAATTAAGAATTAAGAATTAAGAATTAAGAATTAAGAATTAAGAATTAAGAATTAAGAATTAAGAATTAAGAATTAAGAATTAAGAATTAAGAATTAAGAATTAAGAATTAAGAATTAAGAATTAAGAATTAAGAATTAAGAATTAAGAATTAAGAATTAAGAATTAAGAATTAAGAATTAAGAATTAAGAATTAAGAATTAAGAATTAAGAATTAAGAATTAAGAATTAAGAATTAAGAATTAAGAATTAAGAATTAAGAATTAAGAATTAAGAATTAAGAATTAAGAATTAAGAATTAAGAATTAAGAATTAAGAATTAAGAATTAAGAATTAAGAATTAAGAATTAAGAATTAAGAATTAAGAATTAAGAATTAAGAATTAAGAATTAAGAATTAAGAATTAAGAATTAAGAATTAAGAATTAAGAATTAAGAATTAAGAATTAAGAATTAAGAATTAAGAATTAAGAATTAAGAATTAAGAATTAAGAATTAAGAATTAAGAATTAAGAATTAAGAATTAAGAATTAAGAATTAAGAATTAAGAATTAAGAATTAAGAATTAAGAATTAAGAATTAAGAATTAAGAATTAAGAATTAAGAATTAAGAATTAAGAATTAAGAATTAAGAATTAAGAATTAAGAATTAAGAATTAAGAATTAAGAATTAAGAATTAAGAATTAAGAATTAAGAATTAAGAATTAAGAATTAAGAATTAAGAATTAAGAATTAAGAATTAAGAATTAAGAATTAAGAATTAAGAATTAAGAATTAAGAATTAAGAATTAAGAATTAAGAATTAAGAATTAAGAATTAAGAATTAAGAATTAAGAATTAAGAATTAAGAATTAAGAATTAAGAATTAAGAATTAAGAATTAAGAATTAAGAATTAAGAATTAAGAATTAAGAATTAGAATTATAATATAATAATAATAATAATAATAATAATAATAATATAAAAAATAATAATAATAATAATAATAATAATAATAATAATAATAATAATAATAATAATAATAATAATAATAATAATAATAATTATAATAATAATAATAATAATAATAATAATAATAATAATAATAATAATAATAATAATAATAATAATAATAATAATAATAATAATAATAATAATAATAATAATAATAATAATAATAATAATAATAATAATAATAATAATAATAATAATAATAATAATAATAATAATAATAATAATAATAATAATAATAATAATAATAATAATAATAATAATAATAATAATAATAAATAATAATAATAATAATAATAATAATAATAATAATAATAATAAATAATAATAATAATAATAATAAAATAATAATAATAATAATAATAATAATAATAATATATAATAATAATAATAATAATAATAATAATAATAATAATAATAATAATAATAATAATAATAATAATAATAATAATAATAATAATAATAATAATAATAATAATATAATAATAATAATAATATATAATAATAATAATAATAATAATAATAATAATAATAATAATAATAATAATAATAATAATAATAATAATAATAATAATAATAATAATAATAATAATAATAATAATAATAATAATAATAATAATAATAATAATATAATAATAATAATAATAATAATAATAATAATAATAATAATAATAATAAAATAATAATAATAATAATAATAATAATAATAATAATAATAATAATAATAATAATAATAATAATAATAATAATAATAATAATAATAATAATAATAATAATAATAATAATAATAATAATAATAATAATAATAATAATAATAATAATAATAATAATAATAATAATAATAATAATAATAATAATAATAATAATAATAATAATAATAATAATAATAATAATAATAATAATAATAATAATAATAATAATAATAATAATAATAATAATAATAATAATAATAATAATAATAATAATAATAATAATAATAATAATAATAATAATAATAATAATAATAATAATAATAATAATAATAATAATAATAATAATAATAATAATAATAATAATAATAACGGTGTGTAGGGTGATTTATTAAGGCGAAAAGTGCTGTTGACTTTACCTTGAGTGGGGTGAGACGCGTTACAATTCGCGAGTAAACCGAGAAGTACTTCCGTACTGGTGAAGATACGACTTATAAGTGTTTTGTGTATAAAAACCGAAAGTGAATCAAGGCTGAGGCAATCACTGCTTATTGGAAAGTTCTCACTACGATCCGAACTGAGCGAATACAGTTCCAGGGAGAAATTGCAGAGAAATTCCACTACCAAGAGAGTACTCTCTACGATCCTCGCTGAGCGAACATAGTCTCTGAGAAGATTTGTAGGGCAATGATTGGAAATATCACCCTACGGTCCGCCGTAAGCGAACATAGTTTCTCAGAGGGTTTGTAGAGAACACTTAAGGAAGGGAGGCCTCTCTGCGATCCGAACTAGGCCAACAAAGGCTCCCTGGATATTTGTAGTGAAAATACCAATAGCGAGTTTCTAACTTAAAAATTAGCCGCCAGCCTTGAAACACATAGGGGTATGTCAAGATAAAATGGGTAAAGTAACTTACAAGTATGTAAATTCAGAGTAGGTGAGCTTTTCCGATGATGGCATTTTAATTCAATATGTTGGGTAACTAATACAACTGGAGAAGGGAAAAATAATTATATGACGTTAGAATCATCCCGATGACGACTTAATTGTAAAACATTTTTTAGAATTACCAGTTAGATAATGTGGGTGCCACCGTGGTGCAATGGTATGCACGCCCGCCTTGCACGCAGAAGGTCAGTGGTTCAATTCCCCGGCCAGGCAACATCAACCATTTTTCAACGGTGGCAATGTTGGCGACATTTCCTGAGTATTTCAGCCTTGAAAAACTTCTCTACAAGTGGTGTCTTAAGACACGCCGTTCGGACTCGGCGATAAACAGTAGGTCCCATATCATTGAGCTTAATATGAATCGGGGTGCACTCATTGATATGAGAGAAGTCTCCCTCGTCCCGTATGGGATGTTGTGGAACAATGTTAGTTAGATAATGTATATTTGAATACGTGGTGAAAACCGAATGAAAATACTTCCTGGTGAAAATAGTTTAGATACGAGGAATTTTGGTTGTTTGTTGGTGCTACCCTTTGAATTTTATTCACTGGATTTACTAGGTGAAGAGGACATTGGACCAGTTAGAATCCATCCAAATACTGTATTTTGTGCAAGTAATGAGCCGAGTATATTTTGGTGAATTCCGTCTAAAAGGATTTTTGGGTATAAATCAGCTCCAATCAATAGTTCTACGGGTCTACTATCAAAAAAGTGTGGATGCTAACCGAATGTTTGGGAATCGATGTGTTATATCGGGATCTATTGAGAAAGATGGAAGATCATCCGAGAAGAGCGAGTGGGCAAATGTAACCGATTTTTAATGGTGTCTGAGATAAAAGAACCCTCTGATGCTGGATCGATCAGAGCTCTAACTGGATAATCTTTACCGTTATGGATTAGATTCACTATAACAGTTCCCAGAAGAACATTACGATCCTGTAATGTATGGAAAACTTGTTGATTTACTATAGTTGGATTGGCACCGGTGGAGGTGAAAGCTATATTGTCATTGTGGTGAAGTACAGAATGGCGAGAAGAAGAAGGTGTAGAATTTGATGAAGGAGTTGAGGGAGGGGAATTAGTAGAACGGTGGAGGAGGGTGTGATGTCTTCCACGACACATATTGCAATTATGGGCGCTAGTACAAGTTTTGATTGTATGACCCCGTGAAAGACAATTCCAACAGCTGCCTTGTTTCTTCACCGTTGAAGATTTTTGGTCAAAAGGCAATTGTTTAAACTTTCGACAAGATCGCAAAGAATGAATTTCCGTAGGACATAGAAGGCAAGTTAACTTGGAAGGGGATTTTAATTTTCTAGAGACCGATTTATTGGTGATTGGTGATTTAAATTCTTTCGAAAAATACTTTTTATTGGGTTCAAGGCCTTTGATATCACGCAAACAGTCAAGAGTCTGAATTCTTTCAAAAATAAATGAATCCAAGTCTTCCCAAGAAGACAAAGCCGATTTGTCTCTAACACTCTGTTCCCATAGAGTGACAGTTATTCGAAGCTACGGTGAGTTAGTGGGAACTTGGATACAATTTCTTTAGCTTCGCCGTCTGTCTTTCTAACTAAATGACAGAGTCTCTCAATGTCAGTAAAACCAGAATTATTTATATATATCGCGGTGAAAAGGTCTCGGAAAGTTGGCCACGACAAAGAATCACCATGAAAGATTTCTATATCGTAGGGAGGGAGGGAGTGCTAGATTATGCACACTGTCCGGATTAGATGAAAAGAAGGTTTCTCGAGTTTGCAAACTGTTTTGAATTAATGAAGGGGCTGGATTATCCACCTGAGTACCGATTTCACACGACGCCTGTGTCGAAGTGCTCATGTTATTTGCTTTGTCGCCCTGAAATTCTTCTGCCGAGAGGTCCGAACCGTGTAATGAGGTTTGTGGGGAGGATTAAGAAGATTGGCGAATTTTTGCTAACTTGCGGTTCATCGTCGATCTGCATGATATATACGTCTGATGACACACTTCGTACTTACTATCTATCGAATCGATGATATCTTTTCCTGGGTCTACCGACGACATTAAATAATCGAGACAAGTATCGAACGTTGTTTGGACCTTGGACCATAGCTTGTCAATTTCTGCGCTACGGAACTCCAATTCATACTCGTCTAACTGATCATCCCGCATTTGGTTGAAATGGGAATCGAATTTGATCAAAGCATGCGATGCTCTGATAAAGAGATCTAAAGGTGTGACCGGCATTATACAGAATTTCTTTGTAGAGAATTTGTCAGACAAATTTCCACGAATTAGTAGGAATACATAATTCAGAAAAAGACCAGATATACACAGATAGTTGCAAAAATTCAATAGAATTTATTATTTTTGCACGAGGTGTAGTGTGAACCAATAGCTAAAATGTCAAAACTGATTTATTTTGCGGAAAATGAAACACAAATAAACCAAATGTCGGAAAAATTAAACAAATTCCCGCGAATCTGTTCAAAAATTGCAAAAAACAACAAATTTCCAAAAAGCTGCAAAAAATCAATTGAATTTATTGTTTTAGCAGCGAGGTGTAGGGTGAATCAATGACTGAATGTCCAAAATCGATTAATTTTTGTGAAATGGGAAAACACAAATGGCCAAAATATCGAAAACCGAATAATTTGGGAATTTTCCTTGTGAAAAATGAAAATTTTAAATTCCAAAGGGACTTCTTCAGAACAACCAAAAAAGCTAAAAACCGCAACCAAAAATTTAAATATGTTAATAAAAAGGGTGATTTTAGTATAAAAATATAAATTTATATTGAATATTTGAATAAATATATATGTTATATTTACTAAACATATAAATATATAATGCCGATTGTAGGGTGTACGATGTCCAAAAAACCGTTTATACCTAATACCGATTATTTTTCAAAAATATGCAAATATTTATTTTTTTCCGAAAAAATATTAAAAAATAATTTATATAAAAAATAATTTTTGCACCTGTGACCCACTGTAGCAGTAGAAATGACGAATATGTACAACAAAACGAAAGTACACACAACGTCGATAATGGATAATTATGGATTTAGGGATAGTGAGAAAATAAACCGAGATAAATATAACAACAAATACGTATTGGCGATCACTACACTTGTTGACTTGTTTGTGAATAATAAAGAAACACAGTACATATGGCGAATATTAGATTTATTGGATGTAAAAAATAAACGACATTTTGCTATTCTAAAGGGAACACAACCGTATTTTGGTGAGAATAACTATTAAAAGATTTATTGTGTGGACTGTATGAAGATTTTAACCGTATTTGTTTGTAATTACCGAGCGATAGGGTGAATAAAAGTCGATCAGTATACCGAAATATTTTTTATGCGAAAATAGAGATAAAAAATTTAACACTCGCGATTTGCTCACTTATGGAAAACACTGAATTTACACACCTGGTATGGTTTTTGGTGGAATATACATTGTTCTTGGTGATGCGATTGGATGGGTTTGTGTGCTGATGACTTTACCTTGAGTGGGGTGAGACGCGTTACAATTCGCGAGTAAACCGAGAAGTACTTCCGTACTGGTGAAGAGACGACTTATAAGTGTTTTGTGTATAAAAACCGAAAGTGAATCAAGGCTGAGGCAATCACTGCTTATTGGAAAGTTCTCACTACGATCCGAACTGAGCGAATACAGTTCCAGGGAGAAATTGCAGAGAAATTCCACTACCAAGAGAGTACTCTCTACGATCCGCGCTGAGCGAACATAGTCTCTGAGAAGGTTTGTAGGGCAATGATTGGAAATATCACCCTACGGTCCGCCGTAAGCGAACATAGTTTCTCAGAGGGTTTGTAGAGAACACTTAAGGAAGGGAGGCCTCTCTGCGATCCGAACTAGGCGAACAAAGGCTCCCTGGAGATTTGTAGTGAAAATACCAATAGAGAGTTTCTAACTTAAACAGAGGGTGATCTTCTGAATTTACGATAAGTTGCTATTTTATTTTTACGAAGGTAGTTTAACTCTTTGTTCCCGTTATTGGTATGTTTTTGTTGCACGCTTTGCGAATTGCTTTTGTGATGATGGCGTTTACTTTGTTAAGGTTTCCATTAAGCTTTTTGTTGACTAATTTGTCATGCACGTTTGAACTGTAATAGCTCCAACTTGCCTTAGTTAGATTGTATCTGTAGGATGGCTTTACTTTAATGAAGGGAGAGGCAAAATTGATGTTGGTAGTGATTGGGAAACGGTGGCTTCCGTAAAGACTGACTCTGAACTAAAGGAAGAAGAGATGGGGAGCAAAACGCAATATCAATATTTGTAAGAGTCCCAAAAGTTGATAGGGTGGGTGGATTTGCCATCATTAACTATGCATAAGTTTTGCATATTTAGGTCATTTTACAGTATTACACCCCTGGAGTTGTTTTGATAGATCTCCAGATGACATTCCAGATCCCCAGATACATCGCCTATGTATCTTAGTGAATATATCTAATACGTCAGATAATGTGAATGGTTCGTTTGGGTTAATATAACCGAAAAAATTCAAATTTTTATGTATATGTTTATGGTAATTTCCATAATGATACTTAAGATGTTTGAGTTATTGAATATTCTTTTGTGGGGTATGTTATTTTTAACTAATACTGCAACGCCGCTTTTAGCTGTGGTGTTTTCTGGTTTATTAGCTGCGTATGAGGCGTAAGCTTTAGGGGCAATGAGTTGAGAGTTGTAATCTTTTAGGAGTAATTGAAGGATCGATATAGTTATTTACAAGTCCTTTTATATTCCATTGAATAATTCTAAAATTATCCATATGGAGGAGTTAAATGGAATGTATCAAATAATACGTTAGATTTATAAATCCACTGGATTCCAAATGTCAATTCCATAACGCATACGTCAAATAAATCCAGGGAATGGAAATTACCTGACGTACACGCCACGGAATCGACACCTGAAATCGAGTGGATTTCACAAATCCAAACGTACTATAAGATATTTATTAGACATGTCAATGTCATCTCTGTCGTGTACTTCAGATCTTCTTGATGTTATTTTTGCTGGAGTAACTTGGGAGTCATTTGTTTCTCGAGAAAAATCTCTTGAGAGCGCGTGAATTAGATTTGCTGAGAGTTGATGAGCTGTTGCTTGTGGTTGCCTTTTCATTTTGTGTTAGATCGGTGTTTGATGTTTGCATATTTGTTTGTGCTTTAATTTTATTTATTTGAGAATTAACAGAGACAGTATATCTGTTAAGTTTAGATGTTGAATTTTCAGTGGTGGGTTTAGTTATGAGAGTTGTTGTTGTTTCGGATGTTCTGTTGTTGAGTTCTGAAGGTTTATGGACAATGTTGTTCAGTAACGGTGGATGAGTTGTTGCTTTCTTTATTTGATATATTCATCCTTTTTCTTCGCTCTTCAATTGCTTTTTCAAAAGTTTCTGTGGGTATTTCAAATGATATATTTTTTGGTGTTTGTTCGAGTGGTTCTTTGAATGAGCATTCGTTTTTTATTTTGTGTTTGAGTACCTCCTTTCTTTGCGGTATCGCTGGGCATTTTTTGTTGTTAGTGTGGATGGCGGCAACTAGTGCATTGAATTTTTGAGCAAAGTTTGGGATCGTGAATTAAACAAGAGCAAACTTCACAAATTGCATTGCTTTTGCAGTTTTTCTCGTGTGCCCGATTTTAAAACAGTTTTTACACTGTAATGGATTTTGAACATTCTCTTTTATGTAGAGTAGATGTAGAGTACATTCAATGGGACAGACACCTGCCAGATTCTTTGCCTTAAAGAAACGAGTGGCTTGATCTTCATTTTTAGTTAAGAACAAAATATTGGCATCCCTTGTAAAGACAGTTTTTAGCGTGGTGTCACTGGATATGCCTTGAATCGCTTTTGATAAGAGAAAAATTTTGAACGAATTTAATGGTTTTTCTGCACATTTGCTTTTCATTACAATGTATTTAGGACATTGTTTCCTTGTTTTTGATTGAAGAAGAGGAGGGTAATTCAATGAATTCCCAAGATGAAATGAGGAGCTTGTTTTTTTGTTTTTTTACGCCTAGGAGATGTGGGGCTTGCTTCCCCTGGATCTAGGCAAGAGTAATAATTTCCTCCCGAGGAGGACGCCATCATAAACACCACTAACGCGTTTTCTTTAAAAAAGTTTCTTTAGATAAAACGAATGAAAAAGTACACGAAAATATGAGTGTAATAGACTACGATTTATGTTATGTAGACAATAACTTGTGTGTAGTGCGCACGTAATAAGATCTACGCCATTGTTTTAATAATTTCTTGTCTCAATTCTTGATTTCCTTAGCTTCAAACTGTTATTTCTTTCACTAATTGCGATGCATCTCAGCTTTTTATGTATTTTTAATGCATTTTATATGATTTGACGACAGCGAGGAGATTAGAGATTGTTTTAGAGATTAATTGTCGAATGACAAAAATACATTTGAAGGAAATGCCCGCGGAAACATGCCGCAAGATGGCGCAATCGGTGCGAAACGCTCATAGAATGTGATAACCACCTATGGTTACCATAAAAGGCTCAAACGTATACCAAAAAAACAATTTCTAAAAAATTATTTAAAAGGAAAAATACTTTTTTGACGTAAAATAATTTGTGTTGTTATAGATTTTTATGAACATCTAGAATACCAGCAAGCCTTTTGGAACGGTTCTTGCAGATATTAGATCTTAACTACTAACAAACTACTTACAAATATACTGCATACAAATATTTCACTGTTTGTCCTCTAACTTCATGGTTTTTAACGAATTTATTAAACATTTTTCAATTTTTTAAAGAGGCAATATACTTAATTGACTCACTGTATGCCGTATTATTGCGGGCATTGTGAGGTATAAAATACATGTGTTGTATGTAGTTCAGATGAAAATCAAGACGCTTCGTAAGAAGTATTATTGTTTGGGCTTGAATGGCAACAAAGGATGTTGAAATTTTTGTTTTTATAAAAGCAAACACGGTCAAATATGCTAACAATATTTCTGAAAACTATTTTCAAAGAAAAGTGCAAAAAATTGTATTCTATGCCCTGATTTTTACTTCTATCAGGGCATCACCGTTAAAGACTAGCATAGGTTAGGTTTAGGATGCGTAACTGCCGTGATGGCAGCCACTAAATCTTTGCCAAATTATGTAATCAACACGAATGGAATTCGTTCTGAATGCAATTTTCAATTGGTTTTTAAGCATTCTGGGATTTGGTAGGACGTCGGGAGCCTTTTGGAAGTCTAGACGGGTGGGGGGTTCATGTCCTCCTTTGACCAATCCATGTTTGCATTACACGATTATTATAGACTCCCTTATTTATTTAGGAAAAAAATTGTAAAAAAATGGACCTGTGGAAATACACTACATATCAATGCCAAAAACACCCCTCTATAAAAACCAAGATTTTAAAAGTAATAGTTTATATTAGTCGATGCTTCTTATTTTTGGTAGTCTCACGTGATGTTGAGAGTACATGCCTCATGTTGTACGAGAATGAAAATATTTATTACAGCTTATGACAGTAATGATGGTATTATACAGATGAAGTTGTTGAGATTTTGGACAATGGAAAATGAAAGTGATGTGGTACTGATGATGATGTTGCTACTGATGATAACGATTCTACTAATGATGAGCTACTGAATATATTCCTATAGATGTTGATAATGCTATTGGTGTTGATAATACTAATCATGGATGCTACTGGATTAAGAAAGTCAGCAACGTAGTATATCAATTCTGTAAATTGATGATTATATATGCCATTTAGCGTGTGTACTTTTTAAAGTTTGTTCAATCAGAAAAAGGTGTTATTGTTCGATGTTTGCCTTTTTGCAGAAGTCAGCTATCACACTCAGACCGTTCAAGCCCTTGGATTGTATGAATGCATCTACTGTAGTGTGGTTATACAGAATATGGAAAGATCTTCTTGCATTATTATGTCTACTACAACTGAAAATTACATGCGATGACGAGTCTTCCACTTCACATCCATCACATAAATGTGTGTGTCATTTTTGCGAGGGTACTGTACATAAACAATGCCCACTTAGTATTGTGTCTAGCATTTTTTGAGTTAGTAGATACCTTGCACAAGGGTAGATCTGGCAAACTATCGATATCAGCCCGATTCGATTTGTTATTTTTTGAAATTTTGCCTGTTAGGAATGTTTTTTTGCAAGTGAAAAATGAAAGCCAAGGACTCGAACCCACACAGTCACCATATTACGTTACGTGGCTTCGCTGTTGGTTGAGCAGCTCTTCAGACGTATCGACTGTCGAATAGCTTCTCTGTCCTAGGACTTTTCGTTTTTCAAATGCAAATGTGTTTTTATACATTAACGGATATTTGGCCGTTGATATGTATTTCTTCATGACAAACGCTGTTTTGCGCTGTCTTTGAAGTTATGAATTTGGCTTTGAACGCTAACACGCCGTGACAACATTTTTTGATATGTTTTCAAGGACGTGGGCTCAAAATTTTTCCTTTTAGGGCGAAGATCATTTTTAATGATTTTTATTAATTTTCTCGTTTAGAGTTAGGCTTGATGATCGGAATTTTTTGCAAGTAAAAAAGGAAAGCCAAGGACTCGAACCCACACAGTGTTTTGTTGATGTTTGATTGAAATGCCGTTGCAAAATTAAATTTTAAAACGTCGGTACGTTAAGTTTTCGTGCCCTCCAGGTAGAGTTTAAAGATATTTGTTCCAGCCATTTTGACGAAATCATAATATTGTTTCACTTACTATTCCTACTGACTGGTCGGCTGAGAATAGTTATACTTTACACCACCATGTGGAGAGAGCATTATAAGTTGGTTTTGGGCCAAAAGTTTGTATTGCATCGAAAAAATTGTCGTATATGTATATACCAAAATTAATGTCTCGACGAGTTGAGTCGATCCATCCTATTGATTTCGGTGATGGTCGGATAATATTCAGGGCAAAAAACTTATTTCTGGAAAAAGTCATGGTTTTAAATCCGCTTCTATAAGAGGAATACCAAAAGCAAGACCTGGCATTGATAGTAGAAAATATGACCTTCACAACGATGTAAGGTTGTCGTAGGTGGTAAAACAACGGAGATATCGAAATAATCGATAATCAAACCAAACATTTCATTTTTGCAATTTTAATTGTAATGACGAATGTCAAAGCTTTGGTTGGGGATCTTCCGAAATCAAAGCCTGACTATGAAAATATAAAATCCCACCTTTACAATGATGCAAAGTAGATTGGCGTATGTGCATAAACAACGAATATATGCGATATATGCTAATATTCGTTAATCCATCCCATTTTTATTTTTTTTTTATGTAATCACGCTACAGGTCACAGTTTTTATAAGATCGTAACGAAATTTCGGGAGTTTATGCGAGTCGCACCGAGAAAGAAGCCTATTGATTTTGGTTATTGTCGGATAGTAGTCAAAGTTCGGAATGGGTAAAAAAATCATGTGGAGAAAAATTCAATTTTTTTTCTTTGCGAATATCTCGGCTTCCTGTAGGGATATTCCAATGGCAAAGCCTATCAATGGAAGAAGAAGATATCACCTTTACACTGATGAAAAGTAGGTTCCCGATGGTGGCCAAACAAAGCGATATCAGAGTGCGTTCCATTTTTTGCGTTCGATTTTGTAATCACACAATTTTAATCGGACCGTCAAGAAATTTTAGTGGCTAATGGGCATCCTAGAGAGGAAGAACCATATTGAGTTTGGTGATAGTCGGATAATCTTTCCAAAAAGAAATGTTTACCAGTGAAAAGCGTATACAAAGGGACAGTGGGTAGAGTATCACATAGTCGGCGCCGTCCCGACTACAGCCATTGCTCACTTGTTAAAAAAAATTAGAAAAATAATTTGAATACAAAACAAAAATTAATCGTGGGAATTAAATTCCCCGAAGTCGAAAAGCCCTTTTGCAGTATACTGCCAGAAATTGCCAAACCCGGTATGAACCCTTATGGAATTGGGCTTCTCTCCCATTGTTACATCTGGCTTGATTATGCAATTGTTAACTGGTGTCAAAATCAATTGAAGTTGGTGACACTCGCAAGGATCGTGCTTTGTTCAATGGTGCACAAAAACTCTTTGGTATGGTTATTACCTTTGGTCAAGCCAATGTTTACGTCATGACTGAAATGTATGGTAATCCATCTGAATTCTTGATCATCATGTAATTATTTGCCGCTGATTTGATTGTGTTACCTTTGGATGAATTCGTGGAAAAGGGTTATGACTTGTGTTCCGGTATTTCTCATTTCATCGTCACCAACATTTGCGAATCCTATGTGTAGGAGGTCTTCTCACCCACTCTGGACGTGATACTAAATTCGAAGGTGCCGTTATTGCCTCGTTTCACTTGATGGCCACTCGAAACGATAAAGTTCGTGCTGTGCGTAAAGCCTTAAAAACTTCATGAAGTCGGTTTATTCGTTTACACAAAAAGCATGTAGAATCAATCGCGTCTGTCCACAGTTTGCTTTAACAAATTTCTGGCTATTGTTTCTGCGGCTCCTATTTATTTTCGATAGTATCGATATAAAAACTATTCATGGATATTTGCGTAAAAAATTAAGTATCGATTTCTTTACCACCTATTATAATATCCATATTTCTGGGCCTTCTGCTAAAATGCATGACGTTTACTTGTTCCATATTAAACTTAAGTAGAATATGCTCACATTTCTGCTTGAATTCTGAGATGTAGAGTTGCTTTTGCTATTTAATTTATTTCTGAACACAGAATTGAAAATTGATCAGCAAATTGATACAATAAACTGTTCCCTGAACAGATTGAATGCAAACTTTTAGTGTAGACCTTAAAGAGTATTGGTCTTAGCCCACTATCTTGTGGAAGACCGTTTTATTATTTTTAGGCTTTTGCTTCTCAATATTGTAGTATACTAAGAAGAATGTAAGGTAACCCTAGCACGTAAGATAATCACGTTACGTTAATAGTAACTAGCTATAATAATAACTAGAATGTAGTGTCTCTCACCTATCACTCTATTTTGTAAGAACACAGTAAGTCTGTGTATGAAATAGAAAGTGAACGGACATACGATCCGCAAAGAAATAAAACAATGGAATAAAACAACAAAAAAAACACAGTTAGTGTGTTTTATTTTTCACGGCCAGCTACACTACAAACATCAGAAGTGGGCCTTATTCGCCAAACATAAAATAAATGCAACAAAATTGACGCAAAAATAATCAAGTGTTAAATGATAGAAAAATTAGAAGAATTGTCTATCACATCGTTACAGTGTGTATGCAAGAAATTAAGTTTGTCCGTATTTTGATTAAACGCTTGAGAAATGTGTTGCCAGATGACCTTGAAACTGCAATTCAAATTGTTGAAGAGGAAGACCACACAGCAAATATAAGCGGACTTATGCACCATGACAAAGAAGACGACGTCACAACAGTACCGTTACCAAATGAAGAGGTACAATTAGAAATTCCATCCAATATAGAGCAACCAGCAAATATACAGCAACCAACAAATGTAAAGCCACCAACAATCCTACAGAAGAATCTTGCAAAATACAGAAACAAACAGTGAATAACTAACAGTAGACGCGAGTCGTTACCGTCGAACAACCCTATTGCCGCCAGCAGCAGTTCGGAGACGTCGACCGAAGAGACAATCAGAGGAAATGAGTTACTGCGGCGTGAACAGGAAATACTGAAAAGAGAAATCGAGTTATTAAAAAATAAACAAGAACAATACAGTGCTGTTGGTGTTTCGATCGATCTCATCAGTAATTTCATAGCTGATTATGATGGAACAAACGATGCAATGTTCTGGACTACATAACTTACAGACATACAACAAACATATAAGCTTGATGATAACATGTTGCGTAAATTATTCGCAGTAAAACTTGTTGGAAAGGCCAAGTTGTGGTTACATACAAGACGTAACACAGCAAATGAAGATGTCAAGAGTTTACTACAAGAATTTTGTTTGATGTTCGGCACCAATGAAACAAAATTGGAAAAAAGAAGTAAATTTGAGAGACGTAAATGGCAACAAAACGAACATTTTGCTGACTATTTCAACGCAAAAATAATGCTTGCTGAACAATTGGGGATTGGCGATGATGAACTATTAGAATATCTCTTCGATGGGATAACAAATATGCAGATTAAAACTCAAGTATGTATGCAGCAACATAAATGTTCCAAAAATTTATACAAGGCATTGGACTGCGGCAAACCCCGTCGGCATCCAGGCACTTGCTACGCGTGTGGAAGCGATGATCATATGGTTTCGAGCTGCATCCTTAACAAGAAGAAACAAAACGAAACTCATAATTATGTAAAATATTTCATATTTAGTTTACATAACAAACCTAATATAAGTTTTTCTCTAGAGTGCCTCATAGATTCTGGAAGTCCCGTCAGTCTAATTAGAGAAAATGCCGTGCCAAATGAATTTTAAATAATTGAATTTAATATTAATAATACACTTTTCTACGGATTAAACACGAACTAAACTTAAATTTCAATGAAAACAGTATCTTACGGACTAAAAAAATCTACAGAAAAAATGTTTTGTAAAGAACCAGAAGTTAAGTTGAAAATGAAATTAATTAAAAATTAAATTAATTAAAATTAATCTGGATAATTTAAAACCGTTCAATTTCCCCCCTCGTAGACGTGCCTATGCTGGGAAACAATCGCTACAGAAAATTATTGACAAACTTTTAGAGAAAAATATTATTAGAGTGAGTCCGAATTTACCTCACCGATAGTATTATTTCGCAAGAAAACGGGTGAGTTAAGAATGTACGTAGATTATAGAAAGTAAAATAAAATAACTACGTAGCACAATTACCCAATACCACTAATAGACGACCTTTTAGAGAAGTTATGCAAAAAAAAAAAAAATTTACAAAGCTAGATTTAAATGGGTTTAAATGGGTTTTACCATGATCACATGCACGAATAATTAATAAAAGAATTAAGTACTCCGCTGGGATTAATAAAGTATTTATTTATTAACATTTTTGCTGATTTAGTAAGAGATAGAGAAGTTACAATTTATTTAGATGATATTATGATAGCATCCAATACGTTTCGGAGCAACTTGAAGTTTTGGAAGAGGATTGTAAACAACAAATTAGAGTTACTTTTAGACAAATGCGAATTTTTACAGAATAGTGTTCATTATCTTGGTTATACTATAGATGCTTCAGTCATTCGAGCGGACGAACAAGGGCTGGCTATCAAAAACAATACCACTCCTGATAAAGTACATGCAGTAAGAAGTTTCGATATAGCGAAACCTTTATTTGACCTTACGAAAAAGATAAGAAATTCGCGTTTGGACCTGAATAACTTAAAACATTTGAGGTAATAAAGAATAAACTTTTGGAGGCCCCAGTACTTGCTCTCTTCGATCCCTCAGCCGAAACCGAATTTCATTACACTGGCATCGCAGTGCATTGGGGTTTGCAGCAATATTAGTGCAAAGAAGCAGCGATGGAAAATGGCATCCAGTCTTCTATTTTTCTAAGAGGTCAAGCGAGTCTGAGTCAAAATTTCATAGTTATTAATTGGAAACGGTAGCTATTATTTAAGCTTCAAACAGATTTAGACTTTATTTGTTCGGCAGACCATTCAAAATTGCAATTCGCTCATGCTAACGCTAAGTAAGAAAGATCTTAATCGCAGAATAGCGAGATGGGCGTTAGAAATGCAGAGCTTTGACTACGTTGCTCTGTGGTTAAGAAATTGATTTTCCTGGCCAAAAATGAAAATTTTGTTTTGCCAAAGATATTTAATTTCTATATAGGGTTCGATAGTAAACATATTGAAACTAAGGAAACCGAAGAATTAGGTCAAAATATTGGAAGGTGTGGGCGTGGGGTGCCCCTAAAGACGAACATTTTCCCATTTTGGGAAAAAACGTAATTTTTGCAAATTTCTGGAGAAAGAAGAAGCTATTTCTCGGAAACTGTAACAGATACTGTATTCATTGTTTTTTGTAGGATATGTAGGTATAGTGTTAATAAATTACCGTAGCGTTTACACAACATGATATATTTTATTTTTATTAATTTTCTCGTTTAGAGTTAAGCTTGATGATCGAAAATTCTTTGCAAGTGATAAAGGAAAGCCAAGGACTCGAACCCACACAGTCACCAAATTACGTGACCTGTTTTTGCTATTAGTTGAGTAGCTCTTCAGACGTATCGACTGTGGGATGGCTTCTCTGTCCTAGAACTTTTGGTTTTTCAAATGCAAATGTGTTTTTATACATTTGACGGATATTTGGCCGTAGAATTGTATTTCTTCATGACAAACGCTTTTTTGCGCTGCGTTTGAAGTTTTGAGTTTGGCTTTGAACGCTAACACGCCGTGACAACATTTTTTCATATGTTTTCAAGGACGCGGGTTCAAATCCCAGCCGGGCTCTGCCTGTTTTTTATTTTTTGAAAATTTGCCTGTTTGGGCGAAGATCATTTTTTTAATGATTTTTATTAATTTTCTCGTTTAGAGTTAAGCTTGATGATCGAAAATTCTTTGCAAGTGAAAAAGGAAAGCCAAGGACTATGCTCTATTTTATTTTTCCTTAGGTACTAAATTTTATGAATTTCCAAATTTAGTGGACTAGGACTTTTGTGGAACAACATGGAACAATGTTCTGTTTTCACAGAAAGATGCCCGAGAGTCTCCTCTTTCAGCCCATATAAATTTTTGTACCGGTCCCGTTCCGTCCGTTTAACACTTTTTTAAATTTATTGAAATTACATGGGTAAAAATGTGTGTTGTTTCCATACCATTTCCCATATGAATTACGGCTTTTTACCCAAATGTACATTTTTTAAGTATATGAATTTTTATACGAGTTATATAATCCAAGGAGTATTTTTAATTATTGAAAAAATTTTAATTTGCTGTAATTTTTTTTAAAGTTAAAAAAATTTCGATTTTTTTACTTTTTTGGTATTTTTATAGTTTATTTATTGGTTTTTGACCGAAAGATATAAAAAACTCAAAAACATTTGATGAAAAATAGTAAAAAAACTCAAAAGTTTAACTTAGAGTTTCTACCAGGCCTAATTTTACCGCTTATAATTAATCTGAAAGCTGATCCGTTTAACAAAAAAAGAATTATGAAAATATTTTATCTGTTCAAAAGTTACCGAATTTTGACAAGGAAAAAACGATTCTGAACCACTGTGCGTTGTAGAACATCGCTCAGGCAAGCGCATGCAACATATCGACGCACTCAGTAGGAGACAAGACATAATGGTAATCGAGACGAATACTTTCGAACAAAATTTTGTGATATGTAAAGTAGAGACCCAAATATATTAGGAAACTTAAAGAAACACTACAAATTACCGAACACAAATATTATGACATGAGAAATGGAATAGTCTACAGGAAGCTGAGAAAAAATAGAATTCTTTTTTACGTGCCTGAAGAGATTGAACCACACGTTTTATTCAAATCCCAAGACGAAATGGGCCATATCGGTATTAATAAAGTTACAGATTTAATAGAAAAACATAACTGGTTTCCCAAACATAGGGCTAGAATCAAAAATCATATTGCTAATTGTTTAAAATGTATAGCCTTTTCTAACTATTAGAATATCTCTTCGATGGGATAACAAATATGCGGATTAAAACCCAAGTATGTATGCATCAATATAAATGATCCAAAGATTTATACAAGGCATTGGTCATTATGTCGCGAACTGCGGCAAACCCCGTCGGCATTGTGATGGACGTTTTTAACAAAATTAGTGAATTTTTTGTTTACTCACATTTTGTCACCAACCCTCGTACCTGGTATCTATTGCATAAAACTTATGAAAATCCACATAAACAGAATGACTTTATTAAATATCCCCGTCCCTCAGTTCTGTACCCAAAACGACATATTTTGCATGCTCGCTCCGATTAATTGACCCATAAACAAACCCCGTTTAGATGGTAAAATTTCTAACTATCTGCTCCGAAGGTCTACATGCATTGAATCAACAGAAAAATTTGCTTTCATTTCATGCTCTCTTTATTGATATGATCGCCATGTACACCACATTTCAAATTTACACCGACCTTTAACAATTAGTCTTGTGACATTTAACACAGGTAAATCTACGTTAAGGGTTCAAACATTCATGACACTCAATTTCACACTAATCCTAAATGGTTAAAGTATTAAATTTTAGTGTTTTTATAGTCCCATTATCTGCGTTTCTCAGGCGGCTATCGCATCCAGAACTACGTGCATTCATGGCCATGGTGACTCGAACTCCGTTTCACATTTTTTTCCGCATTGGCTCACTCCATCACCACTGAAACCATACTAAAAACATAATTATAACCGAAGAATATTATACACCCTTTTCTTTACATTTAACTCACTAAAAGTTTTGAAAAACAATTTTAATTTTCTTTTATTTGATTTCCAATACGAGTAACACGCGATGCACAATGTTTTTGTTTCAATCCTCTTTTAATATTGTTTTTGTTTTGATTCTCACAGACATTTCATTCATAAATTTCTATCGCTCTTCGTAGTTGGTTCCCTTACTATTTTCACCACAGCAGAAGATTAATGGTTCACATCTTTGCTAGATAAAAATCACAGTGCTCATCAAAATATAAATTGCTTTTAAATCTCAAAATACACTTTAAATAATTATTTAAAGCAGATATTCGAAATCTAAGAATAGATTTTGTTCAAAAAATGAATTTTTTATTATCTGTACAAAAATTAATGGATAAACATCGATAACACCATATACGCATTGGCAGCATTCACAACTTCGATAACTAAAATTTTATTTTTCTCTTTGTCTGTATTTTCGCTGCAACTAAATATTGATAGCTATTTCAAGAAAAATAATCTTTCTTTTCTATCAAAATCTTGAAAGTGATCAGACATTAAATCTTGGAAAAAAATCCAAAGTTATTTTTCTCATCATAAGTCAATTTTATTTGAAAGTGAGCAAAATTGTCCATAACCATATTTCCCATTCACTAAACAAAATATTAAAGGTAATCAATCAATTTCTGTACGTTTTCTGTGCAAGTGTAACTATTGCGAAAATATTTTAGGAAATCTGTGAAATTGTTTTGAGGCTTCCAAAATCAGATACACAGAAGATCGGCGTTGTCGCTCGAAAATATTGCCTCATCCGTAGAAGCATATTGAGAACTCAAAAATAAAGCCGAAATTTGCTATTTCGGAGGCACCCAACCATTCTGTACCAAATTACCCACAGGGTAATTGGTCTACCATTATCGTATATCGAATCACTTTAAATACTGTATCCAAGAATCCTTTTGGTGCCGAATTAGTCTCTTGGGCGACCGTCCAACGCCGAGGGGCAGTCGTGAGTTATTGGGATCCAGAAAATAGGAATCGCCTAAGCTCAAGGTGGGTGACCAAGAATATTAAGCCCAACAAGTACATCCCAATAAAACCAAGAATTTGATATTTCTTCTAAAGTCAATTCGAGAAGTTAAGACAAAGCTCCGTGTGGTCTTTCCATACCCTTCATACACCGCCGTTTATATTGAGGTTGGTTTCTGATGACAATTGGCTTTAAGTTACGTCACTCTCTATTCTTCATGATGTAATAATTTAGCTGCCGGGAGTTACATTGAAGTATCGAAAATTTACCCGGAATGTGCTGATGGAAATCTGAAGTTTACATATTTTGTTCAAATCTTGTCAAATTCAACAATATTGCCCAAGCCAACTAGCATAATCATTCTATCTTGGATACTGGCTTAGCGAAATAGATTAATGAAGAAGTAACCTAAACGAATCTGAATGTCCATAACGGGTCTATTTTCGAAATGGTGGAATATATACTTTAATATATTAACCTACGTAATCATCTGAAATGTACCCCCGTATTAACTACTGTGCACAAATTATGCCAAATAAGTACAATTCTGAAGTATATAAGTCAAGGTGCAGGTGACATTCCTAATGATTAAAATTGTGTTCACATACTATGCCTGAATTATTTCGAAGTGAATCTAAATTGCAGTTGCAACAAAATATTAACTGTTAACGAAAATGAACACAATTTTTCGTTAAGTGTATATCAATCTGCAATACATTTAGTTCCCATTTTAATCTTTATCATTTCTATTAATATAGAGTAGACTTCTTAATTTTATCGCATGAGATAAAATCATCACAACCAACATACATACATACCTAATACATACATACCTAATAATTAAACCAGCATCAAACTATTGGAGAAGGCCTTCAACAATACGGAGAGCATGGTAAGTGAGTAAAAATCTCATTATTGAACAATTGTTGGTTCTCGTGAGTTAAAGAGATAGATAGATAGATAGATAGATAGATATAATAGCAATGTATACTCTTTTTATAATAATCAATTTGAGAGTTCACCTTGCCGTTGACCTTTAAAATTGTGTTTTCCTTGAATTTAATTACCATCTCTCGTTTTCATTGTGATAAGTTTATCTCTTAATTTTAAATATCAAAAGTATTGATTATCCCATTAAGGGGAACTATATTTCATTGCTGTAACTTTTTGGTCCATAGTATAATCCATAACGTAATGATTTTTTTTTAATTTTTATTCTTTCCTTACATATACATATCTGATATACGTGTATATCTGTTCCTAAATCTATAAATAGATTAAAAAATATTTATGATGTGAATAAACATTATTACTTAATTCAATATGGAATTGTAATTTATCAATAAGACGTTATCTTATTTAGGGATGTCTATATAGATTGGAGGTGAGCCAAATTTGGGGTCCAAGGGAAAAATAGCCACCATGGACATAGGCAGGTGAGGGTTTAGAGGCTGCTTCTCATAACATCTGAGAGGCACAAATGTTCTTGCAGTACGCGATTAAGACAACCACATTAGCTGTTCACATTTAATTTTTTCTAGATTTTTTTATGGGGTTTTCAATTTCAATTTATTCAGTTTCTCTATTGTCTTACTTGGTCCACATTTCAGTCTTAATTATACGTTGTTGTTTTTATAAGGGAGTCTACATTAATATCTGTGACAAGACATGCATTTGAATATAGAAGGACAAGAACCCCCCATTCCGACTGCAGCTTCCAATTCAACGGCTCCCGCAGTCCTTCTCATAACCAAATGCTCAGATGCTTCAATTTAATGAAAAAAATGCATCTGATCAAAACTCAAGTCGTGTACATTACAGTATTTGGCGCCCAACGTGGGGCCTAGAGATTCTAGCTTCAATCCTGGCTCTGTTTCCGATTATTGTTTTTAAATTTCATTAACTGCAAAGTTATAAATTTTGCCTTCTTTTAGGATGTTTTGACTTAGAATAATTGATAGTATTCATCTGGATTTTCATCAATATAAAGTTTACTTTAAATTAGATGACCGACGACATAACTACAATCCTTTCTATTTCTGTAACATCCTTTTATAAGGCTTAATTTTGGACTTTGTTATATTTGAATATGTCGCAACCTTTAGAAGGATGGATTTTCGTTAGAACTGCTAAAAGCGGCCTAATGACCTCTGGCATAAAGTGGAAAGTTAAAAGTATACGATTATTGATTAACTCAATACTGGTGTGTTAGATTTAAATGAATTTTAGGAAACATACTAAACACAATAGACAAATTTTTTTTTATCCAGTTGTTTTAATCGCAAACTTATTTTACACTCCAATTTATTATAGTTCATTAACTCATAAGAAACGTTCACTTACATATATGAACATTTTATACATTTGTGTAACCTTAAAAAAAAGAAACTTCTGAATTAAATATGTTGATATATGATATTGATTTATGTGTACCATAATATCCTAATACAAACTATACGTCTTCTTGAAAAAAGAAATATTTCATAGTGATAATTTGTACATTATAAAATATTTGTACAGTAAAATTTTTATTTATGATTTGAAACATTCGTTTTAAAATATTATCTCGAGATATCTACTTACAATTTATTGCTAATTTTTTTCACAAAATGGCTGAACAACCAGTTCTTGTGCCCGAAGATGAGCCTACGGCTTCAGCTATTATAGCATCATCCGATTGCAAGATTTGCAATGAGCTTATTCACGAAGCTCAAGATTGCCTTCTGATAAGCCATTGTAACCATATATTTCATAGAGAGTGTATAGAGACTCATTTGTCTTCGACTGCTCAATGTCCGGTGTGTCAACACCCATGCCAACTCAGCGAGTTAAGATCATATGTTGTCACGCCAAAACCACAACCTCAAAAAGGCAAACTTTACCCAACGTGGCAGAGGAAGGGGAGCAAAACGTCGACCCTATAACACAAGAAGTGTTAGTAGAAATCTATTTAACGACATGCAAAATATGTCTATTAATAATGACACTATTTCCCAACCAGATCCACAATCAGGTCCAACTCAGACAAATAACTCATTGAATAATAATAATTTGGGGTTATCGCCGTTTGCAGTCAATACGAGTCGAACCGGTCCCAACTCTGCCACCGTAGATTACGCGGAGATTAATCGCATGATTGAATCAAATATAACGAGAATTCTTCAAAACCTCAATTTAGCTCAAATTCCTATAACTACATGCAATAATACTCATACAACCTACCAATATAAATAATTTGTCAAATAATAATAATATCCATGGTATTCCACCAAGCACTAGTACCAATGTCCCCAACCAAAACATATCAAATAATAATATGAGTTCAGTTCCAAGTTCTACTACCAATACCCTTAGTGGCGTTCCACTATCCCAATATCAATATCCTTGCTTTAACCAAAACTTAAATCTGTCTTCACATGTTCCCTCTCCAAAGGGGGGCAATAATCCGAATTCCGTTCCAAATTATAATAACAATGTCCCTGGAGGAGTTCCACCATGTAGTCAATTTCCTTGCTATAACCTACAATCAAATTTGTCTTCACATGTCACTTCACACAGCAATATGCATGTTGATAAAGTCACCTCAATTATCAACAACTGGAACCTCAAATTTGACGGTTCTTCAAATGGCCTCACTGTAGACGAATTTCTATATAGAGTTAGGACTCTAACGAGTGGTTCTGGCGTTACCGTAAGTCAGTACAAACCATATCCTGGGAAGACTTCTGTAAGGCTTTCAGAGGCCAATACAAAGACATGAAGTCTTATTTTGACCTTAGAGAGGAACTACGAAATCGCAAACAAAAGCCAGGTGAAACTTATGACAATTTCTTTGATGCCCTTAACACCATAGCTGACCGATTGCCACGACCTATTATAGAAGAGGAGCTAATAGAGATCATCGCTCGAAATTTGCGACCTGAGATACGTCAGGATTTGCTATATGTCCCCATAGAGTCCCTTTCCTACTTGAGAAAGCTCGTTCAAATGCGCGAGAATTTCTTGAGTGACGATTATGTGCGAAAGACATTGGGTCAGCATTCGTTTTAAAATATTATCTCGAGATATCTACTTACAATTGATTGCTAATTTTTTTCACAAAATGGCTGAACAACCAGTTCTTGTGCCCGAAGATGAGCCTACGGCTTCAGCTATTATAGCATCATCCGATTGCAAGATTTGCAATGAGCTTATTCACGAAGGTCAAGATTGTCTTCTGATAAGCCATTGTAGCCATATATTCCATAGAGAGTGTATAGAGACTCATTTGTCTTCGACTGCTCAATGTCCGGTGTGTCAACACCCATGCCAACTCAGCGAGTTAAGATCATATGCCACATGCCACGCCAAAATCACAACCTTTGCCCAAAAAGGCAACCTTTACCCAACGTGGCAGAGGAAGGGGAGCAAAAAGTCGACCCTATAACACAAGAAGTGTTAGTAGAAATCTATTTAACGACATGCAAAATATGTCTATGAATAATGACACTATTTCCCAACCAGATCCACAATCAGGTCCAACTCAGACAAATAACTCATTGAATAATAATAATTTGGGGTTATCGCCGTTTGCAGTCAATACGAGTCGAACCGGTCCCAACTCTGCCACCATAGATTACGCGGAGATTAATCGCATGATTGAATCAAATATAACGAGAATTCTTCAAAACCTCAATTTAGCTCAAATTCCTATAACTACATGCAATAATACTCATACGCAAACTACCAATATAAATAATTTGTCAAATAATAATATGAATTCAGTTCCAAGTTCTACTACCAATACCCTTAGTGGCGTTCCACTATCCCAATATCAATATCCTTGCTTTAACCAAAACTTAAATCTGTCTTCACATGTTCCCCCTCCAAACGGGGGCAATAATCCGAATTCCGTTCCAAATTATAATAACAATGTCCCTGGAGGAGTTCCACCATGTAGTCAATTTCCTTGCTATAACCTACAATCAAATTTGTCTTCACATGTCACTTCACACAGCAATATGCATGTTGATAAAGTCACCTCAATTATCAACAACTGGAACCTCAAATTTGACGGTTCTTCAAATAACCTCACTGTGGACGAATTTCTATATAGAGTTAGGACTCTAACGAGTGGTTCTGGCGTTACCGTAAGTCAGTACAAACCATATGCTGGGAAGACTTTTGTAAGGCTATCAGAGGCCAATACAAAGACATGAAGTCTTATTTTGACCTTAGAGAGGAACTACGAAATCGCAAACAAAAGCCAGGTGAAACTTATGACAATTTCTTTGACGCCCTTAACACCATAGCTGACCGATTGCCCCGACCTATTATAGAAGAGGAGCTAATAGAGATCATCGCTCGAAATTTGCGACCTGAGATACGTCAGGATTTGCTATATGTCCCCATAGAGTCCCTTTCTCACTTGAGAAAGCTCGTTCAAATGCGCGAGAATTTCTTGAGTGACGATTATGTGCGAAAGACATTGGGTCAGCGCAACCATGTTTCGAATGTTTTACCTCGTAAAGTTGTAGGTGAAGTTGATCACGAGGAACAGCTTGCCAATTGTCGATGCTATTCATACAAAAGACTCCATATATTAATGCTGGAATTGCGACAATTCTGGTCAGAAATGGAAAGATTGTCTAGAAAAACGAACAGTATTTTGCTACGGATGTGGCACTAAAAATGTATACAAGCCACAATGTGCAAAATGCACTGCGCGTAACACCGCCAATCCAAAAAACCTGCGACTAATGGGGCCTCCAAAGGACCAAGTCTAATAGAGAGACCCCAAATGATTCAAACCCAGACGTTTCCACAAAAACACTCATAAATAACCAAAGTAATTTAGAATGCAATAATTCAAAACCTAATATTAGTCATGTTATCAAAGATGATGATAAGCTTTATTCTTCTGATAGTGACCATAGTCCAAACGATTCTTATACTTGGCTCAACCCCGTGTCGATTCTTAAAAGACCATCTGTTCAACAGACAATTCCCGATAATGACTGCACCAAAATAATTTATCCTATACTTCCTTATCATAAGCGTTGGGAATTGTACTTAAAACGAAGAAATGAGATCTTCAATGTTTCGTCCATTCATTCCGCGAAACCTCCAAAACGATCTACCCTTCGTTTACGCAAATTCTTTAAACTTAGAAAAGTGTGTTCAAAAATCCAAATCTCTACGATATTAGTTGTGTTGGTGGAGACCTGGCAAACAAAGACTTTTCAAAGTTTCCCAATTTCGTTGCATGCAAATCCTTCGTTAAGACCGCTGAGGGCAGTCGTCAGAAAGTCTTGGGGTGGATGGAAGTGAGTTTGTCCTTCATGAATAAAACAAAAAATTTTAAACTCTATGTTATACCTACCATATCCCAGAGGTTAATCCTCGGGATAGATTTTTGGAAGATTTTTAATTTGCTAGAAAATATTCTTGGGTCCAGTGACGTAATAGCTTCTAGTGCCAATGGTATCTGTTCTCCGGATATATCCTCTCTCGATATCCCTCCGGAAATAGAGAAATCTAACGACGTAGACGACACGTTTTTTCCACTATCCACTCAAGAAAGGATACAACTAAATACCGTTATAGACCTTTTTCCTAATTTCGAGGTTCAAGGCTTAGGTAGGACCGATCTAATAAAACATGTCATTGAGGTTGGGGACGCCAGGCCTATCAAGCAACGTTTCTACCCCGTTTTGCCGGCGGTAGAAAAGTTGATGTTTGGCAAGATTGATAGGATGTTGAAGTTGGGGGTTATCGAACCATCGAATTCCCCATGGAGCTCGCCTATGAGGCTAGTCGTTAAACCTAACAAGGTTCGACTATGCCTCGATGCTCGGAAACTCAACAGCGTGACGAAAAAGGATGCATATCCGCTTCCGAATATCGAGGGGATATTCTCACGCCTACCAAAAGCGAATATAATCTCGAAATTAGACCTCAAAGACGCGTTCTGGCAGATTAGTCTCGACCATAAGTCCAAACACCTGACGGCGTTCACAGTCCCCGGACGACCTCTCTACCAATTCGTAGTGATGCCGTTCGGGCTGTGCAATGCCCCTCAGACAATGTGCAGACTTATGGACGAGCTAATCCCGCCTGACCTCAGACACTAGGTTTTCGGCTATCTGGACGATCTCATTATTATTTCTGAGGACTTTAAAACGCATCTTGAGATCCTAATAGGCATTTCCTCGAAGTTCAAAAAAGCTAATCTAACTCTCAATGTCTCCAAGAGCAAATTTTGCGTTACCCAGATAAATTACCTTGGATACGTTATTGGTAACGGTTGAATAACCACCGATCCAGATAAGATCACCGCTATAACCAACTGGCCAGTACCCAAAAACTTGAAACAAGTTAGGGGTTTCCTTGGTCTGGCTGGTTGGTATAGACGTTTTTTGAGCAATTTTTCAACGGAAACCTACCCCATAACAGAGGTACTCTCAACCAAAAGAAAATTTAAATGTACTGAGGAAGCCCAAAAGGCATTTGAACGAGTAAAATCATTACTCACCACCGCTCCAGTGTTGGCGAACCCAGACTTCTCTAAGAAGTTCTACCTCCACTGTGACGCGAGTGATTTTGGTATAGGGGCCGTCCTCGTCCAAGGGGATGATGAAAATAATGAACGTCCTATTGCCTTTATGAGCAAAAAACTTAATAGTGCTCAACGTAACTACTAATGGCTGGAAGCCATTAAGAAGTTCAGGTGTTACCTGGAACTTCAAGAATTTGAAGTCATAACTGATCACTCCAGCCTGCTTTGGCTTATGCGTCAGCCGGATCTCAGTGGTAGGTTGACCCGATGGGTCTTTAAACTTCAGCCCTATCGTTTTTCCATCAGCCACCGCAAAGGAAAAGACCATGTGGTCCCAGACGCATTGTCTCGGATTCCACAAAATGAGATCGCAGGCTTGGAGATTGATCCAGTTATTGATGTTAATTCTCCCAGTTTCCAGGACCAAGATTATGTTGAGTAAAAAGAACTCGTCTCCAAAAATACCCAGATCTCAAGATCGTAGACAATTATGTCTACTACCGCACTGAGCATTATTCTGGCGATGAGTCCCAAGAACAACAGAGTTGGAAGTTGTGGATTCCCCAGATGTTAAGGAAACCAGTTATATCTAAACTTCACGATGTCCCTGAAGCTGCCCATGGAGGCATGGCAAAGACCCTTGAACTTATAAGGCGCACTTTCTTTTGGCCTAGTATGGTTGTAGACGTTCGCGAGTATGTTCGCAATTGCGACGTCTGTAAAACCACAAAAGCCCCGAACATGGTAATGAAGCCTCCCATGGGTCAGCAAAACGAATCGGTACGACCTTTCCAGCGGTTGTACATAGATATACTTGGTCCCTATCCTGGAAGTAAATCGGGCCATATTGGAATTTTAATTGTCCTCGACCACCTGTCGAAATTCCATTGGCTATGCCCGATCCGAAAATTCTCTGCCTCAGCCATACAGGAATTCCTACAGAAACAAATATTCCATGTATACGGGGTTCCTGAGACAATCGTGAGCGACAATGGCAGCCAATTTCGGTCGAACGAACTGAATGCCTTCCTTACAGCATATGGAATAAATCACACATACACCGCATTGTACTCACCTCAATCCAATGCATCGGAACGAGTTAATCGTTCAGTGATTGCAGGGATTCGAGCGTACCTCAAATAAGACCATAAGCAGTGGGATGAGAAGCTGAGCTACATCAGTTGCGCTTTACGGAACTCTATCCACCAATCCATGCACTGCTCCCCATATCGCGCACTGTATGGTTTTGAGATGGTCACCCATGCTTCAGCTTATGAATTGTTAAGGAAGTTGCAGATTTTAAATGAACCTACTGTTGTGTTGCCTAAGGACGATGGTCTTCAGCTCTTACGACATGATATTGTTAAGCATATCAAGACTGCTTATGACAAAAATCAATCGTCTTATAACCTCAGAGCTAGGCCACAAAATTTCTCAGTAGGTCAAATTGTATATAGGCGAAATTTCGCTCAAAGCTGTCAAGAAAAAGCATTTAATGCAAAGCTGGCACCAATTTTTATAAAAGCCAAAATAAAAGAAAAAGTAGGTCAACAATACTATATTTTAGAACGTTTATTCCCTCTAATTTTCCTTCGAAAATCTCGGCTAATTATCCGGTTTGTGATGGACGTTTTAAACAAAATTAGTGCATTTTTGGTTTACTCACATTTTGTCACCAACCCTCGTACCTGGTATCTATTGCATAAAACTTTTGAAAATCCACATAAACAGAATGACTTTATTAAATATCCCCGTCCCTCAGTTCTGTACCCAAAACGACATATTTTTCATGCTCGCTCCGATTAATTGACCCATAAACAAACCCCGTTTTAGATGGTAAAATTTCGTAATTTCTAACTATCTGCTCCGAAGGTCTACATGCATAGAATCAACAGAAAAATTTGCTTTCATTTCATGCTCTCTTTATTGATATGATCGCCATGTACACCACATTTCAAATTTACACCGACCTTTAACAATTAGTCTTGTAACATTTAACACAGGTAAATCTACGTTAAGGGTTCAAACATTCATGACACTCAATTTCACACTAATCCTAAATGGTTACAATATTAACTTTTAGTGTTTTTATAGTCCCATTATCTGCGTTTCTCAGGCGGCCATCGCATCCAGAACTACGTGCATTCATGGCCATGGTGACTCGAACTCCGTTTCACATTTTTTTCGGCATTGGCTCACTCCATCACCACTGAAACCATACTAAAAACATAATTATAACCGAAGAATATTATACACCCTTTTCTTTACATTTAACTCACTAAAAGTTTTGAGAAACAATTTTAATTTTTTTTATTTGAAAATTTTTGCAAAAAATTTCAAATAAATAAAATCAGCTGAGCCAGGCTGGGGTTTGAACCCGCGTCCTTGAAAAACACAGGAAAAAAGTGTTGTCACGGCGTGTTAGCGTTCAGAGCCAAACTCATAACTTTCAAAGGCAGCGCTAAGCGTTTGTCATGAAAGCACAACTAAATGGGAAAATCCTCATTGTTGTTGTAAAATACAAAACAAAAATGCATTTGAAAGAAGAAAAGTTCGAGGACATCGAAGCCGCTCCACATCCGATATGTCGGAAGAGTCTTTACCGAAGACGAAACATGCATGTCACATAGTGGTGGGTGTGTGGGTTCGAATCGTCGGCTTTCCTTTTTCACTTGCATAATAGATCATAAAGCTCGAATAAAAAATTAAAAAATTTTAATTTTCTTTAATTTGAATTCCAATACGAGTAATACGCGATGCACAATGTTTTTGTTTCAATCCTCTTTTAATATTGTTTTTGTTTTGATTCTCACAGACATTTCATTAATAAATTTCTATCGCTCTTCGTAGTTGGTTCCCTTACTATTTTCACCACAGCAGAAGATTAATGGTTCTCATCTTTGCTAGATAAAAATCACAGTGCTCATCAAAATTTAAATTGCTTTTAAATCTCAAAATACACTTTAAATAATTATTTAAAGCAAATATTCGAAATCTACGAATAGATTTTGTTCAAAAAATGAATTTTTTATTATCTGTACAAAAATTAATGGATAAACATCGATAACACCATATACGCATTGGAGGCATTCACAACTTCGATAACTAAAATTTTATTCTTCTCTTTGTCTGTATTTTCGCTGCAACTAACTTAATATTGATAGCTATTTCAAGAAAAATAATCTTTCTTTTCTATCAAAATCTTGAAAGTGATCAGACATTAAATCCTGGAAAAAATCCAAAGTTATTTTTCTCATCATAAGTCAATTTTATTTGAAAGTGAGCAAAATTGTCCATAACCATATTTCCCATTCACTAAACAAAATATTAAAGGTAATCAATCAATTTCTGTACGTTTTCTGTGCAAGTGTAATTATTGTGAAAATATTTTAGGAAATCTGTGAAATTGTTTTGGGGCTTCCAAAATCAGATACACAGAAGATCGGCGTTGTCGCTCGAAAATATTGCCTCATCCGTAGAAGCATATTGAGAACTCAAAAATAAAACCGAAATTTGCTATTTCGGAGGCACCCAACCATTCTGTACCAAATTACCCACAGGGTAATTGGTCTACCATTATCGTATATCGAATCACTTTAAATACTGTATCCAAGAATCCTTTTGGTGCCGAATTAGTCTCTTGGGCGACCGTCCAACGCCGAGGGGCAGTCGTGAGTTATTGGGATCCAGAAAATAGGAATCGCCTAAGCTCAAGGTGGGTGACCAAGAATATTAAGCCCAACAAGTACATCCCAATAAAACCAAGAATTTGATATTTCTTCTAAAGTCAATTCGAGAAGTTAAGACAAAGCTCCGTGTGGTCTTTCCATACCCTTCATACACCGCCGTTTATATTGAGGTTGGTTTCTGATGACAATTGGCTTTAAGTTACGTCACTCTCTATTCTTCATGATGTAATAATTTAGCTGCCGGGAGTTACATTGAAGTATCGAATACTTACTACTCCGAATGAAAATGCTTATGTGTACAAATTTACCCGGAATGTGCTGATGGAAATCTGAAGTTTACATATTTTGTTCAAATCTTGTCAAATTCAACAATATTGCCCAAGCCAACTAGCATAATCATTCTATCTTGGATACTGGCTTAGCGAAATAGATTAATGAAGAAGTAACCTAAACGAATCTGAATGTCCATAACGGGTCTATTTTCGAAATGGTGGAATATATACTTTAATATATTAACCTACGTAATCATCTGAAATGTACCCCCGTATTAACTACTGTGCACAAATTATGCCAAATAAGTACAATTCTGAAGTATATAAGTCAAGGTGCAGGTGACATTCCTAATGATTAAAATTGTGTTCACATACTATGCCTGAATTATTTCGAAGTGAATCTAAATTGCAGTTGCAACAAAATATTAACTGTTAACGAAAATGAACACAATTTTTCGTTAAGTGTATATCAATCTGCAATACATTTAGTTCCCATTTTAATCTTTATCATTTCTATTAATATAGAGTAGACTTCTTAATTTTATCGCATGAGATAAAATCATCACAACCAACATACATACATACCTAATACATACATACCTAATAATTAAACCAGCATCAAACTATTGGAGAAGGCCTTCAGCAATACGGAGAGCATGGTAAGTGAGTAAAAATCTCATTATTGAACAATTGTTGGTTGTCGTGAGTTAAAGAGATAGGTATGTAAGAGATATAATAGCAATGTATACTCTTTTTATAATAATCAATTTGAGAGTTCACCTTGCCGTTGAGCTTTAAAATTGTGTTTTCCTTGAATTTAATTACCATCTCTCGTTATCATTGTGATAAGTTTATCTCTTAATTTTAAATATCAAAAGTATTGATTAACCCATTAAGGGGAACTATATTTCATTGCTGTAACTTTTTGGTCCATAGTATAATCCATAACGTAATGATTTTTTTTAATTTTTATTCTTTCCTTACATATACATATCTGATATACGTGTATATCTGTTCCTAAATCTATAAATAGATTAAAAATATTTATTATATGAATAAACATTATTACTGAATTCAATATGGAATTGTAATTTATCAATAAGACGTTATCTTATTTAGGGATGTCTATATAGATTGGAGGTGAGCCAAATTTAGGGTCCAAGGGAAAAATAGCCACCATGGACATAGGCAGGTGAGGGTTTAGAGGCTGCTTCTCATAACATCTGAGAGGCACAAATGTTCTTGCAGTACGCGATTAAGACAACCACATTAGCTGTTCACATTTAATTTTTTCTAGATTTTTTTATGGGGTTTTCAATTTCAATTTATTCAGTTTCTTTATTGTCTTACTTGGTCCACATTTCAGTTTTATTTATACGTTGTTGTTTTTTTAAGGGAGTCTACATTAATATCTGTGACAAGACATGCATTTGAATATAGAAGGACAAGAACCCCCCATTCCGACTGCAGCTTCCAATTCAACGGCTCCCGCAGTCCTTCTCATAACCAAATGCTCAGATGCTTCAATTTAATGAAAAAAAAAATGCATCTGATCAAAACTCAAGTCGTGTACATTACAGTATTTGGCGCCCAACGTGGGGCCTAGAGATTCTATCTTTAATCCTGGCTCTGTTTCCGATTATTTTTTTTAAATTTCATTAACTGCAAAGTTATAAATTTTGCCTTCTTTTAGGATGTTTTGACTTAGAATAATTGATAGTATTCATCGGGATTTTCATCAATATGAAGTTTACTTTAAATTAGATGACCGACGACATAACTACAATCCTTTCTATTTCTGTAACATCCTTTTATAAGGCTTAATTTTGGACTTTGTTATATTTGAATATGTCGCCTAAAATCTCATTTATTTCTGACTTAGTTATCAGCAACCTTTAGAAGGATGGATTTTCGTTAGAACTGCTAAAAGCGGCCTAATGACCTCTGGCATAAAGTGGAAAGTTAAAAGTATACGATTATTGATTAACTCAATACTGGTGTGTTAGATTTAAATGAATTTTAGGAAACATACTAAACACAATAGACAAATTTTTTTTATCCAGTTGTTTTATTCATTTCATTTTATACATTTGAGTAACCTTAAAAAAAAGAAACTTCTGAATTAAATATGTTGATATATGATATTGATTTATGTGTACCATAATATCCTAATACAAACTATACGTCTTCTTGAAAAAAGAAATATTTCATAGTGATAATTTGTACATTATAAAATATTTGTACAGTAAAATTTTTATTTATGATTTGAAACATTCGTTTTAAAATATTATCTCGAGATATCTACTTACAATTGATTGCTAATTTTTTTCACAAAATGGCTGAACAACCAGTTCTTGTGCCCGAAGATGAGCCTACGGCTTCAGCTATTATAGCATCATCCGATTGCAAGATTTGCAATGAACTTATTCACGAAGCTCAAGATGCCTTCTGATAAGCCATTGTAACCATATATTTCATAGAGAGTGTATAGAGACTCATTTGTCTTCGACTGCTCAATGTCCGGTGTGTCAACACCCATGCCAACTCAGCGAGGTAAGATCGTATGTTGCCACGCCAAAACCACAACCTTTGCCCAAAAAGGCAACCTTTGCCCAACGTGGCAGAGGAAGGGGAGCAAAAAGTCGACCCTATAACACAAGAAGTGTTAGTAGAAATCTATTTAACGACATGCAAAATATGTCTATGAATAATGACACTATTTCCCAACCAGATCCACAATCAGGTCCAAGTCAGACAAATAACTCATTGAATAATAATAATTTGAGGTTATCGCCGTTTTCAGTCAATACGAGTCGAACCGGTCCCAACTCTGCCACCCTAGATTACGCGGAGATTAATCGCATGATTGAATCAAATATAACGAGAATTCTTCAAAACCTCAATTTAGCTCAAATTCCTATATCTACATGCAATAATACTCATACGCAACCTACCAATATAAATAATTTGACAAATAATAATAATAATATCCATGGTATTCCACCAAGCACTAGTACCAATGTCCCCAACCAAAACATATCAAATAATAATATGAATTCAGTTCCAAGTTCTACTACCAATACCCTTAGTGGCGTTCCACTATCCCAATATCAATATCCTTGCTTTAACCAAAACTTAAATCTGTCTTCACATGTTCCCCCTCCAAACGGGGGCAATAATCCGAATTCCGTTCCAAATTATAAACACAATGTCCCTGGAGGAGTTCCACCATGTAGTCAATTTCCTCGCTATAACCTACAATCAAATTTGTCTTCACATGTCACTTCACACAGCACTATGCAAGTTGATAAAGTCACCCCAATTATCAACAACTGGAACCTCAAATTTGACAGTTCTTCAAATGGCCTCACTGTGGACGAATTTCTATATAGAGTTAGGACTCTAACGAGTGGTTCTGGCGTTACCGTAAGTCAGTACAAACCATATCCTTGGAAGACTTTTGTAAGGCTATCAGATGCCAATACAAAGACATGAAGTCTTATTTTGACCTTAGAGAGGAACTACGAAATCGCAAACAAAAGCCAGGTGAAACTTATGACAATTTCTTTGATGCCCTTAACACCATAGCTGACCGATTGCCCCGACCTATTATAGAAGAGGAGCTAATAGAGATCATCGCTCGAAATTTGCGACCTGAGATACGTCAGGATTTGCTATATGTCCCCATAGAGTCCCTTTCCTACTTGAGAAAGCTCGTTCAAATGCGCGAGAATTTCTTGAGTGACGATTATGTGCGAAAGACATTGGGTCAGCGCAACCATGTTTCGAATGTTTTACCTCGTAAAGTTGTAAGTGAAGTTGATCACGAGGAACAGCTTGCCAATTCGGAGGCTGAATATCATGTCGAGGCTATTCATACAAAAGACTCCATATATTAATGCTGGAATTGCGAAAATTCTGGTCATAACTGGAAATATTGTCTAGAAAAACGAACAGTATTTTGCTACGGATGTGGCACTAAAAATGTATACATGCCACAATGTGCAAAATGCACTGCGCGTAATACCGCCAATCCAAAAAACTTGCGACTAATGGGGCCTACAAAGGACCAAGTCTAATAGAGACCCCTCAAATGATTCAAACCCAGACGTTTCCACAAAAACACTTATAAATAACCAAAGTAATTTAGAATGCAATAATTCAAAACCTAGTATTAGTCATTTTATCAAAGATGATGATAAGCTTAATTTTTCTGATAGTGACCATAGTTCAAACGATTTTTATACTTGGCTCAACCCCGTGTCGATTCTTAAAAGACCATCTGTTCAACAGACAATTCCCGATAATGACTGCACCAAAATAATTTATCCTATACTTCCTTATCATAAGCGTTGGGAATTGTACTTAAAACGAAGAAATGAGATCTTCAATGTTTCGTCCATTCATTCCGCGAAACCTCCAAAACGATCTACCCTTCGTTTACGCAAATTCTTTAAACTTAGAAAAGTGTGTTCAAAAATCCAAATCTCTACGATTATATCTAATCCGAATGATAAACGATACTACGCTAAAGTATCATTTTTAGATTTCACCGAATACGGCCTTCTCGATACCGGGGCCAATATTAGTTGTGTTGGTGGAGACCTGGCAAACAAAGACTTTTCAAAGTTTCCCAATTTCGTTGCATGTAAATCCTTCGTTAAGACCGCTGACGGCAGTCGTCAGAAAGTCTTGGGGTGGATTGAAGTGAGTGTGTCCTTCATGAATAAAACAAAAAATGTTAAACTCTATGTTATACCTACCATATCCCAGAGGTTAATCCTCGGGATAGATTTTTGGAAGATTTTTAATTTGCTAGAAAATATTCTTGGGTCCAGTGACGTAATAGCTTCTAGTGCCAATGGTATCTGTTCTCCGGATATATCTTCTCTCGATATCCCTCCGGAAATAGAGAAATATAACGACGTAGACGACACGTTTTTTCCACTATCCACTCAAGAAAGGAAACAACTAAATACCGTTATAGACCTTTTTCCTAATTTCGAGGTTCAAGGCTTAGGTAGGACCGATCTAATAAAACATGTCATTGAGGTTGGGGACGCCAGGCCTATCAAGCAACGTTTCTACCCCGTTTCGCCGGCGGTAGAAAAGTTGATGTTTGGCAAGATTGATAGGATGTTGAAGTTGGGGGTTATCGAACCATCGAATTCCCCATGGAGCTCGCCTATGAGGCTAGTCGTTAAACCTAACAAGGTTCGACTATGCCTCGATGCTCGGAAACTCAACAGCGTGACGAAAAAGGATGCATATCCGCTTCCGAATATCGAGGGGATATTCTCACGCCTACCAAAAGCGAATATAATCTCGAAATTAGACCTCAAAGACGCGTTCTGGCAGATTAGTCTCGACCATAAGTCCAAACACCTGACGGCGTTCACAGTCCCCGGACGACCTCTCTACCAATTCGTAGTGATGCCGTTCGGGCTTCGTGCTCAACGTAACTACAGTGTTACGGAGCGCGAAGGCCTCGCTGCGCTGGAAGCCATTAAGAAGTTCAGGTGTTACCTGGAACTTCAAGAATTTGAAGTCATAACTGATCACTCCAGCCTGCTTTGGCTTATGCGTCAGCCGGATCTCAGTGGTAGGTTGGCCCGATGGGTCTTTAAACTTCAGCCCTATCGTTTTTCCATCAGCCACCGCAAAGGAAAAGACCATGTGGTGCCAGACGCATTGTCTCGGATTCCACAAGATGGGATCGCAGGCTTGGAGATTGATCCAGTTATTGATTTCAATTCTCCCAGTTTCCAGGACCAAGACTATGTTGAGTTAAAAGAACTCGTCTCCAAAAATCCCCAGATCTCAAGATCGTAGACAATTATGTCTACTACCGCACCGAGCATTATTCTGGCGATGAGTTCCAAGAACAACAGAGTTAGATGTTGTGGATTCCCCAGATGTTAAGGAAACCAGTTATATCTAAACTTCACGATGTCCCTGAAGCTTCCCATGGAGGCATGGCAAAGACCCTTGAACTTATAAGGTGCACTTTCTTTTGGCCTGGTATGGTTGTAGACGTTCGCGAGTATGTTCGCAATTGCGACGTCTGTAAAACCACAAAAGCCCCGAACATGGTAATGAAGCCTCCCATGGGTCAGCAAAACGAATCGGTACGACCTTTCCAGCGGTTGTACATAGAAATACTTGGTCCCTATCCTCGAAGTAAATCGGGCCATATTGGAATTTTAATTGTCCTCGACCACCTGTCGAAATTCCATTGGCTATGCCCGCTCCGAAAATTCTCTGCCTCAGCCATACAGGAATTCCTACAGAAACAAATATTCCATGTATACGGGGTTCCTGAGACAATCGTGAGCGACAATGGCAGCCAATTTCGCTCGAACGAACTGAATGCCTTCCTTACAGCATATGGAATAAATCACACATACACCGCATTGTACTCACCTCAATCCAATGCATCGGAACGAGTTAATCGTTCAGTAATTGCAGGGATTCGAGCGTACCTCAAAAAAGACCATAAGCAGTGGGATGAGAAGCTGAGCTACATCAGTTGCGCTTTACGGAACTCTATCCACCAATCCATTCACTGCTCCCCATATCGTGCACTGTATGGTTTTGAGATGGTCACCCATGCTTCAGCTTATGAATTGTTAAGGAAGTTGCAGATTTTAAATGAACCTACTGTTGTGTTGCCTAAGGACGATGGTCTTCAGCTCTTACGACATGATATTGTTAAGCATATCAAGACTGCTTATGACAAAAATCAATCGACTTACAACCTCAGAGCTAGGCCACAAAATTTCTCAGTAGGTCAAATTGTATATAGGCGAAATTTCGCTCAAAGCTGTCAAGAAAAAGCATTTAATGCAAAGCTGGCACCAATTTTTATAAAAGCCAAAATAAAAGAAAAAGTAGGTCAACAATACTATATTTTAGAGGACTTGAATGGCAAAGTAATTGGGACCTTTCACGGGAAAGATATTAGGCCTTAAAACGTTTATTCCCTCTAATTTTCCTTCGAAAATCTCGGCTAATTATCCGGTTTGTGATGGACGTTTTAAACAAAATTAGTGCATTTTTGGTTTACTCACATTTTGTCACCAACCCTCGTACCTGGTATCTATTGCATAAAACTTATGAAAATCCACATAAACAGAATGACTTTATTAAATATCCCCGTCCCTCAGTTCTGTACCCAAAACGACATATTTTTCATGCTCGCTCCGATTAATTGACCCATAAACAAACCCCGTTTTAGATGGTAAAATTTCTTAATTTCTAACTATCTGCTCCGAAGGTCTACATGCATAGAATCAACAGAAAAATTTGCTTTCATTTCATGCTCTCTTTATTGATATGATCGCCATGTACACCACATTTCAAATTTACACCGACCTTTAACAATTAGTCTTGTAACATTTAACACAGGTAAATCTACGTTAAGGGTTCAAACATTCATGACACTCAATTTCACACTAATCCTAAATGGTTAAAATATTAACTTTTAGTGTTTTTATAGTCCCATTATCTGCGTTTCTCAGGCGGCCATCGCATCCAGAACTACGTGCATTCATGGCCATGGTGACTCGAACTCCGTTTCACATTTTTTTCGGCATTGGCTCACTCCATCACCACTGAAACCATACTAAAAACATAATTATAACCGAAGAATATTATACACCCTTTTCTTTACATTTAACTCACTAAAAGTTTTGAGAAACAATTTTAATTTTTTTTATTTGAAAATTTTTGCAAAAATTTTCAAATAAATAAAATCAGCTGAGCCAGGCTGGGGTTTGAACCCGCGTCCTTGAAAAACACAGGAAAAAAGTGTTGTCACGGCGTGTTAGCGTTCAGAGCCAAACTCATAACTTTCAAAGGCAGCGCTAAGCGTTTGTCATGAAAGCACAACTAAATGGGAAAATCCTCATTGTTGTTGTAAAATACAAAACAAAAATGCATTTGAAAGAAGAAAAGTTCGAGGACATCGAAGCCGCTCCACATCCGATATGTCTGAAGAGTCTTTACCGAAGACGAGACATGCATGTCACATAGTGGTGGGTGTGTGGGTTCGAATCGTCGGCTTTCCTTTTTCACTTGCATAATAGATCATAAAGCTCGATTAAAAAATTAAAAAATTTTAATTTTCTTTAATTTGATTTCCAATACGAGTAATACGCGATGCACAATGTTTTTGTTTCAATCCTCTTTTAATATTGTTTTTGTTTTGATTCTCACAGACATTTCATTAATAAATTTCTATCGCTCTTCGTAGTTGGTTCCCTTACTATTTTCACCACAGCAGAAGATTAATGGTTCTCATCTTTGCTAGATAAAAATCACAGTGCTCATCAAAATTTAAATTGCTTTTAAATCTCAAAATACACTTTAAATAATTATTTAAAGCAAATATTCGAAATCTACGAATAGATTTTGTTCAAAAAATGAATTTTTTATTATCTGTACAAAAATTAATGGATAAACATCGATAACACCATATACGCATTGGCAGCATTCACAACTTCGATAACTAAAATTTCTCTTCTCTTTGTCTATATTTTCGCTGCAACTAAATATTGATAGCTATTTCAAGAAAAATAATCTTTCTTTTCTATCAAAATCTTGAAAGTGATCAGACATTAAATCCTGGAAAAAAATCCAAAGTTATTTTTCTCATCATAAGTCAATTTTATTTGAAAGTGAGCAAAATTGTCCATAACCATATTTCCCATTCACTAAACAAAATATTAAAGGTAATCAATCAATTTCTGTACGTTTTCTGTGCAAGTGTAATTATTGTGAAAATATTTTAGGAAATCTGTGAAATTGTTTTGGGGCTTCCAAAATCAGATACACAGAAGATCGGCGTTGTCGCTCGAAAATATTGCCTCATAGAAAATATTGCCTCATAGTAGAAGCATATTGAGAACTCAAAAATAAAACCGAAATTTGCTATTTCGGAGGCACCCAACCATTCTGTACCAAATTACCCACAGGGTAATTGGTCTACCATTATCGTATATCGAATCACTTTAAATACTGTATCCAAGAATCCTTTTGGTGCCGAATTAGTCTCTTGGGCGACCGTCCAACGCCGAGGGGCAGTCGTGAGTTATTGGGATCCAGAAAATAGGAATCGCCTAAGCTCAAGGTGGGTGACCAAGAATATTAAGCCCAACAAGTACATCCCAATAAAACCAAGAATTTGATATTTCTTCTAAAGTCAATTCGAGAAGTTAAGACAAAGCTCCGTGTGGTCTTTCCATACCCTTCATACACCGCCGTTTATATTGAGGTTGGTTTCTGATGACAATTGGCTTTAAGTTACGTCACTCTCTATTCTTCATGATGTAATAATTTAGCTGCCGGGAGTTACATTGAAGTATCGAATACTTACTACTCCGAATGAAAATGCTTATGTGTACAAATTTACCCGGAATGTGCTGATGGAAATCTGAAGTTTACATATTTTGTTCAAATCTTGTCAAATTCAACAATATTGCCCAAGCCAACTAGCATAATCATTCTATCTTGGATACTGGCTTAGCGAAATAGATTAATGAAGAAGTAACCTAAACGAATCTGAATGTCCATAACGGGTCTATTTTCGAAATGGTGGAATATATACTTTAATATATTAACCTACGTAATCATCTGAAATGTACCCCCGTATTAACTACTGTGCACAAATTATGCCAAATAAGTACAATTCTGAAGTATATAAGTCAAGGTGCAGGTGACATTCCTAATGATTAAAATTGTGTTCACATACTATGCCTGAATTATTTCGAAGTGAATCTAAATTGCAGTTGCAACAAAATATTAACTGTTAACGAAAATGAACACAATTTTTCGTTAAGTGTATATCAATCTGCAATACATTTAGTTCCCATTTTAATCTTTATCATTTCTATTAATATAGAGTAGACTTCTTAATTTTATCGCATGAGATAAAATCATCACAACCAACATACATACATACCTAATACATACATACCTAATAATTAAACCAGCATCAAACTATTGGAGAAGGCCTTCAGCAATACGGAGAGCATGGTAAGTGAGTAAAAATCTCATTATTGAACAATTGTTGGTTGTCGTGAGTTAAAGAGATAGGTATGTAAGAGATATAATAGCAATGTATACTCTTTTTATAATAATCAATTTGAGAGTTCACCTTGCCGTTGAGCTTTAAAATTGTGTTTTCCTTGAATTTAATTACCATCTCTCGTTATCATTGTGATAAGTTTATCTCTTAATTTTAAATATCAAAAGTATTGATTAACCCATTAAGGGGAACTATATTTCATTGCTGTAACTTTTTGGTCCATAGTATAATCCATAACGTAATGATTTTTTTTAATTTTTATTCTTTCCTTACATATACATATCTGATATACGTGTATATCTGTTCCTAAATCTATAAATAGATTAAAAATATTTATTATATGAATAAACATTATTACTGAATTCAATATGGAATTGTAATTTATCAATAAGACGTTATCTTATTTAGGGATGTCTATATAGATTGGAGGTGAGCCAAATTTAGGGTCCAAGGGAAAAATAGCCACCATGGACATAGGCAGGTGAGGGTTTAGAGGCTGCTTCTCATAACATCTGAGAGGCACAAATGTTCTTGCAGTACGCGATTAAGACAACCACATTAGCTGTTCACATTTAATTTTTTCTAGATTTTTTTATGGGGTTTTAAATTTCAATTTATTCAGTTTCTTTATTGTTTTATTTATACGTTGTTGTTTTTTTTAAGGGAGTCTACATTAATATCTGTGACAAGACATGCATTTGAATATAGAAGGACAAGAACCCCCCATTCCGACTGCAGCTTCCAATTCAACGGCTCCCGCAGTCCTTCTCATAACCAAATGCTCAGATGCTTCAATTTAATGAAAAAAAAAAATGCATCTGATCAAAACTCAAGTCGTGTACATTACAGTATTTGGCGCCCAACGTGGTGCCTAGAGATTCTATCTTTAATCCTGGCTCTGTTTCCGATTATTTTTTTTAAATTTCATTAACTGCAAAGTTATAAATTTTGCCTTCTTTTAGGATGTTTTGACTTAGAATAATTGATAGTATTCATCGGGATTTTCATCAATATGAAGTTTACTTTAAATTAGATGACCGACGACATAACTACAATCCTTTCTATTTCTGTAACATCCTTTTATAAGGCTTAATTTTGGACTTTGTTATATTTGAATATGTCGCCTAAAATCTCATTTATTTCTGACTTAGTTATCAGCAACCTTTAGAAGGATGGATTTTCGTTAGAACTGCTAAAAGCGGCCTAATGACCTCTGGCATAAAGTGGAAAGTTAAAAGTATACGATTATTGATTAACTCAATACTGGTGTGTTAGATTTAAATGAATTTTAGGAAACATACTAAACACAATAGACAAATTTTTTTTTATCCAGTTGTTTTATTCATTTCATTTTATACATTTGAGTAACCTTAAAAAAAAGAAACTTCTGAATTAAATATGTTGATATATGATATTGATTTATGTGTACCATAATATCCTAATACAAACTATACGTCTTCTTGAAAAAAGAAATATTTCATAGTGATGATTTGTACATTATAAAATATTTGTACAGTAAAATTTTTATTTATGATTTGAAACATTCGTTTTAAAATATTATCTCGAGATATCTACTTACAATTGATTGCTAATTTTTTTCACAAAATGGCTGAACAACCAGTTCTTGTGCCCGAAGATGAGCCTACGGCTTCAGCTATTATAGCATCATCCGATTGCAAGATTTGCAATGAACTTATTCACGAAGCTCAAGATGCCTTCTGATAAGCCATTGTAACCATATATTTCATAGAGAGTGTATAGAGACTCATTTGTCTTCGACTGCTCAATGTCCGGTGTGTCAACACCCATGCCAACTCAGCGAGGTAAGATCGTATGTTGCCACGCCAAAACCACAACCTTTGCCCAAAAAGGCAACCTTTACCCAACGTGGCAGAGGAAGGGGAGCAAAAAGTCGACCCTATAACACAAGAAGTGTTAGTAGAAATCTATTTAACGACATGCAAAATATGTCTATGAATAATGACACTATTTCCCAACCAGATCCACAATCAGGTCCAAGTCAGACAAATAACTCATTGAATAATAATAATTTGAGGTTATCGCCGTTTTCAGTCAATACGAGTCGAACCGGTCCCAACTCTGCCACCCTAGATTACGCGGAGTTTAATCGCATGATTGAATCAAATATAACGAGAATTCTTCAAAACCTCAATTTAGCTCAAATTCCTATATCTACATGCAATGATACTCATACGCAACCTACCAATATAAATAATTTGACAAATAATAATAATAATATCCATGGTATTCCACCAAGCACTAGTACCAATGTCCCCAACCAAAACATATCAAATAATAATATGAATTCAGTTCCAAGTTCTACTACCAATACCCTTAGTGGCGTTCCACTATCCCAATATCAATATCCTTGCTTTAACCAAAACTTAAATCTGTCTTCACATGTTCCCCCTCCAAACGGGGGCAATAATCCGAATTCCGTTCCAAATTATAATAACAATGTCCCTGGAGGAGTTCCACCATGTAGTCAATTTCCTCGCTATAACCTACAATCAAATTTGTCTTCACATGTCACTTCACACAGCAATATGCATGTTGATAAAGTCACCCCAATTATCAACAACTGGAACCTCAAATTTGACAGTTCTTCAAATGGCCTCACTGTGGACGAATTTCTATATAGAGTTAGGACTCTAACGAGTGGTTCTGGCGTTACCGTAAGTCAGTACAAACCATATCCTTGGAAGACTTTTGTAAGGCTATCAGATGCCAATACAAAGACATGAAGTCTTATTTTGACCTTAGAGAGGAACTACGAAATCGCAAACAAAAGCCAGGTGAAACTTATGACAATTTCTTTGATGCCCTTAACACCATAGCTGACCGATTGCCCCGACCTATTATAGAAGAGGAGCTAATAGAGATCATCGCTCGAAATTTGCGACCTGAGATACGTCAGGATTTGCTATATGTCCCCATAGAGTCCCTTTCCTACTTGAGAAAGCTCGTTCAAATGCGCGAGAATTTCTTGAGTGACGATTATGTGCGAAAGACATTGGGTCAGCGCAACCATGTTTCGAATGTTTTACCTCGTAAAGTTGTAAGTGAAGTTGATCACGAAGAACAGCTTGCCAATTCGGAGGCTGAATATCATGTCGAGGCTATTCATACAAAAGACTCCATATATTAATGCTGGAATTGCGAAAATTCTGGTCATAACTGGAAATATTGTCTAGAAAAACGAACAGTATTTTGCTACGGATGTGGCACTAAAAATGTATACATGCCACAATGTGCAAAATGCACTGCGCGTAATACCGCCAATCCAAAAAACTTGCGACTAATGGGGCCTCCAAAGGACCAAGTCTAATAGAGACCCCTCAAATGATTCAAACCCAGACGTTTCCACAAAAACACTTATAAATAACCAAAGTAATTTAGAATGCAATAATTCAAAACCTAATATTAGTCATGTTATCAAAGATGATGATAAGCTTAATTCTTCTGATAGTGACCATAGTTCAAACGATTTTTATACTTGGCTCAACCCCGTGTCGATTCTTAAAAGACCATCTGTTCAACAGACAATTCCCGATAATGACTGCACCAAAATAATTTATCCTATACTTCCTTATCATAAGCGTTGGGAATTGTACTTAAAACGAAGAAATGAGATCTTCAATGTTTCGTCCATTCATTCCGCGAAACCTCCAAAACGATCTACCCTTCGTTTACGCAAATTCTTTAAACTTAGAAAAGTGTGTTCAAAAATCCAAATCTCTACGATTATATCTAATCCGAATGATAAACGATACTACGCTAAAGTATCATTTTTAGATTTCACCGAATACGGCCTTCTCGATACCGGGGCCAATATTAGTTGTGTTGGTGGAGACCTGGCAAACAAAGACTTTTCAAAGTTTCCCAATTTCGTTGCATGTAAATCCTTCGTTAAGACCGCTGACGGCAGTCGTCAGAAAGTCTTGGGGTGGATTGAAGTGAGTGTGTCCTTCATGAATAAAACAAAAAATGTTAAACTCTATGTTATACCTACCATATCCCAGAGGTTAATCCTCGGGATAGATTTTTGGAAGATTTTTAATTTGCTAGAAAATATTCTTGGGTCCAGTGACGTAATAGCTTCTAGTGCCAATGGTATCTGTTCTCCGGATATATCTTCTCTCGATATCCCTCCGGAAATAGAGAAATATAACGACGTAGACGACACGTTTTTTCCACTATCCACTCAAGAAAGGAAACAACTAAATACCGTTATAGACCTTTTTCCTAATTTCGAGGTTCAAGGCTTAGGTAGGACCGATCTAATAAAACATGTCATTGAGGTTGGGGACGCCAGGCCTATCAAGCAACGTTTCTACACCGTTTCGCCGGCGGTAGAAAAGTTGATGTTTGGCAAGATTGATAGGATGTTGAAGTTGGGGGTTATCGAACCATCGAATTCCCCATGGAGCTCGCCTATGAGGCTAGTCGTTAAACCTAACAAGGTTCGACTATGCCTCGATGCTCGGAAACTCAACAGCGTGACGAAAAAGGATGCATATCCGCTTCCGAATATCGAGGGGATATTCTCACGCCTACCAAAAGCGAATATAATCTCGAAATTAGACCTCAAAGACGCGTTCTGGCAGATTAGTCTCGACCATAAGTCCAAACACCTGACGGCGTTCACAGTCCCCGGACGACCTCTCTACCAATTCGTAGTGATGCCGTTCGGGCTGTGCAATGCCCCTCAGACAATGTGCAGACTTATGGACGAGCTAATCCCGCCTGACCTCAGACACCAGGTTTTCGGCTATCTGGACGATCTCATTATTATTTCTGAGGACTTTAAAACGCATCTTGAGATCCTAATAGGCATTTCCTCGAAGTTCAAAAAAGCTAATCTAACTCTCAATGTCTCCGAGAGCAAATTTTGCGTTACCAAGATAAATTACCTTGGATACGTTATTGGTAACCGTGGAATAACCACCGATCCAGATAAGATCACCGCTATAACCAACTGTCCAGTACCCAAAAACTTTAAACAAGTAAGGGGTTTCCTTGGTCTGGCTGGTTGGTATAGACGTTTTTTGAGCAATTTTTCAACGGAAACCTACTCCATAACAGAGGTACTCTCAACCAAAAGAAAATTTAAATGTACTGAGGAAGCCCAAAAGGCATTTGAACGAGTAAAATCATTACTCACCACCGCTCCAGTGTTGGCGAACCCAGACTTCTCTAAGAAGTTCTACCTCCACTGTGACGCGAGTGATTTTGGTATAGGGGCCGTCCTCGTCCAACTGGATGATGAAAACAATGAACGTCCTATTGCCTTTATGAGCAAAAAACTTAATAGTGCTCAACGTAACTACAGTGTTACGGAGCGCGAAGGCCTCGCTGCGCTGGAAGCCATTAAGAAGTTCAGGTGTTACCTGGAACTTCAAGAATTTGAAGTCATAACTGATCACTCCAGCCTGCTTTGGCTTATGCGTCAGCCGGATCTCAGTGGTAGGTTGGCCCGATGGGTCTTTAAACTTCAGCCCTATCGTTTTTCCATCAGCCACCGCAAAGGAAAAGACCATGTGGTGCCAGACGCATTGTCTCGGATTCCACAAGATGGGATCGCAGGCTTGGAGATTGATCCAGTTATTGATTTCAATTCTCCCAGTTTCCAGGACCAAGACTATGTTGAGTTAAAAGAACTCGTCTCCAAAAATCCCCAGATCTCAAGATCGTAGACAATTATGTCTACTACCGCACCGAGCATTATTCTGGCGATGAGTTCCAAGAACAACAGAGTTAGATGTTGTGGATTCCCCAGATGTTAAGGAAACCAGTTATATCTAAACTTCACGATGTCCCTGAAGCTGCCCATGGAGGCATGGCAAAGACCCTTGAACTTATAAGGTGCACTTTCTTTTGGCCTGGTATGGTTGTAGACGTTCGCGAGTATGTTCGCAATTGCGACGTCTGTAAAACCACAAAAGCCCCGAACATGGTAATGAAGCCTCCCATGGGTCAGCAAAACGAATCGGTACGACCTTTCCAGCGGTTGTACATAGAAATACTTGGTCCCTATCCTCGAAGTAAATCGGGCCATATTGGAATTTTAATTGTCCTCGACCACCTGTCGAAATTCCATTGGCTATGCCCGCTCCGAAAATTCTCTGCCTCAGCCATACAGGAATTCCTACAGAAACAAATATTCCATGTATACGGGGTTCCTGAGACAATCGTGAGCGACAATGGCAGCCAATTTCGCTCGAACGAACTGAATGCCTTCCTTACAGCATATGGAATAAATCACACATACACCGCATTGTACTCACCTCAATCCAATGCATCGGAACGAGTTAATCGTTCAGTAATTGCAGGGATTCGAGCGTACCTCAAAAAAGACCATAAGCAGTGGGATGAGAAGCTGAGCTACATCAGTTGCGCTTTACGGAACTCTATCCACCAATCCATTCACTGCTCCCCATATCGTGCACTGTATGGTTTTGAGATGGTCACCCATGCTTCAGCTTATGAATTGTTAAGGAAGTTGCAGATTTTAAATGAACCTACTGTTGTGTTGCCTAAGGACGATGGTCTTCAGCTCTTACGACATGATATTGTTAAGCATATCAAGACTGCTTATGACAAAAATCAATCGACTTACAACCTCAGAGCTAGGCCACAAAATTTCTCAGTAGGTCAAATTGTATATAGGCGAAATTTCGCTCAAAGCTGTCAAGGAAAAGCATTTAATGCAAAGCTGGCACCAATTTTTATAAAAGCCAAAATAAAAGAAAAAGTA